>NC_142164.1:100633553-101272976 GCF_024610735.1 Ursus americanus
AATTTTCCTGAGCCCTCAGGAATGCATTTCTTCACAGGCACTCAATACCTTTTCTATAATGCCTTGCTGTGTGGTACCCCAGGTTGCTGGCCATGAAGGCGCCTGACTGAGAAACTGTTGACTGAGTACCATAAACTGTACTTCCACTGTTATCACCTTCTGAAGCACTTGCTGGACCATCATCACGATCAAACATTTGTTCATGCACACCTCCAGCCCTGAAAAAAATGACTGGTCTGTCAGGTCACTGAAATACTGCTTCATATGTATTTAGCAGGCCTGAAATTATGTTATGGCCGTGAGGCTGAGTCCTTTTTTCCTCAAAGTGTGTAAGGACCTTTCCGATAAGTTCCTACCATAAGCAGCCAAGCTTGAAAGCAGTAAAGGTGACAGACTTAGAACCCATTGGATATTTTCCCTCAAGTATCCCACTGTGGTATTCACATCCTTCAACACCACTGCTCAGTCACTTCAACTGGCCCTGAATTCATGTCATGCACCGACACTAAAAGAATGGGTAATCATTTTGATGTAGAGTTTATGAGGAGTTCCTGCAAATCCCAAGGTATAATTGTGTTCATGACTCTGAATCCCTTTGCTGAGAGTGACTGCCATCTGTTCTATGACACCCAGTTTAATACCACATGGTTTGGTGGGAAGAGGAAAGATCTTGGCATAAAATGCACTGGATTGATCTCACAGTGCATGCCTCCTTTTGTGTTTACACCCTTCAGTGCCTGTTGAACAATAGCTACAACCTTCCCTCAGGTCATGTACTTCACCAACCCTGGAAAGACTGACTGGTCTCACAAGTTAAAATATTGCTGCTTCATGGTTTCCTGGGAGTCCTTAGGGAATGTCACATCCCCGAGATTGATTATCTTCTTCTCATAGTGTTTGATGACCTCTTGGTCATCTAACACTGGGCTTAATGGCAGTGGAGGTAGCTGGCTTAGAATTGCCTGGATTACAACTCCCAGAATTAATCATCCTATATTCACTCCTGTCAAGGCCAACTGTGGCTATTTTTAAGTAGATCCTGCCAGCTTTGAACATCTATTCCGTGAGATGCAAAGTGGCTTAATGACTATAAAGGTGCTAGTCTTAGAACACAGTGGATTGGTTTTCCTCAGAATTGCTTGCACTTTGTTCACCATCTTCAGCTTCTAGTGCACTTGGGCCCAGTTGATCCTAAATTCACATAGTTGCCCAGACTTTGCGAAAGGGTGGTATACCAAATCAGTGTTTTGTTTCATGTATGCTTCAGAAGCTCTAATGAATTTTGGGGTAATGATGCTTAATCCCTTCTGCTAAAATACTTGACCACTGCCATAAGGCTTTGCTGTATGTCATTCTACTGGATGGCAGTGAGAGTAGGCTGAATGTTTGCCATGGTTGGTTAAGTTGGGGGAGGGCTGTAGTGGCGGAATGACGTTCCAGAACCTGGTTTACTATTTTTAAAGTACCTTTAAAATTATTGTTTCTTTATATTTTTTACAAAGTCTCTGTAGTCTGAACAAGGCAGTAATGGGAGAATGAGAAAACTGAGGGATAAGTATTTAAGCAGAATAGGTCTGTGATTACTGATGTGTTGTTTTTGCTTAAGTCAGTCCTTTTTTAAAAGAAAAATTTTAATTTATGTATTTAGTGTTAATTCAATTACTTCATTTTTGGTATATGTTTTATTATATAATTCATGGAAGAGAATTGGTTCAGTATATGAAATGTTTCCTCTTGCTTTTTATCATTTTTCTCTCTACCTAAGCAGCACCTCTTCAGAGTACATCTCTGCCCATCTGTCTAAGGTATCACTGTAGGTCATTCTCTGAATCTCTGTCAGTCTTCCTGTTTTATCTTTACATTATTTATCAACATCTAATTTTTATGTATATTTGTTGATGTAAATTTTGGTCAACATGCAGATTCAGTGAGAGCAAGGACCTTGTTTTTGTATTCCCTTCTTTTATCACATTATCTATAAAAGGGCACGATATACATACATACATATACATAGAACTACACACATCTGCTGAATGAATGCATGCATGAACTAATAAATTGTTATGTCCACATAGATTTTTGAGGAATATCGAGTTGAGCCACAAAAAGTGCACAGTAGAATATAAAGGAATCATGAATAAAATAACTAACTACTTGCACACCTACCTACTATAACCTTACAGAGAGCTACTCCTATTGGCAATTATTTAGCATATTAAATAAATTAGCCGAAGATGATTTCTGTATTTTGGCCCCTAGGTTTTTTACTATTTGACAATAGGCTGAGACTTACTAGCTCAAGAGCCCACCAGCTCTGAACTCAAAATTTTGTACATCCATTCATTTTAAGCATAAACCAAATAAGCAGATTTTTAGCCAGTTAGAGCTTGCTTTCTTTGCATATCTTGTGAAACTGTGCCATAGATAAGATAAACCCCAGGGCTGTGAGGACCATGATATTGCCCTTTGAAATTTCTGACCCAGTGTCTCTCTGCCTTGTGACTGAGTGACATCATCTAAACCCATAAGCTCCCTCTCCAACCCCCCTGTCCCCCAGGAATTTTCTTGCCTTCTTCACCTGTTGAAGGATGTCCCCTGCACAGAGCCTCTGCATAGTCTCATGCTATGAGGGATTTCCCCCACACGCAAACCTGTCAAAGTGTATTCCAAATAAAGCTTGTGTCGGCCACCTTATTGTGGTCTTATCTTTTTCCTTGATCAGCCCTGTAATTCCTAGAACCCTGTACATAGAGTCAAGAAGAAAGGCAGATATATCAACAATGGGATTTTTGATTTATGAGTCTTTTTAGAACATATCACATTTCATATATGCCAAGGAGTTATGGGCTTGGAATGAGGATATTTTTGCAAAAAGCACTATGCTACAACAGTAATTACTTTTGCAGAAGTTTGTGTACAGTGAACTACTGTACAAAGTCTGGGTCTACATTAGATTTTTTTTAATCTTTTTCATATTTTTTACAAAGTCATCTTTTTTCTCAAGCATCTTTGCCTTGGAAGAACATACAGCGAAAAGAATTTCAGAGAAAAACCTTATAGAGATAGCTGATAATAGATGTGGAAACCTCTATTATCTTTAAAATTGAGGGAGTCCTAGAGAGGCAGAGATTTTTGGAACCAAACTGTCCTTCATTTAAATGTAGAAAAGTTTCAGAAATGGTTTGTAATGATGATACATATTTGTGAGAAATAATATACTTGGACTGAAAGAGTTGGTATGTTGTTAGTTCACTTTTGTTATATTTATATAATTCATTGAAAGAGGTTAGTAGGACATAAATGTTAACTAGTTTTCATTTTCTCAGATACTTCATTCACATTATCATAAAAATTAGCATTTCACAGTCTTCCCACCTTGCACTTCATAGTTTAGAGTTTATAATTAAGTCTTAGAGATGTCAAACTGAATGACAAATTCCGTTTTATTGCTCAGAGGAGTCCTGAGTCTCTCTTTCTTTTTTTTTTTAACTTTATTGAGATATAATTGACGTATAGCACTGTGCAAGTTTATTATGTACCATGTGCTAAGTCTTATTAAAAAAAGAACTATTTTTCATTTTTCAACACCTTTAGACCAGTGTCAAGGGGAGACTGACAACGAAATATGATGGCAGGGCAGACAGGAGCTCACTATTACCACTTCCACATCCCTTCCTAACACAACCCTTGACAAGTGTGGTAAAGAGGGAGAATGGAGGTCCCTACTGCCTTGAGATCAATAAAACTATAAACTCTATTCTCCATGAAGTTAGCCAGCAAATGTGTCTTGCTAAATGCTATCTCTCCATCACTGACCCCATTGCCAGGCACACAGAAGATTTTATCAGTCAGCCAGTTGGGTATGTTTATAAGCAATTGCTCTGAGATCTGAAATAAACTACATATCAGTGATGGATAATAATTATTAAAAGACCATGCCTGTAGGGGCGCCTGGGTGGAGCAGTCGTTAAGTGTCTGCCTTCGGCTCAGGGCGTGATCCCAGCGTTCTGGGATCGAGCCCCACATCAGGCTCCTCCCCTAGGAGCCTGCTTCTTCCTCTCCCACTCCCCCTGCTTGTGTTCCCTCTCTCGCTGGCTGTCTCTCTCTCTCTGTCAAATAAATAAATAAAATCTTTAAAAAAAAAAAAAAAAGAAAAGGCCATGCCTACGAAGAGCATGGTGAAGTACCTGGTACATTAAATCACTCGAAAAATAAAAGAAATATAATAATAATTAACTGTATTAAAATGCGAATATACAATGAACATATATTGGCAGTTTCTTAATATAAATCGTAATTTTAGATTCATAGCAGTGACCTGATTACTTCATTAGGCTTATTATCACAAGGATATTTGAAAGCCTGTTAACATAAGATTTAATTTGCTGTCAATCAGATGTGTTTTCATTTTAGTACTACTGAAGATAGAAATTTGATTTTTTTAAAACAGCAGAAAGAAGAGAAAGAAAACAACATTTATTGGAAGTTTTTAAATGCTGTACAGAATTGTGGTTTATTTTAAAACTCATTTAAATTAAAATATATTTTGTTCTTTTTGGGTTTTTTTTTTCAGTAGTTCAGTATTTCTTGCCGAGTAACATAGGTAAAAATGAAAGAAAAAATTGGTTAATATAGTACACACATTATAAGCAACTAGTGATTTTGATATTTCTGACATTTCTTTAGAGTACTTAAGTCTAGTTCTTATTTAGAGTCGAGTACTTTCTTTTTTTATTATTATTCTAAAGATTTATTTATTTGTCAGAGAGAGAGAGAGAGAGAGCACAAGCAGGGGGAGTGGCAGGCAGAGGGAGAAGCAGGCTCCCGCTGATCAAGGAACCTGATGTGGGACTCAATGTGGGACGCTGGGATCATGACCTGAGCCGAAGGCAGACACTTAACTCACTGAGCCACCCACGCATTCCAAGAGGGTAGAGTACTTTCTTTACAGTAGGGTACTTAATTTCTTTAGAGTATTTAAATCTAGTTCTTGTTTAGCACTTGTGGGGTTGACAAATTACAGAAGCTCTTTTACCTCTAAGTCAAAGCCTGCTTGCAGCCAGTAGATATAATTGGACTGTACATCACCAGTTTAGCTTTGATAATTGCCTTTTTTATTAGTATATTTCATCTTTGTCATATTTGTACTTAATTTTGAGGTATTTTACAAGGGTCATTTATAAATATAGTGTGTGTTATGTATTCTCTTAAATGTGTACAAATAAGCCTTATTAACTTGATAAATACTAGCTGTGTCCATAGATGAGGAAGTAGTTTACAGGAAAAAGTTGAATGACTGCTTCAAACACCCAATGAGGGTTTTCATTTTTACTTTCAGTCTTCTTTCACACTTCTGTTCCCCCTTCACAGTGCTTGCATGAAACTAAGGGCGACAGGGGAAGCTGGACCGAGAATATCCCTTCCACACTTACTGTGATGTTGTGTTTTAAATACTAAATGAAAGTATGATATTTGTAGGATCATTAGCTTACAATCTACTGAACAGGACCAGTACTCAAATATGAATTCAGAGCAGAGGCTGGCAAATTTTCTCTGTAAAAATAGATATTTTACACTTCGAGGACCATCTGTTTCTGTCTCAGTGACTCACTCTACTGTAGTATCATGAAAATGGCCATAGATCATACATAAATGGACGAGCATAGCTCTGCTCCAAAAAAAATCCTTTTATTTACAAAATCAGGTGGTGGGCCAGGTTTGGCCTTTGGAATGTTACTCCAGTGGTTTAGAGGATACATTCTCTTGCCCATATTTCCCAAGGTAAATTCAGAACAAAATTTTATATAATAATTTCCAAGCTATTCAGTGATGCATGAAAATTAAATGTTTATAACTAGAAATTGATATTCAGATAGAAACTGGGTTACCTGTTTATTAAGTAATAAATTAATTGACTAGAGGACATAATGGACTAAAGAACAGTGGAGATTCTAGTGAAAAAACCTATATGTGTGTGTGTGTGTGTGTGTGTGTGTGTGTATACACATATGAATATTATATTAATATATTCATATATATATATGAATATCTTTCTGGAAGTATAGATAATTTGAATGTTATGGATACATTTCTATAAGATGATTATGTATTCTGTGATGCTGAATTCATGCATATATATCCTGTTAAGTTGATAAATGTCCACTAGAACATAGGACTCAACTTTAAATGCACATCTGAATTCCCTTGGGAGTTTTAAGAATCACAGATGAAGCATTTCATTTATGGTCATGGCAGAATAACTAATAATACAATTGTGCCACACTACTCCCCTCCTGCTGCCGTGAACAACTTGAAAAATGGACAGAACATGTGAAACATATCTTCTTACACACAACCATCTGGCAGTGCTGGATCCATGAGACAAGAAAAAGAACCAGGCGATCCCTATAGTAGCCCCAGATTTCAGCCTGGAGGCGTTTACTAGACTCTGGCAGAGGGAAGGTGAACCCAAACTGAACACAGTGGACTTCCGAGGCTTAAAAGGGACAACAGTTTAGAAGGCTGAAGGGCTGCAATTTGTGGGACAGAGTACCATAACAGAGAGAGTTTTGCACTGAATGAGTCTCATATATCTGGATTGGGGTCCTATTGAATGTTTGGCTAAATAAGTGTCACATGCGTAAAGTGAGACTTGATAAGGTCAGCCAGAGAGTAACTATCAGGTATAACCTGAACAGTTCTCAAAGTTCACATGGGGCTGGAACATAACCAAAGTAGAGCCTTATTGATAACCATGAGAATTCAGTAGGGGCCTCAGAAAAGCCACATTATAGAAGGAAGGTTATATTACCCCTAAAATAAAAACTAACCTAGACCTATCCTAACAAAGCTTAGAAAAAAGTCTCGAGAATAAAATGCTGATATTCAAGTACATAAATGTCCAAAGTGAAACTCAGTGTTCTTTCAAGGAAACCAATGATGTCTAGACATTAACATTCATAATGTCTGGCATCCAATCAACAATTAGTAAACTTCCATGGAGCAGGGAACAGTGACTCATAACCAGAAAAGATCAGTTAAGATGACCTAGAATTGATAGGATAAAATTGACACAGAATTAAACACTTATTATAAACATGATTAAGGAAATAAAGGAAACATGAATGTCATGAAGAGAGAAATTGAAACTGTAAAAAACAAACAAACCAACAAAAAAAGAAACTGCAAGTTGGAAGTTGTACAAGTTGGACTTGGAAATTATGCTGTGGCTGCATTCATTCTCTTTTCTTAGCTCACTTGTCCTTCACTTGTCAGTAATAAGGAAATAGTTATAGCTAATGCTCTGCTGCTAATTTTGCCTCATTTGGCATATATAAATGAAATATTATTTACAGTGTATATTTATATTCACTTTACTGGAGATTGTTCTACTCTGTAAAACTTGTATCTAGTACAATTAACTGCTGAGATTAAAGAATTGAACTAATTTGACTATATTTCTTAAATCAACTGTGATATGTATTTGTTAAAATTCCAATGGAACAAAATCATCAAATACCATTCAAAGTTAGTTTTTTACAGTATATAGCTGCACTACATACTTGAAAGTTAAATCCGAGTCTGATTAGAGGATGTTTTTCCTTAATTCACTTTCATTTTCCCTTTCAAAAAGATTTGCGTACCTGTTCTAAATTTGACAAGGATAATTTGCTATATTTTCTCAAGCAATTTCTGGATGTTCTAAAGATATATCAGTAACCATCATATGCACCCATAATTAATGCTGGAGTTGAGTCAGCATACAGAAAGTGTGGCCTTTGGATGGCAACTCTTGGCTGAATTCCTAATGTTCTGTTTCAATTTCTGATGAGGTGATGAAGTGGAAAGCTTGTACGATGTAATTTTGCCATATGTTTCTTTTGGGATTTTTGAAAGGGGATCAACGGCTTAAAATCACCAGATGAAACATTTCAGCTTTTCAGAGACTAGAATGAGGAAGGTCAAAGCCAATGTTTTTTGAAATTCTACCTGAAGTTCTCAATCCATTCCAAATAAACCCAAGTAGAGTGATATAATAATACTTATTAGGACTATGGTAATATGGTATAAAATATGTGAACTATAGTATAATTCATACATAATCCATATGTTTAGTATTAGAAACAGATAACACTATTAGTTCTCCACACATCAGCATAATACCAGTACTTCAAAACATAAATGTTTCAATCTAAATAAGCCCAAAGCATGATGAGACTCAATTTATGAATAATATTTTTCAGTAATTACCTTTTAATAATCTCTGCTGTAATCCTAATACTTGCCAAATAAATTCATTTTGGATGATAGTCTGTGGTTAGGATTTGCTTACAATTTAGTCTTTGTAATGTTTGCAAAATGAGCATTAACCCTAAAGAACACCAGTTTCTAAATGTTTGAAACTGATTTGGTTTCAAACAACATTCTTTTAATAAAGGCAATAACATATGTACATGTTTTTTAGAAAAAAAAATTATAAGAATATTCTGATGACCAGCCAGATAATCAAAACATATTTTGTATGGCATGGAAACCTTTTAAAAGACATTCTACTTACCCAGCCAGGATAAAGAAAATCATAGAACATTCCAAAGGAATTGCTTAAAACAAAGAAATTAGGATCACTCTGAAGCCACCTGAATCTTTCTTTCCTTTTATGTTTCTGATAAGAGCGATCTTATTTCTCCTGTTATCTGTCTATACCTTTTGATTTTTCCATTGGAATAATTTTGTTCTTCTAGAATAATAAGAAGCTGCTATGTTCTGTCCCTTATCCCCACTCTATCAAGAATGCAAATGAATTAATATTTAGGCTAGCTCAACTAGAAAATAGTTCTACTTTGTGTCGGAAGTGGCAGAGAGAAGTCGAACCCAAACTGAAATATATCTTATACAGAAAAAAATGGATATATTATTCCTTGTATTATATTAGCTGTCTTTCTGAGAAAGTATATATTTACCATTACAGAAATTTCTAAGATTGTAATGGAACCTGTCTATTACTACAGTAGTATGACCTTTTTCAGACTTTTGTCCCCTTTAATTTTTTAAATGATTTTCAGGACAGAGAATGGACCTTGTTAACATTTGCAAAGTATTTTGCACAGTTTGATCAGGCTTATCTGTTCTCAGCATCTGAGTATGAAAATTTCCAAGCATATAGAAAATTTGAAATACTTGCATAGTGAATATCCAGAAGACACCTACCCTTTAAATTCTATAATTGCTAACATCTTGATGTATTTGCTTTCTCTCATACCACATATCTATCTATCCCCATATCCATCCATCTATTAATCCATCTTACTCTTTGATGCATTTTACTCCTAAACACATCAGCATGCATATCTTTATCTAGAGTTCAATATCTGTTTTTAGACCTTATATTCCTAGAGGCAAAATTCATACACAGTGAAATGAGATCTTAAGTGTATTATGCCATGAGTTTTGACCAAAGCGTAATACTCTGTGACCTCTCAAGATGTGAAACAGATGCAAATCCCTATCAAGATGTGAAATATTTCTATCACCTCAGGGAATTCATGCATATCTCTTCCAAGCCAATTCCTTAGAGGGAACCCCTGTTCTGATTTTCCCCGTAGTTTAGTTTAGTTTTGGGCTAAGTCTATTTTCTTTGCTTCTAGTTTCTTCACACCCAAGTAGTTCATTTTCCTTTTTAAAAATTATTTTTATTGAATTATAGCTAATATACAATGTTATTTTAGTTTCAGGTGTTCACCACAGTGATTCGACAAGTCTATGCATCATGCTATGCTCACCACAAGTATAGCTACCATCTGTCACCATACAATGCTATTATAATATCATTAACTATATTCCATTGCTGTACCTTTCATCCCCATGACTTATTCATTCTCTAACTGGAAACCTGTACCTTCCACTTCTCTTCACTTATTTTGCTCACACCTCTACTCCCCTCCCCTCTGGCAACTACCAGTTTGTTCTCTGTATTTGTGGGTCTGTTTCTGCTTCAGCTTGTTTCATTTTTAGATTCTACATGTAAGTGAAATCATATGGCATTTATCTTTCGCTGATTTATTTCAATTAACATAATATCCTCTAGGTCTAACCATGTTGTCACAAAAGGAAAGATCTCACTCTTCTTTTTTATTGGTAAGTAATATTCTATCATATATATACACCACATCTTTTTTATCCATTCATCTATCAATGGGCACTTAAGTTGCATCCACATCTTGGCTATTGTAAATAATGCTGCAGTAAACATTGGGTACATATATCTTTTTGAATTAGTGTTTTCACTTTCTTTGGGTAAATAGTAGTGGAATTACTATATTCTATAGTATTTATATTTTTAGTTTTTGAGAAACTTCCATATTGTTTTCCATAGTGGTTGCACCAATTTGCATTCCCACCAACAGTGCACTAGGTTTCCTTTTTTCCCCCAATCCTCACTAACACTTGTTATTTCTTGTCTTTTTGATACTAGCCATCCTGACAGGTGTAAGGTCATATCTCATTGTGGTCTTGATTTGCATTTCCCTGATGATGAGTGATACTGAGCATCTTTTATGTGTCTGTTGGCCATCCCAGGAGTCCATTTTTCACACTGTGCTAGAACATGATACCACTTCTATAGTGAAAATCAAATACATTAACAAAATAATATAAATTAAAAATAATTGACCCCTCTTCCCTTAAACAGCATTAAACATCATGACATTCCACGTCTATTAAAGTTTGGTCCCAACCTTCTTTTCTAGTATTACCTATGGCATTCCCCAAAATTGCCACCAATTCTGTAATCATGATGGACAACCTTTTATTCTCTGAATAAACCATTAGTATTATACTATTATTATGGGTTACACAATATCATTTAATAGATTTAATAGTCATGATTTTAGCTGAGCATCCATGACATGTAGTAAATTTAAATACAGCTGAATGACAGATTTGAATCACAAGTTTTGCAAAACTGTTGTGTGGAAGCAAGTCCTACAGTAAGTGAATGAGTGCAGGCATCCCCATGCATCTGCCTTTCAATGTAATGACATTTGTTTTACTTCCAATATACAGTTACTCTCGCCAAGGTTTTGAAGGGATCACTTAATTTCACTATGTTTTAAAGAAGAAATTGTAAGCTATAGGGAAACACAACTTACAGGAGTCACAGCCTTAGGATTTATTCCTAAGATATACAAATGCTTACCCTAGTTACTTCTCCGTACAAGAAATAGGAAAATAAACTTTTATTCTTATTCTAAATATATTAGTTTCTATCATAGCCTTTTATGCCTTTTCTTAATTACCTATTTACATGCAAATTCTTCCTTACAAATTAAAGAAAATTAGAAAGCATCCCACATACTTGAAATGCTGTAGATTGCTTTTTAGAATATATAATTGAGCTATTTCTTTCTAAGATAAAAAAAAGGATTTTTAGAGACCATGATGAATTGGTTATATAGAGAAACTAATATCAATCTAATATGTTAAAAAATTATCATATATGCATAATTATTTATTTTCCTTTCACCTGTTTTGAGAAATTTTTTTCTATTATGCTACCTTATGTGCTATATTTACACAAAGTCAAGAATAAAATAAGGAAGGATACATTTTTCCCCTCATACTACCAATTTCAGTTAATTTAAGAAATCAAGAAAAGATTAGAGATAGGTCTTCAAATATCTTTCTTATGTCTCAGAAATTTTCTTCTATTGTACCACCAATAAAACTGCCCAATTTTGAGAGATATGTATAGGAGTAGATAAATGTACAACGTATAAGTAAGACTCACAACAAAAATTAACTGACTTGTAAAAGCATGTAAATATTCATAGATAAACTCCCCGAAACTAGTTAAACTGTTAATTTTTTTTAAAAAACTGTCAGAAGAGTTCATGAGATGAACGTGATATCATATTATCCAAAGACAGTATTTACATTAAATCAGGAGGGATGCGTTAGAATCTCAGAGGCTCAACACAAGAGTTTATTTCTAACTTATACTTGAGTCAGATGCAGGTTAGCAGAGGATCTACACATCATAGTCATTCAGGGACACAGGCTGATGGAAGCTCCAAAGTGAAATATTTCTGTGCTCTCTCAACGTGAGGGATTGTGGGAAATCATGCATGGGGTTACAAAGATTGCATTTAGAGTAAGGATGCTTTTCTTACCCTGAATTTTAATTTTAATTGGCTAAAGCAAGTCACATGCCACAATTACCTTTCAAAGGTATATGGACGTGCCAGCCTACCATGTGTCTGAAAAGAGAAGAGGAGCAGCATGCAAATAGCCTAATGAAACATAAGGAATAGTCAATAATATTGTGATAGGGATAGATGGGACAGATGATAGCTACACTTATGGCGAATATAGCGTAACATATAAATTAGTCAGATCACTAGGTTGTACACCTGAAACTAATGTGACATTGTGTGTCAACTATACTAAAAAAAAAAAATAATGGAAAACTTTACTTAAAAAATAATCAAATTAATCTAACAATGAGGTGTTGTTTTTTGTATGTACAGTTTACCCTTGAGCAGCATGGGTTTGAACTGTGTGGGTCCACTTCCATGCAGATTTTTTTCCATCAATACAATACAGTACTATAAATATATTTTCTCATGATTTTCTTAAAATTTTTTCTCCTTAGCTTACTTTGTTATAAGAATACAGTATTTAAGACATACAAAATATGTGTTAATCAGTTGTTTATATTATTGGTAAGGTTTCTAGTAAGAGTAGGCTATTAATAGTTAAGTTTTTAGGAAGTCAAAAGTTATATGTGGATTTTCTACTATGTGGAGGATTGCCACCCCCAACCCAGGCATTGTTCAAGGGTCAACTGTAGTTATTAAGCAGCAAATGTCTAATGCTTGAGCATACTTACAGAGAGCATAAATTGTATTTGCATGCCTATATTATATTTAGATTATACACTTTCAATAAATAAAATCTATATATAATATAGGCATGTAAAATATAGTCTAAATATAATATGGGCATGTAATTACAATTTATACTTTCCGTAAGTGTGCCTAAGCTAGTAATAGTAATAGCTATTAATATTGTTTGACTTGGCACTTCTAGTTCTCACAATCTTTCCTAAAGAAATAATCCAAAGTACAGCTTTCATAAACTAGTTTTAGCATCATTTATAATTGAACACTTATATATATCCAATTAAACAATTCAAATGTAAAAAAAGCTCAATGATCACTTTACTACTCTTGGCAATTGAAGATCTACTGGTTTTTTTGAAAGCCTGGGATTTTTTTTTTTTCTTCTTTTTCCTGCTTTTGCATTTGTAGTTAGGACTTTTCGTCACCACTGGAAACAACAATGCACTTAAGTTTTGGAGTGAGGTTTTTTTTTTTTTTTTTCTTTAACTCTCTTCATTAAAGTAAGTAACTTCAATCATTCACAATATCTTAGCTTCCCGTCTACTTACTAGCTGAGGAAGGATTGCAAATCTAATGGCCCATTCCATTAATTGAGCAATAGTATTGAATTTGTGGTAGCATTGTACCTCAAAAACCATGGGCTTTTCTTTTCTTTTTGTGCCTTGTTCCATCAACGTAAAATAATAAATGAATCCATCAAATTCACCATGGTGCCTGTTATATTTAGCCTTTTCAGATACATATCTATGTATTTTATACATATGTGTAAGTTCTGGGAAAATGGAAATGCATACTAGTAATGTCCAGTGAGGGTTTGAAGGTTTCAGGAAAATAAAATGGCTCAGTTGGGTCTGAAATTAGAATTTGGGCTTGAAGGGTATTCTAGGAAAATAGGAGCAGGAACCAGCATGTCTTATGCCAAAGCACCACAAACAATTCAGTATAAGGGAAGGCCAGGACAGACAAGAACTAGATCATGACATGTCTTATGTTATGCTAAGAATTTTGGATATTACCCCGTAAATAAGATTACAATAAGAAGAATATGTTTTGGATATATTCTATGTATTTGGTTGAATATAGCTATTAGACAGTTGGATATTTCAGTTGAAGCTATGGAGATAGCTTTTTGCTGGTGAAATAGACTTGAAGATGATCAGCATATAGATGGTGGTGAATAGTAGAAACTGTAAAATTTACCCTGGGAAAATTATTTGCAGAAAGTATAAAGCAGTGGGCAAGTGGTGAAAGCAAAGATTCGTGAATATATTATTATTTTCAATTTGTACTAGTTACAAGGAAAAGCTTACTTTCCACTGTGGTATCTCTTGACTGCAATTCTGAAAATGACCGGCAAGGAGAAGTACAGTGTGCTGTAAAAGCCATAATGGCAGGGATGAGGAAAACAGGGGGTGAGCTATTGAAGCTTGTCAAATAAAAAGGAAATGATAGCCAACAGCTTGTTTGTAGTGATCACTGTGTAACAGGTACTGTTCTAAATTATATATATATTATATATATCCTCACTTAATCTTCAGGATAAATTGCAACAGGGAAAGGTTAAGTAACTTGCCACGTTATTAAGGGTTAAAACAGGGATTTTTTTTTTTTTTTTTTTTTTTTTTTTAAGCAAAAGTTTTTCCCAGGTAGTCTGGCTCCGGCATCTCTGTTTACCATCACTGCCTTTCTCTGCTTAAACTGGTCCATAGTTTTTAGAATTTAGCTAGTGAAATTATCGTGGTATTTAAAAATCTTTTTAACTTCAACTATGATCTTCCCAGCCTTGTCTTAGAAGCACCTAATAGGGTACCTTTCCTTGCTCTAGTTTGTACTATAGTAGGCTCTGATTTCTAATAATCATGATAGTGATATTAACTATAACACATGGAATGTTAAGTATTACTGATTTTTAAATTAACTATTATTTATTGGAAAAGCAGAAGCTATTTAAACTGTTTTCAAAATGAAAAATCCATAAAGGAAGTAGAACTATTAAGAGAATTTAGAATAAATATGTCCTGCGATAAGGATATCCAGCTATTTAATCTTTCTCACCTCAGTTTCCTCCTCAATAAAATGGTGTCTCCATTACCGAATAGTTATGAGAGTCAAAGTTGCTGTTCACAGAACATCTAATATAATATTTGCAAACTAATTTCTCAATATTTTATATACTTCATTTAAAAATATATATGAAATTACAGCTCAAATGCAAGTTATATTCCAAACATAATGACTGCTATAAGCAAGCGAAACATTATTGTTTGGCTATTAGTGGAATGTGAAATTGTCTTACTTCCATTCACTCCACTAAATCTAAGATCATGTAAAATTTAAAACTTAGAATAATGATCTTAGTGTCAGGTTTAGAGTACTTTGACAGTTTTTAGTTTGAGTATTCTAAAATTACACATATAATTTGCACTGCCTCAAAGTACACTCATAAACCTCTTTCATACATCCAAGTTTGTGAGGTAGAGCTAATATGACTTTAAAATAACCTTTTAGTCATAGGTAAAGGGAAAATAAATTTCTCAAAAATATCCCATTAAGATAAGGAAAGAATAAAATCACTGAAATGAAAATCCCTTCACATAATAGTCTGCTATCATGTATAATTAAAAATTCATTTAGGCTTTAGAAGTCTAGGAAAATATTCCCATTCAGACATAAGCTGCTTATAAAGAACTGGGGAAGATGAAATAGAGGGCTGTATTTTTTCTAATCATATATAATGTCTGCATATGCATGTTAGCATTTTTGAATTTGCGTTAATATTGAAATACTAAGTTGAGTCGATTGAGAAAACATTTACTGAATACTGACTCCTTGTGTAGCATTAGGTTAGTTTCTGAAGATAGAAAGGAGAAATGGTCCTTACCAGCAGTCAAATGACAAGCTAGTGGGAGACAACCAGTCAGAAAATCAGTAACTTCAAGAGCAACAAGAAGATATTACTATGGAAACACAGAAGAATGAGTGCCATATTCCTACAGACATGATTAGGAAAAGCTTAATAAATGAGATTGTATTTTACCTGGACTTACACATTCCCAGTCGGAGGGGATAGGTACATAGTGTGATCGCGAGTGATAGCAGAGGGGAAGAAAAAAGGATCAGAGAATCTAGTAACAGTAAATTATATTTTAGACAGTTAAAATGTTCATAATACCTACTTATTCATAATATATATACTTACAACTATTTTATAAGAATATGCAAAAATATTCCAATTACTAAAACTTTTTAGTTTCACACAATGTTGACTTTAACAAAACTATTTTAGTTGTTTTACAAAATATTGAATTGGCAATACATGAAAAATGAAGGGCACAAACCTGGGAAAAACTAATGCTTTCTAATAGAATATTTTTAAAAAAAGATTTGGCATCTCTTCATACTTTGGTCGTGTATGTATGGGAAGGAGTGGTGATGTAATGTGTGTGCAGGCATGAGGAAAATGTAAAAATTGTGTGATCATATCAGGCTTTTGTAAATAATACAGTATTTTTTTTCAAGAATACAATATATTTTTTAAAGTTATTTTTCTCAAAAAAAAAAAGAAAAGAAAAAAAGAATACAGGCTGTATATTGAGCGCCAGTAGGAAACCATCTTAACAAAACCACTTTTTCTAGGTCTTGATATAAAACTGAGAATTGCTCATTTACCTTGTTAGAATTAGGTCATGACATGCAGTAGCTGCTTGTGGCTAAGAAGATGGTAGGAAAGTAATTAAAACTTTCTAGAATGTAGGATTTTTGGAGTTTATATCCTAGGGCTTTAGGCATTGTAGCTACATAGGGACAACTGTTGGAAGTAATGTGATTATAAACTGTGTCTTACCATGTCATTCTCCCCCTCTTTGTCCTCCTTTTTTTTTTTCTCCTGAGTGTTAGATATCACATTGTTACCTATCACTCTAACTCGTGTACTTGTCCTGCACCCCCAAGCCCACCCCTTGGAGATGGCTTGTATTGAGAGGCTTTTTGGTGACCAGTGATTGTGGAATCAAAGGATATCATTCTGGACACATAATAACTTAGTAGTTCCTTAACCAAGATCTAAAATAGCTCTTATGAAGAACTAGGTTGAACTAAATAGAACAATTACTGTTCTCAAAAGATTAAGAAGATAATATCATCAAAATAATCTAGAAGAAAAAGCACTCTTCTATGCAGTTTAAATTTATTGTTTGACATACAAAAAATATAGGCATGTAAAACCTACACACACACACACACACACACACACACACACACACACATACACGCCTAAACTACAACAAAGATGCTGCTTTGGAAATAGGCACTTTATTATATCGTCTTCACAAATAAATAACTGGAAAAGAGCAGAACTGTTTAGCCTGAGAAACTGAGTTTCTTCCAAATGTGGATGTTGAATGTAAGCCAACTCAATTTCATTGGAATATCCAAATGCATCTGGATGGGAGCATATTAACAAGAATCAGCTTTCTATCTAAAATAGCTCAAATATTAGTTCATAGCATTATACATGTTTTAATCCAAAATTATGATTGCCAGTCTATTTTATCTAAGCCACTGAACAAATGTTAGCATTAGCAAATTGTCTTCATCCTTCAAGCTGTGACAGGTAATGTCTGTTGTCTTTTAGTTGTCTTACTGACATTCTGTACTATAGTGTATACTGCAGTGGATATGCACTGGAAACTTACATTTCCCAAACCCATTGGTTCATTGTTGGGTGATAATTCTCTCTCTGGGTGTCTTATATTTCTACATGTTTTGCAAGTGAGGCACTAAGTGCCTTTGTTTACCAGTTCTCTTTTCAAGGATATTTATATAGCAAAAAGCCACGAAAGATAAAGGATAAAGCTGCTCCAAGAGGAATATGCATCCTTGTAAAATAACTTTAATATGAAGCTGATTGTACAGTACAGTTAGAGAAATTTTAATTAGTAAAATTATAAAGTAAAATGTAATAATATACATCTTCAACAGTATTTTAATAGAGATTTCAACAAGCTATTGTATTCCAGCTAAATTAAACTTCCTTGGTTCTTTTTATATTAAAATTTTATGTATCTGCTTTTAAGCATGGTATTCAAAGTTTTAATTTGGCAAAGCTCTATTTTAGTAGCAGTGTATTGAAGTAAAGAGAATATGGAATAAGAAGCATAAGACCTGGGTTACATTCTGCCATTTTATATCTTAATCAAATGCCCAACCAAAATTACCCAAACATATTTGATGTCTGCTTTCCCAGAAAATTGTCAATAAAAAATCTCCCCTTTATTACTTTTACTTCCCATCCTTGTGATATGGGTCAAATGAAATAAAGTAAGTGACATACTGCCATATTATACATTTCTCTATAAAAAGTAATTGTTTATTATTTATATTTTGCTTTATTACAGAAAGGATTTGATGCAGTTTACAATCTTAGCAGATTGAACTAATGCAAATCCCCTTTGATCCCCATCTATGTCCATATATAGTAAATACAAGCACATAGAAATGTTGGATGAAATAAATTTTAAAATTTCAGGTATTTTTACAATATAAGGCAATCTCAAATAAAAAAGAGGGGGTCTACTCCCAAAGAATCAGCAAAGAATAAGGGACAGAAATACAACAAAGGGTGATCTGGTGCCATGGAGGTTTAAATAATTAATTTTTGTACCTGAAGCCAGAACTGTAAAATAAATCTCTTCATAACAGCAAGGTCTTAGATACATATTACAACATGAATGAAACCCAAGAATTATGCTTTGTGAAAAAACATGACTCAAAAGTTACATCCTGGGCTCCTGGTTATAGATAGAATGGAATAGATTTATTTTCCCCTGCTTCTCCCTGATAAAGGACAACTAAAAACTCTGTAGAAATTATAACAGATAACCATAAGAGGACTCTGAGAGGTGGCAAGAAGAGGGCAGACTGGCTGGGGAATCTTGTCTTGAGCAATGGCATGGTGATAAGTTCTCTGGTTTTTTTTTCTTTCTTCTTTTAAAAAAAAAAAGAAAAAAATACTCTATATATCCTAACTGGGCACTGGATTAATCTGTAACTTGGAGCACCAAACAGGCACATACCCAAAAAGGCTGAAGAAAAGCCTGATTTCTCAGCCAAAAGATGAGGAAAAGGGGAGCCCAGGGTGATAGAAACTTTTTTGACGAATAATTGCCAAATCCCAGCCAAATACCCTGTGGGGTCAGTGGAGACTGAGTGAGGAGTCCGGACTTCACGTTCTGCTCCTGGTGGGGACACGTGAAGCCCCTCATTTTCTCAGCTAGTGAGCTGGAAATCTCAGAGAGGAAGAAGCAGGAAAAAGGGGTTCTTTAAATTTGCATATAAAGTCCTGAGCAGATCCTTGAGCAACCCACATGGGAGATTATTACACCAAAGGGTTTAAGAACTGAAATGCAGTGTGGATTAACACCCAGGTTTTCAGAGTGGTGTCTTTAGTATACTTCATAAATGGACTAGACTAGAATAGCACTGCAAAGGCTCTGAAAATTCTCATTGGATCCACAGCCCTCAAAAGTAGGCCAGGACCTACTTGCTAACCTAAACAGGGTGACTGACTGACTAATAAAATCAAAGATTTAAAGATCTAGAATTTCTTGAAGTCAAAATATTCAGTATACAATTGGAAATCTCTAGTCACACCAAGAACCAGTAAAATTACAACCAGAATTAAGAAAGATAATCAAGAAATGCCAGTGCCAAGATGACTCAGATGCTGAAATTGTCCAACAAGGATTTTAAAGCAGCTATCATAAACATGCTTCAATGAACACTGCTTGAAACAAATGAAATAGAAAATATCAGCAAAGAAATAGAAGATCTACAAAAGAGCCAAACGAATGGCTCGACCCAGGGAAGAGTTTGTAACCTGACATATAATGGCCATTTAAGATATTAAGAATACCGTGAGAAACTAGGCAAATACCTTTGACAAAAATGCTAAAAATGAAAAATTGTATATAAAAGTGTAGCTTAGAAGTTTAACTTAGAAAGAGAAACTCATGATAAAAAATAGAAAAAAAAACTTAAAAGTGAATCAGTCAAAATGAAGCATTCGAATAAAGCACTGGAGAGCCGCCGGTGGGGGGGGACGGCGGGGGGGCTGGGTGGCTCGGTCGGTTAAGTATCCAACTCTTGGTTTTGGCTTAGGTTATGATCTCAGGGTCCTGAGATTAAGCCCCTTGTCGGGCTTGGCACTCAGCCCAGAGTCTGCTTGTCTCTCTCCCTCTGCTCCTCCCCGCCAGCACTTGTTCTCTCCCTCTCTCTCTCTCATAAATAAATAAGTAAATTCTTTAAAAAAATAAAACACTGGGAGTATGTGATTTTTCTATTAGTTATTATTCAAGGAAACATAGCCTCTGTCTTACACAAAGTGATTCAGAAAATAGAAACAGAGGAAAAGCGTCATTACCATTAGGTTAAAATTTGATCTTAAGATTTTAGCTGAAATTTCATTTACACAGAAGTACAGGTAATTTATTTCCAAATACCAAAATGCCAAACTCAACCATTAAAAATATGTCTAACCCCCAAATGTAGTTTAACCATGAGCAGTATATTACTAGGTAATTAAATTGCTCAGTTTTTTTATAGACTGGTTTTCTATGAGCTAATTATGATGGAGGGCATCTAACAGGTATAATGATTTTCGTTTAGAAATAATCAGAAGCCATTATTTCAGACAGTAATTAGAAAGTGGGTCCAGTTTTCTGTGATAGCCACTTCCATATATATGACAAACAATCATCTTTTCAGTTTATGAGAGAGTGCTCACCCTTCTACTTCCTTTTTTTATTATAATAATTTTTTTATTATATTAGTCACCATACAGTACATCCCTGGTTTTTGATGTAAAGTTCAATGATTCATTAGTTGCGTATAACACCCAGTGCACCATGCAATACTTGCCCTCCTTACTACCCATCACCAGTCTATCCCATTCCCCCACCCCACTCCCCTCCGAAGCTCTCAGTCTGTTTCTCATAGTCCATAGTCTCTCATGCTTCATTCCCCCTTCTGATTACCCCCCCTTTCTTTATCCCTTTCTTCTCCTACCGATCTTCCTAGTTCTTATGTTCCATAGATGAGAGAAACCATATGATAATTGTCTTTCTCTGCTTGACTTATTTCACTTAGCATTATCTCCTCCAGTGCCGTCCATGTTGCAGCAAATGTTGAGAACTCGTTCTTTCTGATAGCTGAGTAATATTCCATTGTATATATGGACCACATCTTCTTAATCCAGTGAAGAGAAGGGCCATATGCACCCCAGTGTTCATAGCAGCATTGTCCACAATAGCTAAATCGTGGAAAGAGCCGAGATGCCCTTCAAACAGATGACTGGATTAAGACCCTTCTACTTCCTATACCAAAAGCAGGACAGATGAGAACAGTGAAGTAAATAGTTTATTCAAAACTGTTACAAAATTTCAAAAGCATAATGAAAGAGATAGAAGGTGAGTGAGAAGGGAGTGCCTCCCTGTTCACTTTAAGGACCCTATTTTCTGTTCCTCCAGAAACAACACCCACTAAGCCTACTGTCACAATAGCATTAAGGCAGGGGTTCTAATATCAGTAACAGAAAGTCTAGATTGAGTTCTTCATTACTGTTTGACTTAAAGCACTTAGGCATATCCCTACCCTTAGAAGGATATGCCAGGGAAATATCAAGAAATAGGTCAGTCTTAGTGTAGATGTAAATTGCTGTTGCCTTTCTGGAGGCAAATGGACAGCATATATTGAAATTTAAATGTGGCTACAGTTTGATTCAGTAGTAATTTTGTTTAAAATTGGGGAGTAGAGAACAGTTGTTTAAAACATTGATTTTGATGCCTGATGGGATGTGTGGAGAGCCCAGATCTAGCACTTACTATCTGTGTGAACTTAGGTTGCTTTTTACCTGCAGAGCAGTGAGAAAATAATAATACCTTTTTTGTATAACACGGTGCCTGACACATATTACCTTAAAGAAATCGTTGTACAAGTGCACCAAGATTCTTCCTAATAGCACTTTTTCTAAAAGCTTAAAATAATAAGCTACTGCCAGCTAGCATAGAAGTTGCTAAACATTTGCATTTATTTATCTTGGATCACCATACATAAATGAGATATTTCATACTACAGAATGACAAGAGCCTCAATACAAATTGTTAAGTGGGAAAAATAACAGTTTGACATATACCAAATTATTTAATTTGCCTATTAAATTTTTAAAAAATCTATTTGTCTTATAGGTATTTTAATATATGTATTTAAATTCCTAGAAAGAGATCTAAAGATATAAATATCAAAATTGATAGCAGTAGTTACTTTTGGGAGAGGACTAGAATTTTGGTGAAATCAAGAGGAATTTTTTTTCATATGTAATATTCTAATTGTTATGAGATTTATACATGTGTGACTTCATTTTTTTTAAATTAAAAATTAAATAGAAATCGTACAATTTTTATATGTGTTTTCACAATGTAGTAAAGGAATACTGTCCAAAAACAATCCATATTGCCTTTCTAGAATAAATTTTGATTATGTATTTACATGGCATGCTCACCTGTTAAGCCAGTAGGCCTATGCTTTGTGATTAATAAGTGAACAGATTTTTAGAAAATAAGACAAATTACCCTTTTGGTGCAAACAACCTGGACCTTACCCAGTGAATTAATAAAGACCCTCAAAATTTGAGGAATAGAAAATCCTGTCTGGATGCTTTATATATTTAAGCTTTTGAATCACATATTAAAACAGGAGCATTTCCATATCCCAGGCCAAAAAAGCCTTTTGTATATAAAGTTCAAGGTATTGGTTTTCCTTTACAAAATTTATTTTGCCAATGTAAGAAAAGTTGACAATTTAGATCTGGGCTCCCAGGCCCTCATTCACCAAAGTCACATGACTGATGACTAGTCCCCAAACTTCCAATACCTGGACTTAGCGGTCAGTATTTAGGTGTTCAGAAACAATTAAATGGGACACAAATAATAAAGCTTAAAGGGCTATTCTTAACAGACCACATATCTTAGGATGTATCAATTGTCACAAACAGAATAGTGGAAAGAGTGAAATAAATCTCTTCTAATTTCCCATCTCTTCAACTCAAGGTAGAACCTGAAGAAATAAGATTTTTAGAGAAGAAACCATGTGATTGGGAATTATCTTTTTATCTTCAGAATTAGATGATAAAATATTGCCATTTTTATCACCTTTCTTTTTGGAAAAGTTCTGAAAATGAATCCAAAAATAGCACAATGTCACAAAATTGCAATATTCATAAATACCCATCATACTCATAAATGATATTCATAAATGACCATGTTGCTGTGATTAAAATAAAGAGAAGGCCTGCATACTAAAAAGTTGATGGTGCACCTTTAATATGTAATAACATTTCTAAAAACATTAAGCCATAAAACAAGTGGTAAGCAAGTATAACAAGAGTTCTGCTTTTTCCTTTGATGACAGAGTTGGCGTTTTATTGAAAATTCTTAACAAAAACCTTAGCCAAAATCAGTGTCTATATTTTTCTGCTGTTCTAAACATTTAGTTTGCTTTTTGGATAAGCTGGCATTAAGTCCTGAAAAAAAAAAATAATAGAGGAGCTCTATAACCACATCCACTTCCACTAAAAAGGAATGAAACAAACCTGTGTTAGTCTCATTAGAAACTACTGTAATTTACATCAAAAACTAAGGATATACTGTATGGTGACTAACATAACATAGTAAAAAAAATTATAAAAATAAAATAAGAAAAAAGAAACTACTGTAATTTTCCCAATTATGCATATATTCTGATACATAATGAGACATTCTTTTTTTTAACTCAGAGTTAAAACTATTTTCCTACTTCAAGTGTTTCATGTTAACTCATGTCAGTTTTAGTTTATACATGTTATATGTTTTTTTAATATATTATTAGAGTTTTTATTTACCAGTGTCACTGAAGAAAAAGTTATAAATATCATCTCATTAAAAATAATTATAGTTGATGAATTCATGGAAAAGAAGGTAGATGTGTAAATGCATAAGTAGACTGTCTTATTACATAATAGTTGATATGTAAAGTTATGAAATGGACAGTACATTCCCTATTTAACCAAGTAATTATAAATATATTATACATTTGTGACATTATAGTCTTAATGTGGATCACATAAATTGACTTTTCAAAAAAATAACTTTTATTGTAAAAACCACAGTAAACCTCTTACTGGTTGCAAATAAAATTTAGACAAAAGGAAAACATACTATTCCTCCATCTTGAGATTCTTGAAGAATCCACATTTGTCTTGTCTCCTGGTCTCCAGCACTTTGTCCTATGCAGATACACAAATGTATCTACTATATGTTGGTCTGAATTTAGTTCATATAACTTTGGTGGAAAAATATAAGACTAGGTCAGATATCTATTGATAAGTTTAGGGATACAAACTGAACTCATATCCATTAATCCATAATTTTCAAGATATTTTAAGCCAACCTAAATATATCTAAATATGTATCTTCTTTATCTTATTGTCCTGGATGATTTGAATATGGGCATGTTTGTAACCCTAAATTACTAAGGTAATTATGGTTGTGTGCTCACCTGGCTAGATGAATAGTGATTTTGGGCTCCCATTACCTTGGCATCTGTTCTGAGTTAATAAAAATAAAATTTAGCATGTTTCTTGATTGTTTGGTTTGGTTTTCTTGTTTTGTCCTTGCACACCTGCAAATATGACAGTAGGAAACTCTTATTCAGAGTTATGAAAAAGTTTATGAGAAATCAAGAAGTACTAATGACATTTACCAATTTCATTACCTCATAATAGGTATCTACTTAAACTTTATCAGCCTCCTGAAAGTTGATGGAAAAAATGAAAATGATAGAATAATGTCCCAGTAACACTTGAGTTTCATTAAAAATTATGTGTGTGTATGTGTATCATTATATATATTATATGTATGGGGCGCCTGGGTGGCTTAGTTGGTTAAGCATCTGCCTTCGGCTCAGCTCATGATCTCAGGGTCCTGGGATCGAGCCCCATGTCAGGCTCCCTGCTCAAGAGGGAATCTGCTTCTCCTTCTGCCTCTCCCCTCCCCTCTGCTTGTGCTCTCTCTCTCTCTCTCTAAATAAATAAATAAATAAATAAATAAATAAATAAATAAATAAATAAAATATATATTAATATATATATATATATATCAAGAAGTTTTTAAATATTTGATTGTATCTCAGAGCCTGTGTTTTACTTATGTACTACTACATTTCAAACCATCCTAAACTTAATGGTGCAAAATGACAACTATTTTTTTATGCTCATGGATTTTGTAGTAGAGGAATTTGGAAAGGTCATATTAGGGTCATCTGTTCCATAATATCGGAGGCCTCAGCTTACAAAATGAATCCACAGTTGGAGACTGGAATCATCAATAAGTTTCTTCATTCACAAGTCTAGTGATTAATGCTGGCCTTCGTCTGTGATCTTAGAAGGGTCCAGAACACTTACATATGGCTTCTCCATGTGGTTCCTTGTGTTTCCTCACTGCATGGTGGCCAATTTCCAAGAGGAAGTATCCCAAGAAAACTAGGTGGAAACTGTCACCTTTTTTGACCTTTGATGACATATTTTTAGAAGTCACAGGATTTCCCCAATTCAAAAGAGAGGAACAGAGACCCTGTCTCTTGATGGTCAGTGTGTAATAGTCACATTATAAGAAAAACATTTGGGACAGGAAATACTGTTGTGGCTGTTATTGGTTAAGTGCAGTCTGGCACAGGCAGACTGGACAAATACTTTACCAAAGAAGATATACAAATGGACCAATAAACAAAAGAAAACACAGTCAGCATCATTAGTCATCAGGGAAATGCAAATGAAAACCACAGTAAATTATCATACACTGACTAGAATGGCTAATTAAAAGGAAAATACCTAGTGTTAGTATATGGAGCAACTGGAACACTGATACATTGCCAGTGGGAATGCAAAGACTATGACCACTCTGTAAATTAGCTTGGCAGTTCCTTAAAAGTAAAAAATACCCTTATTGTATAATTTAGCAGTTGCACTCCTAATTGTTTACCCAAGAGAAATTAAGACATATGTCCACACAGGTATTTGTATATGAATGTTTATAGCAGCTTTTTTTATTTCGGCAAAAATCTGGAAACAACTCCAAGCCCATCAGTAGGTGAATAGATAATCAAATTTTGCTATTTCTATGGAATTCTACTCAGCAATGAAAGGGAGAAAATTACTAATGCATACATCAATGTGGAAAAAATTCAAAATCATGCTCTACAGAAGGAGCCAGATGGAAAAGAATACACAATTCCAATTATATGAAGTTCTAGAAAACAAAAATAATCTGTAATGATCAAGAGCAGACCAGTGGTTGTCTGAAGCTGAGAGTGGGTGGGAGGAAAACCATCCTATGGAAGCTCCAGTGTAAGCCTCCTTTAGATTTAGCTGATCATGAACTCCCCCTCAGGAATTTTGAATCTAAGGAAATGGTGTGGTGGCGGTATGAGTAGTTGAGAATTTAGTCATGCCTGCTATGCCATACCTGCTATGGCAGCATCTAAGTCTGGCAAAATGATGCCGAATCAATACCATATCCTGGCAGTTTCTGTAGCATGGCATTTGTTTGTGTCTACCATTGCCCAGGATCCCTTTGTTCTAACACTCATCTTCTGAGTTTGGCTCTTAAGCCTTCCTGTTGATTCTGTAAGCCACAGCTATTCTTCTGATAAATTTATATTCATCTGAAGTTACTTAGAGTCGGCTCCTGTTGCCTTAAAAAAAAGAACCCTGACTGAAACAGACTCTTAGGTGCTGAATAATGGAAATTTTTCTTATTATGCAGCAGGAAACCTTTTCAGTAGGGAATTCAGTAGGAAAATACTATTGTGTGCAGTAAACCTAATGATACCATTGCTTTCCATACACACTGGCTTACATTACACTCATATTCTAAGAACTATAGTACTCAATCTTAATTTTGCAGATGATAGTAATAAATCACCTTGTTTCTTGATCTTTCATCTATCAAGTTCCGTCATTTGGGACTGCTTAATTTTAAAATTCAGTGTCAAACCAATATCACCCTCTGGAATAATCTCCCTTCTATTGGAGGGTTTATTACTGTCAGTGGATAATTCTATTGATCAAGTTCACCTTTGATGCTGATTTGGCTTGTATTTCTAATAACTGGTTCTTGGCTATGTTCTTGTTGAAGGCTTTTCTTTATTTTTCTAGTTAATTCACTAGATCCTTGTTATTTCCCCATCTCTGAGCAGACATCTTGGTACTCAGTCCCCTTAACCACCTTGGTACTACCTAAAGCCTCCATCATGATAAGCATTGCCTTTTAATAATTTTATTGACCACGAGTCAACAGATTTTCCTAACACCATTTTCCTGCCAGAACATCCACTGGCTGTCCTCCAGTAGACATTGCTGATTACATGGGCAGTCTGCCTGCTTGCTTATCTTTCTGCTACTGCATACTGGCATATTCCCCTAACACTGAAATAGCTAGTCCAGATTCATACTATTAATTGCCAAAAACTTCTCAGATCATGTTTCTTATAGCTTGATAAGGTCTCTGGTTCATAGGCCTGTTGGTGTGTCTCCTCAGTTCTGATGGATGATTTGGTAAAATCATAACTTTTGTTTTCATTTTTATTGTAATTAAAATCCATTATTATTCTTACACTTGGCCTAGTTAGGTTATGTTTCTTGTATTACATATTCTCCCTTTGTCTTTGTCTCTCTCTCTCTCAGTGTAAAGAAACTCATCATTATTGAAGCCACCAGGAAATTTCTTGATACATTATCCAAATCTGAATTTATTTGAGAAGATATTCTCAGCAGAGTTTTTGTAATACTGTGAATTTACTTCCTCTTTCTGAGAAGAGGTACATAACAGAGGCTGAATTTCAATAGAAATAGAGATTAGATTTTCTCCGTGTCTTACATATTTTCATTTCATTTCATTCTCATTATGTTTTAGTTTAAATTTATTCTTTGATAAGATCTATATAATAGAGGGTTGTTGGTGGTCAAAATATGTAACATCAGTATTTGGAGATAAAGTATTTTTTTTCTATTGACTCACAAAATAAATGTTTTTAAAGACAATCTTTTTAATGTATGTATGTGGAGAAGCAAAATCTACCTAAACATTTTATGTTTTTCATAATGTAAAACCATTTGAAACTGAAACTACCGGGTTTATAAATGCATTCATGCTGTTTATCTGAATTGGAACCTTGTTTATCAGGATAGAGGTACACTCTGTATGTCCTAATGAAAGACAGACAGATGTGGAAATAGGTAATGAATTTTTTATATTGGGATTAATATAAATGCTTGTTTAAAGTTATCAGAGGCAAGTTTAATTATATTCTATTTCAAAGGATGTTTCATTCTGTTTTTATGGAATTTTATTCATGAGAAAAATACCAAATTAATATTATGTATACAATTATGATTAGCTTTTCTTTCATGTAATTAATGTAATTAATCATTTATCTTTCATGGACAAATATATGAAAACAAACTATCTGTGACTACATACTCAAACTTGAGATCTATTAATATGATAGCTAATGATTCTCAGTGTCCCATTGATTTGGTTTGGCTCTTAATATCCCAAAACAGTACCTAAGGAGCAGATTTTAGTTTACTTTTATTAAAGTTTACTACAAAAGAATATCTCAACAGTGTCTATGCTTATATTAAAACCGGTGCATTGGGCCAGCATTCTTAAGCACTAAAATGAAGATTGTAAATAATTTCATCATTCAGGTGTTCAGGGGTGTGGTTTACAGCCATTTCATTCTGATAGGCCCGCATTAGAGCAATATTCTTTCCTTTTCTACCCTCCCACACTAAATCAGATGTTTTTGATTCTCTATTATTTTTTTCTCGATTAGATAAATTTGTTCACTTTCTTTTTAAAGTTATTCAGGCTAGCTTGTCTTTTATTGTGTTTTCCTTCTGTCTTATGCTGTGGTATTGTGGCTAATAACACCTACATGGATGGAAATCCAAATTTGTTTTTAAGGATATTGTTGGCCTTGCCTATAATCACATTTGTGGCATTTTTCTATATAAGGATGTGGTAAATTTTGGAATGAGAAATGTGTCAAGTGCCTCAGTTTTCACAAGAGAAAATTATGTTTATTACTTATCTGGAAAGTTAAAGTATTTACGGTAAATAATTCTTTATTTGCATTTTAGGCACACAGTTAACTTTCACTTGATGTCCTTAAGGAATTGAGAAAACACTGTTCACAAAATCCACGTTATAACGACAATTTAACAGATAATTGGTTATTCTGGGTGCTCCAGTTTAGATTCCCGAAGAGCAATATACTTGCACTATATTCTCTTAGCTGCTTCAAGAAATGCTTTTGTTTTCATATAGAACTAGGTAAACATATTCATCTGGTTTTATTTCTGTATTCCCCGCTACCTTTGTGTCTATTCTAAAGAGCTTCTGATCTTCATTTTACTTGATTAATTCCAATAGCATAAAATTTTTCAAACATTTCTAGATACAGATATAAAATATCTGGTCAATACTCTCCTCTTCCTGGTTGGAGGATTGTTTTATCCTATTTTATCCTAAGTCCTCCAGTACATTAACTGATTCAATGCAGTAGAAGCATTTTCTCATTAGCTTCCTTATTTTGACTGTCCTTTATTAAACACATACTCTATGCAAGGTGGGGTAATAAGTGTTGTATTTTTAAAGATATTTGTCCCCATTAAATCCTCACAACTGCATATTTAGAGGCAAAATACTGATTTAGAAGTTCAGTTAGTGGTATTTAATTGACAGTTAAAAACAGGGGCTCAATTTGTGGTGCTAGGGAGCAAGAATTTCCTGTCCCTTTCAAGATATTTCTCACTGGACTAAAAACCAAATTGACATGAGACAGATTAACAGACGAAAATCAAATTTAGTAGCGAACATATGAGGAATGCACACAGATATGGGAATTCCAAAGACAGGCAAAATGAGGTAGATATGTCATTCTGAACTAAAGAGAAGGGGTAGGGTCCTGGAGCTTCAAAAGCAAGGAAAGCCATTTACTGGAAGATAATAAAGTGTAAATGTTTGGTAAATGTTTGCTGGGACATAGAGGATTTTGAACAAACTGGCCTTGCTGGGTTCATCCCCATCTACCATAACTTGTCCATAGTATAATGTAGTTATCTCTGGTGATAGCTTCCTTCCTACTGCATATCCTCTATCTAAATTCTTTTTAGGCAGTTGAGAGGGCGGTAAAGAGTTTTACCTGAATCTGCTGGGTTTTGATTGCTTTTTAACTCAAAATAATCTTCATGGCAAAGTGGTCCATCTTGGCGGCAGGCTGCTCTTGGCCCCTACAGTAGTATGATTTTTAGAAAATAACAAATTCGCTTTCTAACATCCTCTCTAAACAGGCCTTCCAGTTTTTTTCTGCAATATTATAGTAACAAAATCAAAGACCTGAACATACTTTATAATTAATTAAAAATAAGATGAATTGATGGACTGATAGAAATGTGATCAAGCAAATAAAGCAAAATGTTTTTGTAGGATCTAGGTGGTGTATATATGAGTGTTAATTCTTTCCCATCTTCTTTATGCTTAAAACTTCATAACGAAATGCTGGAAAAAAACAAATTCTTGCTGTTATATGCTTATGTGAAGGTTTTCTCATATTATGTTGGTCCTTGCCTACTCAGCCAGTGTGTTTGTTGTCCTATGATTTGTAGGTACCACCTTCCTTATACATAAGGCAGAACATAGTGGCCGAAAACAGTCTCTGGAGTTAGATCTTTTTACTTTTACTTTCTGGCTTCTCCACTTAACCAGCATTTGAACTTCAGGGTTTCTCATTTGCATATCAGGAAAAAAAAAATAGCACCTACCCCCTATGATTATAGATTAAATGAGGATAAATAGAAAGCATTTAGAAAAATAACTGATACATGTTAGGAGCTCAATAGATATTAGCTATTATTATTGCTTACCTGATGATGCAGGTATAGGTATTGCTGATTTTTCCCTGCTGTACTCTTATTAATCAAAAATAGCCATCAGAAAGATAACAGACTGGGGCGCCTGGGTGGCTCAGTCGTTAAGCGTCTTCCTTCGGCTCAGGGCGTGATCCTCAGGGTCCTGGGATCGAGCCCCACATTGGGCTCCCTGCTCTGCTGGGAAGCCTGCTTCTTCCTCTCCCACTCCCCCTGCTTGTGTTACCTCTCTTGCTGGCTGTCTCTCTCTCTGTCAAATAAATAAATAAAATCTTTAAAAGAAAAAAAAGAAAGAAAAGAAAAGATAACAGACTGGGGTGCCTGGGTGACTCAGTTAGTCCAACTCTGGGTTTCTGCTCGGGTCATGATCTCAGCATCCTGGGATCAAGCCCCAAGTCCAGCTCTGTGCTCAGCATGGAGTCAGCTTGGGATTCTTTCCCCTCCTCTCCCTCCCCCTCTGCTCCACCCTCTGCTTACACTTGCATGTGTGCATGTGCTCTCTCTCTCAAATAAATAAATAAAATCCTTCAAAAAAAAAAAAGTAACAGACTATGGGTATTTTCATTTTAACCTTTGACCTTACCCAAAATAGGAAATGTTGGTAAGGCCTATATATGTCATATTTTTGTGTATTTTAACTTTTCTGTTTTTGAAAACAATATTGTAATCAGTGTGAATCTTTAATTTGGTGGTATCTATATCTCTTTCTTTTTTTTAATTTCTTATTTGAATTCAATTTAATTAATGTAGAGTGTATTATTAGTTTTAGAGGTAGAATTTAGTGATTCATCAGTTGCATATAACACCCAGTGCTCATTCCATTAAGTGCCCTCCTTAATGCCCATCACCTAGTTACCCCATCCCCCTACTCACCTCCCCTCCAGCAACCCTCAGTTTGTTTCCTAGAGTTAAGTTTGTCTCCCTCTCTGGTTTTGTCTTATTTTATTTTTTCTTCCCTTCCCTTACGTTCTTCTGTTTCGTTTCTTAAATCCTATATCTGAGTGAAATCGTATGGCATTTTTCTTTCTCTGACAGACTTATTGCACTTGGCATAATACACTCTAGTTCCATCCATGTCGCTGCTAATGGCAAGATTTCATTCTTTTTAATGGCTGAGTAATATTCCGTTATATATATATATATATATATATATATATATATATATATATATTCATATATATATATATATATATATTCATATATATACCACATCTTCTTTATCCATTCATCTGTCGATAGATATCTGGGCTATTTCCATATTTTGGCTATTGTGGACATGGCTGCTATAAACATTAGGGTTCATGTTCCCCTTTGAATCACTATGTTTGTATCCTTTGGATAAATACCTAGTAGTATACCTGTTGGTACTTTTCTTAAGGAATCTCAGATTCAACTTCTTAGAAGTCTTTCAAGGCTAGAAAGCTAAGCCAAGGACTTGACATCAGAGTTTTCCTCTGATACCTATGAATTTAGGTTAATTCCTTTCTTCTTGAGGTCCCAAAAATATCCTGAGATTCTTGCACCTACCAGGAAGTTACCTTCCTTACTAACCTAGAAGGCTCCTGGGAACCATGTAAGCAAGATAACAGGCAGAATTTTCCAAGGGACATTATTCGCTCCATAAAGTCAACCCCAGTTTCTTAATGTTGCCTGGTCATATCTGAGTTTATGCACATCATTTTCAAATATGACTTTCCAATCAAAGTCTTGATAATATAACCAATGTTTCCAACTGTGTCCTGTTACAAAAACAGATTTTTATTGAACTTATGCAAATATCTATATTACCATGAAAATAAGAATACTAAGTTTCCAAATTCTGGAGGTATCAGGTAGGGAGAAAAAGTAATTGTTTCATCTCTATTCACAGAGGTTTATCTTTCCAAATTGTTGATAGCTTAAGAGAAAAGAGAAAAAAGTTTCTTTAAATCTAGAAAAACAAAACATAAAAAACCAGCAATGTTACAAACAAAAAGTCATAAAAATTATAATCATGCTCCTCAAATCATTCAGTTCCATGTAATTAAGACTTGTTCTTCTTAAATTCAGTTTTTCCATTAGTTCTGGAAATTATTAGCCAGCTCAGTTGCATGATCTTAAAGTTCTCAGAAACCTATTGTTGTCAAAAGTCTTTTTCTTATCTCCTTGAAGATGAAGTACTTCTGCAAAGCTTTGGAGTAAAACAATGACTGACTGTAAATGACAACAAATTTATGATGCTCATTGTTGAAGAGCTTATGAGAATTCATTATAATGGAATTGACAAAGAAATTTGGTTATTTCTATGACATTACAAGATAATAACTAGAATTATGACTGATAATATTATACCAGGATATATCAGAATTTTGGGAATTTCATACAGCTTCTAGACTACTTGTATTAATAACATTTACCCATACAGTATAATCTAGTAAGGTTTATCATCACTTGTTTGCCAGTGCTTTCCATGTAATTCAGCATATGAAGTAAGACTAATTAGTTTAACATCTGTCTTCTTATAAGGAGAGAGAGCAAATCTTTTGAAATGTTCCGGGGACCCTCTGAAATACCTCAAACTTAGTTTGAGGTTAAAAAAAAAAAAGAAAGAAAAAATTTAGAATTTGATTTTGGGGGGCGCCTGGGTAGCACAGTCATTAAGCGTCTGCCTTCGGCTCAGGGCGTGATCCCGGCATTATGGGATTGAGTCCCACATCGGGCTCCTCTGGTCCCATACAAATTTTAGCATTATTTGTTCCAGCTCTGTGAAAAAAGTTGATGGTATTTTCATAGGGATTGCATTGAATGTATAGATTGCTCTAAGTAGCATAGACATTTTAACAGTATTTGTTCTCCCAATCCATGAGCATGGAACATTTTTCCATTTCTTTGTGTCTTCTTCAATTTCTTTCATGAGTGTTCTATAGTTTTCTGAGGACAGATCCTTTTCCTCTTTGGTTAGGTTTATTCTTAGATATCTTATGGTTTTGGGTGCAATTGTAAATGGGATCGACTCCTTAATTTCTCTTTCTTCTGTCTCACTATTAGTGTATAGAAAGACAACTAATTTCTGTGCATTGGTTTTATATCCTGCCACTTTGCTGCATGAGTTCTAGCAATTTTGGGGTGGAGTCTTTTGGGTTTTCCACATAGAGTATCATGTCATCTGTGAAGAGTGAGAGTTTGACTTCTTTGCCATTCAGATGCCTTTTATTTCTTTTTGTTGTCTGATTACTGAGGTGGGATTTCCAGTACTATGTTGAACAACAGTGGTGATAGTGAACATCCCTGCTGTGTTCCTGACCTTAGGGGAAAAGCTCTCAGTTTTTCCCCATTGAGAATGATATTTGCTGTGGGCTTTTCGTATATGGCTTTTATGAATTTGAGGTATGTTTCCTTTCTCCCTACACTGTGAAGAGTTTTAATCAAGATAGGATGCTACACTTTGTCAAATACTTTTTCTGCTTCTATTGAGAGGATCATATGGTTCTTGTCCTTTATTTTATTAATGTAGTATATTGCATTGAATGATTTGCTGATGTTGAAGCACCCTTGCAGCCCAGGAATAAATCCCACTTGGTCATGGTGAATATTCCTTTTAATGTACTGTTGAATCCTGTTGGCTAGTATCTTGATGAGAATTTTTGCATCCATGTTCATCAGGGATATTGGTCTTCAATTCTCCTTTTTGGTGGGGTCTTTGGTGTTCGGATCAAGGTAATGCTGGCCTCATAGAAAGAGTTTGGAAGTTTTCCTTCCATTTCTATTTTTTGAAACAGCTTCAGAAGAAGAGGTATTAATTCTTTAAACATTTGGTAGAATTCCCTTGGGAAGCCATCCTGCCCTGGAGTCTTATTTGTTGGGAGATATTTGATTACTGCTTCAATTTCCTTGCTGGTTATAGGTCTGTTCAGGTTTCCTATTTCTTTCTATTTCAGTTTTGGTAGTTTATACATCTCTAGGAATGCATCCATTTCTTCCAGATTGCATAATTTGTTGGCATGTAGTTGCTCATAATATGTTCTTATAATTGTTTGTATTTCTTTGTTGTTGGTTGTGATCTCTCCCCTTTCATTCATTATTTTATTTATTTGGGTCCTTTCTCTTATCTTTTGCTAGGTCTGGCCTGTGGTTTATCGATCTTATTAATTCTTTCAGAGAACCAGCTCCTAGTTTCATTGATCTGTTCTACTGTTCTTTTGGCTTCTATTTCATTGATTTCTGCTCTAATCTTTATTAATTCTCTTTTCTTTGTGGGTTTAGGCTTTATTTGCTGTTCTTTCTCTAGCTCCTCTAGGTATAAGGTTAGCTTGTGTATTTGAGACCGTTCTGGTTTTTTGAGAAAGTCTTATATTGCTGTATACTTCCCTCTTAGGCCTGCCTTTGTTGCATCCTAAAGGTTTTGAACAGTTGTGTTTTCATTTTCATTTGTTTCCATGAATTTTTAAAATTATTCTTTAATTTCCTGGTTGACCCATTCATTCTTTAGTAGGATGCTCTTTATCCTCCATCTGTTTGAGTTCCTTCCAAATTTCCTTGTGGTTGAGTTCCGGTTTCAAAACACTGTGGTCCGAAAATATGCAGGGAATGATCCCAGTCTTTTGGTACCGGTTGAAACCTGATTTGTGACCCAGTACATGATCTATTCTGGAGAATGTTCCATGTGCACTCAAGAAGAATGTGTATTCTGTTGCTTTAGGATGGAATGCTCTGAATGTAACTATGAAGACCATCTAGTCCAGTGTGTCATTCAGAGACTTTGCTTCCTTGTGGGTCTTCTGCTTAGATGATCTGTCCATTGCAGTGAGTGGTGTGTTAAAATCCCCTACTATTATTGTATTATTATTGATGTGTTTCTTTAATTTTGTTATTAATTGGCTTATATAATTGGCTGTTCCTATGTTAGGGGCAAAAATATTTACAATTGCTTGATCTTCTTCTTGGAAAAACCCTTTAATTATGATATAGTGTTCTTCCTCATCTCTTATTAGAGTCTTTGGTTTAAAATCTAATTTGTCTGTTATAAGGATTGGCACCCCAGGTTTCTTTTGATGTCCATTAGCGTGGTAAATGGTTTTCCACCCCCTCACTTTCAATCTGGAGGTGTCTTTGGGTCTAAAATGAGTCTCTTGCACATAGCATATCGATGGGTTTTGCATTTCTATGCAATCTGATACCCTTTGTCTTTTGATTGGGGCATTTAGCCTATTTACATTCAGAGTAATTATTGAAAGATACGAATTTAGTGCCATTGTATTACCTGTAAAGTCACTGTTTCTGTGTATTATCTCTGTTTCTTTCTGGTCTATGTTACTTTTAGGCTCTTTCTTCACTTAAAGAATCTCTTTTAATACTTCTTGCAGGGCTGGTTTAGTGATCTCAAGGACAATATTTACACGCCTTTGAGATAAAAAGGGAAGGTTTTGAGATTGGTAAAAAGAACAGGTTGGCTTTGAATTGTCTTGGGGTATATTTCTAATTTTGCAAAGATTTGTAAGATAAGGACACTTACTTTCAATTCCTGAAAGAATTGGGTTGTAGCTACTATGACATCATTGGTTGATCTACCCATATAACTACATTATCTTCAATTTGCCTTTTTTTTATATCAGGTAGTTTTGGAATGTCTTAGTAAATCCATCTACAAAGGCTTCAGAAGGTTTTTCTTTCCTTCTGGATTCATTTAGCTTCATTTTAGCTTAGGAGAAAGGGCCAAAATAAAATCATTCGTCCTTTTAAATATCTTGTCAGTTTTCAGCTGGGAAAAAAACAGTAAATATTTCTGGCAGTATTAAACAACCACTGTTGGATGTAAGAGAGGTCCCCCGAGAGGGTGCAAAGGATATTAACTTCCCAAGATTCAGAGTCACTCCCAGAGACAGTCAAAAGAAAGAAACAACAACCTGCTTACCCCAGTCAAGCAGAAAGCCAAGCCAAGTGTTCAGGACACAAAATGAGATAAACAAGAAGTCAGCAGCTGTCCCTAGGAGAGAAAGGATCAATAACCAATAAGTCTGGATTGGGAAAGGAAGGGACAACATGAAACTTTATTTTCTGCTGTCCAGGGGACATGGATTCTTTGGGTGGGGATCTTCGATATTTCTGCAAAGGACATTGCATAGGAAGGCCTTATTAAGCTGGCAGAGCCTGATTACAGATCCCAGCAAAGCAAGCCCTACTGCCTGTCCCATGTGCTTCTACTATATTCACTTCCTGACTTTCAGCATTTACATGAGTAACCTGTATGCCCTGGGTCTGGAGATAGGCCGGAGTGCTCTCTGTAAATCTTGTAGGAAAGGCGAAGTTAAAGCAGGCAGATGGGGTCAGATTTTGAGAAGGCAAATATACATTGGTTTTAGTTTTTGTTTTAAGTGTAACTTCTGATTTGTCATCTTGCTAAGGTTGTCCCTGAAGCTAGCTGTTTTATTTCTTTGTATCTTCTTTTTAATTTGGTCATTCTATAGGACCAATAAGACAATTGTTTAAGATGAGAGCTTCTCTAAAGTTTTTTCTTTCAAATATAGTCAATTCAAAGGACCATCCATTATCTGGTCATTGATGTATAGGGTCTTATATTAATCTCAATAGAGACTCAAACACATAAGTCTTTTTCAGCTTAACCATAGGCACAAGAGGTATCCCTAAATGAGGGTGTGAAAAGTGGAGTTCTCACAAAATCCAGAAAGTTCACTCCCAAGGGTAGCCTAAGAAAGATCTAGCTGCACATGGGGTGCAACCCATACTGCTGCCCTGCCAAATTAGAGACAAGATGACAAAGGCTCCATATCAACTGGGATCTCTTCTGTCAAATTTCCCTGGTTGGTGGCACAGATAAAGAGCATGTTGCTTATCAGATCCACAGCCTCTTTGGCTGTGCACCAGATACGCCCTGGCACATGCATCCTCTGGTTGGCTGAAACTCTCAAGACATGGTATAAGAAGGGAAACTTCATCAGGTTTTTCTTATATGCAGGTTAATATCTTTAGCTAAGCCTTGGGTCTCCTGGAGCCAAACTGATAACTAAGAGTGGTATGCCACTGTTTTGAGGATTGTGTGATGCTTTACAGAGAACCTCACTGCAAGAAGATTTTCTTGAGATTGGCAAGTGACGTAGTGTCAGTGTAGCCTTTTCTGTGACCATCTTATCCTAACAAAGTAGTCTTTGGCTTCGGTGGCAAGTACTCTAACAGCTCTTGGTGCTTGACACATACTCACCAAACTTTGCAGCTTTGGCTTCTGAGATGTCTCTTAGCAACATTCTTTACTTCATATGCACATTAACCCACAGGAACATTTGCCTAAATAGACGCTGGTCTGGTAAGAAATGTGACCTCACCAGTCTGTGGGGCCAACATGAACAACAGGCTTATAGGGCCTATGCCTGCATTCTGCCCTATGATTTTCCTCCTTATGACCAATGACACAACATACAGAGGCAAAGAAAAACAGTGACCACCTAGAAGGAAAACAATCAATAAAAATCAAGAATACTTATATCACATTTTTAACAGAGTTGCTATACCCAAGGAACTAGTTCTACCAATGTTTCCTTCTACTAGTCTAAATTTAGAAAAGGAAGAGACTCAGAATTCTCACTTCCACTGGTCCCTGCAGGCAGATATTTGGGAGACTAATGTGGTAAGAATTCATACTTTCTGTTGCCTTTTGTCAGAGGTCTTAAGACGTTTCAGCTGCAGAATCCTTGGAGTAAGTAGTGTCCAGCCAGGGAATTTTGTCCCATGTGGGTCACCAACGGTAGAAGAGGTAAAATTGTCCTTCTACCCTTCCAGGTGCTTTTGGTTGGTCTATTAAGTAAATTTGTTTTTTTTCCCGTTAATCTGTTTTATGTCAGTTTGATTAATTGACCAGCCAAAAGAACCTAGAAAGGTAGGGTAAAATTTTTCTTCTACACTCATTTAGGTAAAATACAGTCAGGGAAGTTAATTGCTAATGACTTTTTAAAAACTAAAACTATTAGTTAGCCTATGATTCCTAGTACCTGGATTATTTATCTTTTTTGACCAATATCAATTCTGCTCAAAAGTGGATGAGTTACAACATATTTTAAGCAAATATTATTACAGATCTCTTGTTGGCAAAAATGAAATTAGAACACCTTTGCTGTTTGTTTGTAGAGGAATTGCATTGTGTAAAAATAATATTTGCTTAATAAATAAGGTTGTGAGATCTAAATCATAGCAAAACTAAATGAATACTGATTCAGGAAATGTTTACAATTTAAATGCTCATAGGAATACAAACAAGAATGTTCTTGTAGATGCGTACTCAAATCAGTATGCTATAGCTAGCAATATCTTCAACTGAAAATATTACTTACATTTCTTTCCATTGTTCCGAAATGCAGAATAGAGTGATCACCAATCCAGTGCCTGATTGATCACTTTTTAAGTCATATTTTAAATCCCACCTTGTTTGGAAAGCAACCATGAATATGGAATAACTTGAACCCAATATAAATTATAATAGGGAGCTAAAAGTTTATTTTCAATTTTCTAAAATTTTCAGATTTGTGATAGGTAAGTATATTTTTTCACGGTTCTTAGAAACACTTCATATGGCTGAAAAGGAAAAGAAGGGAGAACACAATAGGATGGTTTCTCTATTCCAATATAAATTCCCATTGCAACTTCTGAAACTAGCTTACATACAGTGAGCACTGCATAAATATTTGTTGATGATGATGATAAATTGCACATTTTGTAAGCACTAATGTCAGTGCATGAGCACATTGCTTGTATTTCTAAAACCAAAGCAAGCAGTAATGTTGACAAATGACCACATTCTCAGGTGCTTCTAAGCACTGATAGTTCAAAGTCAGGGGCCCTCATCCATTTATCAAGACTATAACTGAAATTCAGCTGCAATGTATTTGTCCAACTTGACCATTTAAGCATAAACACCATTTATCTGGAGTTACTTCTTTCCTCTTTAGATGGGTCTTGGAGTCAAACTTTCTTCTCAAAGTATGCTGGACACATTCGGAAGCACTGGCTTCTACATGAAGTATGAGGTTTCTGTACTCTAAAAAATGAAAATAATAATTTAAGAAAAAACTTCCATTATATTTTGTGAAGTTAGACTGCTTTATTGCAACAGTTTATCTTTCATTCTTTGGAACCAGAAGAGGCTATCTTCAAATCTTATTCCACCTATTCCTAGCTACATGTCCTTGGACATGTACCTGAACCTTGCTAAGTCTTCATAGAGTCAAGTGTAAAATGCTGCTACTAAGACTTCCTACCTCATAGAGTTTGTGTGAGAATCAAATGACATAATATATATTATGCATTTAACAAAATATCCGGTATATATTAAGTACTTTAAAAATTAGCTAAAATACCTATTTGCAGTGTTTTAATTTTAAAACGTCCACATCAAGTAACTTTTTTCTAACCATCACATTAGTACATTTCCTATTATTCTTGATGTTTATCTAGTCCCTTTCTTGCCCAATGCTTTATAGCCAGTTCTTTCTTTAGTTTTCCAAATGTTCGTCTGTAATCAAGAGGCTTCATTAGATTTTATGAAAGAAGAGGATCTCAACATTAGCACCTTTGAAAGCTTTCTGTTGTGGGGAATTTTAAATTAATATATAACTATAGAGAAAAGTAAAATTAACTGACTCTTTATACCCATACATAGCCTCAATAATTGTCAAATTTTGCAAACCTTGTTTATCTATTTCCTGAGAACTAAGATCATCTATATCAACATGACTTAGTTGCTTTATTTTCTTTCCAGGAAAGCTTTGGTCTGGAAAGATGAGACTGCAAATTAATAAATAACTTTATTATTTGCTTCAGGAAATTCCTACAAATCAGTTTAACAAAGATAATAGTCTGGGGGTGCCTGGATGGCTCAGTCGGTTAAGTGTCTGCCTTGGGCTCAGGTCATGATCTCAGGTACTGGAATCGAGCCCCACATTGGGCTCCCTGCTCAGCAGGAGTCTGTTTCTCCCTCTACCTCTACCCCTCCCTCCAGCTCATCCTCTCTCTCTCTCTCTCTCTCTCGGTCTGCTCTCTCTCTCTCTCAAATAAATACATAAAATCTTTTTTAAAAAAAGATAATAGTCTGTTTATCTAGGTAAACAGCTCACATATTAAATAACAATTTACTTATGAAAACTTGCTTTAAGGCACTTGCTGTGTCACTAGTCCTGAATTATTATATTATGAACTTTGCCCAATCTCATTCAGTTTCCTCCCTTAAACCACATTAGCCTGAGACACTGCTAACACCTTATCAATATGGTGTTCTCCCTTACTGAAATTATTTTGAACAGATGTAAGTGTTGCTTTATTAATAGTTTGTCTGGTGATACTTTTGGAAACCAGTGCCCGTATATATGCTGTATATGTGTGTGTGTGCATATGCAGAATTTTTGGAGAGGTTAAAATAAAACAAAGGTATCATATCATTTCAGCTGTAAATTTTCCATTTGGCATCTTTAACTGATATCCATCATACTTAATATAATTAATGATTATTTCTTAATATCATATCTAATACCTATCTAATACTCAGTCCGTATTCAAGTTTCTCTGATTATCTCAAAAGTGATTTTTAAATATTTTTTTCTTTTAAATTAGAAATCAAATAAATTCCATACATTACCTTTGGTTACTAGTTTTCTAATGTCTCTTTTACTCTGTAACACTGTCCCCACTTTTTTTGTTTAATGTTATTGATATGTTAGATAAACCAGGTCACTGTTCTATAAAAAAACCTATGTTCTAACTTCGACTTTTCTTTTCTCATCATGTGCTTTCAGTTTCTATTCTGCATATCACCCCCCCATATATCCTGTAAACTTTAAATAGATAAAGGTTTTATTATATTCAGGAATAATAACTTGAGAAGATATCTTATTGTTGGTATTATCTATTTCCTATTGTGTCTTATCAGTAGACACATCGTGTAGGGTTATCCAACTATTAGTTATACTGAAATTGATTGCTGGGTTCATGTGATGTCAGTCTTATCCTCCATTAGAAATTTCTCCATCACAGCCTTGCATAAAGGACTGAGCATCCATTGAAGTTTATTAGCTACTTCCATTATTTCATTAGATTTTAAAATTGCAATTTTTAATACTCTCATTCTTTCTGTATTTATTTGCTGACGTTCTCTTATAAAGAACTTCCTTCATCAGATATTTGATTACTCTGACAGAGTGTGTATGAGAAATAGAGGGTAAATGTGGGGCTTTTTCCTTCCTTTTATTTATCAATTTCAGAGCAGTGAAATGGTACCCTAACATCTAGTAGTGACCAATAAGGAGTTTTGAGCAACATTATGAACTCATTGATTTTTAAAAAGTTATATCTGATGTATTGGCAGCTGAAACAAATCATTCCTTATAGTCCAGTGGAAGCCCCCTTTTATTTTATTTTATTTTAATTTATTTGTAATTTAAACGTAAAATTCCTTACCTATCTTGCTTCCTTACTGAAACTTGATGGTGGTAGCTGAAATAGTTCATACATGCTTATGAGTTTTTTTATTTTTTATTTTTATTTTATTTTTTTTAAAGATTTTATTTATTTTTATTATTTGAGAGAGAGAGAGAGAGAGCATGAGTGAGTGGGGTGAAGGGCAGAGGGAGAAGCAGACTCCCCGCTGGACTCTGGGATCATGACCTGAGCCGAAGGCAGATGCTTAATCAACTGAGCCACCCAGGTGCCCATGTGTTTTTTAAATAGTACATTACTGAATAATTTACATATAATAAAATGTGCAAATATTAAATGTACAGTTTAATGACTATACATAAACATACGTGTGTGTGTATACTTACATCCATGTGACCATTCCCTAGATCAAGATATTTCCACTACCTCGAAGAGTTCCCTTGTGATTTTACAGTCAGTAGCAACTCCCACACCTCTCCTTTGTGGTTAATCACTGTTTTTGATTTCTCTCACCATAAGTTGGTTTCCCCATTCCTGAATTTTACATAAATAGCATAATGTAGTAAAAAAATAAAATAAAATTCTTGAAGACACATTCACAACTCCTAAGTATACATATGGTGAATTATGACAAAGTGATTACACTTATATGATCACACCACCACTAAAAATTAAATGAAATGTTAATTCCCCCTTTATGCCTCATCCTGATAATTTTTTTTTACCAAAGGTTACCAGTATCATGATTTAACACCATAGATTAGTTTTCCTTATTTTTGAACTTGAAATAATGAAATTGTTCAGTACATATGCTGTTGTGGATGGATGTTTTTGCTCAACATTATTTTTATGTGATTCACCCTTGATGATGCAAGAAATAGTAGTTTGTTCATCTTCATTGCATTTGCCTATTACATGAATGTAATCTAATCTATTAGTCTATTCATTGCCCAATACCATGCTGTCATAAATAGCTCTATAATAAATAAATTGCTATAAAATAAGTCTTGATGTAAAATATGTTCTCCTAGTTTGTTAAGAGTGATTTAGTTTTTCTTTTCCATATAAATTTTAGAATCAGCTGGTTAATTTCCACTCACACACAAAAAAGAAAACCAAATTAAAACCTGCTGGGATTTTTATTATAAACTTAATGGACCTATAGATCAATTTGAGGACAGTTGACACATTTATAATACCAGATATTCCAGTACATAGCTGATTCTGATTTATATAAACTCTCACAATCCGTTCTGAACATCCTTCCTTGTTAATGAGTATTTTAAGTATTTCTGTCAAAGTGATTTTTACCAATTTTTCTTTTTATAGAATACATATCAGTTTTTTATTTTTTAAATACAAAATTATACTCTAATAGTTAATTAACATGATTTTCCATCTACACATGGTTTTCCTGTTGTACCCAAACAATTATTCCTGCTTACACCCAGACCCTTGTAGATTTTTTTCCATTAAAGTTAATGATGATAGATATGATACACTTAAAGTTTTAGCGAGACAAAATGTACAATCACCAAACTACCCCATTAAATTTTATGGTGTGTCTGCCTGTTAGATTAGGTACTGTACTGTATATAGCTAGCTATTTTTAGTGCAGTGTTACTGGCTTTTTTGTCTCTAGCTATATCTACATGATTTCAGTGTTGACTTTATTTCACTACATTAGTTGTCTCTAAAGCCTTGCAGATTCTGATATCATAGCCTTACCCTTTCCTCATGTCTTATTCTTTCTTTCTCTACCTCTGAGCTTGCTTTGCTTAATTTTTTTTTTTATTATATAATGTTAGTCACCATACAGTACCTCCCTAGATTTTGATGTAAAGTTCCATGATTCATTACTTGTGTATAACACCCAGTGCACCATGCAATACGTGCCCTCCTTAATACCCATCACTGGCCTATCCCATTCCCCCACCCCCCTCCCCTCTGAAGCCCTCAGTTTCTTTCCCAGAGTACACAGTTTCTCATGCTTCATTCCACCTTCTGTTTACCCCCCCCTTCTTCTTCCCTTTCTTCTCCTACCGATCTTCCTACTTCTTATGTTCCATAAATGAGTGAAACCACATGATAATTGTCTTTCTCTGCTTGACTTATTTCACTTAGCATTATCTCCTCCAGTGCCGTCCATGTTGCAGCAAATGTTGAGAATTCGTTCTTTTTGATAGCTGAGTAATATTCCATTGTATATATGGACCACATCTTCTTAATCCAGTCATCTGTTGAAGGGCATCTCAGCTCCTTCCATGATTTAGCTATTATGGACAATGCTGCTACGAACATTGGGGTGCATAAGGCCCTTCTCTTCACTACGTCTGTATCTTTGGGGTAAATACCAAGTACTGCAATGGCTGGATCATAGGGTAGCTCAATTTTTAACTTTTTAAGGGACCTCCACACTGTTTTCCAGAATGGCTGTACCAATTTGCATTCCCACCAACAGTGTAAGAGGGATCCCCTTTCTCCACATCCTCTCCAACAATTGTTGTTTCCTGCCTTGTCAATTTTTGCCATTCTAACTGGCATAAGGTAGTATCTCAGTGTGGTTTTGATTTGAATTTCCCTGATGGCTAATGATTTTGAACATTTTTTCATGTGTCTCTTAGCCATTTGTATGTCTTCATTAGAAAAGTGTCTATTCATATCTTCTGCCCATTTTATGATTTGTTTATTTGTTTCTCGTGTATTGAGTTTGAGAAGTTCTTTGTAGATCTTGGATACCAGTCTTTTATCTGTAGTGTCATTTGCAAATATCTTCTCCCATTCCATGGGCTGCCTCTTAGTTTTTTTGACTGTTTCCTTGGCTGTGCAGAAGCTTTTTATTTTGATGAAGTCCCACAAGTTCATTTTTTCTTTTGTGTCTCTTGCCTTTGGAGATGTGTGATGAAAAAAGTTGCTGTGGCCGATGTCATAGAGGTTGCTGCCTATGTTCTCCTCTAGGATTTTGATGGATTCCTGTCAAACATCGAGGTCTTTTCATCCATTTGGAGTTTATCTTTGTGTATGCTGTCGGAGGGTGGTCAAGTTTCATTCTTTTGCATGTAGCTGTCCAATTTTCCCAGCACCATTTATTGAAGATACTGTCTTTTTTCCACTGGATGTTTTTTCCTGTTTGTCAAAGATTAGTTGCCCAAAGAGCTGAGGGTCCATTTCTGGGTTCTCTATTCTGTTCCATTGGTCTATGTGTCTGTTTTTGTGCCAGTACCATGCTGTCTTTGTGATCACAGCTTTGTAGTATAGCTTGAAATCTGGCAACGTGATGCCCCCAGCTTTGATTTTCCTTTTCAACAATTCCTTGGTGATTCGGGGCCTTTTCTGGTTCCACACAAATTTAAGGGTTGTTTGTTCCAGTTCTTTGAAAAATGTCACTAGTATTTTGATCAGGATGTCATTGAAAGTGTACATTGCTCTGGGTAGCATAGACATTTTAACTATGTTAATTCTTCTGATCCATGAGCATGGAATATTTTTCCATCTTTTTGTGTCTTCTTCAATGTCTTTCAAGAGTGATTTGTAATTTCTAGAATATAGATCCTTTACCTCTCTGGTTAAATTAATTCCGAGATAACATGATTTTTGGTGCTATTGTAAATGGAATGGATTCCCTAATTTCTCTTTCTTTGGTCTCGTTATTCGTGTATAGAAATGCAACTGATTTCTGAGCACTGACTTTGTATCCCGCCACATTACTGAATTGCTCTATAACTTCTAATAGTTTGGGGGTGGATTCTTTTGGGTTTTCCATGTAGAGTATCTTGTCATCTGCGAAGAGAGACAGTTTGACTTCTTCTTTGCCGATCTGGATACCTTTTATCCCTTTTTGTTGTCTGATTGCTGTTGCAAGGACTTCTAGTGCTATGTTGAATAATAGTGGTGAGAGTGGACATCCTTGTCGTGTTCCTGATCTTAAGGGAAAGGTTTCCAGCTTTTCCACATTGAGAATGACATTCGCTGTAGGCTTTTCATAGATGGTTTTTTATGAAATTGAGGAATGTACCCTCTATCCCTACACTCTGAAGGGTTTTAATCAGGAAAGGATGCTGTATTTTGTCAAATGCTTTTTCCGTATCTATTGAGAGGATCATATGGTTCTTGATTCTCTTTTTGTTGATAAGATGTATCACACTGATCGATTTGCGAATGTTGAACCATCCTTGCATCCCAGGGATGAATCCCACTTGGTCATGATGGATAATCCTTTTAAAGTACTGTTGGATCCTATTAGCTATGATCTTGTTGAGAATTTTGGCGTCCATATTCATCAGGGATATCGGTCTGTAATTCTTCTTTTTGATGGGGTCTTTGCCTGGTTTGGGGATCAAAGCAATACTGGCCTCATAGAATGTTGGTAGTTTTCCTTCTGTTTCTATTTTTTGAAACAGCTTCAGGAGAATAGGTATTATATCTTCTTTGAATGTTTGGTAGAATTCCCCGGGGAATCCATCAGGCCCTGGAGTCTTGTTTTTCAGGATGTTTTTGATAACTGCTTCAATCTCTTCATAAGTAATTGGTCAGTTTAAAAAATCAATTTCTTCCTGTTTCAGTCTTGGTAGTTTATAGGTTTCCAGGAAGGCATCCATTTCTTCCAGATTATTTAATTTATTGGCATAAAGCTGTTGATAAAAGTTTCTAATGATGCTTCCTATTTCATTGGTGTTGGTTGTGATCTCTCCCTTTTCATTCATAATTTTTTGTTAATTTGGGTCCTTTCTCTATTCTTTTGAGTAAGTCTTGCCAGTGGCTTATCGATCTTATTTAATCTTTCAAAGAGTCAGCTTCTAGTTCTGTTGATCTGCTCTACTGTGCTCTTGGTTTCTAATTCGTTGATCTTTGCTCTAATCTTGATCAATTGCTTTCTCATGCATGGATTAGGCCTATTCTTCTGTTCCTGTTCCAGCTTCTTGAGGTGAGAATATAAAAACTGCTTTTTAGATTTTTCTATTCTTTTGAGTGAGGCTTGGATGGCTATGTATTTTCCCCTTAGGACTGCCTTTGCAGTGTCCCATAGGTTTTGGACTGTTGTGTTTTCATTCTCGTTGGTCTCCATAAATTGTTTAAATTGATTTTTGATTTCCTAGTTTATCGAATCATTCTTGAGCAGGATGGTTCTTTGTTTCCAAGTGTTTGAGTTTCTTCCAAATTTTTCCTTGTGATTGAGTTCCTATTTCAAAGCATTGCGGTGTGAGAATATGCAGGGAATAATTTCAGTCTTTTGGTATCAGTTGGGACCTGTTTTGTGACCCAGCATATGATCTATTCTGGAGAACGTTCCATGTGCATTTGAATAGAATGAGTATTCTTTTGTTCTGGGGTGTAGTGTTCTATATATATCTATGAGGTCCATCTGGTCTAGTATGGCAGTGAAAGCTCTTGTTTCTTTGTTGATTTTCAGCTTAGGTGATCTGTCTATTGCTGATAGTGGAGTGTTGAGGTCCCCTACTATTAACGTATTTTTATCTATATGTCTCTTTATTCTCTTTAAGAGTTGGCTTGTGTATCTTGCTGCTCCCCTGTTGGGGGAATAGATATTTATAATTGTCATATCCACTTGTTGGATATATCCTTTAAGAATAATATAGTGTCCTTCTGTATCTCTAACTACAGTCTTTAGTTTAAAATCCAATCTGTGTGATATGAGAATTGCTACCCCAGCTTTCTTTTGAGGTCCATTGGCATGAAAAATGGTTTTCCAGACCTCCACATTCAGTCTGGATGTATCTTTTGGTTCAAAATGAGTCTCTTGTAGACAGAAAATGGATGGGTCATTTCTTTTTATCCAATCTGCCAACCTGTGGTGTTTTATGGGAGCATTTAGGCCATTCACATTAAGAGTGATTATTGAGAAATATGATTTTAATGATGTCGTGTTGCCTATAAAGTCTTTGTTTCTATAGATTGTAAATTTCTGTTCTGTATCACTCTTGGGGCCTTCTTACTTTTATGGAACCCCCCTTAATATCTCCTGTAGGGCTGGTTTCATGGTTACGAAATTATTCAGTGACTGGCGATTCTGGAAGGTCCTTATCTCTCCATCAATTCTGAATGACAGCCTTGCTGGATAAATGGTCCTTGGCTGCATGTTTTTCTCTGAAAGAGCATTAAAAATGCCCCCCCACCCTATCTCTCATTCCAGGTCTGTGTAGACAGGTTTGATGTAATCCTAATATTTTTGCCTTTGTACATGAGAAATTTCCTTGCCCTGGCTGCTTTCAATACCGTATCCTTGGATCTAATATTTGCGAAATGCACTATGACGTGTCATGGCGTTAGGTTTGTCATGGTTGAATTTGGGAGGGGTCCTCTCTGCCTCTTGGACACGAATGCTTGTTTCCTTTGCTAGATTGGGGAAGTTTTCAGCTACAATTTATTCAAATGTCTTCTAATCCTCTCTCTTTCTCCACCCCTCGGGGATGCCGATGATTCTGACATTGGAGCGTTTCATTGAGTCAGTAGTCTCCCGTAACCTACGTTCTTGAAATTGGATTTTTTTGAGCCAAGTTTCTGTTTTAGCTTTCTCTTCTACCATCCCATCCTCCAATTCACTAATTCATTCTTCTGCCTCATTTACCCTGGCCGTCAGAGCTTCTAGTTTTGACTGCATTTGATTTATAGCATTTTTAATTTCTGCCAGATTCGCTTTTATTTCCACCCTTAGAGATTCTATATTCTTGTTAATATTTTCATTAATATTTTTTTCAAGTCTACACAACATCTTGACCATTGTTACTCTGAACTCCATTTCTGATAATTTGGTTATATCCATATCCATCAGTTCTGTGGCAGAGGCCACAGGCTCATTATCTTTTCTTTGCTGGGGGGGATTTCTCCTTCTTGTCATTCTGATGAGGAGAGGTTGTGGGGTTGCCCAGAGCCCAAATTATTGACCAGGACCCAGGCAGTGTGCTCCTGTTTTATAGGGACCTTAGGGATGTGGGCTTCTTGATTTTTCAGCCTGCCTTCTGGGGGAGGGGCCTGCTGCGCTGATATTCAGGCAACCCTGTTTGGGTAGAGTTGCCCCATCCCCTGCGAGGGGGGATGGGGATGGGCACAATGTGAGCTGATATTTCCGGGCTTTTGTTCTCTGGCAGCTTTCCCTGGCGGTTTTCTGTGACTCTTCTGAGAGTCAGAACAGCAGTGGCCCTACCCTAGCCTCTGTCTCAGAACAGAGGGATCGCAGTCTGCTCTCCACTGAGCTCTTCTGGCCTCTTTAACTCTGTTTCTGTTGCTGCTGCTAGAAACTCTGCACCCGGTGTCCCAGCCCTTACTTCCAGGGCCAGCACGTCTCTGTCCTTTGTGTTTCTAACACTGCCAGCCGCCAGCCACCCCTGCGCATGCTCCGAGCTTCCTGTTTCATTATGGTTCACGCGCACTCCAGAGCGCAGGTTTTCAGTCTGGTCGTGTGCTCGCTCCGGAGCTCCAGTTTTCAGACTGGTCACGGGCGTTCCCGGGCTCACGGTCTCAGTCTGCTCTCTTGCGGGTGCTGGTCAGCAAGTCCGCCCGCTTCCCGGTGCAGGTGGCTACCGCTTCCCGGCGCCCGAACGAGGTGACTCCCTCCCCCTTCCATATATCTTCCAGTATCTGTGTGCGGTTTCACAGCTCCCCGCTTCGTACCTCAATACTCAGCACTGGAGCTGTTCATTTGTAGAGATCGAGATGTATCTTCCTGTGTCTCAGGCTGATTCCGTGGGTTTTCCGGATGGTCTGGTACCTATGCAGCTCGGCTCAGGGGACCAGCTGAAAAAGGGGTCCTCTACTCCTCTGCCATCTTAACTCCCCATCTTTGCTTTGCTTAGATTAATGCTGAATCATTCCAACTAATGTTTGAGGAAAGAGAGGAAGAAAAAAAAATTTTTGAAGCAGCAATTATTTTGACTTGCCTGAAATATTTCGGTAAATCTATTTTAGTTATCAGTAGTTTTATCTGCTTTATCTCTTCATTACTTGGTTAAGAAGGTTTTATGTCTATTTAGCAGATAAAAGTTTAGCTATTCTTTCTCAGACTTCAGCTGTTCAAAAAGAACATGTTCAGAGAAAACTTAGCTTTTTTCCTCAGGTTAGCGTATCTGAGCTCACATGTTATTTGTCACTTTTGAAATGTTTTCTCTAGCCAGACTGGCATTTCAGTTCTTTGAGAACATCCTGCCTAATTTTCTCATGTATCACAGATATTTTCTTTAAAATAAAGTGAACTTTGATCTCTCAAACTCTGTCTCTGTTGAAGATTTCAATAAAGTATTTGATCAAAAGATCTTGACAGTTTGAAACGGACTATGAATTGTCAGAATCTGCATAGTCAGCCTGAAAATTTCCAAAGGAAAACATAATCTATGTGGAGCCATAGTTCCTACTCACTCACAAGTATCTTAAATCCCTGAAATTTCTCCTTAAAATAATTAAGGTAGGAGAAAGTAGTAAACTCAAGAGCAGGATTTCTCATCCTCAACACTACTGACATTTGGGGCCAGATAATTTTTTGTTGTGGGGTTTTCTCCAGTGTGTTCTAGGAAGTTTAGTAGTATCTGTGGCCCTTGACCTGCTAAATGACAGTAACACTCAGTTCCTCCCAGTTGAAACAACCAAAAATGTCTCCAGACATTGCTAAATGTTCCATGGAGAGGGGGTGGGGGGTGCAAAATCACCACTGACTAAGAACCACTACTCTAGAGTGTAAAAGCCATGACTAAAGAAAACTTTCTTAATTTATCTCCCTGTTCCTGTTAGAGAAGGAGCTATAAAACTGAAGTGAGGAGTAGCAGCTTATTCTCTCTGGTAGAAAAGTTTCTGGAAGAACTAAATATGAATTCCTTATCCCTAATCTAACCCATCTCTGGAGGAAGGCAGAGATAGATGATCCTTTAAGTATATTCTCATGAAGAGGGGAACAATCTTAAAAGTTCAAAGACAGAACATACATCTGGAAATAATAGCGCATATTAATCCAACCAACATTTCAGAAATAGTTGATATTCAGAAAGAATACAAGAAGACAAATGTTATGTGCTAAAGTATAAGAAAGCCAGGATTCACCAGGCTTAAATGAATCAGCAGGATGAAGTAAAAGAGGAGGTGGATAAAATTAGATGACACAAGATAAAGTTAGATGTAAGAAAAGATTGCAGGGCAAATAAAATCAAGTAGCAGTTTATAAATCTGTTTTGGAAAAAAAGTAAAGAACAGAATATACAATATTGTACATACTTACATACATTTATTCAGTGATAAGCCCCTTGCTTTATATTTGACATATTATTTAATTTTCACAACAATCCATGCATTGGGTGATGTAAACCAAGGCGGGGCAAATGACCTGTAAAGCCAGGTTTTCATCGTAGTGCTCTTTTGTACATGAGTTGCTTGAGAAGTGTCAAAGGTGGAGAAAAACACAAAGTGATTACTATATACGGAGATAGTTGTGTTGGTGAGGGTGGGGAATATAAATACAAAATATAGAAAAAGGTGAAGAAAGAGATGAAATAGAAACAGTAACCAATTGATCAGTGTTACAACTGATGAAAAGTTGCTTAAACAGCAGCAGCAGCAACAGGAAATCAGTCTGAGAATGAAGATCAAAAAACAGTCATGGAACACCTGCAAAATCATTGTAAGGAAAGCTACATCTTGATACTTTGCTGTATGGGCTAGGATACATTACAAAGTGTAGTGTAAAGGTCTATAAAAATCCAGGATGAGAAAGAAAAATAAAAAAATTACCTAGAAAAGAATGAAAACAAGAATGCCTTTAGCGTTTTTAATTTTTTTAAATATGAAGTACCACAAGACAATGAATTCATACTTTTGTATTTCCTGGGGGGGGGGCGTGGTGACCCGAGAATTATATAGCTCAGATAAATTGTTTTTCATTCATGGAGACCAACAATTTAATTGTTGAAGAGTTAAGAGTTTAGAAAACATACTGTCCATTTATCTTTCTTCAAAATACTACTTTTAGACTTTTTCCAAAATTAATAAATACTAAATTCCAGACTGTTTAAATTATGACATAAATTGACTTTCTTTACAGGCTGAATGCCCTGAATGCAATTTATCTCTGGGTGATTTATTGCCAGATGGATTGTGCGGCTTTAGTGAATGTTTCTCAGTGCTTGCTGAAGTTATCTTCCTCTGATAATTACAGGATCGGTCTAGTACTAGAAGGTTTTTTTTTTTTTTCTTTTGTTTTTATTTTCTTTTGTTTACTTTGTTTATTTGGTCATGTGTCTCTCATTTTACAGTTTAGGAGAAAATCTTACCATTTTTGAGGATGTCATAAACTAATTACTTTTGCTGTCCTAAAAAAGTAATTGTTAATAACACCCAATCTGCTTTGGAGACTTTGCTGGATGAAATTGCACCTAGGATGAGTTTTCTCTCTATCCACAAAAGCAAACTTGAATAGAAAATTATTGTAGCCTCTCTCTTACTAGAGACATGTAATGATTTTCTGCAACTTTAAGTACTATATCAGATGAGTTGAGCCATTTTCATTGTTTTATTTTTGTCCCTACCATTTAAAATCTTCAATGTAAGATTTATGCATATTGCCAAATTAACCTTTTTAAAAGTCCAGTAGATTCTGATTGATGTAAACTACATAAAAATATGCAATAACAAGGATAATAAGGAAATGTGCTCAAATGATGAGTCATTATATCTCAGTGTGGGAATTTGTGTGATGATTTTCCATCAATCATAATTTCTCATATTTTTCATATTTTTCAAAATAACTTTTATAATAAAATAAGAATGATATATGCAATTGATCACAAATGGTATTCATTAAAAATACATGGAAAAATATAGTAAGGTACAAATCGTTTTTCAGGATGGCAAAATTATTGATATTTTTTTCTTTCATCTGATTTTCTGTATTTTCCTTTCATAGCTGAAGAATCAGCTTCTATCCTTCCTGTACCAGACACAGCAAATGAATGCCTTTCTCCATCATATTTGGAAAAAAATCTCAAATTGTCTCCCAGGCAATGTGTTTTTATCCTCTATGCACTGTTTTTATTCCCTCATCCACTGCAATAAATCTCTACTACAAGTGCTTTTTCCTCCCGTAAAAGTCAATGAGAGACTAAATGTGAGGAACACCATGGCTGTCTTTACTGGTCCTTCTGCCTGCATGTGTAAGACACAAAGCCATCCCCCCTCCTAATGATTAAGATCAATTACTCCTGTCAGTGTGATGACTCTTTTCTCAGCCTGCCAGAAGTGACCAGGCATCAGTCATAGCTTAATGTTAAATGGGTTTCTTAGTAAAGGGATTCCAAAATAATTGGCGGGGGTTGTCTCTTTTCACAAAAGCCCCTTCACCCTCTTCCCCCTCCCCTGTCTTGGTGGTGAACAATGAAACTAAAACTATATTTTATGACAAAGAGTTTATATAGTGATCATCATCTTCCTCATGATAACGATTCCCTTTGGGAAATTTAAATTTTTAATGACTAAAAAATAATATATAGCAACAACTAATATTCAACCACTTCTTGCTTTCAGCTTCCTCTGGTCCTCCTTTAAAGGTTATTGGAGAGGATTAATAAACTTGAGACAGTAGAAAACTCCTAGATTGGGCTTGCCATCATATTTGCATATTAGCAGTTTTAGTTTAATCTAATCTTGCTCTTTTTCCTTTAATTAAACTAGGCTAGCTTATGCATGTTGCTTGGAAATTATTTTTCCAAGCAGAACTACTGTTTTGTATGTTGTAGAGATTTCTACTTGTATATGTGTTAAATCTGTATAAATACATTTTTCTCTTTTTTTTGCCATTTGTCTACATAAATACATTTTTCTGATTTTTTTTGTTATTCATTTTCTATCATTTTTAAATTAACACATTAATTTGTTGTGTAGTTTCTTTATTATCATTGGAAGTGTTTAGTGGTTTAATTTTCACAACATCTTGTTAGATATTAATATGAGTGTCCATATTCCCACTATTTTTAGGATATTCTTCAATGGCAGTTGAGACATTTGGTTAACTTATTTATTTAGACTCCTGTTTCTTAGGCTTATTTCTTCTTTTTATGCTTTTTGAGCTTTTTATTCCCTTGTGCATCATATTTACATTTTGGAATTCATTGCAGTTGTCTTTGCACATATGATATTTTAATGGAACCCAAGTTCATCTACCTGACGCACAGTGAAGCCAATCACTGCAGTATCAGGTGTGCAGCTAGGAAAGGGTTTATTCTAGGAGAGGCAGCCAAATGGGGAGGCAGGAGGACAGGCCTCAAATCTGCCTTCCGGAAGGGGAAAGAACAGGTTTTTTATAATCATAGGGGTTGAGATTACATACATATTGATGAAAAAGGCAGGGAAACTTTTGACTATTCGTGAGGAAGAAATGGAGCACGTACCTTGAGCAAACATATACATAGCATATATCCCCATGTTCACTTTGGGGTGGAGACTTAACATCAGAATGAGGAAACATTTACTCCCTGATGTCAGGAGGTTCTTTTAGGACAAGAAGAAGGAGCTATGGGCATGGTCCAAGAGCTGGCATGAAGTGAATGGGGTCTTGGGCTTGTTATTTTGGGTAAGAGATGCAGGGCCTTGATTGTTCCTAGGCTAGAAACATATCGATTGACATTGAGTCCAGGGTTCTGCAGGGACAGCTAGTGGATTTGTTAGTGGAATCTGAAAAGACACAATAGCTGATAGGGGGAAACAGTTCTCTGAAAAACAAGCTTTAAATTTTCTGCTAGTTTCAACCTCATTAATCCTACACGGCATGGTTTCGGTATGGACATTTGTTTCAGTATCTCTCTTGGTGCCTGAAAAGTAACTATCTCCTTGGTGCCTAAAAAGTAACTTATTTTGTAGGGCATTGATTTTAAAGAAAACTTTTGCATAAAGTTATTATTAGTATTACTTAGATCTCTATATTCTTGTTTTATTTGGCTTATGATCTATCAAGAATTGAAATACTGGTGTAAAAATCACAGAAAAATTTAATGTTTCTGTCAATTTCTTCTTCTATTCATAGGTCCTTTGTTTTATAAATATAATGGTAAATGCATATGGTACTCTGTGTTGTCACAAAATAAGTTCATTGTCCTACTTAATAAATTCTACCTTGAAGTCATTGTTGAAGTTAATAGTGTAAGTATATCTTTTTGTTTCATTAGTGTGGTGAGTCTTTATTGTTTTCACTTTTAGTTTTTTCTTTCAAGGCAATTACTGAGACGACTTAGGTTTGGCTTTTTAGTTTTTTGCTTTGTTTTCCTTGAGATTGAGAGTCATATCAATTTTGATGTATAGATTATATTCCCTTTGTGTTTATTGTCAAAACTGATTTGACTAGTCTTTCTTTTGAAAGGCTCATTTACTTTATCTTGTGACTTTAAGTTTAGTTTGTTTTCTATTGTTCTACTCTAAATTATGTGAATTTTGATTTTTGTATTTTTATATAACACCTTTTTTTTAATTGGGACATACATATCCTGTGTGGTATCCCTAGTTACCAGATATTAAGAATGAATTCTTGGTATTTATTTTGTTTTCGTTCCAGCTGTTTCTTAAAAAATTAGCTCTTTGTGGTACATAAGTGATAGACTTCTTGAATCCTTGCAATTCAAGTTTATTTTTCTAATTCCTTAATTTGTGATGGACTTGTCAGAATAGAATTTCCTGGTAAAAACTTATTTTTTTTGACTCTGCTGTAGAAATTACTTTATTGGCATATAGCAGTTACAGTTGTAGAAGAGAATTGTAGTTAATGTAATTTTTTTCTATCCCTCCCTTGGTTAATGTGATTCTCTCTGTGTGATTGTAGTTTTCACTTTTTAGTATTGGAGCTGCATAACTTCATAATATAGGTTTGGTGTGTAGTTAATATTTATTAAATAATCTTTTTAAGTGTTGAGACTTTCAATTGTGCGTATTTATGTTTTCCTTCATTTTAAGAAAGTTTTCCCTTTATATCTATGTAATTAAGACATTTTTTCTTTTGTCCTAGACTCTTCTTTTAACATACTAATTTTCCTGTTGTCCTCTCTCTAGTATTCACACTTTTGTCCTTCTCTACTGAATTCCATGTATTTTTCTCTAGTAAACCTTAAATATCACTGATTTTTCAATTCTTTAATAAAATATTTGATGCTACTGATTTATACTTTTAATTTAGTTTTCAGTTTTGTAATGTTATTGTCTTCCTTAAAATTGTTTTTATAATTTACCAGCTGCTTTGAAGGGGAGCAGAATCTGCCACCCCAAAAGATGCCTCTTTTGCATAAGAGTTGTTTTGAGCTCGTTGTTTTTAAAAAAAACAAGGACACAGGAAAAGCTCTGAAAACCAAAAACAAGTTATCCTTTTGTAAGACTCATATACATTTATAAAGAATATCTGCATTCATAAGGGTGTCCCTTTCTTGGTTCCTAGAAGAGAAGGATAACTAAATTTCTAGAAACTCTTATCAGTGAAGAAGGCAAGGACTTAAATTTGTGCAACAACCATAGCTTTGTTTATATGGTGTTCCCGGTAACCTCCCATAACTGGCCTCCCTACCCCAATATCTTCTTTTGTCTTTAGCTTGAGATGTTATTTAAGGTGGTGGTGTGGGCTGTTTCAAGGAGTTAATCAGCTTTTACTGGTATCTCCCATGCATACAGGAGATACCATGTTATTAAACTTCTGTTTGTTTTTCTACTGTTAGTCTATCTTTTATTATGAGCAGGGGATGAGGTCTCAGCCAAAAGCCTAGAAGGGTAGAAGAAAAATTATTTTTTCTCCCATATACTTTCTGGTTTAATTATTAACTTATTAACTTGTCACTGTATTTTACGGAGTCCAGAAACATATAAGCAAAAATCTCCCTCTTTTTTTTTAAACTGGTGTTTCCTTTTTCTTACCTTGTTGATTTATTCATCTTTAAGTGTGTATATGGGGCAGTCATTTTAAGTTTACCTTATCCAACTGGATTCTACACAAATGTGGGTGGTGTTGATGTGAAAAATTTTTCCTATACCCTTCTAAGTTCTTTGCCTGGTAAATTGATAGAAAATAGAATAGCAGGGAAAACATTAGTTTAATTATGTACATACAGGAGCCCCATAAGAATCTGAGACCCCTAGGCAGTTAGGCAATTGAGGCTTATATGCCATCCTGAGCTAAGGAGAAGAAGGTAGGGGTCTGAGACTTCAAAGAGACAATTCAAAGGAAAAGGGAAGAACAGTTGTTTGTTAAACAAATGTTTGCTATGCCATTCAGAGACAATGGGACATAGAAAGGAATTTGATCTCCTGGCCCTGCTGGAGCTTCCCCAACAGCTTACCACACCTAGCCCATATTCTTTGTGTTTATGTCTGGTGATAGTTCTCTTCCTGGACCAGGCCACCTATCTAAATTCTTTTAAGCAGTTGAGGGCAAAATAAAAGCTCTTGTTGAGTCTTTTGAGCCTTGATTAATTTTAGCTCAAAGTAATTAACATGCCAAAGTGGCACATTTTGGGGATGCTCATTCTGTACCCCTTCAGTGGTATTTGCTTGACTCCTTCCAGACGATGCAAACATTTTTAGGATTAGAATCTTTAAATTTGAGCTCAGAGATTAGAAGCTGTTCATTTATTTTCCATGCTTAGCTATTAAGTTTTTCAAGGTCATGGAGAAGAAGATTAGGCCCCCTTAGCTTCCAACTGGGATCATTGTCTTCCTATATTTTCTGTCTGAATATTTTGCAAATTATGTGATGTAAAATTTTAAACCTAAAGGAACATTTAAAGAATTGTAATCCAAACTTCATATTCCCAACACCTAGATTCTAGTATAAATATTTTACTATATTTTTTAAATTATACATCTGTTTGTCTTTCCATCCATCTATACATGATTAGTCCATCTTATTTTTATGAATTTCAAATTGAATTTTAAATATTAGTATTCTTCCCTCTAAATACATCAACAGGTATATTATTAACTAAAGTGAAATTTGTTTGCCATGTTTTCTCTGTTGATGTGAAATTTGTTTTAATCTTAAATATGCATTTGTTAAGTTTTGACAAGTACATAAACCTTTGTAACTCAATCTTCTATTGAAACATAAAATATTACAAACTACGGTAAGTTCCCTCATGCCCCTTCTTAGAAAATCCTGGCCCTTACCCTTCCAGAAATAAACAGTGTTCTGATATTTTTCTCTGTGCATTAGTTTTGCCTGCTTTAAAATTTAATATAAGTAGAATCATGTATTATATATTATACCACTTATGAATTTAAGACAGAATATAATATGGTAAAGAGCATTGTAGGGAAAAGAAAATTTTCCTTTCTTTCTAGGTTCTTTGGCTGGTCCGATATTTAAATTGACATAAGATACATTCATAGGAGAACATTTAATTCATACATATGGGTTCTCATAGAAATATGAATATCGAAGAACTAACTAGAGTAGGCAGTTTTTGAATCTTTTAAACAAACCATAAATTTGTGAAGAATTGGGAAGGTAAAGGGGTTTGGGCTTAGGGTGGCAAATTAGTGAAGAAGTAACAAGGTTTGTTTATGTAACCATGGTGGCCTTGAATTTCCTATCTCTGGCCTTAAGGATGCCTTTACCCTCCAGGTGCAGGAAGGGTACCTTTTTCATGGGGAATTCATTGTCTGTTTTCAGTGGGATGGAGGAAGGTCAGAGTGTCCTTGCATTGGCTGTTTCTTAAGTAACTTTAATTCAAAATAATTAATATGCCAAAGTGGTATATTTTGGGGCAGACTCCCTGAAGCACATCAGTATACACTCTTTTGTATAAGGCTCCTTTCACTCAGCATAATAATTTTGAGATTTGTCCATATTGTTAAGTATATCACTAAATTGTTCATTTTTACTGCTAAGCCATATTCTGTTATAAGAATATACCATAGTTTGTGTATTCTCCAATTGATGAACACCTGGGGTGTTTATAGTCTTGGTTATTATGAATAAATCTGTGAACATTTTTTGTATCTCATTGTAAACATATGTTTTCATTTCTCTTATAAACTGAGAGGAAGGCTGTGTCATATGATAGATGTACGGTTAGTTTTTTAATATACTTCCAGATTTTTTTCTGAAATGCTTATACCATTTCACACCCCCACCAACAATGTATGTGAGTTATGGTTGCTCACAATGCCATTGATATTTGGTTTTGTCAGTTTTTTTTCATTTTAGCCATTCTCCTAGATATGTAATAGAATCTCATTTGGTAGTAGACATATATTTTTCAGAGAAAATTCATCTGTGGTATATAGGTGCAAGGTAGTGTTGTTTCCAGATTTCAGAAACCAGTACTGATCAGTCTGTGTTTTTAATGCAGTTTTCATTGTTGAAATGTGGTTAGGGAAGCCCTACAGGCCAAAACAGCCCCAGGCCCTCCAGTATTGAAGGTATCCAGCAGGGTCCTTCAGAACAAATTCTGCTAGATATTTTCAACGTAGAGTTTTGTGTCAGCTCCCAAAATCTTTTTTTTTTTTTTTAATTGAAGTATGATTAACATACAATGTTTTATTAGTTTTAAGTATGGAACATATTGATTCAGCAATTCCATACTTTACTCAGTGCTAATCATTATAAATGTAGTCACCATTTGTCACCATACAACATTGTTACAGTATTACTTACTATATTCCCTATGCTGTATTTTTTATCTCCGTGACTTAATTGTTTTATAATTGGAAGTTTGTACCTCTTAATCCCTTTAATCTGTTCCACCCATTTCCCACCCATCTTTCCTCTGGCACCCAACAGTTTGTTCTCAGTTCTTAAAACCCTCTTTCAACTGGCACCAAAGCACATTGTATTTGGTGTAATTGCTTCCAATATGGTGATTGGAACCTCTTCTTATTTTAGTAATAAATGATGTTTTAGTCTCTATTTTTCGTTATTGTCACTAATTTGGAAAGGAAGCAAGAGTTGTACGTGGGCATTTACTCAATCATTTCCCTATCTTTTCATGGGAAATGTTTAAAAGGAAAAAAAGCAACAGGTTATATACAGTTTTTGAATTATGAAGCCAGATTGCAAAAAGGCTCATTAATTCCTAAATCCATTTTTATCATCATATTCTAGTAGTAAGAATGGGACTGTCTGCAATCCACTTTTCATCACTATATTAATGTGTTTGGGATGATTTTATTTTCATCTCTAATTGAAATTTTACCTCAAGCGGGGTTTTCCTATTGAAATTTGTAATAAGGAGTTTTTCCATGTTGTTGGTAGATTGTGTTTGAGGCTTTTTAATTTTATTTTTTTCAAACAGGAACAATCAGTTTCTAAACTGTGACATAACAAAAGCTCCCACCAATTCTAATGTACTAAATACAATTGAAGTAACTTGCTGGCCTGAGGGAAAAAAAAAAAAACTAAATAAATGTGCATTCTGATATTAACTTTTCATTTTTCAAGGCAGAGATTAGAGTTTATGTCTAAAAGTTAATGTTCTATTACTAAAAATTCTGATATCTAGTCAGTTTTCTAATTTAAAAGGCCAACTAGTTGTCACTGCTTGTACTGAAAAACACGATCATTCAATAAACTTTTTCCTTTCTACTTCCATCCCTTTCTTCCTTCTGTCCTTCCTCCATCTCTCTGTCTCTCACACATTCTTTCTTCCTTTCTTTTTATTTCTCTCTCTCTCTCTCTTTCTGGCTCATTTCCACATGTAGGTCCTGGAAGAACTCTTAATGAATATTTGAAAATAACATCCTGATTAAAAAAAAAAAAAATCTAGTGGTGGATGTGCTGCCATATGGCAGGTGAAGGTACCCTGCGTATGACTTCTATGAACAGGTTCGAATATGCTGGTCCTTGTCAGCCTTGTGGTAGAGCAGCTGTTTAACCCATTCAAACTGGAAATATAAGAATACCAGCCAACTGAGAACACTTAAAGCTATTTGTTTGCAGCTTGTTATAGCAGAAGATGAGCCACCATCATTTGACTTTTGGCAAAGATTCAAAAGCAGGCAGGGGAGGGTAAACCTTTATAGAGGAAAAAAGGGAAGGTTTCAGGTAGCCCTCCATGGTTGAATAGAGATAGTGGTCTGAATTCTTGCAAGTCTGACTAAAAGATAATAGTTGGTCTCCTGGGCTGGTTAGTATAGGTAAGAAATTGGCTTCTTGGGCAGGTTGCTGCAGGTTGTGGGCGAGAGCTCTGTTTTTATGTATGGTTTGGCCCTTGTCCATTTGTATTTTCAGTTCCTCAAAACTGAAGGTTGAAATCATTGTTTAATGGTTACAAAGTTTCAGTTTTACAAGACAAGAAGAGTTCTGGGTAGTGATGATTGTACAAAAATATGAATGTACTTGATAGCACTGAACTATGCACTTAAAATGGTTAAAATAGTGAATTGTATATTATGAGTATTTTATCACAATAAAATAATTGGAAAAAAAAGAAACTTCTGTATAGGAACACAATATGAATGGAACATTCCTGTCATTATGCAAATAGTACATAACTTTGAACAGAAAGTACAAATACCCCTCATCTCAAAAATTCCAGTGCTTATGTTTTTTGTTTTGTTTTTATTTTCTTAATAATTAATTTCTATTTTATTTTGATACCAGTATAGTTAAAATACAGCATTAAACTAGTTTCAGGTATACAATATAGTGATTCAACAAATCTATATACTACTCAGTGATCATCAAGATAAATGTACTATTGGTTCCCTTCACCTGTCTCCCCCTTCCCCCCACACACCTCCCCTCTGGTAATCATCAGTATGTTCTCTATAGTTAAGAATCTGTTTTTTTTGGTTTGTCTCTTTTTTTTCCTTTGTTCATTTGTTTTGGTTCTTAAATTCCACATATGAGTGAAACCATATGGTGCTTGTCTTTCTCTGACTTACTTTGCTTAGCATTATACTCTCTAGATCCATCCATGTCCTTGCAGATGACAAAATTCCATTCTTTTTTATGGCTGAGTAATATTCCATTGTATATGCATACCACATCTTCTTCATCCATTCATCAGTCATGGACACTTGAGCTATTTCCATACTCTGGCTATTGTATATAGTTCTGCCGTAAACATTGTGGTGCATGTATCCCTTTGAATGAGTGTTTTTGTATTCTTTAGGTAAATACCTAGTAGAGCAATTGCTGGGTCATAGGATAGTTCTTTTAACTTTTTGAGGAACATCCATTCTGTTTTCCAGAGTGGCTGCACCAGTTGACATTCCCACCAACAGTGCTCAAGTGTTCCTTTTTCTCCACATCCTCACCAACACCTGTTATTTCTCGTGTTGTTGATTTTAGCCATTCTGACGGGTGTGAGGTGATATCTCATTGTAGTTTTGATGTGCATTTCCATGATGATAAGTGATGTTGAGCATTTTGTCATCTGTCTTTTGGCCATCCAGATGTCTTCTTTGGAAAAATGTCTCTTCATGTCTTCTGCCCAATTTTTTAAGTGGATTGTTCCTTTTATGGGTGTTGAGTTCTATAAGTTGTTTTTATATTTTGAATACTAACCCTTGATTGGATATGTCATTTGCAAATATCTTCTCCTACTTAGTAGGTTCCCTTTTAGTTTTGTTGAGTGTTTCCTTTGCTGTGCAGAAGCTTTTTATTTTGAAGTAGTCACAGTAGTTTATTTTTATCTTATTTGTGTGTGTGTGTTCCTTGACTGGCTTTTACAGAAATGTTCATTTTTACTGCTTTTGTGCTTCCTGTCTTTATACTTTCACTTTTGGACTCTACTTTCCACTCAAAGAGCCCCCTTCAGTATTTCTTTTTTTTTTTTTTTTAAGATTTTATTTATTTATTTGACAGAGATAGAGGCAGCCAGCGAGAGAGGGAACACAAGCAGGGGGAGTGGGAGAGGAAGAAGCAGGCTCATAGAGGAGGAGCCTGATGTGGGGCCCGATCCCGGAACGCCGGGATCACGCCCTGAGCTGAAGGCAGATACTTTAACCGCTGTGCCACCCAGGCGCCCCCCCCTTCAGTATTTCTTGCAGAGCTCGTTTAGTGGTCACGAACTCCTTTAGTTTTTGTTTTTGTCTGGGAAACTCTTTATCTCTCCTATTCTGCCTTACTGGATAGTTTTCTTGGATGCAGATTTTTCTTATTCAGCACATTTGATATATCATGCCACTCCCTTCTAGCTTGCCAGGTTTCTATTAAAAATCTCCTGCTACCCTTATGGGTTTTCCCCTGTGAGTTAATGACTTCTTTTTTCTTGTTGCTTTTAAGATTTTTTCTTTATCACTATATTTTGCAAATTTAATTGCAATATATCTTCGTTTTGGCCTGTTTTGTTGATTTTCATGGGAGTTCTTTGTGCCTCCAGGATCCGGATGTCTGTTTCCTTCCCCAGATTAGGGAAATTTTCAGATATTATTTCTTCAAATAAATTTTCTGCTCCCTTTTCTCTCTCTTCTTCTAGGACTCCTATAATATCAGCGTTATTATGTTTGCTGAAGTTACTGAGTTCCCTTAGTCTATTCTCATGTTGCATAATTCTTTCTCTCTTTTATTCAACTCAATTGCTTTCCATTACTTTGTCTTCAAGGTCATTAATTTGTTCCTCTGCTTTTTCTAGCCTGCTGTTCATTGCATTAAGTGTGTTTCTACTCTTTATTGCACTCTTTATTTCTGATTCTTTTTTAACGCTTTTATCTCTGTGATAAGGGCCTCACTGATGCCTTCTATTCTTTTCTCAAGCTCAGTGAGTATCCTTATGATTGTTGCTTTAAATTATCCATCAGGCATGTTATTTATATCTGTTTCACTTAGATCTCTGGCCATGGACTTATCTTGTTCTTTCACTTGGAATAAATTCCTCTGTCTTCACATTTTGTCTCTTTCTGCCTTCTCTGTGTTAGAAAAGCCAATTATGTCTCCTGCTCCTGAACGAAATGACCTTAGGGAGTGTGTCCATTGTGTGCTGCATTTGCTCTGCTGTTGTTTTCTTGCTGCTTTGTCTTTCAGGCCAGTCATCTGCAGAGCCTCTCCTTGCCTGCTGTTGGCAGTATTTGGTCCCTGGCCTCAATGTGCCAAGTTTTAGCTAGGTGTTCTCTGGTCTGCTTGTGAAATGAGACCTGTCACTATGTCCAACAGAATTGAAGCCTGGCCATACTCTCTGTTTGGGAGACATGGTTTGGTCAGGGGATTGTGCTGGTATTCTGGGGGAGGGTCCTGACATACAGGGACTGAGGCAAATGTGTCTGAGAAGGGCAGTTCCACTGGAGCACAAAGGGGTTGGGGCTTGGTGTAAGCAAGTTAGGCAGCCAGTATTGGCACCCGTGCTGTTTCCTGTAGGTGGCTCTGTGTTTGTGATGAGGGGTGGGTGAGGGAAATGGCACTGGCCAGCTCCTTTGTTCCCAGAGAGGTGTTTGCATGGATGCTGCCTCTCAGGGACATGCTCTAAGAGTGAATAATCTTCCCACTGTGTGCCCTAGGCACTCTACAGTTCATTCTTCTAGGCTGTATGCTTCCAGGTTGTTTGCCTGCCTTCTGTCCGAAAGCAGGGCAGTACCCTCCAGGCTGTATCCCAGCCAAATCAGCTAACCTTTAAAACTCCAGACTTTAAGCCTCACTGGTTGCAGGAACTCACAAAACTCAGCTCATCTCATTTTCCAAGTCAGTGGCTTTGGGGAAACATTCTCCTTGTGCATTCCCTTGTGTGTTCCTCTCTCACCCTTCTCAATAACCATAGCTCCCTCCCCGTCCTCAGCAGCCGTGATACATTTCTCCCCTAAACCACATCTCCGTGCTTCCTACTATCTTCAGTGTGGCCTCTTCCCTCCCTTTAGTTGAGCTTGTTCTGTCAGTCTTCAGGTTGATTTCTGGAGTACTTAGGATGATCTGATAGTTATATAGTTGTGTATGAGATAAGGTAGGGTCCTATTCCATCACCATGTTCCTCAGCTGGGTCTGTTTGTTTTTTATTTTAATTGCAGTATAGTTAATATACAGTGTTATATTACTTTCAGGTGTTCAACATAGTGATTCAACACTTCCCTACAATACCCAGTGTTTATCACAAGTGCACTCCTTAATCCACATCACCTATTATTTCCCCCAACACCTTACCCACCTCCCCCTCTGGTAACCATTAGTTTTTTTTTTCTATAGTAAAGAGTCTCTTTCTTGGTTTATCTCTCTCTCTCTTTTTTTCTTTGCTTGTCTTGTTTCTTAAATTCTACCTATTGAAATGGCTTAACAACATAAAGTTGAACAAAAATCAAAATGGCTGCACTAATGGTTCGACAAAGCTTGGTTTTAAAGTAACCTTTTTCTCCTCTTCTGCAAACCTGTCCTCTTCCTTTCTTAGCCTTTTGTTTCAGGAACTGGGTACCACCCTGAAAATGACTAATGAGGCTGGCAGCAAATACATAATTCTTATCAAAACTGGCTAGATCCCATATTTCTGTATAAAACACCCCAACCCCTTCCTGTGGGGGTGGGGGTGGGGCTTGCAGTTTTTGAAAGCCATAGCCTGCTGCAGCCTCCTTTGCCCAGCAAAGCAGTAAAGCTATTGCTCCTCTTTAATCCAACCTCTGTCTTTGTGTTAGGTTTTGGCTCTGAAGCACAGAGGTGGGTTTTCGACAATATGAATGAAATCATATAGTATTTGTCTTTCTCTGACTTACTTTTTTCACTTAGCGTTACATTCTCTAGCTCCATCCATGTTGTTGCAAAATGGCAAGATTTCATTACTAGATTATTTTTTGAATGTGCAAGCATTGTATTTTAATTATCCCTATTTGAAGGTTAAAAAAGTCACTTCATTATATGTTACATTTCTCAAAGGATTCCCCAGGTTTTATCAAATTTATGTTTCAGAGTTACTTCAGGCATATTAGCAGATGCGTTGTCAATCTACCTCGCTTGTGCTTTGAATCTTGCTACAGTATTGAAGTGAATAGCATGCTGTCACTTACCAAGCAGATGGTGCAGAGGTCTAGAGGCCCATGGTCTGGTTCTTCCTGGTACCTAGACCCTTGCATTAGGCTTGCCAGCCAGGGGAAATAAAAGAGTCCAAGTTTGTGTTGAATTTCACCGGTTAAACATTTATAGGATCAAAGTAGCAAAATACTTATGATTTTAGGAATATAATCATTATTAAAAATTGGATAGTCGCTTGAAGATATTTTCTCAAGTCTTTTCACTTTGCATTCATATTGTGGAAGATAAAGATCACTGCCATATCTGGCAATGCTGACTATTCCTGTGCCATCTGCCAGAGTCTTGTTCAAAGCTCAAATATCTGGAGTCTCTTGGGTAAAAGCCAGTCATTGTTATACACATAACCCAGAAGACATTTGAATGTTGCTTTGTTTTTAAGAACTTAAATATGCCTCATGTATGAATTTGTATGTTTTGGGTGTTGTCAGTGAATGTAAAGGGACACCAAGTTGCAGAAATAGGAAACTATTCCTAGAAGTTTTATTGTCAAGCTGTAAAAAAATGCTTCAGAGTAGCCCTTGAGCTCTTTCATGTATGCTTTTCTGATAATCCTGGTGTTCCCTAGAGTTCCAGTGGACTGTATATAAATATTACTTTTCTTTACAGAGAGCATTGATAAACTTTTCCAAGTCTTTGGAAGGAGTACTCAGAATGGGAGGTGATCCAATCTGTTTGTGATTGCAAGATAATGGGTCCAAAGAGATGACTCTTTGTTCATTAGCTGTTCCTCACCATCTAATTTCTTATACCGAAACATAAGTACTACTGTGGAGAACAGTTTGGAGGCTCCTCAAAAAATTAAAAATAGAATTACCATATGATCAATAAGTCAGTCAAAGACAAATACCATATGATTTCACTCATATGTGGAATTTAAGAAACAAAACAAACGAGCAAAGGGAAAAAAGAGAGAGAGGCAAACCAAGAAACAGACTCTTAACTGTAGAGAACAAACTGCTGGTTGCCAGAGGGGAGGGGGTGGCGGGATGGGTGAAACAGGTGTTAAGGATTAAGGAGGGCATGTGTGATGAGCACCCAGTGATGTATGGAAGTGCTGAATCACTGTAGTGTACACCTAATACTGATTGTACACTGTATGTTAACTAACTAGAACTTAAATAAAAGCTTTTTAAAAAAAGAAAAAGAATAAAAATGGAGTAATTGCTTAAATAAGAATTTATATATAAAATTTAATCTTTTTGAATCCTTTTATTTAATAGTCTGATTTTGCTTTCTCACATATTATCACTAGAAAAGCTGTCTGATATGCATACTGTACTGGTGCTATGCAAGTCTTCAGACAAAGAATGTCTAAGTTGAAGAGTCTACACAGTAGGAATAAAAAAAAAATGATTGTACATTTCCATCTGTTATTTAGTGCTGGGTTAGGATATGAAGATTTTTTTTCTATAGAAAATGAATATCCAAGGCCATTGTACCCACAGACTTCAGGGTGTGAGGCATCATGAAGATACAGAAATTCTCCGGACATTAACGCCCAGCTCCTGAAAGAATTCCACCTAAAAGCAGACATACTAGTGTTAAAGAAGGAGAATAATGAGTAATTTGAAACTAGGACCTCTCAGAGCTGGTGTAGGGGCAGAAAAGTTGTCTCCCTCTTCCTTTCTAGGTTCTTTGGAAGATCAAATAATTAAATTCACATAAGACAAATGTATAGGAGAAAAACAAAAATTTAGTAACATGTATACCTCCTGTATACCTGGGAGAAAGCCAAGAAAACTGAATAACTCTTTGAAATGGCTAAAGCCATCATCTTTTTTTTTTTTTAAAGATTTATTTATTTATTTATTCGACAGAGATAGAGACAGCCAGCGAGAGAGGGAACACAAGCAGGGGGAGTGGGAGAGGAAGAAGCAGGCTCACAGCGGAGGAGCCTGATGTGGGGCTCGATACCATAACGCCGGGATCACGCCCTGAGCCGAAGGCAGACGCTTAACCGCTGTGCCACCCAGGCACCCCTAAAGCCATCATCTTAAATACCATCTTCATACAAGACAATGGATGTTGGGGTTCAGAGTCAGTTATGGGAGGTTATCAGGAGAAGCACAGTAAATGAGGGTAGGGTTGTTATGCAGATTTAAGTTATTGTTCTATGTTCTCTGTTCATGTTTCTAGACATTTAGAGTTATCCTTCTTTTCTTGGTACAGTAATGGAGATTTCCCTTATAAATGTAAATGTCTCTTACAAAAGGGAAACTTCTAATCAGTTTTCAGAGCTTTTCCTGTGTCTCTTGTTTCTTTAAAATGATCAGTATGCCAAAGAAGCATATCTTGGGTGGCAAAATGTGCTCTTCTTCACTGTCCTAGGTGTGGGTGAACTTGATCTCTTGGGAAGAATCGACTGGGCTTACAGAGGTTGCACCCACATGCTTCAAAGCATAATGAATTGCAGCAGTGTTTTGGATGAGTCGAGGGTGATAAAGAAGATATATAAAACTATAAAGAAAATATAAGTTGAGACATTCAGAAATGACCTAAGAAGTATAGAGATGAGGAAGTCTACTCTACCAGTATCTGCAGAGGTAGAGGCATTTAAACCAGAAAACTGACTTGACATTCATATTCGACCACCAGACCAAGACATCTTCAGTTACAATGAATGGATAGACATAATTAATACTTTCAGTTCTCTCCCTGAGTTCAGAGAGGAAAATTGTCTCTGAAAACTGAGAAACTGGGATTTTATTCAAGTTTAAGGAGAGTACCTCTGCAGCTGAGTCAGAAGAAGGAGGGGCAGTTTTGTAGTTACCTTAGCACCACCATTGTTCCCATAGTTCTCAAACAGGTGTGCGCAGAGTGACATATATATACTGTTCTACAACTCTGTTAATGGTGGCAGTCAGACAAGTTTAGACTGTTAAAGGAGATTCACAGGACACAAAATAACAAGGTTTACAAATCTACCATTTATTGCCAGGAAAGGATATAATAAGTCAGATCTTTAGAGTCAGGATATGCAGCACAGCCACAGGCTACCTCACAGCAAGGGATTGGAAAGGTTGTTAAGCATGCTCCTATCACCTTCCCTAATGGTCCTGCTGTATCACTTGGATCAGGAATCGCCAACATTTGCATGGAGCCAGGGACCCCAAGATGGGGTCTCGGCCAGACCTTCTTACACCTTTCTGGTCATATTGCTCTGTGACCAACCCCAATAACATAGCCCTTATGCAAACCATCAGTAATGCTGCTGTTATCAGGTGTGAACCATCAATCAGGTGCAAACCATCAATTTAACTTAATAAGCAGTGCTGACAAGGTGGCCCAAAACATGCTGAAACTTGCCTTGGACCCATGGTTACAAAACAGTACTGTTAATCATTACACTTCATTGACCATGGGTCAGTACCGTGCAGATACATCTCATACTCCAGCAAAACATCTCGGGCAATTCCAGACCTGCTGAAATTAACCCTTAAAGTACAATAATCAAAAGCTCTTTCTGTGTTTTTAATCCATTTTTTGATTCCCCCTTGGTGTCTATTAATACTATGCTTCTCATACTACTACTTAGTCCTCCATGCTACTGGGTTTTTAGGGCAGCCCCATGTGCCTCCACCAGCTCATGCTATCATTGTGGTAACTGTTGTCGGGCAAGGGTCCATTGCCCAATATACAACAAACCAAACTCTGACACCAGTTTAGTGGGAGACAAAAAGGGTTTTATTGCTGGGTACCAAGCAAAGAGGTGGGAGAAAATTTCTCAAATCTGCTTTCCCAGAGGATTGGGGTTGGGTATATTTAAGAATAAGGTGTTACAGGGTATGTAGGTGGAGCGGAATATACTGATTGGATATAGGGAAGAAAAGAAGTGTCATCCTTTCCAAGCACACACATTCAGGAATCCTGTTTCTTTGTGGGACCTATGTTCATTAAATGATGACATACACATGATGAGAGGGGGAGATCTTGGGGCGTGTCATCTCAGGGTTCCTTTTGTTAGCTCTTGTCCCTTCTGTGCAACTGCAAGAATTCTTCCAGGTTTTCTTCTGTCTCAGCTAGCCTTACAGGTGTTCTGTCAACTTCTGCAGAACAAGATCTTAAATCAGCTTAATCAGAGTTTCCTCAGGGTACAGTGGTCAAACATTCGTCTACTCAATGTGTTGGTTTCAATATTGTGATTCTTAAGAAATATTTACTTGGCCTTAGAACCAGTTCCTGGCACAGGGCTCCTAAAACTCTTGGAATTTCCCATGATAAGAGCAATAAAGGTCTTTAGCAATGTTAATGAGGTAACTTTGGGAAAGCTTTTATGTAACCAAAGGCTAGGAGCTGGTTGGCAAAAGAACTCATCATGTGATTAGAGGGCTGGAACCTCCAGTACCCACACTCCACTCCCAAACTCCTCTAGGGAGGGGAGAGGAGCTGGAGGTTGAATCAATCACCATGGCCAATGAATTCATCAGTCATGGCTAGGTAACAAAGCTCCCATAAAAACCCAAAAGGGCAGGTTTCAGAGAACTTCAGGGTTGATGAATACATGGGAGAGTGGTGCACTGAAGAGGGCGTGAAGGCTCTGCCCTCTTTCTCTGTATGTTGCCCTTTGCACCTTCTCCATCTGGCTCTTCCTGACTTATATCCTTTTGTAATAAATCAGTGATAAAGCAAGTAAAATGTTTCTTTGAGTTCTGTGAGCTGCTCTAGCAAATTGGTCAAACCTGAGGAGGGGTGCTTGGGAACTTCCGATTTATGACCAGTTGGTGATGATAATCTGTGCTTCAGACTGGCATCTGAAGGGAGTGGGGGAAGTGGGGGAGTCGGGCTTGTAGCATTGAGTCCTCAACCTGTGGAATCTGATGCTAATCTCCAGGTGGATAGTGTTACAGGATTTCTTTTCCTTCAGTGCCTGTGGTTCTTGGTCATGCCACTTCAAAGAACGAAGAGATAGACCAGACAAAGAATGGTGGGCAGCAAAGGAAAGTTTATTGAGCCATACAGTACAAAGCTCCCAAAGAGGGAGGGGACCCGAGAGGGTTGCCACTGGAGTTTCTAAGTTTAGGGGTTTTTTGGGGCTTGTTGGCTGGCTGTTTTAATCTGATTAACCCTCCCTGAGCCTGTCACCCAATCAGGTTGTTGTCCATTCAGGTGGAAAAGGGTGGAGGACTCCTTCCAGGGTGGTATAAAATCCTTTTAAGGGTGGTTTCCTCTTGGGGGGGGGGGGTTGTCCCTGCCTGCCTTTCTTTCAAATATCCTTCATTAATAGTATCAGGATTGAGTTGAATTGTAGGACACCCAGCTGTTGTCTGGAGATTTACTTGGTGCTGTGTGGGAAACACCCCTGTCCACACATTAGCAATTGAGTCTCAGAACAACTTGAATAATACTATCATATTATTTTTTCATTTGTTTATTTTTCAAATGTTCCTAAATAGTACACCAACTTAGTAAACTGTTTTTCAATATTATTTTCTATATAGGCAAATGTATAAAGATAATTTCCTAGTTTCTCTTGAATTATTATCATCATCATCATTCTTGGTTGGGCTTTCTGTTTACTGGGTTTGTTCTTACTTTGTTTACTTACATAGTTTACTGAAAAAAGCATGAGAAAAAATAGTATGAGTTATTATATGTCTAAAATATCTTTGTTCTCTTTTCATCCTTGATGGATGGTTTGGCTGAAAGTAGTTTGAAATAACTGTCCCTCAGACTTTTTGTTTCATTTTCTTCTAGTTTCCTTTGCTGCTGTTGAGAAGTTCATGGTTGTTCTGTAGGAAAATTTTCCTTTCTTTTTGCTTAAAAGCATTTTGAATATTTTCTATAAGCCATAATCATTTCTCTTACCCAATTATTTTGGTTATTACCTCCAAAGCAATGTTAATTAATAGTACTGAGAATGGACACCTTTTTTCTCCTGCATAACTCATGGTGGAATGCTTTTAGGTGTCCTCATTAATCACATTAATCATAAAATCACCTTTGTCCTCACACAAAATCTTTCCTCTTTCACTGTTGATGCATTAGAATTAATGATCCTCTTTATTGTGGTTAATTTCTACATCCATGCTTTGACTTCTGTCTGCTCTCCTTTTTCTAGAAGATTGCTCTCTTTACTCACTTTGTTCAGCATTTGGGTTTTTACCCTTTTCCTCTACCAACCAGTAGGGTTTTTAAACATTTGAGTTTCTCATATTATTAAAAAATAATAGAAGTTCTTTGTTCTCATGGTGTTTTATATCTCTATTGAACAACTTAGATACATTTGTAGTCTCTGCTTCAAAATATCCATTTATTTTCAATCAACTACATTCTAGTTTCTATTTACACTACTGCCTCTACTCTTGTCAATGATATCAGCAGCCATCTTGTTGATAAAACCAGTGGATTTTTCAGACCTTATTTGGTAAAACACAAGTATTCAAAAATGTTGATCACTTATTTGTCCTTTAAAAACCAGAGATGGTGGACAACCATCTCTGGACAGTTCCATTGTTCCCAGAAATTCAGTGGTTATCTGGCATATAGCTAACATATAAAGCAGCATTTCCAAATGTTTGCCTCCTGCCTAGGGCATTCCCTTCATCTTCAGATGCAAGAAGCCAACAGCCTTATAGATATTTCCGCTTGAATTTCTTATAGGAACCTCACACCAATCATATCCAGGTGATAGGGTTATCTTTACCACCAGAACTGCTCCTTGTGAAATATCTGTACTTTGTTGAATAATGTAGTTACCCTAACAATAAAATTAAACCTTTTTCTTAACTATTTTTTCCACTTCATGCCCAGTTTCCAATAAATCATCTAATCTATTGATTATATATTTTAAATGTCTTTATAAATGTGTCATAAGAAACTAACATTCTTCCCATTGGTGGACTTGTCATGACCAAATTCAGACTGGGATTTTAGTCTCTTGAAAACTTTACTCATGTCTGGCTTAGGCTGGTCTCCTGTTTTCTTAAGTACCACAAACATTTGTACTTAATTACATTTATTGCATTGTATGTCAAATATCGATTTATTGTTTATATTTTGCACTAGATTATAAGCTTTGTAAATATCTCAGTTTTTCTTGCTAGTCATTGAAAAACTAGCAGCTAGCAAATGGTAGGTTTAGTGGGCTCAGTAAACATACCTCAAATTAATTAATTAAAAAAAACATCTGTGATGATTTATTATGTGTTGTCATTGCCAATGATTGTCTCATAGTCCAAAAGAGACAAAATATATTAATTATATTTCCTTAAGAAAAATGTTGCCTGACAAATCAAACCCGAAATATGAAGAGGAGGAATTTTAATATTACTATGAACCCTATTGGCCAATATATCTTTAAAAGTTATTTTTGTGTAAGCATGAGTCCATACAAAATTTTAATTATTTTACACAAATTTAATAATAGTGTGGTCTTTTTGACCAGAGCTATTACTGAGAATTAAAGAAAAGCACACTCACGTCAATTTTGTCAAATTGAGTTTCATTATATATAAAATTGGACGTGAAGAAACACAAAATCATTCCAAAGGTGCCATCTTTAGAAAGAGACAATTACAGGTTGCCGTTATTGAAGTTTGTGTGCTCCTTATATTATTTGTTTATTTAGTTATTCATGTTTCAGAGTATGCATGTATGTGTAGATTACATTGATGTCCTCATCCTTCACTTCTGCCTGTATCCACGTACTTGGCCATATTATTTGTGGCCTCCTCGCTCTTATCTTGCTTTGGCCAATGGGGTGTTAGCATATGTAATGTAAACAAAGACTTGAAATGAGCTTGCACATTAGGTTCTACAGTCTCTTGTGCCTCTGTCATTACCATGAAAACATTCCTGACGTAGTCTAATGGACGATGAAATACATTTGGGCACAGCCAAATCACCCGAGTCACCCCAGACAAAGCCAGCCTAGATCAGTTGGCCAGATCACCTCAGAACATGTGAGTGAGCCCAGTTAAGATAGGCAGAAGTGCTGAGCTGACATTCATGGGAGCATATGAGTAATAAATGCTTACTGTCGTATGCCACTGAGGTTTGTAGTTGTTTGTTATGCAGTAAAAGATAACTGGTACGTTGCAATCCTTTCTGTATTTGGAGTTCATTCAAGGTAGTTTCTGAAGAAACATGGAAAAATTACTTTCATGTAGGTAGCAAACTTGAAATCAGTTTCTTTAAAAAATTCAACAAAGTATTAAGAATATTCTGACTTTGTCAATAAACCATAAAGAAACAGAAATTCAAGGAGTATTTAATAGTACAGAATTTCTCTTTGAATGTTTGAACATCCCTCCTTCATGACTTCAGCTCTAAAGCAGGAGTCAAATGGCAGAGTCAGTATTACCCGTAAAACGTTTCCTCTTCCTGCATCCAGTTGAGTTCATTTACTTGTCTCCCTTACAGTTTGGCTAGAGTTGTGTTCTTAAGTTTTTACCAGTAATGGCATGAGAGAAATGTGTTGTTTATGCTTCAAGGCAATAAAGATGGATATGGATTCTTCATGTTCACCGTCTCTCCCTCATGTATAGCTAAAAGCGAATAAGTTTTCGTAGTAAGGTTTTGCCAAAAAGAAATCCAGATCCGCACTGTACTTTTGAGGGAACGTCACTGAGCAGAGCCCCTGGAACTGAATTAGACTGGTATGAGCAAGAAATAAACTTTGGTCTACGTGTGTATTATGGCAGCTAACAATAGTTATCCTAAATAATACAAGGTTACGTTCTTAAAATCCTTTAAATACTGCACGGGTGAATATTCTAGATATAATATTGTATTCATTATCTATTGCTGCATAACGTATTTACCCCAAAACTTAGTAACTGCAAACAACACTATCGATTATTTAACAGTTTCTGTGAGTCAAGAATTCAGGCATGGCTTAAGTGGGTCATTTTGGCTGAGGATCTCTTCTGAGGTTGCATTCATGAGGTTGATTGGGGCTGCAGTCATTTGAAGTGGAAGACCCACTTCCATCCTCATGTGCTTGTCGGCAAACTTCATTTCCTTGCCGTGTGTGTCTCTCTGTAGTCTTCTATGAGTATCCTCACGACAAAGCAGCTGGATTTCCCTGTAGCAAATGATTCAGGAAAGAGAATGCCATAGTATTTTATAATTTAATATCTGAAGTGATACACCATTACTTCTGTTGTATCCTGTTGATCACACAAGTCAACTCTGATATGCTGTGAGCATGAATACCAGGAGAAGAGATCACTGGGGAAGAGCTGAGAGTCAAGCTACCACAAATAGAATAGAGAATGAAGAAGCCTGAGATAAACTGAAGAGTACATGCCCTGCTAGAATAATTCTAGTTATGCTTTTTACAACACTGTATCGGTCAAAAAAGCACGTCTGCCAGGCTGATTACAACTGGAAACAAGTTCTCATTTAAAAACACTGTATGGATCAGGGGGAAAGATTGTAACAAGACATTCAGGTGAAAGAGAAAATGGTATACTATTGGAATACGTGTTATTTTCAGATTGTATCAGGAGAAAATGTCCTTTTGTGTATCTAATTTGAAATGGTAGGGTCTTCTTTTATTTCAGTTAGTGTTGAGGGGCAGGTGGTATAATTGTCTCTTTTGAGCTAGAGTACTTAGTAGCTATCATTATATACACATTAAGATAATGTAAAAATGTAATTTGCATAAAGTGTCATCATAATAATCTTTAAGTCATTTTGCCCAGTGTAAAGAGGACCCTAAAGAAAGCCATCTGGCTAAATTTTAATCCTCAGTACTTGTTGTTCAAAAAAAACCCCATAGAAATTGTGGTCGTACCTTGATTCTCATGAATATAGCTCTCCTTTCTTAATGTTTCTTTTTGCCATATATTCAATATTTGCAAAAAAATGTAGGAGTTGGAGGAACATAACTATAAAAATAATTCCCATGTAGGTGGCTCATGAATTGAGGGAAAAAAGAGGTGGATTGAATACTAAGGAATGTAAAAGGAAAATTCTGCATGTAATATAGTTTCTGGAACTTGGAAAAAATAGAGGTGTATTTCTATCATAGATTAAGTTAATGGTATCAAGTAATGGCATCTGTAATTGATAGTGGCAGAAGGAAAAATTCAGAATCTGAGAAGGGCAAGAAAATTAGATAATACATTTTGCTCTATTTGAAATGACACAATTTTTTTTTCAGTTTACAGATAAATCCCACAGCCTTGTTACTATGGATATATGTGTGTTTGTGTGTATGATCTTTAATCACACAGTTAACACAAAAATGTATACATGCTTATCTTTCTGTTGTGACAGTTAATTGTCATGTTTTATAGAACAATTACCAAACCTCTGTATTGGAAAAATTCACGTGGCAGTTGAAGAAAATGAATTATAGCCTATATTGATATTCCCCTAAGGGAGTTCTGTTAAAAAGGAAATGACCATTGAAGAGGTCCAGATTAAGAAAAAAATAGTAAATCATAAAAATGGCAGCATCATGGTTTTTATTTATTAATTATGAATAGCTACTTCAAATTTCTATAATGACACCTTGTCTATCAATAATGACAGAAGAGCTAGTCAATAAGAGAAATCATAAGGTATCTAAAATATACCTGTTTATGTGCAAATCTAAGTAGATTGTTTTAGAAAGCAATATGGAGTATTGATTTTATGCTCTGTAACCATATGATGTTGATTGCACTTTCAGTTTTTCATAGCAATTTGTGGGTCATCATTAAGGTATGGTAATTGGGCATAGTAGTGATCTTGTATTTGACCTAGACCTGCTGCTCCTATTTTTAGTTGTGCGATATCTGGTGATCTGATGCTCAAGTCATCAATTGTGAAATGAAGGTAATAATGCCTGCTTCAAAGGACATTTGTGAGGATTAAATGAGCAACATGTTTACAAATAATTTGGAATCTGAAAGGCACTACAGAAGTGTTGGTTGACACTCATCTCCATCCTGTGCTGGAATGCAGTTTCTCCTTTTTTATGTATTATTCTCCTTTTCTACCATCTTCTACCATTGTTTCTGTTCCTGCTGTCCTGTCGTAGTGCAGGTCTCTAAAAAGTTCCTGCACTTACAGCCTACTTATAGCCTGCTATTTCTGATATGCTGGGCACTAAAAATCAAAATAGGAACAAAAAACAAACTACCTGAGTAGCTTGTCAAAATTTTTGCATTAAATAAGACTGTAATTTCAAGGCTCTGGTATCAAATAGGAAGCAGTAGTAATGCAGTAAAGTGGTAGCCTTATTTGGAATGATCTGGATCATCTGCTAGTTATTTACCTCCTGGTTCCTGGTTGACTTACAGAAAGATGAAATCCAAGAAGTGAAACTTGAATAAATGAAATGTTATAGTGTTGTGAGTATTTGAACGTAACGTATGAATATATAAATGTTATTTATAGATAAAGTAACACAGCTGTTCCCTAGTTAATAACATGTCCACATGGAGTTTGCTTACTTTTTCTCAAATCAAATGCCTTATATTGAGTCATTCTCCTATCTGAATGATCTCAAGAAAAATAAAACAAAATTTTATTTCTTGCATACTTTCCGTGCACTGTCACACTAAAGTCACAGCATAATGTTAGTGTCATTAAGCACAAGCTGATATATTTGTTTGATATTCAGCCAGGTAAATAGTATAATATAGGTATTTTTTAAAATTCCTTCCACTGTTTCCTGTAGCTTCTGTGCATACCAGTATTGGATGTTGTAATTGTCCTGTCCCATGTAGGCTGATTTTCTTCAGAGTCTCCCACATGCCTCTGGAGCACAAATCATATCCTTGTTCTCCTTGTATTACAAATAGACAGCATAAGACTGATATTTAGTCATTCTCAATAAACGTTTTTTGAATGGTTGGATAAAATATGGGAGCAAAGAGGAGGGATGACTAATACAGCCAAAGGTAGTCAGAGAAAAATTCATTTACATATTAACATTTAATCTCTCTCTCACTCTCTCTCTCTCTACACACACACACACACACACACACCCTCTCTCTTTTTGATTTTCTGTTTTTCGGAATCGCTTTTCCTTTTCTTCAAATCCATGTAGGTATAATTCGCACATCATTGATGACACCTGTTGTAAGTGTTCAATTCAATGAGTTTTAGTAACTCTCTGCAGTTATTGATCTATTGCTTCAATCCAGAACACTGCACACCATAAGGTCTCCATATTCCCATGTGCAGTCTGTCCCCACTCCCACTCCCAACCCCATGCAACTACTCATCCACTCTCTGTATCTATAGTTGTGTTTTTCTGAAAATTTCATACAAATTGAAAATATAAACTATGGTCCTTACTGTCTGGCTTCTGTCACTTAGCAGAGTGTTTTTAAGCTTCATCCATGCTTGTAGCATGTATTGGCACTTGTTCTTTTTTTGCTCAGATGTGTTCCATTGCATGGATATACTATGTTTTGTTCATCCATTCATCTAGGTTTTACGGACCTACTCTTTTTTGGGAGTTTAATCTTTCTTTGAGCTCTGCCAGTTTTAGGATAATTCCTGAGCCTGGCTGCCCTCCAGCTACGGGAGAGAGAACCTTTTTATAAACTTCCCAGGAGGCTTTCTGGGTTTTGCACTTGGCTTTTAATTGTCAATTAATCACTGTAAGCCTTAAACAACAACAACAACAACAACAACAACAACAACAACAAACTATTCCCCAAGTGTCAATTATGTTTAACAGTATCTATTTCCATTGTCTTTATAGAGACTGTTTCCTTCATTTTTCTCAAATGCCTGGTATATCACCACACCTACTAGTTTATTTCCTTTTACTAGAATACCACCCCAGTTAACCACAGGAAAAATTATAAAAATTTTACTGTTACCTGTTTCAGGGAATATGTGTGTGCTCTACCCACCATTAGTGATGGAATCCTCATTACTAGCTGATAGTTGAAAATCCTCAATATCTGACTACTTCTGGCCCAACTATCAAAGGTGGGGTTCCCCAGAAAGCAAACTCAAAGATAAAGATGAATGTGCACAGATTTTATTAGGGAGTGCTCTTGGCATCAACATCAGTCAGAAGGAAGAGGAGGAAGCAGGATCTGACAGAAAGGGGAGGTCAGGTTGTGATGCAGTGTCCGTGAAAGCTTCATACAGCAGAATGGAGAGCTCTGAAGCTGGCATGGCCCTACAAAGTTGTGCAGAGTTGGGGCAAGGGAAGCAGGCCTTTGTATCCTTTCCCCACATTGATCAGTAACAGTGACTTTGAGCAAGCTAACTCCTTCAATGGAGCCACTTCTTGAGGAGAGCTGGTAGATTATGGCTTGCTGCTGCTGCTGCTGCTTCTTCTTCTTCTTCTTCTTCTTCTTCTTCTACTTCTTATTTTTATTTTTTTTAAGATTTTATTTATTTATTTGAGAGAAAGAGAAAGAATGAGCAGGGAGAAGGGCAGAGGAAGAGGGGCAAGCAGGCTCCCTGGTGAGCAGGAAGCCCAATGGTGGGGCTCCAGTCCCAGGACTCTGGTATCATGACCTGAGCCAAAGGCAGACTCTTAACCTATTGAGCTACCCAGACACCCCAGTTACGGCTGTCTTTCAGCACCAGTCAGCATCCGGGAAAATAAATTCTTCTATCCTGAAGGGGGATCCAGATGGCATAACACAGCACCCACTACATAGAGCCAAAAGGACTTTGTAACAAATGATACAAGGGCTGTGAGGTACATTGGGGAATCAAAGATGAATCCAAGGTTTATGGCCTGAGCAACTAGAAGGATAGAGTTGTTATTAACTGAGATGGCAAAGGCTATAAGTGAAGATTTTCGAGGGAGATTTCAGGAATTTCATTTGGGCTGTGTTGTGTGTGAGATGTCGATTAAACGTCCAAGTAGGTATGTGAAGTTGACAGTTGGATATATAAGTCTGTCAAAGACTCAAGGTGATTTTATTAATAACTGCCAGTACTTTTCAACTGCACTTTCCAATTCTTGTGTTGTTATTTTGTTTTTGTTTTTTGGTGACCTTTGAAAATATTTTCAGTCAACTTCCTTAGCTGAAATACTAGGTTGTTCTATTTGCTGAAACCTTAGAAATCTAAGAATAGCTTTATAGGTATATATATTTTTCCACACTTGAATGGCAATGCAAGTCTATTTTTATCCCTGTGGAATGCTTAACTCTTCTTATATATTACTATCTTTTATTCATGCATACACATTTGTGACTGTTTCTAGACTTTTTCTCTTCAGTTGTAGTATATTCTCATAGAATCCATGCTTTAATTATTGTTTGTTTACTCATCCTTGAACATAATCAACAGCAAAAATCTATCTATACCCAGTGTTTGAAGATACTTAAGATACATTGATTGAATCTGGCTCTTTCTCAATCACTGAGGCCAATTAAGAATTTATCTACTAACATGGGGCATATGCTGATATTTAAAAAGCTTACCAGTGTTCTTGGTTAGTATTGTTGTCCAAATTAAGCACTTTGACTTGGGATGGTTAATATCAAATAAGCTGTTAACATTTTTGTCTTAATTATCTCTGTTATTATAGGAGGTCGTATAAAATACTTCTGGTTTTAGGGGCGCCTGGGTGGCTCAGTCATTAAGCGTCTGCCTTCGGCTCAGGGCATGATCCCAGGGTCCTGGTATCGAGCCCCACATCGGGCTCCTCTGCTGGGAGCCTGCTTCTTCCTCTCCCACTCCCCCTGCTTGTGTTCCCTCTCTCTCTGGCTGTCTCTCTGTCAAATAAATAAATCAAATCTTTAAAAAAAAAAAAAAACTTCTGGTTTTAGAATATGTTCTCTTTTTATTATTAGTGTCAAACATTCCTTTTTTGGGCAATTAGGAATAAGATTATCAAAGCTTTCAGTTACTCAAGTATCTTAATATCAACCTAGAATTTTTTTATTTGTATATTGAAGATGAATAGAAGTTTATCACATGGTTGGGGTAAGGAATCCAAGTAACAAAGAAGAACAAGTCTAAAAGAATATCACAGAAGGTTATGTTCAAGGAAATGGGGTAGTCAGAGTGAGTATATGGGCAGAAACAGTAGCCTATTTTGTACTTAACTCCATGTTTATTATTAAATATAATATTAAACATATTTGACTTTAGGTTCACAGAAATTCTTTATTCTTACCCTGTGATACTAACAAGGTAATAAGGATTCTTATATGCTGACCGTGCTTTCATGCATATTTCCACTGTTGAGTTTAGCAACAGCAGCAAAATCCCACAAGTTATTAGACAGATCAAGGACTTTGAAAGATTACAGACAATAATTACGGTGAATCTCTTCCTACTCCTTGAATCCTGTGGTCCTCTCTTAGTGTATTCAATGACACTTCAGTAACAAGACCATGAATTAAATTAGGAAGAGAAACTAAGTCTCTAAAAGGTGTTACTCTTCCAAAGTCAATGATGGTGACTAAATTGGATTAGAACCCTAGTGCCTTGAGCACCAGCCCAGAGCTATTTCCAGTATACCTTGTGATCACAAAATTCAAGGCTTCAATTTGACGTTTATTTTCTATTGTGGATATTGATTTCCTAGCGAAAAAATGAAATGGGCTGTTGTGGTCCTGTGTGCTTTATTGACCACATAAACTCTACTTGATTAAGAAGTCTTATGTACTATCCTTTAGTTTGTATATTACTGCAAATTTATTTCAGTAAAGCTGCTTCAGTGATGGCTGATTGCAACTACATATATTAATAAATAATACTACTAATGTATAAACAGTTATTATAGATTTATCTGTTTTATAGGCCTGCCTTAGCCCAAATAAAACCTTCAGTGTATTTTATAGTACTTTGTGAGGAGTTTTATAATTAAGCTCATGTTTAAATGGAAAGAGGCCTAACAATGGGATGCAGTCCTCAAATCCTTCAACTTCTGCTGACTGCATTGACAACTACAGAAGCCAAGGAAAGCTACTAGATATATTTACGACTAAGCTATAAATGATACCTTTTGTTTAATATTATTCTAAAAATGTAATATTTTGGTTAAGTTTAAAATTGTTTCATCCTACCCAAGTTACTGAAGACTCAAAAGGTATTATTACATTTCTCTTCAATATTTCTCATTCTCACATTCATTTAATACTAGCTTAATTTTCCTGTGTATTGATTATTATGAGCAACCTGGGAATAATTTAGTTTACTTTGATATGCTAAATTAACCATTCTTGGCTACAAACAAAATTAATCTAGTGTAAATCCATTTTTGGGAGGGAGAAAATACTAGCCACTAAATGGAGACAAAGATAAATTTCCTTATGATTTTCCTTGTCTCCACTGACAATATCTACTGTAATAGTACAAACACCTCATGGAAAAATGATTTTGTTATCCTGTGCAGCCTTCACTGTTGCCTCCTGTTTTATGTCCCCCAAAAGCTGTATTAATGCGGAAGTAGGAATAGGACATAGAAGCAATGAAATAATGTAGCTTTCTTTGTGCATCATCTCATGATGAAATAGATCAAGATCTGAGCAAATGAAAAGATACGCCATGTTCGTACAACGGGAGACTGACCATTATTAAGGTATCACTTCTTCCTAAATTAATATATAGATTAAACACAATTAAGTTATAGTTTTTTAAACACACATACTTGTACACCAGCAGACACTAAGTTTACCAGTGTTCTCCATACTGCCATTTGTAATGGATCTTTTTTCAGTTTTTTGTTTGTTTGTTTGTTTGTTTGTTTGTTTGTTTGTTTTTAATTAGCTTCTCCATGATGATTATTGAGTTATCTGCCACAGCCATGGCAAACAAAGGTGGTTTCTCAAATGCAGTATTTTGTTTTCTCAGAATTTTAAGAATTTCATGCACCAAAATTTAGCTCTTGTTCTTATCCCTCTGGGAAGGTTTCCTGAATCTCAGCTCACATTTAAACACTTCCATAGGTGCTCCCATAGCACATTTGACTCACTTGCTATTAAATTTATCACATTATATTGACTTACTCGACTACTGAGGTAGAAAACTCTTTGGCTATTTTTTCTGACTCCTGGTTCAGATTTCATTCATTCATTCATCCAATAAATGTCTTCTCTTTCCCCATATATGTGTTGTACTATACAAAGATTTTTAACACCTGTCTTAAGTTCCTCACTCTGCTGTAATTTACATATTGGTTTGAGAATAATAGGAATTCCATTTGTATTTTTGTTTTGATTAAAAATATAGCAAATTCTTCACTATTTTTTTAACATAATTAAGGCCAATGGGATATGAATGTAATTGGCAAATATATGTAACTCAATCCTTTGTTCAACAAACACACATTGAATAAGTCACTATGTACCATGCTTTTGGAATCCCTTGAAAAACATTTACCTGGTTGTGTTTTTATGGAACTTAATGATATTGACCAGGTTTTAGAATTTTTCTCTGATATACGTAGTCAACATTATAAGAAAAATGCTTTCAACATATTCATACTATTTGGATAAACATAGTTTTTTTTTTTAAGATTTTATTTATTTATTTGAAAGAGAGCACAGGTGGAAGGAGGGGCAGAGGGACAAGCAGACTCCCTGCTGAGCACAGAGCCCCACATGGGGCTCCATCCCAGGACCCTGAGATCATGACCCGAGCTGAAGTCAGACACTTAACCAACTGAGCCACCCAGTTTGCCCCTGGAAAAACATAGTTTTAATAGTACTGCTGCCCCTGAAAGACATGCTGTGCTTCAAATGACCATTTGAGCAAGAAATTTGATTGAAAAATATGCTTATTTTATATTATTTTTTCAGCCTTGTGAATAATAAAAAATATGGATTCATGTTTATCATAGAATGTAATTTTGAGCCTCATCTGTTTTGCAGTTCTAGAATGTGTTAATTTCTAAAGTTTTGATATTTTAAGATTCATGATAGCATTTTAATCAAGTGATAGCAAAAAAGATTGACAAAATCATAAAATGGTTTTATCTGTAGCTAAAATTATTCTCTAATTGGAAGATTCATCAAAATATGCTGATCTCCTAGTATTACTTACCATTTCAACTACACAAGGCTATTTGCATTGAACATGAGAGAGCAGAATCAGCTTCAAATCAACCTCTTAAATTTACTAAATAGAAATACTTGTAGGAAACAAAATACCATAATACTATCTAACAAGTATTTTGTTTTTAGGATATTAGTAATGTATTTCCTTTTTCTGGTTTATCCATTTATACATTTTTGCTATAATTATGTTGATTTTGTTTTACATTTTATGTATCTGTTGTTTACTTAGAACTATATGTTCTAGGGTGTAGTAAGAGCAACTATTTATATACCTGCTGGGATGTAGCTTTAAATTCCCTTTTAAGGTCTCACTCAAGTGTACATCTCTCTAGCTTTATTCATGAGTGGCAAATATCTGTTTTGGGTGTTTGGTCCAAGAACAGATTTCCAAGTTACTGTTTTTAGCTATAGCTAGATAAAACTACTCAGCAATATTTTAAAGGCAGACAATGACCATAATATAGAAATGAATTAAATTATATACCTTTTTGTAAAATAAACAAGTTGTGATTTATTCATTATATTGTACACTCTTTCTAATATTTGGATTTCTAACTTATTAATAAGGAGAGAAAAATGGAAAAATAAATCTGAAATATCAGTAAAGTCTAGTTTCCCTACTCCAGGTTATTTCTACAAAGGCACAATCAAATCCCTGAATCTTTTGTACTAAGATTAGGGGCTCATTTGTATCTATCACTGAGGAATTTTATTTCTCAAACGAATTGGGATAATCTTCCCCAAAAAGCTATAATACATTCACGATGGGTTTGCTAAAAAATGATAACCTGCATATTTGCCTACTTTGCCAGAGCATCTGAAAAAGCCACTGGCCTACATATATTTAGAAGACCTTGCTGCACACTTAACAACCTCTGAAAAGTCAGACTGGGAAGTTTAAAATCAGTAGCTCTTGGAGCACCTGGGTGGCTCAGTCAGTTGAGCATCTGACTCTTGGTTTCAGTTCAGGTCATGATCTCAGGGTCATGAGATCAAGCCCCATTCGGGCTCTGTGCTCGGAGCAGAGTCTGCTTGAGATTCTCTCCCTCTCCCTTTCCCTCTTCCTCTACCCCTTCCCCCACTTGCTCTCTCTCTCTCTCTCAAATAAATAAATAAATAAAATCTTTAAAAAATAAAAAAAATAGAATAAAATAAGTAGCTCTACGATAAGCACTGAGTGTTATATGGAGTGTTGAATCACTAATACCTGAAACTAATTAAACTGTGTGTTAACTAACTGTAATTTAAATAAAAACTTAAAAAAATAAAATAAGTGTCTCTTGTTATAGATAACTACTTTTCTATCATCAAAACACATAGTTTCCACCCCCTTCAAAGAGTTACCAAGAAAATTTAATTGCAATTTTCTAGCATTGAATAATTTGAGATTGTTTATGTTGTAGCAACCTGATATTACATATATATATGGTAGATCCTGAGGATGATGTGTTTATTTCATTTTCAGTACTAAGCAATACAAATTTTAAGTGGAATGTCCAGTTAGTCTTTTTCTAGTAACACGTCATGGGAAACTCTCTTCCAATCTCTAGATATATAGACCTATGTAGATGAATATAAAATACATACAAGCATAAACATGAGTTATATGCACAATAAAAAGTATATGAAATTATAAACATTAAGCTTCTCTCTCATGCCTCACTACAAGAATCCTTAGCTCCTTTCCTAAAAGATATTAACATTTTCTGTATATACCTATAATGGAACACATGCTATAGCAGGATGTGGAATTCTCCCTGACTCTCTTTTTTTTTTTTTTAAGTTTTACTCTGTTTCATTAAATGAATGCACACAAGCTTTTAATCATTCTTAAGGTGTTGGACATGTAGGTTGATTTTTGCTGTTAAAATCAATACAAAATTTTAAATGGTATTATAATTAGCTCTTGTCATGGTTTTTGAATAAGACTATGGAGTAATTTACCAGTAAAAAAAATGCAAGATCAAGGAGTTTCTGGAGTTTAAATTTTCTTGGACATTGAAAAATTGGCCTCCAAAAATGTTAAACTTATTTGGATGTTCACAAGTAGTTTTAAAATGGACTGTTTTTCCACACCATGTGCCAAATCATAATTTTACTTAACTTTTATAATCTTATGGTCGAAAAAGTGTTGTTTGCATTTCTTTAAGTTAAACCTCTTTTATGTTTTTGGTCATTTGTACTTTTATTTTCTTAGCTGCCTGATAAGTTTTACACTTTTTTTCCCTATTTGATATCTTGTCTTTTTACACACACATACACATGCACACACATATGCTGCTTACATTTGAAAGTACTTGGAATTTTAGAACAAGTTTAAATAATAATGTTGTTTTTCAGGGTTCTTTAGTTTTTCCAAATTTTCATGGATTTATTCTAGTGTTTTTTGGCACATGGTGTGGAAAACTGTCCGTATTAAAACTACTTGTGAGTATCTAAATAAATAGTGTTTTTTCATTAAGCATGATGCTTTCCTTGATTTTCAATATAGACAATTATTAAAAATCAAGACTGCAAGATATATTTATTTACTTGTTCCAGGTTTATACCCTTAAACAACATAAATAAGTCCTGGAGATCTAATGCACAGCACAGTGATTATAGACAACACTACTGTATTATAAACTTCAAAGTTGCTGCGAGACTAGATCTTAATTGTTCCCGCCACAAAAAAGGAATGGTAATTATGTGATGTGATAGAGATATTAGCTAACTCTATAGTGGTAATCATATTGCAATATATAAATGTATCAAATCAATACATTGTATACCTTAAATTTATACAATGTTATATGTCAAGTATATTTTAATTAAAAAATGAGTACTGATTATTATTCTATGTGTGTTTTTAATGCAACATGATAATCATGCATTTTTCCTCTGATTTACTTAAATTATATATATATATTATATAATATATGTATTATGTAATACATGTATTACATTATATGTTATATATGTATTTTATATATTACATTATGTATTTACTAGAATTGCCAATTCTGAACCACCCTTGCATTCCTGTCATTATTCATTCATACCATCAATCTTACTGTGTGCCTAAAATGTAGCAGATATTTTCCCAGATACTAGAGACTCAAATAAACAAAACATGTAAAATCCTTGCCCTAAAGCTATATAGTTATTTTAAAATACCAGTGTCTTCTCTTTTTAATATTTGATTTCTTACCTGAGTATTGATATTAATAAATTATACTCATTTGAATTCTGTTATCAGTATTTTTCTGGTATCAAAGAAATATTTTTAAGCATCACCTGAATTACTGCTCTGGAAAATTTTTAATTGCATTGGAATTAAATTATTGGTTTATTTACTATGAAACCATCTGGGCCTCTCAGTTTTTAGTGAGGTTTTTTATCAAATATTTTAGAATTAATTTGCATGAAATTACTGGCTTGTTTAGATTTTCCATTTCTTCTGGGGCTAATTTTGGTAATTTATGTTATTTCTGTAATACAATACATTTAATCCTGGTTTTCAGAGAATTTTGCACAGTTAGTTTTAAAGAATTTGATATGTATCTTAATTTTCTTTGTTTTTTCCTTTACTCATTTTTAATTTTGTTATCATAGCAATTTATCCTTTTTCATAAATTGATCTAGTGTCATTTTATCATTTAAAAATACATAAACTAACCGGTTTTGGATTTTTAATAATACTACTGATTTAAGACTTTAAAATTTTACTTTGTTTTTTCCATATCTGTATGTTAGGTTTTTTCCCCAAAAACTTTTAATATTGAAAATGTAACAATTTAAAAAAATACTATTCTTATTTAGGGGTATATGAGTTTGAGACTCTCATTTTTTTTTTTTTTTACTTAGATTAGCTTTAGTTTTTTGTTTTTTGTGTTTTTTTAAGATTTTATTTATTTATTTGACAGAGAGAGGGACAGCCAGAGAGAGGGGGAACACAAGCAGGGGAAGTGGGAGAGGAAGAAGTAGGCTCCCAGTGGAGCAGGGAGCCCGATGCGGGGCACAATCCCAGGACCCTGAGATCTGGCCCTGAGCCGAAGGCAGCCGCTTAACGGCTGAGCCACCCAGGCGCCCCTAGCTTTAGTTTTTAAAACATGTCCTTTATCATTATTATCTCTGTATTGTGTAGTTTTGATTTGTAGTTCTCCTTTAATCTAAGAGTTGTATAATAGTGTTTTGTCTCTAATTCTTAAATATTTTGAGATAATTTTAGATTTTTTCTTCCTTAATTTTAAATATTACACCATTGTGGTCAGAAAATGTGGCTTTTTTTTCCATTCTTAAATGCATTTTAATTTCCTTTGTGATCTAACATATGCTCAATTTTAGCAGTCACCTTATTCTATAGTGCCCTGCTCCTATCCCTCAGATCTTACAGTTTTCACTGTGCACCTTTGAACTTCCAGCTGCAAGTGTCCATAGCTCTCTGACACAGAGTTGTACTGGAATCTTAGAAGCCTATTCTGTTCCCATGAATAGTCCAGAAGCTCTGAATTAACACATACTTCACAACTCTGAATTGAAGACTGCTGGGATACAGTATATAAACACTCTACCTGCCTCCCTCCCTTTGGTGGGAAAATTTGGTCATATTTTATACCATTTTCCAGAGTTTTTCTGTGTGATTAATCAGTGACAGGTAGTTTAATTATGCACCCTGTATGGGATGCTTTCCTTTCACTGTCCACCTTTTCTCTTCCCTGCTTGTGTTCCTTGTCTCCCCTAATAAATACATTTCAATGGACTTTTTGTCTCAAGACTTGCTTCTGGGGGAATTCAAAATGAGACAATACCAATCATGTTACTACACTTTTTCCTGTTAGATTATATGGTAAACTACTCTGAAGATTATGTGAACTATTCATTAGCTATTCATGGTAGGTTAAATTCAGTTTCTCATTCATTGTTTCCCTTAATTTTGTTCTTGCAGTCTGTATTTCCTATTTTCAACATTTTGTTACTCAGTAGCTGAATATTAATCACAAAATTTTCTCAGTATGAACAGTGCTCTTTATAACATGCCCTTTGTTTTTTCTTCTTTAAGAATTCTATATTGCCTAGTATTATTATCATGGCACAAATTGATTCATACTTTTGCTTTTAAATCATTTTAGATGCACCCATTAGATACAGCATCTATTTGCTAGTGTTATTTTTATCTGTTCAACCTGTTATTTCTTTTTTTTTTTATAATGATTTTTTATTATATTATGTTAGTCACCATACAGTACATCCCCGGTTTTCGATGTAAGGCTCGATGATTCATTAGTTGTGTATAACACCCAGTGCACCATGCAATATGTGCCCTCCTTACTACCCATCACTGGCCTATCCCATTCCCCCACCCCCCTCCCCTCTGTAGCCCTCAGTTTGTTTCTCATAGTCCATAGTCTCTCATGTTTCATTCCCCCTTCTGATTACCCCCCCTTTCTTTATCCCTTTCTTCCCCTACTGATCATTCTAGTTCTTATGTTCCATAGATGAGAGAAATCATATGATAGTTGTCTTTCTCTGCTTGACTTATTTCACTTAGCATTATCTCCTCCAGTGCCGTCCATGTTGTAGCAAATGTTGAGAACTCGTTCTTTCTGATTGCTGTGTAATATTCCATTGTATATATGGACCACAACTTCTTAATCCAGTCATCTGTTGAAGGGCATCTCGGCTCCTTCCACGATTTAGCTATCGTGGATAATGCTGCTATGAACATTGGGGTGCATATGGCCCTTCTCTTCACTACGTCTGTATCTTTGGGGTAAACACCCAGTAGTGCAATGGCTGGATCATAGGGTAGCTCAATTTTTAACTTTCTAAGGGACCTCCACACTGTTTTCCAGAGTGGCTGTACCAACTTGCATTCCCACCAACAATGTAGGAGGGATCCCCTTTCTCCACATCCTCTCCAACAATTGTTGTTTCTTGCCTTGTCTATTTTTGCCATTCTAACTGGCGTAAGGTGGTATCTCAGTGTGGTTTTGATTTGAATTTCCTTGATGGCTAATGATTTTGAACATTTTTTCATGTGTCTGTTAGCCATTTGTATGTCTTCATTGGAAAAGTGTCTGTTCATATCTTCTGCCCATTTTTTGATTTGTTTATTTGTTTCTCGTGTATTGAGTTTGAGAAGTTCTTTGTAGATCTTGGATACCAGTCCTTTATCTGTAGTGTCATTTGCAAATATCTTCTCCCATTCCATGGGCTGCCTCTTAGTTTTTCTGACTGTTTCCTTGGCTGTGCAGAAACTTTTAATCTTGATGAAGTCCCATAAATTCATTTTATCTTTTGTTTCTCTTGCCTTTGGGGATGTATCATGAAAAAGGTTGCTTTGGCCGATGTTGTAGAGGTTGCTGCCTATGTTCTCCTCTAGAATTTTGATGGATTCCTGTCTCAAATCTAGGTCTTTCATCCATTTGGAGTTTATTTTTGTGTATGGTGTGAGATAGTGGTCAAGTTTCATTCTTTTGCATGTAGCTGTCCAATTTTCCCAGCACCATTTATTGAAGAGACTGTCTTTTTCCCACTGGATGTTTTTTCCTGCTTTATCAAAGATTAGTTGCCCAAAGAGCTGAGGGTCCATTTCTGGGTTCTCTATTCTGTTCCATTGGTCTATGTGTCTGTTTTTGTGCCAGTACCATGCTGTCTTTGTTATCACAGCTTTGTAGTACAGCTCGAAATCCGGCATTGTGATGCCCCCAGCTTTGTTTTTCCTTTTCAACAGTTCCTTGGAGATTCGGGGTCTTTTCTGGTTCCATACAAATTTAAGGACTATTTGTTCCAGTTCTTTGAAAAACGTTCTCGGTATTTTGATCGGGATAGTATTGAAAGTGTAGATTGCTCTGGGTAGCATGGACATTTTAACTATGTTAATTCTTCCGACCCATGAGCATGGAATATCTATCCATCTTTTTATGTCTTCCTCAGTGTCTTTTAAGAGTGATTTATAGTTTCTAGAATAAAGGTCCTTTACGTCTCTGGTTAAGTTAATTCCAAGGTAACGTATGGTTTTTGGTGCTATTGTAAATGGGATGGATTCCCTAATTTCTCTTTCTTCGTTCTCGTTATTCGTGTACAGAAATGCAACTGATTTCTGAGCATTGATTTTGTATCCCGCCATGTTACTGAATTGCTCTATAACTTCTAATAGTTTGGGAGTGGCTTCTTTTGGGTTTTCCAAATAGAGTATCATGTCATCTGCGAAGAGAGACATTTTGACTTCTTCTTTGCCGATTTGAATACCTTTGATCCCTTTTTGTTGTCTGATTGCTGTTGCAAGGACTTCTAGTACTATGTTGAATAATAGTGGCGAGAGTGGTTTCCAGGAAGGATTCCATCTCTTCCAGATTGCTTAGTTTATTGGCATAAAGCTGTTGAAAAAGTTTCTAATAATATTTCCAATTTCATTGGTGTTGGTTGTGACCTCTCCTTTTTCATTCATAATTTTAATAATCTGGGTCCTTTCTCTTTTCTTTTGGATAAGTCTTGCCAGTGGTCTGTCAATTTTATTGATTCTCTCCAAGAACCAGCTTCCAGTCCTGTTGATCTGCTCTACTGTACTTCTGGTTTCTGCTTGATTGATTTCAGCTCTAATTTTGGTCAGCTGCTTCCTCGTGCATGGATTAGGCCTGTCCCTCTGTTGCTGTTCCAGCTTCTTGAGGTGAGAATATAAAAACTGCATTTTAGATTTTTCTATTCTTTTGAGTGAGGCTTGGATGGCTATGTATTTCCCCCTTAGGACCGCCTTTGCAGTATCCCATAGGTTTTGGACTGTTGTATTTTCATTCTCATTGGTCTCCATAAATTGTTTAATTTGATTTTTTATTTTCTGGTTTATCGAGTCATTCCTGAGCAGGATGGTTCTTAGTCTCCAAGTGTTTGAGTTTCTTCCAAAATTTTCCTTGTGGTCGAGTTCCAATTTCAGAGCGTTGTGGTCTGAGAATATGCAGGGGATAATTTCAATCTTTTGGTATCGGCTGAGACCTGTTTTGTGTCCCAGAACATGGTCTATTCTTGAAAATGTTCCATGGGCATTAGAATAGAATGAGTATTCTTTGGTTCTGGGGTGTAGTGTTCTATATATATCTAAGAGGTCCAACTCGTCGAGTATAGCATTCAAAGCCTTTGATTCTTTGCTTAGTTTTTGCCAGGGTGTTCTGTCTATTTCTGAGAGTGGAGTGTTGAGGTCCCCTACTATTAATGTATTTTTATTTATATGTCTCTTTATTCTGGTTAAGAGTTGGCTTGTGTATCTTGCTGCTCCGCTGTTGGGGGCATATATATTTATAATTGTCATATCCACTTGTTGAATACTTCCTTTAAGAATAATATAGTGCCCTTCTGTGTCTCTAACTATAGTCTGTAGTTTAAAATCCAGTTAATCTGATATGAGAATTGCTACCCCAGCTTTCTTTTGAGGTCCATTTGCGTGAAAGATGGTACTCCATCCCCTTACTCTCAGTCTGAATGCATCTTTGGGTTCGAAATGAGTCTCTTGTAGACAGCAAATGGATGGGTCATTTCTTTTTATCCAATCTGCAACCCTGTGGCATTCTAAGCAAGAATTTAAACCATTAATGTTAAGGCTGAGTACTGAGAGATATGCTTTTAATTCTGCCATGTTGTCAGTAAAGTCTTTGTTTGTATTGGCTGTGACTTTCTGTTTTGTATCACTCTTGGGGCCTTTTTACTTTTATAGAACCCCCCGTAATACCTCCTGTAGGGCTGGTTTCGTGGTTACGAAATTGGCTAGTGACTGTCGATTCTGAAATGTCTATTTCTCCATCAATTCTGAATGACAGCCTTGCTGGATAAAGGATCCTTGGCTGCATGTTTTTCTCTGAAAGAGCTTTAAAAATGCTCCCCCAACCCTTTCTCTCATTCCAGGTCTGTGTAGACAGGTCTGATGTAATTCTGATGCCTTTGCCTTGGTACGTGAGAAATTTCTTTGCCCTGGCCGCTTTCAATACTGTATCCTTGGATCTAATGTTTGCGAAATGCACTATGACGTGACATGGTGTAGGTCTGTCATGGTTGAGCTTGGGAGGGGTCCTCTCTGCCTCTTGGACACGAATGTTTGTTTCCCTTGCTAGATTAGGGAAGTTTTCAGCTACAATTTGTTCAAATATCTCTTCTAGACCTCTGTTTTTCTCCACCCCCTCGGGGATGCCGATGATTCTAACATTGGATCGTTTCGTTGAGTCAGTAATCTCCCGTAGCCAACATTCGTGAGCGTGGATTTTTTAAAGACCATCTTCTATTTTTATTTTTTCCTCTATTAACCCATCCTCCAATTCACTAACCCTTTCCTCTGCTTCGGTGACCCTGGCCGTCAGAGCCTCTAGTTTTGCCTGCATTTGGCTCATAGAATTTTTAATTTCTGTCAAATTCGCTCTCATTTCCGCCCTTAGGGATTCTATATTCTCAGTAACATTTTCCTTAATACTTTTTTCAAGTCTACTCATTATCTTGACCATTGTTACTCTGAATTCCATTTCTGATAATTTGGTTACATCCATATCCGTTACTTCTGTGGCAGAGGCCACAGACTCACTGTCTTTTCTTTGCTGGGGGGGGGTTCTCCTTCTTGTCATTCTGAAGAGGAGAGGTTGCGGGGTTGTCCAGAGCCCAAATTATTGACTGGGTCCCAGGCCGTGCCCCTTGTTTTATAGGGATCTTAGAGATGTGGGCTTCTTTAAAGATTTTATTTATTTACTTATCTGAGAGAGGGAGACAGTCAGCAAGAACGGAACAGAAGCAGGGGAGTGAGAGAGGAAGAAGCAGGCTCCCAGCGGAGGACCCCGATGAGGGACTCCTTTCCCGAATGCCGGGATCACGCCCTAAGCCGAAGGCAGGCGCTCCATGACTGTGCCACCCCGGCGCCTCGGGTTGTGGGCTTCTTGATTTTTCAGCCTGCCTTCTGTGTTCTGGGGGAGGGGCCTGCCGTGCCGATACTCAGGCAACCCTCTTTGGTTAGAGTCTCTGTGTCCCCTGCGAGGGGGGATGGCGATGGGCACTCTCTGAGCCGGTATTTCCAGGCTTTTGTTCTCTGGCGGCTTTCCCTGGCGGTTTGCTGTGCCTCTTCTGAGAGTCAGAGCAGCAGCGGCCGAATTTCAGCCTCTGTCACAGAACAGAGGGATTGCGGCCCGTTCTCCACTGATGTTCTGGCCACTTTAACTCTGTTACTGTTGGTGCTGCTCAACCCTGCAGCGTCCCGGGATGTGCGCACCAACCCGGCGTCCCTGCCCTCACTTCCAGGGCCAGCGCGTCTCTGTCCTTTGTGTTTCTAATGCCGCCAGCCACCGGCCGCCCCGTCTCTGTCCTTTGTGTTTCTAATTACGCCAGCCACCGGCCGCCCCGCACGCTCCCGGGTCTCCCGGTCTCAGTCTATGCACGGTGAGCACACCTCGATTCCGGAGTTTCGTGAGAAGCCTGGTGGCGCGCGCACCCAGTTCAGGGTCTCAGTCTGCTGTTTCGCGGGTGCCGACCGCGAGTCCGCCCGCTCCCACGTGCAGGTGGCCCGCCAGCCGCCAGCCGCCCCGCGCGAGCTCCGGGAGCTCCCGGTCTCAGTCTGGATCCCGTGAGCACACCGGGATTCCGGTGTTCTGGGAGATGCCTGGTTGCGCGCGCGTTCACGGCTCACCGGTCTCAGTCCGCTGTCTCGGGTGCCCTCTGTGAGTCCACCCGCTCCCCCGTGCAGGTGGCTGCCGCTTCCCAGCGCCCAAACGCGGCGGCTCCCTCCCCCTTCCGTTTATCTTCCGATATCTGTGCACGGTTTACAGCTCCCCCTCTTCGTACCTCAATACTCAGCGCTGGAGATGTTCATTTGTAGAGTTCCAGATGCATCATCCTGCATCTCAGGCTGATTCCGTGTTTATTTAGGCTGGTCTGGTACCTATCCAGCTCGACTCAGGGGACCGGCTGAAAAAGGGGTCCCCTACTCCTCCGCCATCTTAACTCCCCAGCCCTCAACCTGTTATTTCTAATATGTGAACTCTCATCCCGTTTCTGCTTACTGATATACAGATACTTGGTCTTAGTTCTTTTATGTTTTTTTTATAAATGCTTCCTTTGTTTTCTCTCTTCTGCTGTGTGAATTGTGTGGGGGTTTCTTTTTTCTAGTGTTTAGCTTTATAACCTTAGATGACATACGATGAATTTTGAAGGATGGAAAGAACCTCTCCTGTACAGGTTGACAGGGAGTGAAAGTCCTTCCATGTAGAGAGATTAATGTGTGCCCTTGCACAGGAGCCGAATGTTGTTCTAGAGAGAGTGAGAGTAGGTACTACCTTAATGAAACACTGGTCCTTTCTCTGGTACTGTCTTTTAGGGGGGAAAAGAATTACTTAAAGGAAAATACTGTAATGGAGCCCTTGTAGTTCTGGCATTTAAATTCTTCATGATTTGAAATACCTTAAGATATCAAACACCCACTTTTCAGCCCTTTAAAATAGTACATTAAATTAGTTCAGATCCAAGTGCTTCTCTTCCAGTTTTGAAAAATTTGTTTTTTGATGATTCTTGTTTTCACTTTGGGATGGGTGGTTGTGAGTATGGAGCATTAGTAATCATTGGCACAATGTCTGTAAAGCTACTTGTCAGTGCTTTTCCAGATAATTATAATTAAAAAATGACGCTAGTGATATCTGATACATAGTATTAGATATTTAACTAACACTGGTCCCTATTATTTATATGTAGTAACTCATTTAAGCCTTATGAGTTAAATGAGATTATATCACATACAACTATGAGTTGTATATTAATAAAACTATAAATTTGTATCTGAAAAAACTGAGTAGCAGAGGCTATGTATCCTGCCCAGGGTTTCATATCCCTTTAATAGCAGAGCCAGGAGTTGATTTCATAATTCATTATACTTGCCTAATGAACTTTTAACCATTTTTTAAGCATGATACTACATATCCTCAGACAAGAGTTATCTTTTAAGAATACATATCTGGAAATATAAATATTTCGTTCTAATCCTTCTGTTTCTTATACCTAAAACCTGGATAAGATAAATGAAACAAAGAGCAGAAGACTATGAAAGGTAGAGAAAAGAAGGCCAACCCAGCTAGGGCCCTTGGTATTCCAGAAAGGAGTCAGAGTTGAGTCCCCTGGATATTCTTTTTTAACCTTCTGTATATCCCAACCTGAGTGTAGGAGAAGTTCTCAACTCAGAAATGCCAGCAGGTGGTAAGAAAAAAAGAACAATGAAAATAAATAGAGTAAGTCTGCTTTTTCTGGCCAGGAGACTGGAGGGCAATGGTTCTCAACTGGCAGTGATTTTGTTCCCCAGGGGATGTTTGGCAACATCTGGAGACATTTGGGGTGATCACTGTGGGGTGAGGGAGCTCTATGGACATCTAGTGTGTAGAGGCCAGGAATGTTGCTCAGCATTCTACAATGCACAGAACAGCTCCCCTAAGACAAAGAATATCCAACCCCAAATAGCAATAGTGCCAAGGTGGAGAAATCCTGCTCTGAATGGTCCAAGCAGGGAATAGCCAACTATGGCCCTCTTCACCTAATCCAGCCCACCACCTGTTTTTTTATAAATAATGCTTTATTGGAACTTTGCTTGTGTGTAATACATATGGGGTGTGTGTGTGAGAGAGAGAGAGAGAGAGAGAGAGAAAGAGAAGAAGAGAGAAACTTCTTATGGACAGTTTTAATAGGAATTATTTTTGTTAAAAATAACAAAAAGATTAGCATTTAAACAGAATCTTCTTGCAATATACAGAAGGATTTGGGGGCCACGCCTTTACTCTATTTTTTGCTGCATTGATTTCACTGAGGTCTGGCGGCGATGTTGTTTTCCTGATCAGCATACTCTTGAGGATGGATACTCTGCTATAGGCCTCGTAGTGTTCTGTTTCACTTCTCTACTCAGCTGTTTCTCTTTGCTTTTGCAATTGTACTAAAAGTATAAGAAATAGCAATAGACAGTCTCTCTAAAGCAAAATATTTTGTTGGCAGGAAAAATGAAATTATATTTTAAAGTTAGTATTTTCAGTAGAATTTATTACTTCATCATGCTTTCACTGTAATTTCTACATAAAGTAATACTTTTACGTACTTAACATGTATGAACTGATGATACACTGCAAATTCCTCTTGAATATTTTTTCATAGTGTTATTATTATTCTCTCTTCAAGATACATCTTAATTACAAAGGTGAAAATAGTAACTTGACAGTAGAGAAACATGACAGATACCTCTTTAACCAAGTAATCAAAGTTAATATCATCAGTAATAAGACATATCAACATCATGAACCAACCCTTTGACGTGATGTAATGAGAAGAACTCACTTTTACTTCTGTAGCGTTCTTGTCAAAATATGTATAACTGGAATTCATCATGAAGAAACATCACAAATCCAAATTGAGGAAAATTCAACAAAATAATTGGCCAGTTCTCTTCAAAAGTGTCAAGGCCATGACAGTTCCCCAGGTTGGAAGACATGACAGCTAAATGCTGTGTGTCATTCTGAATTGGATCCTGGAGTAGTGAAAGGACATTAATGTGACATTTGGCGATATTTGATTAAATTTTGTAGATTAGTTAGTAGTACTCTACCAGTGATAATTCCCAGGTTCTGGCAATAGCACTGTGGTTATATAAGATAATACTATTCAGCGAAACTGTATAAAGATAAAGAAACTCTGTGTACTATTTTTGCAACTTCTTTTGGTGAGATAGATAGATAGATAGATAGATAGATATAGATAGATAGAGATATATATATAGATAGATATAGATATCTATATATATTGCTTTTCCTTCCATCAAGTCTAGCACAAATTAGAAGCTCCATTAAATCATAAATTAATAAATATATATCCATTAGTTTAATCTTAAATTTTTTCTGTACTTTCTTTTTAACCATTTGTTTCCTGATGCTAGACCATACTTCTACCACAGAATCCAGTTATTTTTTCATATACAGAGACCTGCAAAATCCCAATACCCAATTGTGTCCATATGTATTTTCAAAGACTCTAATGACACCCACATTTTCTGCTAGAAGATATGGCACTAGCAGCCTCTTTAGGATAATAAGGATATCACTGATGGTACATATAATACCAGCAGAACTATCAGGGCCTGATTTGGAATGCTAGCAGATCATTCATATTTATCATTGGACTCATGAACCCCCGTTAGTAACTGGAATATACATTTATATATTTTTAAAATATTAAAACCTTAGCTCTTTGTTTTATTTTAGTTGTTTTCTCTCATTTGTATTGGAGGCTTTTGAATACAGCACTCAGATAAGTCATGAACTCATTTTTAAAGCTGTCATAGTATTTGAAATTTCTATATCTCTCTTCACTTAAAAGGTACTTACAGTAGATACATAATATATAATTCCACATGCCTCATATGAAAATCTCTACTTCTGTGCATTCCATATTTTTAATAGTTAAGAGAAATAAAAATTCTTTTGCTTTTTATAATCTTGATAAATATCATTCCTATTCTAAAAGTATGGTGATGTCATTGTGTAAAGCCTCTGGATGAAACAAATGAATTATAAGGTAGTTCTCCTTTGGATTAAAAAAAATCTAAACCTAAAAATCTTATTATTTAGAAGCAGCCAAATCTATTATTAGATGAATGTTGATACCAGTAGCTCCATATTTAAATAGAAATTAACTTAAAATTAAATTGTAGTATTTTATTGTCAAGATCAGAACAAAACTCAGCATTGCCTCCATGGAATCAACAACTCTTACATAGCTAGATTTATTATATTAAAAAAGATGTTAATAAAGCTAATATTATAAATGAATGGGCTCCCATTCTAGAATTGCTTTAAAATGAAAGGAGGCTTAGTAAAGTTAATTATATTAGAGTTGTAGTGAAGAGTGAGCGTGAAAATATTATTGTACTTAAAATAATGGATCTGATCTGCTGACATATAAAAATTCTTAAATGAAATGAGTTAACTTTCATCTAGAGAAATTGTCTCATAGTCCAGTAGGACTATCTACAATAAGGTTCATATACATTAGGCAACCCACTTTAAAGATGGTCATCCTGCAGGTGGTTTCTGTAGTGGAAACTGATTGCAGTATTATGCTCTTAAAGTATCCATCTATGAGAATTTTATTTACTTTGTTAAGAAAATTTTCATGGTTTTGTTGTATCATGAGGCATTGAAACATCTGAACAAATCAGTATGTGAGTGGTGAGTCAGCTGCTTTCTCCTTCACTTCTTTGGGTAACTAGAGCAATTTGTCAGTAGACAAAAAAAAAAAAAAGAAGAAGAAGACAACCTTTTGTGTTATTTAAGTGTTTCCAAGGCATGCCCTGGTACAACACAGACTTCTCCTGTGCAGGTGCAACTAGCCTAGCATCCACACATCATGCAGAATACCTCAGTAATAGCAGCACACTGCACCTGCTCCTACCACAGTGCTGCTCATTTGTGTATGATATTTGGAACATCTGGAGGAGTATGAATGGTACAGAAAGGAGAACAGAGGGGAAAACAGTGTGCGTACCTAGATGAGAGGAGAGGAGGTCAGCTGAAGTTGTGCAGGGCAAGCCTGAGCATGTCATTGGTGCAAACTCAAGCATCCTTGATGTTCTTTAATAGGAATATCTGGGGGAATCCCATCGTGGGGTTTTCATCAGCCTTGAGCTGGTCCACGACCCTGGTGATGATGCAGCTATCTAGCATGGGCTAATGATCCTGCGCCATGATGCTGTGCTAGATTTTCTGGAACAGAAGGCTGAACAATCTCTCCACAATGGTAGCTTTCCCCTGGAATTGCTGTCCTTCCCACCTGAGGCATGATGTGTCAATATAAATGGCACCTCTTTGCATTCTGTCATTATTAAAGAACTGGTAGTAATGTTGAATGAAGCTGGATCCAGTCTGCTCCCAAATTGGCTTATTTCCCATTCTGGAGCATCACCCAGCCTCATTGAGACCTGAGGAGCCTGTGTGATGTCGGCAGTGGCAGTGACAACCCAGCATGATCTGCTGCACTGAGAATCTTAAATATTGATTTCACTGTAATTAAAATAACTTCTGACATAAAATTGAAAAGACATCTATTTAAATGAAGCAAGCTTGTAAATAATTAGAGGGATGTACATAAATCGCCGTTGCTATTAAAATGTGACACAATTTTTGACTAAGACATGTGTTTAATGGTCCTTCAAATGATTTCCCACATTCAGGGCCTTTTCTAACTTTTTATGATGGTATACCAAGTTTTCAAGTTTAATGTTGTAGTTCCGTAAATTTTTTTCTCCATAAGATTTTATAGTGCCTGGGTTTTTTGTTCTTGTTCTTTCTTCGGTTTTTCTTTTGGTTGTTTTCTACTCAGCCTATCCTAAAGAACAAACACAAGAAAGGATATTTTGGAAGATACAAATCCACGTATGCCAGGTATTAAATTAAATATAAACAGACTACTCCATTTTAAAAGTTAAAGGTCGTCAAAAAAAATACATATAATCTTAAAAGTGAACCACATTGGCCTATGAAAAAGAATGGGAAAAAATGTACAATATGACAGTTAAGCAGAGAAAAGTTGGTTTTTTATTCTTATATTGGACAAGGTAGATTTAAGGGAAGAAAGTATTATTAGGAGAAAATAGGCTTATTTCAATATAATAAGAGGCTAAATCCAAGAGAAAGTCGTAAACATCCTGACCTTATACTTAGATAATAATATAGCCTCATTTTACAAAGCAGGAAGTGACAGAACTAGAAGGAGATGTTAGACAAATAATCACAGTGGGAGAATTTAACTCACCTATCTCTGAAACTAATAGAAAAACAAGGGGGAAAAAACAAAAACAGCAATTCTCACCACCTGAGCAATTCTTCTTCAGATTTTGTCACTTTGGATTCTGCCTTCAAACAAATGTCTTTGATAATTTTTCCAGTTTTTCTAGATTTTCTCAGCAGGATGGTTATGCTGAGATATGCTCTTCTCCATTGCTGGTAGCCGACATTTTCATAAACAAAGTATATTTTTTATGGTGTTCTATAGTTTGTGGCTTTTATCCATAAAGCCAATTAATATAAAATTAAGAAAATAAGCCATTTATTTTAGAATACATGATCTCCACTAGCAATGGATCTGTTACTATCTGCTACTATCTACTAGTGTTATAGATCTATTACCTAGTAAAAAAAGCATCAAGTAAATAAGGTCTGTTTACAGATTCATGTATGCATAGGTTCCTGTATTAGCACGTATTGATGAAACAAAATCATGATGCTAGGACTTAACAAAAATCTGAAGGAATTCAAGGGAGTTGTACGAAAGAAATCATAATCTCTGATCAAGCTGTCAGCAGCATATGAAGATCTGTAGCTTGAATATTGTAATCATTTGTATTATGGAGCTCTTCTGATCAAGATAGACTGGGTAAATCAGACCATCTTTCCTCTGAGTACAACCTGAGAAACTAGAACAGAGAGAGAAGAAGAGAAAGATTGGAAAACTAGCAAGGCAAATAAATATTAGAGTAAAAATCCACAGAAGTGAACTCAGCATTTTAAGTGTCTTTCATTTTGAGAAGTCTACAGGTTCCGGGAACTTACTTAGAGACTGGGCATTAAACAAAACTAACTTCCAGTAAGTTCACCAGAATACAGGGAGAACAAAGTTCAGGAGTCACTAATCATGGTCTTTTTGTGGTGGGAGATGGAATGGATGTAAATTCGGTAGGGTTTGGGTGGGACACTGAAGGCTGTGGTTTGGAAGCTATAGTGAAACTGAAATCAACCAATTCTAACCAAGTCCTAAAGCCTGACTTTGAGTTATTGGAGTCTCTGATTACATCAAAGATGTCTGGAAATGGTAGTGCTGTGCTGTTAGTTGCAGCCAGAGTACAATTAAATTTGAATTATCTCTGTAATTTTCATATACTATTTCTGACACACAAGTAAAAATGACTAGGAAAAGTATGAGAAAAAAATGTGACGAAAACCCAGCTGAAGGGTGCCTTGGCTGGCTCAGCTGGTGGAGCGTGCTACTCTTGATCTCAGGGTTGTGAATTTGAGCCCCACGTTGGGTGTAGAGATTACTTAATAATAAAATCTTTTTTAAAAAATAAAGAAAATTTTAAAAAAGACAACTAGTACAACAGATAAAAATAGATACACCAGATAACTGTATAATAGAGTTACCAGATATAAAATTTAAAATGTTACATATATCCAAAAAAAAAAAAAAAGAATTTAGCAGGGAACTGGAAATGAAAACGACAGGTTTTGTTTAATGTATTTGAAGTTCTTTTATAAGGCACCCAAATATTTAGGTTTGTAGTATGCCTGTTAAAGGGATCTTTTAATCAAAATAAAACATTCCTTCTTATTTCTAGTTACACTTCTTTTCTTAAAGTTTATTTTGTCTAGCATCAGTTTACCCATTCCAGCTTTCTTGTGCTTACTTTTGTTATATTTTTTATATCATTATTTTATACCTAACCGTATCTTTAAATATAAGTTGTGTGTCATGTAAATAGCATATAATTGGGACTTAGTTTTTGTTGGTTTTTTTTCTAATCTAATCTGACAATCTCCACTTTTAATTGGAATGTTTAGGTCTTTTTACATTTAGTTACTATTAATATAGTTTGCTTTAAAATGTCAACTTTAAGTGCCCTTCATTTTCTATGTCCCGTCTCTTTTTGTTTCTCTATTTTTACTTTTGTGCATACTTCTGTGTTTATTAAACATTTTTTATTATTCATATTAAGTTCCTCTATTGGATTTTTATCCGAGTCAGGTTGAAACATGTCCACATATTCTTTGATACTTTTTTCATTCAATAAATAAAGTTTATGGTTCTTCTAAGGATTCTGGGTCAAACTCAAACTCTTTAATCAATGGAATGCAGTGGTTTTGAGGCGATAGAAATTTCTGGGCTGAAATTCCAATCAACTGCCATTACCAACTGCCACCAATGGAGGGCGCCATCTTAGCCCATCGCTCAGTGTTCTTTCCACATATTTCATTGGCTCCCAGTTTCTATCACGTGTTACTTCCCTTCAGCCAGAAAAACTTCCGGTAGCAACGTGAATTAGATTGTCAACAGACAAATTGTCTCAGGTTTGTTTATGTGAATGTGTTTTATTTCATTCTCAGTTTGGAAGGATAATCTTGCTGAATATAGATGTCATTGATGATGGTTTTATTTTTTCTTTCATTCTGGTTGTAGTTCTCCATTGTTGCTTTTGAGAAGGCAGCCATCCTCTCAAAGCCCGCAATGACATCGCCTCACAACAGCAGCTTGGCTTCTAACAGGAGGTTAGTTGCCTTTTAAATCATTGTTTACATGTTGGTAAATGTCTTTATTTCTTTGGCAATGTTGGTGGAAATGCATTTGTTAATTTCATCAGTATTATTTATATTTCGTGTATATGTCGAATATGCTGTATGCTAAAACGTCAAAATTTATAGCTGTTTTTCAATCAAAAGTGTTGAATTTATACAAAGTAATTTATATAAATGCAGTTATCTGACAGTAACATCACGTAAAGCAAAAGGGGGGTAAGCTAGCATAAAAGTAACAAAAGCAAAAAAACCCCGAAATTTTCTTTATTTCTTATTAAAATAGGTTTGAATAAATTAGATGCTAATTAAAATAATTTAAGCATATTTCTGAGCATAATCTCAAAATAGTAAAACCTTTTTCCTTATAATTGTTAATCTGCTTCTAATGTTGACCTGGATGAGAAATTTTATGAATAGACTGACTTTTACTAAAGAAAATGAAGTGACACTTGTATTACCTATAGCAAAAATTCTTATATTTACAGTAATTATATAACATTCAGCTTGCACAAAACATTTTATATTGTGTAATTTATATAAAATAATTAAAATAAGAATCAATGCGATAATTTATTAAACATAAGTGAAAGTAAAATGAATATTCATATTTTCACATGTGCTTAATATGTAATAATTTGGGTATTTCAAATAATAATTAAATGATTGTGTAACAAATAGTATTTGTAGAAAATATCAAAGGATAAATACAAAAAAGTATAAAATACCTGTGAGTATATTAAATATGCTTAGTATTTAATGTAAATTAAATAAAAGATAATTTTTATATTTTTACCCTAGTATCAGATTATGAAGGAATTTAAAATGTTATTGTGTTTTGAAAAGAAATTTGACACTGTTCCACAAATTTTATATTTGCCTGCCCTTTTCATAGAAATTCCGCTTCTAGAACTGTATCTGACACAGCTGCTTAAACATGTACTGGGAAGGGGGCTCCTTAAGATAGGAGCTCTGATGTTCCAGCTCCCTGTTTGTTCGCCCCAGCAATGGCTCTCCCTTCCAGGCTCTCCGCCCCCTTTAAGAATTAACTTCAGAAAGGCAGTAAGAGTGGGGAAGCTCCCAGACTCAGGGGGTGGGGGTGACCTGTCTCAAAGAGAAGGCCTAGTCGGCTGATCCACCAACTGAATTCCCCCTCAGGTCCAGACTGGACCAGGAGGGCTTTAAGTTATTTCTGGTTATACTGTGTTCCTTTATTCAATTGCAAAAAGAAAGTGCTCCTTGTAGGGCCCAGGCTCTTAGCAGCAGTGTAGCACTCTCCCCTTCTTTGATTAAACCACTTTTTTCTTTTTTTTTAAGTACATGAAAAGCAGAACAGTTGTAAAATAAAGTGTGTCCATACAGTGAATATTATACCACTTTTACAATCACTCTGTTAAATCTATATATACTCACAGAAAACATTTTCAAGACACAATGTCGATTAAAAAGATAAATTGAAGACTTTCAAGTAAGCGTACAGATGTATAAATACATTATTTATGTAACTATGTATGTGTGTTTGCATTTGCTAATACACACGTTTGATTGCTAATCATGGTTTCCTTCCACAAAGGGAAATACATTTGCATTTTTTTGCAAGTTTTAAGATAAGTACATGTGGTATTTGTAACTAATGTAAAAGTCAAAGAAATAGTCACATGAAGACATAATATTAAAGGTTATTTTGAAATATCTACAATCCTGCTTTTTGTCTCTACCAAATTGCCTTTTTGGGTAATTTTATGTTAATAGATTCATACAATATGTGGTGTAATTTGTCTTGCTTCCTTCATTTGGCGTCGGGTTTTAGAGGTTCATCCATGTTCTAGCATGTATCAGAAATCAGTTCCTTCTCATTGCTGACTTAGAATTCCGTTGTGTGGTTAATAACCACTTATTGTTTACCTGTTTATGAATTGATAGAGATTATAGTTCCTCCCAGATTTTGGATATAATAAATAAAGTGGCTATGAACATTTTTGTAGAAGTAGATAAATACCTACTTGGGGTAAATACCTAGAAGTAGAGGGGTTGGATCATATGGTAGAGTATGTTTAACTTTTTAAGAAAATGCCTAAATGTTTTCCAAGTTATTGTACCATTTTGTAAACTCAGCATCATTCTGTGAAGTTCCAGTTGTTCCACATCCACATCAACTTTTGGCTTTGTGACACTTTTAAAATTTACCCCTTAGAGAAGGTAGGAATTGCTATCCAATTATGGATTTTATTTTTATTTCCCTGGAAGACTAAAGGTGTTGGGAATTTGATCATGTGCTTATTGAATATTCTCTAGTGAAATATTTACTAAAGGTAAATTGTGTGTATATTTAAAAGTTATTTTCTGATTATTGATTGAGATAATTCTTTATGCATTCTGGATACAAGTCCCTTTTTCAGATATATCTGTTATAAATATTTTCTCCAGATCTGTGCCTTGTTTTCATTTTTTAACTTTTAGAAAGAGAAGTTTATATATTTGATGAAATACATTTTATTTTTTAAAAAAGATTTATGTATTTATTTGTGAGAGACAGAGAGAGAGAGAGCACATGAGTGGGGGGCGGGCAGAGGGAGAGAATCTTCCAAGTAGACTCGCCTCTGAGAGCAGAGCCTAATGTGGTGCTCTATCTCACAACTCATGAGACCACGACCTGAGCCAAACCTAAGAGTCAGACGCTTACCCAGCTGAGCCACCCAGGCACTCCACATGTTATCTTTTTTTTATCCTAACAAATCTTTTTCTATAGCAAGGATTGAAAGATTTTCTCCTATGTGCATGTTTATAGTTTGTACTTTTATATTGAAGTCTAAGATCTATTTCAAGTTCATTTGTGTAGTGTGAAATTCATATCCAAATGCATTTTTCCACATGGTTATTCAGTTGTTACAGTAGTTATTGAATAACTCTTCTTTCTTTCATTAGATTGGTTTGGCATCCTTGTCAAAAATTAACTGGCCAAATTTCTAGACTTTCTGTTCTGTTCCATTGTCTCTTTATGCCAATACTATACCCTCTTGAATATTGAATATAAGAAGTTCTGAAATCAGGTAGTAAAGATCCTTCAACTTGTTTTAAAGTTTTGGGCTATTCAGAAAATTTATGTATATGTATCTGATATTTCTGAGTGTATTTAAGGTTTTGATTTCATTGTTACTCTCTGTATTTATGCAAGATGATAGCAATTTGGAAATAAGCAAAACTTCCTTTAGTTGTCAAAAAAGTGAGTTGCACATTGTTACTGAAACATTATCAGTAGAAATAAACAGGGCTTGGAATGGGAACAGATCAAGAAAAAAAATGTCTCTACATAGTATCCAACAGTGATACCTAAACTCAGAAAGAAAGCATTATTTCGTTCAGAACCTTCAACAATGATTTATTTTATCCTCTCTGAATTTTACCTGTCTCTAACAGTTAACAGTTATTTCCTGGGCATTCATCCTAGATTGTTGCTAAGCAATGACTGTAAGCTTGTACCTTCTCAGTTTACCATTTGCTACACAGAATTTCTTGCATAAATCTTTGCCAAAATATTGCTTTTTTATTCTACAAATTAATAAAGTACACCTATCTTATGTAGAACTTAATATATTTTTTTTCTCAGTAATGCAGTCTTTAGGGAGGCAAAATTAAATTTGTTGGGTCATTGACTCATAGAATTTGGTTAATTTGTAATTACTTTTTTTAGTACACACACACACACACACACACACACACACACACACAGAGGCAATTGAACAGGGTCTACATAAAAGAAAAGCAGACCATATCATCACTATGACATATGGTTCATCTGATTTTATTCAGCTCATTTCCCTGGAAGAGATGCCTGCTGGGAACTGTATCTTTTCTACTTATTTTGAATGTACTAAAAGACCAATTATAAACACTGGCACAGCATTTTATAATCTTATTTGTACTTTTATATTTTATTTTACAAACTTGTTTTAGTTTATTTTTCTATGGATCAAGTAAACCATCCAGACTTGTTGGGATAGTGGTAATGATACTTACTGCAGTCACAGTAAAAGAGTCCAAATCTTGGAATGAGGCTTAGTGAGTCCTTAAGCAAATAATTACATTTCTATAAACCTCAACTAACTTTATTGGAAAAATGAAGATAATAATTATTTCCTCCTAAACTGAGAAACTGTACAAATATATGCAATCCTCTACAACAAAGTTTGTTGTTATATTTCAGCCAAGAAATTATGATCAAGGTCTATTTTTTTAAAAAAAGATTTATTTCTTTTAGAAAGAGAGCATGTGAACACATGAGTGGGGGGAGGGGCAGAAGGAGAGGGAGAGAGAGAGAATCTCCAGTTGACTCCCCACTGAGCAGGAAGCCCAATGGGGGCTCGATCTCACGACCCTGAGATCATGACCTGAGGTGAAATCAAAAGTTGTATGCTTAACCACTGAGCCACCCAGGCACTCCTCAAGGTCTCTTTCTTAGAACAGGGAAACATCTTTTCACTTCTTCTCCCCTCTTTTAATGTTTCTAACAATATTTTTTCTATGCTGATACCAACTTTTACATAATTCTAACTATTTAAATGATAGGAAAATATTTCACTTCTCTCTGTATTTATTTAGGTTTCTTTATTAAGTAGAACTTAAAAGGTTGTCCTTCTGTAGATGTTATCATGTTTTCTTTGCATCACAGATCAAGTCACTATTTGTCTTTCTCTTTGTAATTTGCGCAGTGAAATTCTCTGAGATCCAAAGTGAATTTAGAATTCACTCAAAGTCACTCAGGTCAATCAAAATGTATATTTTGGTATCTTGTGTTAACACTAGATAGAATTTTTTGTCCAATAGTCAACTATTTGTCCTAACACTATTTAATAAATAATACTTTTTAACCCACTAAACTGGGGGTTTTATCTATATATCTTAAAATTTTATATATAAGAGAGTTTATTTCTGGGCTAACTCATTTAATCTATTTATTTACCATTACCATACTTCTTTTGTATTAGATAATAATTTTAGTATCTCTTAGCCAAGGTTTCCTGCAGTCCCAATTTCCAAAATTCTATTACGATTGCTTTGCTCTTAATTCCTCCCCATTCATTTGAGTTCGTTTTGGTTAATAAGAAGATAATCATCTTGGAACCAAATTACACACTTTTTAGAAGAGATATAACTGAGCCAGTAGAGACAGGAAAGGAGACCGAATTACCACTTTTGGGAAAAATATTCTCTCCCTTATTTATGTACTGGGCCATTGGAAAAGAAAAAGGTACAACTTAAACAATAGAGGTTTTTTCATGGCTGAAATACTGTACTTGCCAGGTCATATAATAATCTAAGTATAATACTACCATTACTTAGATCATTATAGTTACATCCCTTTAAATGTTTGTTTAGGAGTAAGGACAAAGAATTAAACTATGGGATTGTTTGGGTGATTAAATTGTAGCTCATAATGGTTTAACCATTCTTTTTTCTTTTTCTTTTTTTTTTTTATGTTACGTTAGTCACCATACAGTACATCATTAGTTTTTGATGTAGTGTTCCATGATTCATTGTTTGTGTATAACACCCAGTGCTCCATGCATGGTTTAACTGTTCTGAGACTGATGCATAAAGATTTCTGGATATGTCAGAGCTACATTGTTATATTCAGCAAAGAAACAGGGACACTCGTTAGAATGAAGAGAAATCAGCATAAGTGTTACTTTTCCCTTGTTAGCAAGGTAATTATTCAGTTGATACTCAGAGAGTAAGGCACTCTTAAAAAGAAAAAAAAAAAGATAAATCAAAGAGAAGGTTCTGCTTTTAGAACACTTTATTCTGAATTGTAAGATATCTGCATAAATACTTTTAATGCATACTAGAATGTGGTGAATGCCAAAATGAAAGTCACTGGGGATGATGGACTTTAGAGGGGGAGAAGTTACTGTCATACCCAGCAATCTGGTATGACTTCATGGTTGACTTGGCATGTGAGCTACACCTTGACAGATGGTTTAGATTTGGGGTTGATGAGATGGCATCACTGGAAGAGTTGAGACAAAGCCACTGAGGGGCAGAGACTTAGTATATATTCAGGAGAAACTAGGTAATTTATTTTGGCTAAAATATAAGAGTGTGTGAGAAAAAACAGTGGGAGATAATTTTGGAAAGACAATTAGAGGCCAGATGGCAAAATATCTTGAACAGTAGCTATTAGATTTTGGATTTTATTTTGTTGGTAATTTGGGGCCTGTGAAGTATTTTTTTAAGGCATTGCTGTGAATGGTGCTATGCTTTAGAAAGGTTACGAAACGGATTATCTTCCTAGATAAGCAGTTAGACGGGCATTCATATAGTACTAGTGAGAGTCTAAGATTCTAAAATCTTAAATCACTAGGTTCAGAAAGGTTTAGATAATGTTATCTTACCAATGGTCATGAAAGTTTATCTACTAAGCCATTTCTCCTTTTGCACTATCATGTTTGATGTCAAATTAATATTTTTTCTTGTTTTTACCTTTATTTAAAGAAAGATGTTAATATCCTTTGAAAGAAGTTAACTGAAGTATTCATTGCCTTTGAAATTATTAGAATAACAAATGTGATATGAAATATTAAAGATTTCTAATGCATTAAAATAATTATAAAAGATCATGTCATTTGAACATAAATTTGCATTGTATCTATTTCATATATACATTTTTTTCTCAATATAGTTATAAATCAGTGTACCTTCAAGGTATCTCTGCTATACCCAGATTAAGATATTGGAATATCACTACAGGTTAATTTAGTGTTTCATGTGAGATTATTCGTTTTATTTAATTTTTATATAAAAGCCATAGTCACCAGAAAACCTTCATTTTATTTATCATGTGCATTATTTATTGAATTATGGATATATGCAGTTGGTATTCATTTTGATAAACACTAAAAATGTAAATGAAGTCAACTCAATAATTAACTTGAGTGCTCATGCATTAAAAGAAATGACTAAAGAAGTAGCAAAATCTAGTTGTAACTGCTGGTAGTCCATTAGTGGAAACCAAATCAATTCTTAGTGACACATAATCTCGTTACATTGCAATAGCTAATGGATAATTTTTATTAAAAGTCAAATGTCGGGGTGCCTGGGTAGCGCAGTTGTTAAGCGTCTGCCTTCAGCTCAGGGCGTGATCCCGGCATTCCGGGATCGAGTCCCACATCGGGCTCCTCTGCTGGGAGCCTGCTTCTTCCTCTCCCACTCCGCCTGCTTGTGTTCCCTCTCTCGCTGGCTGTCTCTCTGTCACATAAATAAATAAAAAAATCTTTAAAGAAAAAAAAAGTCAAATGTATAAAACATTGTTACTGTGCATTTTGTTTAGGAACTAACATTGATGCCCTATAAAAGACTGTAGCATAGGAATTTAGAAAACTGACAGGGATCAGGCTTTGTAATTCTTAGCACGTGAGGAGATTTTCAGATTTAATGTTTATTAGTTTTGCATGTGTGAAGTTGCAGTTGTTGTCATATACTTGATCACTGCTGTCTTTTCAGTTGAGATGCTAACATATGGAAATATGTGGGAGTTATATAGGACCTACTAATGGACTGGATACAATAGAAAAACAAAAGATTGACCCCTAGATTGTGGTTTGCCTAACAGAATGGCTTCATGGTTTCTGTCTTGTGCAGTTAGGGCTGCCATAACAAAGTACCATAGATTAGGTGGCTTATAAAAAACAAATTTATTTCTCACAGTTCTGGGGCCTGGAGGTCTGAGATCAGAGTGCAAGTATGAACAGGTTGTGATGAGGGCCCTCATCCATGTTGTAGACTCTCATCTTCTTGTGTCCCCCCCATGGCAGAAAGAGGGCTTGAAAACTCTCTGGATTTCCTTTTATTAGGGCACTTATCCCATTTGTGAGGGCTCCATCCTCATGATCCAATTTCTCCCAAAGGCCCCACCTCCTAATATTATCGCAGTTGGGGTAGGGTTTCAACATACGAGTTTTAGGAGGACACAGGCATTCAACCCATAATAGCTACCACTCACAGATAGTAGTGAGTGTAAGAAAAACAGAGCCAAGAGATAAAAATCTCAATAGCCTTTTACATATGATCTTGAAATACCTTTTATCTGATTGGGTAGAAATGGCAAGAATGCCATTAGATGTTAAGATATGGACTTCAGCAGTGAGATCTGTAACAGGGAGATGTTTTTTGGGAGCTGTTAGGATATAAATTGCTAATTGAAAGCATAAAAGTAAACTGGACTGCTCAAAAATAGTGAAAAGAGGATAAACTGGTGTCCTGGGATTGAGGCTTGGGGTATTTAATCATTGACTGCCTTAGAAAACAAGTCCAAGGAAAGGCAGCCAAAAAGGGTAAAGCCATTCAGAAGAGGGACTGCCACAGCAACTTGGGGAACAAAATAATTAAAAGTGCTACTGAGGGGCCCCTGGGTGGCTCAGTCGGTTAAGCATCCAACTTTGGTTTCGGCTCAGGTCATGATCTCAAGGTCATGAGATTGAGTACCATGTGGGGCTCCGTGCTTAGTGTGGAGCCTGCTTGAGATTTGCTCTCTCCCTCTCCGCCCCCCAACCCGCTCTTACATGCACACACGTGTGCACTCTCTCTCAAATAAATAAAATCTTTAAAGAAAAAGTGCTGAGATTAGTTTTATGAATAATTAATGATAATCTTTAACAGTTATTGAATGATTACTGTTTTCTTAGTACTAAGTACTTTATCTGGATTGATTCATTAGTCTTCAGTAACAGCATAAGGTACTATTATCTTTGTTCATCAATGAGAAAAACAGGGTTAGAGGAAGTAAGAAACATATGCAAATTAACACAGGTAGTAATTGGTGTGTATGGGATTGGAACCCAGGCAACATAAGTCCAGAGATTGCACACTTAGCCTATATGATCCATTTCATCCCAATCGTCTGAAAAAAATCCTCTTTGAATTTTTTCCTGTATGTGAAAGATAAACAGAAATTTGTCAATAGAGAAAGGATTGAAGGCTGTCACAATTGTGCTTTATTCTATGCTCATGTGATGTTCTGTTGAATGATAGAGTGAAGTGATACTGACTTCTCTTGAGCCTCCAAACTCAAGGAGTCATGTAAGGATCCTTGAGTGACAAGACGATGATATCACACATGGTATTTTGGTTAGTTCTGACATTGTCTTGAAGAATTACATTCCAGTTTTCCTTTAAGGAATTATGCATCCAGAGATCTCAATTTCAAAGGTTTAAGTAAAGATAACCCCAACCCTATTTCTGCTAGGGTTGCATAAACTAAGTATATCAAAAAAGAGTGTCGTGCTCAACTGCCCAAAGAATTGATTGATACTGGCTTTTTTGATATATAAAACTCTGTTTTGGGGGTGCCTGGCTAGCTCATTTGGTAGAACATGCAACTCTTAATTTTAGGGTCACTACACTGGGAGTAGAGCATACTAAAAACAAACACAAAACAAAACAATTCTGTTTTTAAAAATTTGGAATTCTAACTCTATTAAGATAATATAAAAATCTCTTTTAAATTTGCTGCCTTGATTTCTTCTAGAAGTTTAATTCCTTGCTACTGCCCTAATCTGTGGAGATTACAATGTTATTCTCCTAGACTGCTATGTCATGTTGAGGCTGGAGCAGGGTCCTAAAAATACCACAGCAGATTTAGTTGTGGATTCAAGGCAACTGTCCAGAGAGTTTAAGTGAGGATCATTCCACACGTAATTAGTAATTCCCATGTTATTTGAATTACATGAAGTGTGTTCACACTTTAGCATCATTTATTCCTTGGTGCACTCGAGATCTCTAACACCACCCTCAAGATAGATGATTTCTTAAGAGAATTCACAGAAACCAGGAAAGCTATTAAACTTAAAATTGCAGTTTATTACAGCAAAAAGATACATATGACAATCAGGAAAGGGAAAGGGCACAGGGGGAGGAATCCAGGAGACACCAGGCATGGCTTCCAGTTACTCTCTTCCTGTAGAGTTGCACACACAGTGCTTCATTTTTCCAGCACTAACGTGCTGCGGCACATGCAGAATGTTGACAGTCTTGGTCACGTAAGCATGGAGCGTGTCCACCGCTGACCTTAGCAACTCCATCTCCAGCCCTCATGGACAACACACTGAGGCAGGATGCCTCAATGCTTCAAAGTGCCAGACATTATCAAAACAGATATTTACCGTAAATCACATCACTAGCATCAAGTATCTGGTATGGCCCAAAGCATCAGATATACAAACACATGCTTATCAGGTAGGATATTCTAAGGGCTCAGAGGTTACATGTCAGGAGCTGGACAAGGGCCAGCCCTGAAGAAGTTAGGCAAGTAGAGGCTTTGAGCAATCCAGGCCTCAGAGTTAAACTTCGAAGTTACTTTTTATGTATAGTATTATAATATTATGACTCGTATTATGTATGTTACTTTTATGTATAGTATTTGTCCTACATAATGTCTTAGTGATTTCTTGGTATATGTGAAAATGATTTCTAACTTTCTGTTTTCATTTTCCATTTTATAAAACACTTTTAATTCTAATTCTTTTACTTCTAATTCTCATGACTTTGAGTTGTCCAGTATTGCCTAAAAATATATGCAATCATAACTACTTATATGTTTACAAAATAGTTATCTTTCAGTATTTTCTGATATTGCTGGGCCTTCTTGTTTTTGTCTAATTAAATGAATTTAACTTCTGGGGAAATTTTTAGATGACTGAGGTGATAATTTTCTCATTGCTAAATTAAATGAGAAAATAGAGAAGTCTTCAGCATGTGCAATAAGTGTGACACGAGAGAAAACAGAGTAAACATTTTTTATGAATTATAGAGTTATTGTGACATATATATGTGTGTATATATACATATATATATATGTATATATACACACATATATATATGAGATTGAAAAATGTGACAGGTCCTGATGCAGTTGTATTTCAAAAATGCAGAAAACACAAAACAGTAATATTTTTCTAGGAAGAAAAATAAGAAACTGTTTTATAATTGAGAAGAAACATGAATGTGACCATGATAGGCACTGAAATAATAAACAAGCAAACAAAAACATTAACAAAGACATGGTAATAGAAGCTAAGGGCAAATAATTAATTAATTGGACATCTGTTTTTTGCTCTTTTCACTGTCCAGTTCCCATTTTTCTGGTGCATCTTTAGGAGACAACCCCAAATTTTACTTCCTTACACCTCAGGGGAGAAGATATGACTCCACTAATCAATCCTCCATCCCCCTGGCCAAAGTGCTTGGTCTAGGGGGGAATCCATAATCCTTGTTAGGTCAGTGTGAGGTCTTTTCCTGACATTGATGGAAACACAAGTTTTTTTTCCTGCTGTATTTGGTAAATTTGGACAAGAGAACAGTGGCTATCAAACTAACTGCACAATAAATCCCGAGGGGATTTGTTACAGCCTGTTACCCAGGTCACAACCTACATCAACTAAATCAAAATTTCTGGTTTATAAAATCTGTGCTTCACTTGAGTTTACAGACTCCTTAGGGAATTCTGATTGGCGTTCGGTGTTAAAAACCCATGACCTCGAGAATAGCGATTCTCAAACTTTCGGATGCCCCTGCATCAAGAGTGGGCTTGATAAAAACTAGATTGTTTAGCCCAACCACACCATTTCTTTTTCGTGAGGTATGGGGAGGTGGGATGGAGAATTTGTATTTCTATTAATTGCCCAGGTGATGCTGATTCTGGATCAGACTTTGAAAATCACAGCACTACTCTGTGAAGGTTTGCATATGATAGTGAAAAAGATGCTTTGCTTTTGAAGAGAGGAAAACATTAGAAGTTAAAAAAAAAAAAAAAAACTGGGGTGCCCGGGGGGCCTAGTTGGTTAAGTGTCCGGCTGTTGATTTCGGCTCAGGTCACAATCTCAGGGTCTTGAATCTGAGCTCCATGTCCTGCTCTGCGCTCAGTGGGGAGTCTGCTTGAGGATTTTTCTCTCTCTGCCTCTGCCCCTGCCCCCACTGGCATTCTCTCTCTCTCTCTCTCTCTCTCTTTCTCTCCCTCTCTCCCTCCCTCTCTCTCTCTCATATAAATAAATGTATCTTTAGGAAAAAAAGGCAGAAATTTCAAGTAACTATAGTGTTATAGGTCGACCTCAGTGGTTGACTTTTGAGAGCTTGTATTTAGAAGATTCCAGTGTATGTCACTGATGCTGTTTAGTGGTCACATTACGAGGTCTGGCAGTGGGTCAGTATGACTAGTGGTGATAACCACTATGTGATGTGCTTATACTAAAGCTGCACTACATCTTAAGGTTTTCATCTCGTTGCACCTTCACTACCCAGGGAAGGTATTCAGATATGTCTAGTGTAGCAATAAGGAAACTGAAGATCAGAGTTAAGTATTTTGCATGAGGCCACAGAACAAATAAGTGGGAGAACTGAGATTGGAAACTAGAAAAACCGACTCCAAAACCTATGCTAATGCACAAGATTAGGAGGTGGAGATGGTTTCATAGCAGATGGAGGTAACTGGCCCATGTCCTTCAGTGTGGGGAAACCTCTGGTATGAGGTCAATCTGAGGACACAGCAGTATGTAGCCACCACTAAAATGTAGCTTCAGGTCTGTTTCCACACGTCTTGAGGAGGATTTAAAAATGTACCGAGTGTGCCAATAATTCAAGTGTTCTGAGTTAAGGTACTGTGGGTCAGATATATCCCTGAATATCTGCATTCCTCTGGATATTAAAAGCTCCTGTTAAGTGAGAGGGTGGCCCAAGACTTCAAAGACGAAAACACTGCATGCCAAATAACCTATTCCCAAATGAGGTGGTATATGATCTTGCAAAGGACCTCACCAGACCTGGTTCTGCCGCCATCAGCCCGCTACTCAATTAAGATGTGCAAGAGAGTTGAGGTAGAAAAGAGAAAAATTTTCTTTTTCTCATTCTTCTACTATTTATCTACGTTTGTTAATTGTGCTCACATGTGATGTTACATTAGTTTCAGGTGTACAACACAGTGATTCCACAAGTCTGTGTGTTGTGCTGTGCCCCCCACAAGTGGTGGTACCGTCTGTCACCGTACAGCTGTAATACAATGCCATTGACTGTATTCCGTATACTGTACCTTTTATTCCAGTGACTTACTCATTCCATAACTGGAAGCCTGTGTCTCCCACTTTCCTTCACCCATTTTTCCCGTTCACACCCTTGCAACCATCAGTTTGTTCTCTGTATTTTTGGGTCTATTTCTGCTTTTGGTTTGTTAATTCATCTGTTTTGTTTTTTAGATTCCACATGTAAGTGAAATCTTTCTCTGACTTATTTCACTTAGCATAATACCCTCTAGGTCCATCCATGTTGCCGTGAATGGCAAGACTTCATTCTTTTTATGGCTGAGTAATATTCCGTTGTATATATATACTACATCTGCTTTATCCATTTATCTATCAGTGGACACTTGGGCTGCTTCTGTGTCTTGGCTATTGTAAATAATGCTGCAATAAACATAGGTGTTCATATATCTTTTTGAATTAGTGTTTTTGTTTTCTTTGGAGTTACTGTATCTTATGATATTTCTATTTTTAATTTTTTTGAGGAACCTACATACTGATTTCCACACTGGCTGCACCAATTTGCATTCCCACCAACAATGCACAAGGGTCCTCTTTTCTCCACATCCTCAACAACACTTGTTATTTTTGTCTTTTTCATTCTAGCCATTCTGATAAGTCTCTGAAGTAATATATCATTGTGGTTTTGATTTGCATTTCCCTGATGCCGAGTGATGTTGAGCATCTTTTCAAGTGTCTGTTAGCTATCTGGTTGTCTTCCTTGGAAAAGTGTCTAGTTATGTCTTCTGCCCATTTCTTAACTGGATTAATTTTTGGGGTGGGGTTGAGTTTTGTAAGTTCTTTATAGATTTTGGATACTAATCCTTTATCAGATAGGCCATTTACAGACATCTTCTCCCATTCCCTGGGCTGCCTTTTAGTTTTGTTGATTGTTTCCTTCACTATGCAGAAGCTTTTTATCTTGATGAAGTCCCAAAAGTTCATTTTTGCTTTCGTTTCCTTTGCCTTTGGAGATGCGACTAGCAAGAAGTTACTATGGCTGAGGTCAAAGAGGTTGCTGCCTGTGTTCTCCTCTAGGATCTTGATTGTTTCCTATCTCACATTTAGGTGTTTCATCCATTTTGAATTTATTTTTGTGTATGGTGTAAGAAAGTGGTCCAGTTTCATTCTTCTCCATGTTGCAGTCCAGTTTTCCCAACACCATTTGTTGAAGAGACTGTCTTTTTTCCACTGGATATTCTTTCTTACTTTGTCGAAGATTAGTTGACCGTGCAGTTGTGGGTCCATTTCTGGGTTCTTTACTCTGTTCCATTGGTCTATGAGTCTGTTTTTGTGCCAGTACCATACTGTCTTGATGACTAGAGCTTTGTAATATAGCTTGAAATCCAGAATGGTGATGCTTACAATTTTGTTTTGCTTTTTCAGGATTGCTTTGGTTATTCAGAGTCTTTTGTGGTTCCACACAAATTTTAGGATTATTTGCTCTAGCTGTGAAAAATGCTATTGGTAATTTGGTAAGGATTGCATTAAATGTGTAGATTGCTTTGGGTAGCATAGACATTTTAATAATGTTTGTTCTTCCAGTCCATGAACATGGAATACTTTTCCATTTTTTTGTGTCCTCTTCAATTTCAGTCATAAGTCTTCTATAATTTTCAGAGTACAGAACTTTACCTCTTTAGTTAGGTTTATTCCTAGGTATCTTATTGTTTTTGGTGCAGTTGCAAATTGAATTGATTCCTTAATTTCTTTTTCTGCTGCTTCATTATTGATGTATAGAAATGCAACATATTTCTGTACATTGATTTTATATCCTGCAACTTTGCTGAATTCATGTATTAGGTCTAGCAATTTTTTGATGGAGTCTTTCAGGTTTTCTACATAGAGTATCATGTCATCTGCAAATAGTGAAAGTTTGACTTCTTCCTTGCCAATTTGGATGCCTTTTATTTCTTTTTGTTGTCTAATTGGTCATACTAAGACTTCCAGTACTATGTTAAATGGTAATGGTGAGAGTGGACATCCTTGTCTCATCCCTGACTGTAGGGGAAAGCCTCTCAGTTTTTCCCCAGTGAGGATGATATTAGCTGTGGGTCTTTCATATATGGCCTTTATTATGTAGCCCTCATATCTATTTAAGAAGAATTGCTCTATAAATAGGTGTAGATTTGGTGTATCCCAACAGCAGGTGAATTCAAGCTCTTCCTACATTGCCATCCTGGACCAGAACTCCTTCGCAAAGTATTTTTAAAAGAGTTGTAATGGGAGGTATTTTCTCCAAACTCATGAGACAGGGAAAGATGGTTTTCTTATTCTCTCAAGCCTAGTGCAAAGGGCTTTAGAACATTTGTCCCCATCAAGGTCAGCCCAGTAGTAAATTCACTGCACATACAATGAGTGATCTTCAAAACTCTGAGAGAAAAGCAGCTCTTCAAGAAAGCCTACAATCCAAAAATAGATGTTTACATAACTGGTGCAAAGGAGCACTGGAGATGATCGATTATTGACACATTCTCTGAGAATGATGAGGAGCGCACAACACTGGAGAGAGCTGCAGGAACTCACACCTGTGGTGGTTTCCTCCTGTATGTTGTGGGCTGCTGCACTGATGGGGTGAAGTGACATTATTGACTGATCAGAGGATCAGAAACTTCAGTGGTCAAAAGAGGATCCTCCTCAGTGATCACAGCAGTCCAGTAAGTGCTCTTCCTGTGCCATTCAGTGGATATTAAATAGCAGCATTCCCTAAGATCATCTAGAATGCTTGATGCAAATCACATTCCTGGGCCCATTGCCAGTGCCCAAGGTTCTGATCCAGTACATGTGGAGAAGGGTATGAGGGATTACATTTTAAATGAGTACCTAGGTGATGTTGTTGTGGCTGCACTGGGCCACCCCTGCCTTACATCTAGGGTTAGTGATTGCCGGAAGATTGTCCAAGAATTAAACACCGTAGGTAAATCAGGAAGCTGGCCATAAAAAAGAACACAGACTGAGTGTGCCGAGTTAAAGGAATGCACAGAATAGCAGACATCATGGCCATTCTTTTCCTCTAATTTAAATAGAATAAAATCATTCCATTTCAAGAGAAAACAACCAAAGGGAAAAGGCATTTTGAGGATTCACATGTATATATTCTCTAAGCTCAATTAAATGTGTCATGTCGTTCATAAATTACGGGCGTAGCCCACCGAAACCAGCCCCACCATACGTAATTTGCTGCAACTAGGTGATCAGGTTGGGCATGCCGAAATGGTGTGTTTGGTTGGGAACTCGGGTTGGCAAGGCAGGAATTTTGCGGCCATCCTGCAGTAGGTTTCAGAGGTTTGGAGAAGAGAAGGGACTCTGCCTATTCGGAGTCATTCCCATCGGATCACACAATGAGTTCCTCAAAGCCAGTATTCACTAGGGACCTAGATGCCAATTTGCAAGCCATCTCCTGCAACCTGTTGCTTTTCCTTTCTTCCAGAAGGCGGCGGGTTCCTTGCTCCTGGCCTGATCTGTGGACACTGCTCTGCTTCCCGTGGAGTCCCGTGGGGTCACTCGGCACCTCGTTCTCCCGGCAGTGGCGGGTGGACAACGTGTGCAGGTGCCTGTGCCAGCATGTCTGAGGCCCAGCTCCGCTGTAGCCACTTCAGCCAAGCAGCTGAGAGACAGTGCCCGATCGCCTTGGCTTGCGGGCTCCGGAATCTGTGCCTTTGCAGTGCTTCCAGTGGCGGCCCGTGGGGCGTGCTTGCTAGTTTGCCCACCGGTGATGTGTGGAAACTTGCGCACGTTGCAGTGCCCATCGCCCCATCCCGGCTTCCCTGTGGCCGCTGAAACCCAAGGCTGCAGGAATCCCTATGTTCGACCCACGAGACCTTCACTCACAAAATGTCTGCACTTTTCAGTGCATTTCTTACCACCACCGGCTTCCCTGTGGCTGACTAACGCAAAGTACTCCGAAAGCATGCCTGATGTCCTTGGCTTTGATGCACCAGTCTCTTTTGGTTCATTTAATTGGAATCCTAATTCCATTAAGATTATTGAGAGAGCTCCCAAGAACCTGCTGTGGTCCCTATTGGAGCAGGCAGATCTCTGGCTCCAGAAGGATCTGTGGGCGTACAGAGCATCCAGGCCAGTCCGACTGGTAATGATTACTGGTTTTGACCATAGGATGGGTGAAAACGTATGCACTTTTCAGTGAATTTCTTCCTGTCACCATACGTCACTGCGGCTGATTAACCCAAAGTATTCAGAGCATGCCCGGTCTCCTTGGATTTAGCACTCCAAACTCCTTTTCTTTCATTTAATTGGAATCCTAATTCCATCAATATTGTTGAAATCTCTCTCCTGAAACTGCTGCGAAGCCCTAATCAGCAAGCTGATTGCTCGGTGTAGACTAATCTGGGGGGCGTTCCTGTGTTTCTAGGTGATTCTGAGTGGAACCGATAACTGATTTTGCCGGAGGTGACATGTGAATATGTATCCACATTTCAGTGCATGTATTCCCTAGTCAGATAGTTCGCCACGTACACCAAAGTTCTCAGAAATCATGACTCTTCTCTTAGTCTTTGCTATAAGACAATTACTAGTTTTACATATTTGGAATCCTAATTCCATCAATATTGTTGAAATATCTCTCCTGAAACTGATGTAGTGCCCAGAGGTAGCAGGCTGATTCCTCCTTCAGCCCAAACTAGGGATATTCAATACTTACATGGGATTCCGTTTGGGTGGTACTTCTAGTTTTTCGACCAGTGACATGTGAAAAATTGTGCACTTTTCAGTGCATTTCTTCCCATCACCTGTTTCACTGTGGCTAATTGACCCAAAATATTCAAAAGTTTGCCTGGTGTCCTTGGTTTTGGTGCCCCAAAGTCCTTTTGTTTCACATAGTTGGAAACCTAATTGCATTAAGATTGTTGAGATATCTCTCGTGAACCTGCTGGGGTCCCTATTTCAGCAGGCTGATTGCTGGCTCAAGAACAATCTGTGGGCATTCAGAGAATCCAGGCCTGAGCCACTGGTAATGATAACAGGTTTTGACCATAGTATGTGCGAAAATGTGTGCAGTCCTCAGCGCATTCGAGTACATCACCAGGTTGCCTGTGGCTGATTAACCCAAAATATTCAGAAAGCATGCCTGGTGTCCTTGGCTTCTGTGCTCCAAACTCCCTTTGTTTCATTTCATTGGACTCCTAATTAAATCAAAATTGTTGAAATCTCTCTCCCGAAAAGCTTTTGGAGCCATAATTCACCAAGCTAATTGCTCAATGGAGACTATTCTGGGGGGCACGCCCATGTTTCTAGTTGATTCCCCGTGGCAATGATTACTAGTTTTGCTGGCATATCCTGTGAATATGTGTCCTCGTTTCAGTGCATCTCCTCCGATGTCTGATTGACTTTGGACACTTACACCAACATTGTCAGAAACCGTGCCTCTTCTCCGGGCCATTGCTGTAGGATAATTCCTCGTTTTACAACTTGGAGTCCTAATTCCATCAATATTGTTGCAATATCTGTCCTAAGTGTGTCGGGATGCCCAGCCATAGCAGGCTGAATCATCCCTCCAGCCTGATGTGGAGATATACAGGGTTTGTAAGGGCTTCCCTTTGGCTGCTACTTGTAAGTCTCCCACCAGTGACGTGTGAAAACTTGTGCTCTGTTCAGTGCATTTGTTCCCATCAGCGGCTTCCCTGTGGCTGATTACCCCCCAAGTATTCAGAAAACATGCCTGATGTCCTTGGCTTCGATGCTCCAAACTGCTTGGTTTCAAATAATTGGAACCCTAATTGCATTAAGATTGTTGAGAGATCTCTCCTGAACACGTTGTGGTCCCTGTTTCAGCAGCCCGATTGCTGGCTCCAGACAGATGTGTGGGCATTCAAAGCAAGGAGGCCAGACCCACTGGTAACGATTACTAGTTTTCTCCCCAGTGTGTGTAAAACGTGTGCCCTGTTATGTGCATTGATACCCATCGCCAGCTCACTTGGCTGATTACCCAGAGTTGTTCACTCCACACACCTAATCCCTGGGTTTGGTTTTCCAAACTCCTTTTGGTTCGTGTAACTGGAGTCCTAGGTCCATTCACATTGTTGATGTATCTCTCTTGAATCTGCTATGCTCCCTATTTCAGCAGGCTTCTTTTTTTTGGGAAACAGAGCGGTGCGCGTTCCAAGAAATAGAGGTTTCCTGTGGGTCGTGCGTACTAGTTACCCCACCTGACATGCGTATTTACTTGTGCACTTTTCAGTGCATTTCTTCCCATCGTCGCGTTCGCGGTGGCTGCTTAACCAAAGTATTCAGAAGGCATGCCGGACGTCCTTGGCGCTGGTGCTCCAGACTGCTTGTTTTTATGTAATTTGAACCCGAATTGCATTAACATTGTTGAGATATCTCTCGTGATCCTGTTGTGGTCCCTCTGTCAGTGGGCTGATGGCAGGCTCCAGACAGATGTGTTCGAATTCACAGCAATGAGGCCAGTCCCACTGGTAATGATGCTTAGTTTTCCCCCGAGTGTGTGTGAAAACGTGTGCACAGTTCAGTGCGTTTCTTCCCATCCCCAGCTTCACATGGCTGATGACCGGAGGTTATTCACAAACCACGCCTAGTCCCTGGATTTGGTTTTCAAAAACTCCTTTTGTTTGATGTAATTAGAATCATAATTGCATTCATATTGTTGATGTATCTCTCCTGAATCTGTTATGCTCCCTATTTCAGCGGGCTTATTTTTTTTTGGAAACAGAGCTGTGCGCATTCCAAGAAATGGAGGTTTCCTGTGGGTCACGCGTTCTAATTTCCCCACCAGTGATGCGTGGAAACTTGTGCACTTTTCAGTGCGCATTACTTCCCATCACAGGTTTCACTGCAGCCGAATAACCCACAGTATGCAGAAAGATTGCCTGGTGTCCTTGGCTTTAGTGCTGCAGTCTCCTTTTGTTTCATTTCTTTGGAATCCTAATTCCATCAGTATTGTTGAAATCTCTCTCCCGAAATGTCTGTGGAGCCACAAATCAGCAAGCTAATTGCTCAATGGAGACTGGTCTGGGGGGCGTTCCTGTGTTTCTCGGCGATTCCCAGTGGCAATGATTACTCGTTTTGCTGGCAGTGACTTGGGAATAAGTGTCCCCATTTCAGTTCATCTCATCCGATTTGTAATTGACTTTGGACACTTATACCAACTTTGTCAGAAACCGTGCCTCTTCTCCGGGTCATTGCTGTAGGATAATTCCTCATTTGACATATTTGACGTCCTAATTCCATCAATATTGCTGAAATGTCTATCCTAAATGTGTCGGGATGCCCAGGCGTGGCACGCAGATTCCTCCCTCCGGCCTGATCTAGAGATATTCAGGGTTTGTAAGGCTTCCCTTTAGGTGGTACTTCTGGTTCTCCCAGCAGTGTTGTGTGAACACTGGTGCACTTTTCAGTGCATTTCTTCCCATCGCCGGCTTCACCGTGGCTGCTTAACCAAAGTATTCAGAAGGCATGCCGGACGTCCTTGGCGCTGGTGCTCCAGACTGCTTGTTTTTATGTAATTTGAACCCGAATTGCATTAACATTGTTGAGATATCTCTCGTGATCCTGTTGTGGTCCCTCTGTCAGTGGGCTGATGGCCGGCTCCAGACAGATGTGTTCGAGTTCACAGCAACGAGGCCAGTCCCACTGGTAATGATTACTAGTTTTCCCCCCAGTGTGTGTGAAAACGTGTGCACTGTTCAGCGCGTTTCTTCCCATCCCCGGCTTCACATGGCTGATGAGTGGAGGTTATTCACGAAGCACGCCTAGTCCCTGGATGTGGTTTTCCAAACTCCTTTTGTTTCATGTAATTGGAATCCTAATTCCATTCATATTGTTGATGTATCTCTCCTGAATCTGTTATGCTCCCTATTTCAGCGGGCTTATTTTTTTTTGGAAACAGAGCTGTGTGCATTCCAAGAAATGGAGGTTTCCTGTGGGTCACGTGTTCTAATTTCCCCACCAGTGATGCGTGGAAACTTGTGCACTTTTCAGTGCGCATTTCTTCCCATCCCAGGTTTCACTGCAGCCGAATAACCCACAGTATGCAGAAAGCATGCCTGGTGTCCTTGGCTTTCGTGCTACAATCTCCTTTTGTTTCATTTCATTGGAAACCTAATTCCATCAGTATTGTTGAAATCTCTCTCCCGAATCGCCTGTGGAGCCATATTTCAGCAAACTGATGTCTCAAGGGAGACTGATCTGGGGGGCGTTCCCGGGTTTCTAAGCGATTCCCAGTGGCAAGGATCATTAGTCTTGCTGGCAGTGACTTGTGACTACGTGTCCTCGTTTCAGGGCATCCCCTCCGATGTCTGATTGACTTTGGACACTTACACCAACGTTGTCAGAATCCGTGCCCCTTCTCCGGGGCTTTGTTGTAGGGTAATCCATTATTTTACATGTGTGGAGTCCTGATTCCATCAATACTGTTGAAATATCTGTTCTGAAACTGACGGGATGCCCAACCATAGCAGGCTGATTCCTCCCGCCAGCCTGATCTGGAGATATTCAGTGTTTGTAAGGGCTTCCCTTTGGCTGCTACTTGTAAGTCTCCCACCAGTGACGTGTGAACACTTGTGCTCTGTTTAGTGCATTTGTTCCCATCAGCGGCTTCCCTGTGGCAGATTACCCCCCAAGTATTCAGAAAGCATGCCTGATGTCCTTGCTTTCGATGCTCCAAACTGCTTGGTTTCAAATAATTGGAACCCTAATTGCATTAAGATTGTTGAGAGATCTCTCCTGAACACGTTGTGGTCCCTTGTTTCAGCAGCCCGATTGCTGGCTCCAGACAGATGTGTGGGCGTTCAGAGCAAGGAGGCCAGTCCCACTGGTAACGATTACTAGTTTTCCCCCCAGTGTGTGTAAAAGGTGTGCCCTGATATGTGCATTGCTTCCCATCGCCAGCTCACTTGGCTGATTACCCAGAGTTGTTCACTCCACACACCTAATCCCTGGGTTTGGTTTTCCAAACTCCTTTCTGTTCGTGTAATTGGAGTCCTAGGTCCATTCATATTGTTGATGTATCTCTCTTGAATCTGCTACGCTCCGTATTTCAGCAGGCTTCTTTTTTTTTTTGGAAACAGACCTGTGCGCATTCCAAAAATAGAAGTTTCCTGTGGGTCGTGCGTACTAGTTACCCCACCTGACATGCGTGTTTACTTGTGCACTTTTCAGTGCATTTCTTCCCATGTCCGCCTTCACCGTGGCTGCTTAACCAAGGTATTCAGAAGGCATGTGGACATCATTGGTGCTGGTGCTCCAGACTGCTTGTTTTTATGTATTTTGAACCCGAATTGCATTAACATTGTTGAAATATCTCTCGTGATCCTGTTGTGGTCCCTCTGTCAGTGGGCTGATGGCCGGCTCCAGACAGATGTGTTCGAGTTCACAGCAATGAGGCCAGTCCCACTGGTAATGATTACTAGTTTTCCCCCCAGTGTGTGTGAAAACGTGTGCACTGTTCAGCGCGTTTCTTCCCATCCCCGGCTTCACATGGCTGATGAGCGGAGGTTATTCACGAAGCACGCCTAGTCCCTGGATGTGGTTTTCCAGACTCCTTTTGTTTCATGTAATTGGAATCCTAATTCCATTCATATTGTTGATGTATCTCTCCTGAATCTGTTATGCTCCCTATTTCAGCGGGCTTATTTTTTTTTGGAAACAGAGCTGTGTGCATTCCAAGAAATGGAGGTTTCCTGTGGGTCACGCGTTCTAATTTCCCCACCAGTGATGCGTGGAAACTTGTGCACTTTTCAGTGCGCATTTCTTCCCATCCCAGGTTTCACTGCAGCCGAATAACCCACAGTATGCAGAAAGATTGCCTGGTGTCCTTGGCTTTACTGCTGCAGTCTCCTTTTGTTTCATTTCTTTGGAATCCTAATTCCATCAGTATTGTTGAAATCTCTCTCCCGAAATGTCTGTGGAGCCACAATTCAGCAAGCTAATTGCTCAATGGAGACTGGTCTGGGGGGCGTTCCCGTGTTTCTCGGCGATTCCCAGTGGCAATGATTACTCGTTTTGCTGGCAGTGACTTGGGAATAAGTGTCCCCATTTCAGTTCATCTCATCCGATTTGTAATTGACTTTGGACACTTACACCAACTTTGTCAGAAACCGTGCCTCTTCTCCGGGTCATTGCTGTAGGATAATTCATCGTTTGACATATTTGACGTCCTAATTCCATCAATATTGCTGAAATGTCTGTCCTAAATGTGTCGGGATGCCCAGGCGTGGCACGCAGATTCCTCCCTCCAGCCTGATCTAGAGATATTCAGGGTTTGTAAGGCTTCCCTTTAGGTGGTACTTCTGGTTCTCCCAGCAGTGTTGTGTGAACACTGGTGCACTTTTCAGTGCATTTCTTCCCATCGCCGGCTTCACCGTGGCTGCTTAACCAAAGTATTCAGAAGGCATGCCGGACGTCCTTGGCGCTGGTGCTCCAGACTGCTTGTTTTTATGTAATTTGAACCCGAATTGCATTAACATTGTTGAGATATCTCTCGTGATCCTGTTGTGGTCCCTCTGTCAGTGGGCTGATGGCCGGCTCCAGACAGATGTGTTCGAGTTCACAGCAACGAGGCCAGTCCCACTGGTAATGATTACTAGTTTTCCCACCAGTGTGTGTGAAAACGTGTGCACTGTTCAGCGCGTTTCTTCCCATCCCCGGCTTCACATGTCTGATGACCGGGGGTTATTCACGAAGCACGCCTAGTCCCTGGATGTGGTTTTCCAAACTCCTTTTGTTTCATGTAATTGGAATCCTAATTCCATTCATATTGTTGATGTATCTCTCCTGAATCTGTTATGCTCCCTATTTCAGCGGGCTTATTTTTTTTTGGAAACAGAGCTGTGCGCATTCCTAGAAATGGAGGTTTCCTGTGGGTCACGCGTTCTAATTTCCCCACCAGTGATGCGTGGAAACTTGTGCACTTTTCAGTGCGCATTTCTTCCCATCACAGGTTTCACTGCGGCCGAATAACCCACAGTATGCAGAAAGCATGCCTGGTGTCCTTGGCTTTCGTGCTACAATCTCCTTTTGTTTCATTTCATTGGAAACCTAATTCCATCAGTATTGTTGAAATCTCTCTCCCGAATCGCCTGTGGAGCCATATTTCAGCAAACTGATGTCTCAAGGGAGACTGATCTGGGGGGCGTTCCCGGGTTTCTAAGCGATTCCCAGTGGCAAGGATTATGAGTCTTGCTGGCAGTGACTTGTGACTACGTGTCCTCGTTTCAGGGCATCCCCTCCGATGTCTGATTGACTTTGGACCCTTACACCAACGTTGTCAGAATCCGTGCCCCTTCTCCGGGGCTTTGTTGTAGGGTAATCCATTATTTTACATGTGTGGAGTCCTGATTCCATCAATATTGTTGAAATATCTGTTCTGAAACTGACGGGATGCCCAACCATAGCAGGCTGATTCCTCCCGCCAGCCTGATCTGGAGATATTCAGTGTTTGTAAGGGCTTCCCTTTGGCTGCTACTTGTAAGTCTCCCACCAGTGACGTGTGAACACTTGTGCTCTGTTTAGTGCATTTGTTCCCATCAGCGGCTTCCCTATGGCAGATTACCCCCCAAGTATTCAGAAAGCATGCCTGATGTCCTTGCTTTCGATGCTCCAAACTGCTTGGTTTCAAATAATTGGAACCCTAATTGCATTAAGATTGTTGAGAGATCTCTCCTGAACACGTTGTGGTCCCTGTTTCAGCAGCCCGATTGCTGGCTCCAGACAGATGTGTGGGCGTTCAGAGCAAGGAGGCCAGTCCCACTGGTAACGATTACTAGTTTTCCCCCCAGTGTGTGTAAAAGGTGTGCCCTGATATGTGCATTGCTTCCCATCGCCAGCTCACTTGGCTGATTACCCAGAGTTGTTCACTCCACACACCTAATCCCTGGGTTTGGTTTTCCAAACTCCTTTCTGTTCGTGTAATTGGAGTCCTAGGTCCATTCATATTGTTGATGTATCTCTCTTGAATCTGCTACGCTCCGTATTTCAGCAGCCTTCTTTTTTTTTGGAAACAGACCTGTGCGCATTCCAAAAATAGAAGTTTCCTGTGGGTCGTGCGTACTAGTTACCCCACCTGACATGCGTGTTTACTTGTGCACTTTTCAGTGCATTTCTTCCCATCTCCACCTTCACCGTGGCTGCTTAACCAAGGTATTCAGAAGGCATGTGGACATCATTGGTGCTGGTGCTCCAGACTGCTTGTTTTTATGTATTTTGAACCCGAATTGCATTAACATTGTTGAAATATCTCTCGTGATCCTGTTGTGGTCCCTCTGTCAGTGGGCTGATGGCCGGCTCCAGACAGATGTGTTCGAGTTCACAGCAATGAGGCCAGTCCCACTGGTAATGATTACTAGTTTTCCCCCCAGTGTGTGTGAAAACGTGTGCACTGTTCAGCGCGTTTCTTCCCATCCCCGGCTTCACATGGCTGATGAGCGGAGGTTATTCACGAAGCACGCCTAGTCCCTGGATGTGGTTTTCCAAACTCCTTTTGTTTCATGTAATTGGAATCCTAATTCCATTCATATTGTTGATGTATCTCTCCTGAATCTGTTATGCTCCCTATTTCAGCGGGCTTATTTTTTTTTGGAAACAGAGCTGTGTGCATTCCAAGAAATGGAGGTTTCCTGTGGGTCACGCGTTCTAATTTCCCCACCAGTGATGCGTGGAAACTTGTGCACTTTTCAGTGCGCATTTCTTCCCATCCCAGGTTTCACTGCAGCCGAATAACCCACAGTATGCAGAAAGATTGCCTGGTGTCCTTGGCTTTAGTGCTGCAGTCTCCTTTTGTTTCATTTCTTTGGAATCCTAATTCCATCAGTATTGTTGAAATCTCTCTCCCGAAATGTCTGTGGAGCCACAATTCAGCAAGCTAATTGCTCAATGGAGACTGGTCTGGGGGGCGTTCCCATGTTTCTCGGCGATTCCCAGTGGCAATGATTACTCGTTTTGCTGGCAGTGACTTGGGAATAAGTGTCCCCATTTCAGTTCATCTCATCCGATTTGTAATTGACTTTGGACACTTACACCAACTTTGTCAGAAACCGTGCCTCTTCTCCGGGTCATTGCTGTAGGATAATTCCTCGTTTGACATATTTGACGTCCTAATTCCATCAATATTGCTGAAATGTCTGTCCTAAATGTGTCGGGATGCCCAGGCGTGGCACGCAGATTCCTCCCTCCGGCCTGATCTAGAGATATTCAGGGTTTGTAAGGCTTCCCTTTAGGTGGTACTTCTGGTTCTCCCAGCAGTGTTGTGTGAACACTGGTGCACTTTTCAGTGCATTTCTTCCCATCGCCGGCTTCACCGTGGTGCTTAACCAAAGTATTCAGAAGGCATGCCGGACGTCCTTGGCGCTGGTGCTCCAGACTGCTTGTTTTTATGTAATTTGAACCCGAATTGCATTAACATTGTTGAGATATCTCTCGTGATCCTGTTGTGGTCCCTCTGTCAGTGGGCTGATGGCCGGCTCCAGACAGATGTGTTCGAGTTCACAGCAACGAGGCCAGTCCCACTGGTAATGATTACTAGTTTTCCCACCAGTGTGTGTGAAAACGTGTGCACTGTTCAGCGCGTTTCTTCCCATCCCCGGCTTCACATGTCTGATGACCGGGGGTTATTCACGAAGCACGCCTAGTCCCTGGATGTGGTTTTCCAAACTCCTTTTGTTTCATGTAATTGGAATCCTAATTCCATTCATATTGTTGATGTATCTCTCCTGAATCTGTTATGCTCCCTATTTCAGCGGGCTTATTTTTTTTTGGAAACAGAGCTGTGCGCATTCTTAGAAATGGTGGTTTCCTGTGGGTCACGCATTCTATTTTCCCCACCAGTGATGCGTGGAAACTTGTGCACTTTTCAGTGCGCATTTCTTCCCATCCCAGGTTTCACTGCGGCCGAATAACCCACAGTATGCAGAAAGCATGCCTGGTGTCCTTGGCTTTCGTGCTACAATCTCCTTTTGTTTCATTTCATTGGAAACCTAATTCCATCAGTATTGTTGAAATCTCTCTCCCGAATCGCCTGTGGAGCCATATTTCAGCAAACTGATGTCTCAAGGGAGACTGATCTGGGGGGCGTTCCCGGGTTTCTAAGCGATTCCCAGTGGCAAGGATTATTAGTCTTGCTGGCAGTGACTTGTGACTACGTGTCCTCGTTTCAGGGCATCCCCTCCGATGTCTGATTGACTTTGGACACTTACACCAACGTTGTCAGAATCCGTGCCCCTTCTCCGGGGCTTTGTTGTAGGGTAATCCATTATTTTACATGTGTGGAGTCCTGATTCCATCAATATTGTTGAAATATCTGTTCTGAAACTGACGGGATGCCCAACCATAGCAGGCTGATTCCTCCCGCCAGCCTGATCTGGAGATATTCAGTGTTTGTAAGGGCTTCCCTTTGGCTGCTACTTGTAAGTCTCCCACCAGTAACGTGTGAACACTTGTGCTCTGTTTAGTGCATTTGTTCCCATCAGCGGCTTCCCTGTGGCAGATTACCCCCCAAGTATTCAGAAAGCATGCCTGATGTCCTTGCTTTCGATGCTCCAAACTGCTTGGTTTCAAATAATTGGAACCCTAATTGCATTAAGATTGTTGAGAGATCTCTCCTGAACACGTTGTGGTCCCTGTTTCAGCAGCCCGATTGCTGGCTCCAGACAGATGTGTGGGCGTTCAGAGCAAGGAGGCCAGTCCCACTGGTAACGATTACTAGTTTTCCCCCCAGTGTGTGTAAAAGGTGTGCCCTGATATGTGCATTGCTTCCCATCGCCAGCTCACTTGGCTGATTACCCAGAGTTGTTCACTCCACACACCTAATCCCTGGGTTTGGTTTTCCAAACTCCTTTCTGTTCGTGTAATTGGAGTCCTAGGTCCATTCATATTGTTGATGTATCTCTCTTGAATCTGCTACGCTCCGTATTTCAGCAGGCTTCTTTTTTTTTGGAAACTGACCTGTGCGCATTCCAAAAATAGAAGTTTCCTGTGGGTCGTGCGTACTAGTTACCCCACCTGACATGCGTGTTTACTTGTGCACTTTTCAGTGCATTTCTTCCCATGTCCGCCTTCACCGTGGCTGCTTAACCAAGGTATTCAGAAGGCATGTGGACATCATTGGTGCTGGTGCTCCAGACTGCTTGTTTTTATGTATTTTGAACCCGAATTGCATTAACATTGTTGAAATATCTCTCGTGATCCTGTTGTGGTCCCTCTGTCAGTGGGCTGATGGCCGGCTCCAGACAGATGTGTTCGAGTTCACAGCAATGAGGCCAGTCCCACTGGTAATGATTACTAGTTTTCCCCCCAGTGTGTGTGAAAACGTGTGCACTGTTCAGCGCGTTTCTTCCCATCCCCGGCTTCACATGGCTGATGAGCGGAGGTTATTCACGAAGCACGCCTAGTCCCTGGATGTGGTTTTCCAAACTCCTTTTGTTTCATGTAATTGGAATCCTAATTCCATTCATATTGTTGATGTATCTCTCCTGAATCTGTTATGCTCCCTATTTCAGCGGGCTTATTTTTTTTTGGAAACAGAGCTGTGTGCATTCCAAGAAATGGAGGTTTCCTGTGGGTCACGCGTTCTAATTTCCCCACCAGTGATGCGTGGAAACTTGTGCACTTTTCAGTGCGCATTTCTTCCCATCCCAGGTTTCACTGCAGCCGAATAACCCACAGTATGCAGAAAGATTGCCTGGTGTCCTTGGCTTTAGTGCTGCAGTCTCCTTTTGTTTCATTTCTTTGGAATCCTAATTCCATCAGTATTGTTGAAATCTCTCTCCCGAAATGTCTGTGGAGCCACAATTCAGCAAGCTAATTGCTCAATGGAGACTGGTCTGGGGGGCGTTCCCATGTTTCTCGGCGATTCCCAGTGGCAATGATTACTCGTTTTGCTGGCAGTGACTTGGGAATAAGTGTCCCCATTTCAGTTCATCTCATCCGATTTGTAATTGACTTTGGACACTTACACCAACTTTGTCAGAAACCGTGCCTCTTCTCCGGGTCATTGCTGTAGGATAATTCCTCGTTTGACATATTTGACGTCCTAATTCCATCAATATTGCTGAAATGTCTGTCCTAAATGTGTCGGGATGCCCAGGCGTGGCACGCAGATTCCTCCCTCCGGCCTGATCTAGAGATATTCAGGGTTTGTAAGGCTTCCCTTTAGGTGGTACTTCTGGTTCTCCCAGCAGTGTTGTGTGAACACTGGTGCACTTTTCAGTGCATTTCTTCCCATCGCCGGCTTCACCGTGGTGCTTAACCAAAGTATTCAGAAGGCATGCCGGACGTCCTTGGCGCTGGTGCTCCAGACTGCTTGTTTTTATGTAATTTGAACCCGAATTGCATTAACATTGTTGAGATATCTCTCGTGATCCTGTTGTGGTCCCTCTGTCAGTGGGCTGATGGCCGGCTCCAGACAGATGTGTTCGAGTTCACAGCAACGAGGCCAGTCCCACTGGTAATGATTACTAGTTTTCCCACCAGTGTGTGTGAAAACGTGTGCACTGTTCAGCGCGTTTCTTCCCATCCCCGGCTTCACATGTCTGATGACCGGGGGTTATTCACGAAGCACGCCTAGTCCCTGGATGTGGTTTTCCAAACTCCTTTTGTTTCATGTAATTGGAATCCTAATTCCATTCATATTGTTGATGTATCTCTCCTGAATCTGTTATGCTCCCTATTTCAGCGGGCTTATTTTTTTTTGGAAACAGAGCTGTGCGCATTCTTAGAAATGGTGGTTTCCTGTGGGTCACGCATTCTATTTTCCCCACCAGTGATGCGTGGAAACTTGTGCACTTTTCAGTGCGCATTTCTTCCCATCACAGGTTTCACTGCGGCCGAATAACCCACAGTATGCAGAAAGCATGCCTGGTGTCCTTGGCTTTCGTGCTACAATCTCCTTTTGTTTCATTTCATTGGAAACCTAATTCCATCAGTATTGTTGAAATCTCTCTCCCGAATCGCCTGTGGAGCCATATTTCAGCAAACTGATGTCTCAAGGGAGACTGATCTGGGGGGCGTTCCCGGGTTTCTAAGCGATTCCCAGTGGCAAGGATTATTAGTCTTGCTGGCAGTGACTTGTGACTACGTGTCCTCGTTTCAGGGCATCCCCTCCGATGTCTGATTGACTTTGGACACTTACACCAACGTTGTCAGAATCCGTGCCCCTTCTCCGGGGCTTTGTTGTAGGGTAATCCATTATTTTACATGTGTGGAGTCCTGATTCCATCAATATTGTTGAAATATCTGTTCTGAAACTGACGGGATGCCCAACCATAGCAGGCTGATTCCTCCCGCCAGCCTGATCTGGAGATATTCAGTGTTTGTAAGGGCTTCCCTTTGGCTGCTACTTGTAAGTCTCCCACCAGTGACGTGTGAACACTTGTGCTCTGTTTAGTGCATTTGTTCCCATCAGCGGCTTCCCTGTGGCAGATTACCCCCCAAGTATTCAGAAAGCATGCCTGATGTCCTTGCTTTCGATGCTCCAAACTGCTTGGTTTCAAATAATTGGAACCCTAATTGCATTAAGATTGTTGAGAGATCTCTCCTGAACACGTTGTGGTCCCTTGTTTCAGCAGCCCGATTGCTGGCTCCAGACAGATGTGTGGGCGTTCAGAGCAAGGAGGCCAGTCCCACTGGTAACGATTACTAGTTTTCCCCCCAGTGTGTGTAAAAGGTGTGCCCTGATATGTGCATTGCTTCCCATCGCCAGCTCACTTGGCTGATTACCCAGAGTTGTTCACTCCACACACCTAATCCCTGGGTTTGGTTTTCCAAACTCCTTTCTGTTCGTGTAATTGGAGTCCTAGGTCCATTCATATTGTTGATGTATCTCTCTTGAATCTGCTACGCTCCGTATTTCAGCAGGCTTCTTTTTTTTTGGAAACTGACCTGTGCGCATTCCAAAAATAGAAGTTTCCTGTGGGTCGTGCGTACTAGTTACCCCACCTGACATGCGTGTTTACTTGTGCACTTTTCAGTGCATTTCTTCCCATGTCCGCCTTCACCGTGGCTGCTTAACCAAGGTATTCAGAAGGCATGTGGACATCATTGGTGCTGGTGCTCCAGACTGCTTGTTTTTATGTATTTTGAACCCGAATTGCATTAACATTGTTGAAATATCTCTCGTGATCCTGTTGTGGTCCCTCTGTCAGTGGGCTGATGGCCGGCTCCAGACAGATGTGTTCGAGTTCACAGCAATGAGGCCAGTCCCACTGGTAATGATTACTAGTTTTCCCCCCAGTGTGTGTGAAAACGTGTGCACTGTTCAGCGCGTTTCTTCCCATCCCCGGCTTCACATGGCTGATGAGCGGAGGTTATTCACGAAGCACGCCTAGTCCCTGGATGTGGTTTTCCAAACTCCTTTTGTTTCATGTAATTGGAATCCTAATTCCATTCATATTGTTGATGTATCTCTCCTGAATCTGTTATGCTCCCTATTTCAGCGGGCTTATTTTTTTTTGGAAACAGAGCTGTGTGCATTCCAAGAAATGGAGGTTTCCTGTGGGTCACGCGTTCTAATTTCCCCACCAGTGATGCGTGGAAACTTGTGCACTTTTCAGTGCGCATTTCTTCCCATCCCAGGTTTCACTGCAGCCGAATAACCCACAGTATGCAGAAAGATTGCCTGGTGTCCTTGGCTTTAGTGCTGCAGTCTCCTTTTGTTTCATTTCTTTGGAATCCTAATTCCATCAGTATTGTTGAAATCTCTCTCCGGAAATGTCTGTGGAGCCACAATTCAGCAAGCTAATTGCTCAATGGAGACTGGTCTGGGGGGCGTTCCCGTGTTTCTCGGCGATTCCCAGTGGCAATGATTACTCGTTTTGCTGGCAGTGACTTGGGAATAAGTGTCCCCATTTCAGTTCATCTCATCCGATTTGTAATTGACTTTGGACACTTACACCAACTTTGTCAGAAACCGTGCCTCTTCTCCGGGTCATTGCTGTAGGATAATTCCTCGTTTGACATATTTGACGTCCTAATTCCATCAATATTGCTGAAATGTCTGTCCTAAATGTGTCGGGATGCCCAGGCGTGGCACGCAGATTCCTCCCTCCAGCCTGATCTAGAGATATTCAGGGTTTGTAAGGCTTCCCTTTAGGTGGTACTTCTGGTTCTCCCAGCAGTGTTGTGTGAACACTGGTGCACTTTTCAGTGCATTTCTTCCCATCGCCGGCTTCACCGTGGCTGCTTAACCAAAGTATTCAGAAGGCATGCCGGACGTCCTTGGCGCTGGTGCTCCAGACTGCTTGTTTTTATGTAATTTGAACCCGAATTGCATTAACATTGTTGAGATATCTCTCGTGATCCTGTTGTGGTCCCTCTGTCAGTGGGCTGATGGCCGGCTCCAGACAGATGTGTTCGAGTTCACAGCAACGAGGCCAGTCCCACTGGTAATGATTACTAGTTTTCCCCCCAGTGTGTGTGAAAACGTGTGCACTGTTCAGCGCGTTTCTTCCCATCCCCGGCTTCACATGTCTGATGACCGGGGGTTATTCACGAAGCACGCCTAGTCCCTGGATGTGGTTTTCCAAACTCCTTTTGTTTCATGTAATTGGAATCCTAATTCCATTCATATTGTTGATGTATCTCTCCTGAATCTGTTATGCTCCCTATTTCAGCGGGCTTATTTTTTTTTTGGAAACAGAGCTGTGCGCATTCCTAGAAATGGAGGTTTCCTGTGGGTCACGCGTTCTAATTTCCCCACCAGTGATGCGTGGAAACTTGTGCACTTTTCAGTGCTCATTTCTTCCCATCACAGGTTTCACTGCGGCCGAATAACCCACAGTATGCAGAAAGCATGCCTGGTGTCCTTGGCTTTCGTGCTACAATCTCCTTTTGTTTCATTTCATTGGAAACCTAATTCCATCAGTATTGTTGAAATCTCTCTCCCGAATCGCCTGTGGAGCCATATTTCAGCAAACTGATGTCTCAAGGGAGACTGATCTGGGGGGCGTTCCCGGGTTTCTAAGCGATTCCCAGTGGCAAGGATTATTAGTCTTGCTGGCAGTGACTTGTGACTACGTGTCCTCGTTTCAGGGCATCCCCTCCGATGTCTGATTGACTTTGGACACTTACACCAACGTTGTCAGAATCCGTGCCCCTTCTCCGGGGCTTTGTTGTAGGGTAATCCATTATTTTACATGTGTGGAGTCCTGATTCCATCAATATTGTTGAAATATCTGTTCTGAAACTGACGGGATGCCCAACCATAGCAGGCTGATTCCTCCCGCCAGCCTGATCTGGAGATATTCAGTGTTTGTAAGGGCTTCCCTTTGGCTGCTACTTGTAAGTCTCCCACCAGTGACGTGTGAACACTTGTGCTCTGTTTAGTGCATTTGTTCCCATCAGCGGCTTCCCTGTGGCAGATTACCCCCCAAGTATTCAGAAAGCATGCCTGATGTCCTTGCTTTCGATGCTCCAAACTGCTTGGTTTCAAATAATTGGAACCCTAATTGCATTAAGATTGTTGAGAGATCTCTCCTGAACACGTTGTGGTCCCTGTTTCAGCAGCCCGATTGCTGGCTCCAGACAGATGTGTGGGCGTTCAGAGCAAGGAGGCCAGTCCCACTGGTAACGATTACTAGTTTTCCCCCCAGTGTGTGTAAAAGGTGTGCCCTGATATGTGCATTGCTTCCCATCGCCAGCTCACTTGGCTGATTACCCAGAGTTGTTCACTCCACACACCTAATCCCTGGGTTTGGTTTTCCAAACTCCTTTCTGTTCGTGTAATTGGAGTCCTAGGTCCATTCATATTGTTGATGTATCTCTCTTGAATCTGCTACGCTCCGTATTTCAGCAGGCTTCTTTTTTTTTTTGGAAACAGACCTGTGCGCATTCCAAAAATAGAAGTTTCCTGTGGGTCGTGCGTACTAGTTACCCCACCTGACATGCGTGTTTACTTGTGCACTTTTCAGTGCATTTCTTCCCATGTCCGCCTTCACCGTGGCTGCTTAACCAAGGTATTCAGAAGGCATGTGGACATCATTGGTGCTGGTGCTCCAGACTGCTTGTTTTTATGTATTTTGAACCCGAATTGCATTAACATTGTTGAAATATCTCTCGTGATCCTGTTGTGGTCCCTCTGTCAGTGGGCTGATGGCCGGCTCCAGACAGATGTGTTCGAGTTCACAGCAATGAGGCCAGTCCCACTGGTAATGATTACTAGTTTTCCCCCCAGTGTGTGTGAAAACGTGTGCACTGTTCAGCGCGTTTCTTCCCATCCCCGGCTTCACATGGCTGATGAGCGGAGGTTATTCACGAAGCACGCCTAGTCCCTGGATGTGGTTTTCCAAACTCCTTTTGTTTCATGTAATTGGAATCCTAATTCCATTCATATTGTTGATGTATCTCTCCTGAATCTGTTATGCTCCCTATTTCAGCGGGCTTATTTTTTTTTGGAAACAGAGCTGTGTGCATTCCAAGAAATGGAGGTTTCCTGTGGGTCACGCGTTCTAATTTCCCCACCAGTGATGCGTGGAAACTTGTGCACTTTTCAGTGCGCATTTCTTCCCATCCCAGGTTTCACTGCAGCCGAATAACCCACAGTATGCAGAAAGATTGCCTGGTGTCCTTGGCTTTACTGCTGCAGTCTCCTTTTGTTTCATTTCTTTGGAATCCTAATTCCATCAGTATTGTTGAAATCTCTCTCCCGAAATGTCTGTGGAGCCACAATTCAGCAAGCTAATTGCTCAATGGAGACTGGTCTGGGGGGCGTTCCCGTGTTTCTCGGCGATTCCCAGTGGCAATGATTACTCGTTTTGCTGGCAGTGACTTGGGAATAAGTGTCCCCATTTCAGTTCATCTCATCCGATTTGTAATTGACTTTGGACACTTACACCAACTTTGTCAGAAACCGTGCCTCTTCTCCGGGTCATTGCTGTAGGATAATTCCTCGTTTGACATATTTGACGTCCTAATTCCATCAATATTGTTGAAATATCTGTTCTGAAACTGACGGGATGCCCAACCATAGCAGGCTGATTCCTCCCGCCAGCCTGATCTGGAGATATTCAGTGTTTGTAAGGGCTTCCCTTTGGCTGCTACTTGTAAGTCTCCCACCAGTGACGTGTGAACACTTGTGCTCTGTTTAGTGCATTTGTTCCCATCAGCGGCTTCCCTGTGGCAGATTACCCCCCAAGTATTCAGAAAGCATGCCTGATGTCCTTGCTTTCGATGCTCCAAACTGCTTGGTTTCAAATAATTGGAACCCTAATTGCATTAAGATTGTTGAGAGATCTCTCCTGAACACGTTGTGGTCCCTGTTTCAGCAGCCCGATTGCTGGCTCCAGACAGATGTGTGGGCGTTCAGAGCAAGGAGGCCAGTCCCACTGGTAACGATTACTAGTTTTCCCCCCAGTGTGTGTAAAAGGTGTGCCCTGATATGTGCATTGCTTCCCATCGCCAGCTCACTTGGCTGATTACCCAGAGTTGTTCACTCCACACACCTAATCCCTGGGTTTGGTTTTCCAAACTCCTTTCTGTTCGTGTAATTGGAGTCCTAGGTCCATTCATATTGTTGATGTATCTCTCTTGAATCTGCTACGCTCCGTATTTCAGCAGGCTTCTTTTTTTTTGGAAACTGACCTGTGCGCATTCCAAAAATAGAAGTTTCCTGTGGGTCGTGCGTACTAGTTACCCCACCTGACATGCGTGTTTACTTGTGCACTTTTCAGTGCATTTCTTCCCATGTCCGCCTTCACCGTGGCTGCTTAACCAAGGTATTCAGAAGGCATGTGGACATCATTGGTGCTGGTGCTCCAGACTGCTTGTTTTTATGTATTTTGAACCCGAATTGCATTAACATTGTTGAAATATCTCTCGTGATCCTGTTGTGGTCCCTCTGTCAGTGGGCTGATGGCCGGCTCCAGACAGATGTGTTCGAGTTCACAGCAATGAGGCCAGTCCCACTGGTAATGATTACTAGTTTTCCCCCCAGTGTGTGTGAAAACGTGTGCACTGTTCAGCGCGTTTCTTCCCATCCCCGGCTTCACATGGCTGATGAGCGGAGGTTATTCACGAAGCACGCCTAGTCCCTGGATGTGGTTTTCCAAACTCCTTTTGTTTCATGTAATTGGAATCCTAATTCCATTCATATTGTTGATGTATCTCTCCTGAATCTGTTATGCTCCCTATTTCAGCGGGCTTATTTTTTTTTGGAAACAGAGCTGTGTGCATTCCAAGAAATGGAGGTTTCCTGTGGGTCACGCGTTCTAATTTCCCCACCAGTGATGCGTGGAAACTTGTGCACTTTTCAGTGCGCATTTCTTCCCATCCCAGGTTTCACTGCAGCCGAATAACCCACAGTATGCAGAAAGATTGCCTGGTGTCCTTGGCTTTAGTGCTGCAGTCTCCTTTTGTTTCATTTCTTTGGAATCCTAATTCCATCAGTATTGTTGAAATCTCTCTCCCGAAATGTCTGTGGAGCCACAATTCAGCAAGCTAATTGCTCAATGGAGACTGGTCTGGGGGGCGTTCCCATGTTTCTCGGCGATTCCCAGTGGCAATGATTACTCGTTTTGCTGGCAGTGACTTGGGAATAAGTGTCCCCATTTCAGTTCATCTCATCCGATTTGTAATTGACTTTGGACACTTACACCAACTTTGTCAGAAACCGTGCCTCTTCTCCGGGTCATTGCTGTAGGATAATTCCTCGTTTGACATATTTGACGTCCTAATTCCATCAATATTGCTGAAATGTCTGTCCTAAATGTGTCGGGATGCCCAGGCGTGGCACGCAGATTCCTCCCTCCGGCCTGATCTAGAGATATTCAGGGTTTGTAAGGCTTCCCTTTAGGTGGTACTTCTGGTTCTCCCAGCAGTGTTGTGTGAACACTGGTGCACTTTTCAGTGCATTTCTTCCCATCGCCGGCTTCACCGTGGTGCTTAACCAAAGTATTCAGAAGGCATGCCGGACGTCCTTGGCGCTGGTGCTCCAGACTGCTTGTTTTTATGTAATTTGAACCCGAATTGCATTAACATTGTTGAGATATCTCTCGTGATCCTGTTGTGGTCCCTCTGTCAGTGGGCTGATGGCCGGCTCCAGACAGATGTGTTCGAGTTCACAGCAACGAGGCCAGTCCCACTGGTAATGATTACTAGTTTTCCCACCAGTGTGTGTGAAAACGTGTGCACTGTTCAGCGCGTTTCTTCCCATCCCCGGCTTCACATGTCTGATGACCGGGGGTTATTCACGAAGCACGCCTAGTCCCTGGATGTGGTTTTCCAAACTCCTTTTGTTTCATGTAATTGGAATCCTAATTCCATTCATATTGTTGATGTATCTCTCCTGAATCTGTTATGCTCCCTATTTCAGCGGGCTTATTTTTTTTTGGAAACAGAGCTGTGCGCATTCTTAGAAATGGTGGTTTCCTGTGGGTCACGCATTCTATTTTCCCCACCAGTGATGCGTGGAAACTTGTGCACTTTTCAGTGCGCATTTCTTCCCATCACAGGTTTCACTGCGGCCGAATAACCCACAGTATGCAGAAAGCATGCCTGGTGTCCTTGGCTTTCGTGCTACAATCTCCTTTTGTTTCATTTCATTGGAAACCTAATTCCATCAGTATTGTTGAAATCTCTCTCCCGAATCGCCTGTGGAGCCATATTTCAGCAAACTGATGTCTCAAGGGAGACTGATCTGGGGGGCGTTCCCGGGTTTCTAAGCGATTCCCAGTGGCAAGGATTATTAGTCTTGCTGGCAGTGACTTGTGACTACGTGTCCTCGTTTCAGGGCATCCCCTCCGATGTCTGATTGACTTTGGACACTTACACCAACGTTGTCAGAATCCGTGCCCCTTCTCCGGGGCTTTGTTGTAGGGTAATCCATTATTTTACATGTGTGGAGTCCTGATTCCATCAATATTGTTGAAATATCTGTTCTGAAACTGACGGGATGCCCAACCATAGCAGGCTGATTCCTCCCGCCAGCCTGATCTGGAGATATTCAGTGTTTGTAAGGGCTTCCCTTTGGCTGCTACTTGTAAGTCTCCCACCAGTGACGTGTGAACACTTGTGCTCTGTTTAGTGCATTTGTTCCCATCAGCGGCTTCCCTGTGGCAGATTACCCCCCAAGTATTCAGAAAGCATGCCTGATGTCCTTGCTTTCGATGCTCCAAACTGCTTGGTTTCAAATAATTGGAACCCTAATTGCATTAAGATTGTTGAGAGATCTCTCCTGAACACGTTGTGGTCCCTTGTTTCAGCAGCCCGATTGCTGGCTCCAGACAGATGTGTGGGCGTTCAGAGCAAGGAGGCCAGTCCCACTGGTAACGATTACTAGTTTTCCCCCCAGTGTGTGTAAAAGGTGTGCCCTGATATGTGCATTGCTTCCCATCGCCAGCTCACTTGGCTGATTACCCAGAGTTGTTCACTCCACACACCTAATCCCTGGGTTTGGTTTTCCAAACTCCTTTCTGTTCGTGTAATTGGAGTCCTAGGTCCATTCATATTGTTGATGTATCTCTCTTGAATCTGCTACGCTCCGTATTTCAGCAGGCTTCTTTTTTTTTGGAAACTGACCTGTGCGCATTCCAAAAATAGAAGTTTCCTGTGGGTCGTGCGTACTAGTTACCCCACCTGACATGCGTGTTTACTTGTGCACTTTTCAGTGCATTTCTTCCCATGTCCGCCTTCACCGTGGCTGCTTAACCAAGGTATTCAGAAGGCATGTGGACATCATTGGTGCTGGTGCTCCAGACTGCTTGTTTTTATGTATTTTGAACCCGAATTGCATTAACATTGTTGAAATATCTCTCGTGATCCTGTTGTGGTCCCTCTGTCAGTGGGCTGATGGCCGGCTCCAGACAGATGTGTTCGAGTTCACAGCAATGAGGCCAGTCCCACTGGTAATGATTACTAGTTTTCCCCCCAGTGTGTGTGAAAACGTGTGCACTGTTCAGCGCGTTTCTTCCCATCCCCGGCTTCACATGGCTGATGAGCGGAGGTTATTCACGAAGCACGCCTAGTCCCTGGATGTGGTTTTCCAAACTCCTTTTGTTTCATGTAATTGGAATCCTAATTCCATTCATATTGTTGATGTATCTCTCCTGAATCTGTTATGCTCCCTATTTCAGCGGGCTTATTTTTTTTTGGAAACAGAGCTGTGTGCATTCCAAGAAATGGAGGTTTCCTGTGGGTCACGCGTTCTAATTTCCCCACCAGTGATGCGTGGAAACTTGTGCACTTTTCAGTGCGCATTTCTTCCCATCCCAGGTTTCACTGCAGCCGAATAACCCACAGTATGCAGAAAGATTGCCTGGTGTCCTTGGCTTTAGTGCTGCAGTCTCCTTTTGTTTCATTTCTTTGGAATCCTAATTCCATCAGTATTGTTGAAATCTCTCTCCGGAAATGTCTGTGGAGCCACAATTCAGCAAGCTAATTGCTCAATGGAGACTGGTCTGGGGGGCGTTCCCGTGTTTCTCGGCGATTCCCAGTGGCAATGATTACTCGTTTTGCTGGCAGTGACTTGGGAATAAGTGTCCCCATTTCAGTTCATCTCATCCGATTTGTAATTGACTTTGGACACTTACACCAACTTTGTCAGAAACCGTGCCTCTTCTCCGGGTCATTGCTGTAGGATAATTCCTCGTTTGACATATTTGACGTCCTAATTCCATCAATATTGCTGAAATGTCTGTCCTAAATGTGTCGGGATGCCCAGGCGTGGCACGCAGATTCCTCCCTCCAGCCTGATCTAGAGATATTCAGGGTTTGTAAGGCTTCCCTTTAGGTGGTACTTCTGGTTCTCCCAGCAGTGTTGTGTGAACACTGGTGCACTTTTCAGTGCATTTCTTCCCATCGCCGGCTTCACCGTGGCTGCTTAACCAAAGTATTCAGAAGGCATGCCGGACGTCCTTGGCGCTGGTGCTCCAGACTGCTTGTTTTTATGTAATTTGAACCCGAATTGCATTAACATTGTTGAGATATCTCTCGTGATCCTGTTGTGGTCCCTCTGTCAGTGGGCTGATGGCCGGCTCCAGACAGATGTGTTCGAGTTCACAGCAACGAGGCCAGTCCCACTGGTAATGATTACTAGTTTTCCCCCCAGTGTGTGTGAAAACGTGTGCACTGTTCAGCGCGTTTCTTCCCATCCCCGGCTTCACATGTCTGATGACCGGGGGTTATTCACGAAGCACGCCTAGTCCCTGGATGTGGTTTTCCAAACTCCTTTTGTTTCATGTAATTGGAATCCTAATTCCATTCATATTGTTGATGTATCTCTCCTGAATCTGTTATGCTCCCTATTTCAGCGGGCTTATTTTTTTTTTGGAAACAGAGCTGTGCGCATTCCTAGAAATGGAGGTTTCCTGTGGGTCACGCGTTCTAATTTCCCCACCAGTGATGCGTGGAAACTTGTGCACTTTTCAGTGCTCATTTCTTCCCATCACAGGTTTCACTGCGGCCGAATAACCCACAGTATGCAGAAAGCATGCCTGGTGTCCTTGGCTTTCGTGCTACAATCTCCTTTTGTTTCATTTCATTGGAAACCTAATTCCATCAGTATTGTTGAAATCTCTCTCCCGAATCGCCTGTGGAGCCATATTTCAGCAAACTGATGTCTCAAGGGAGACTGATCTGGGGGGCGTTCCCGGGTTTCTAAGCGATTCCCAGTGGCAAGGATTATTAGTCTTGCTGGCAGTGACTTGTGACTACGTGTCCTCGTTTCAGGGCATCCCCTCCGATGTCTGATTGACTTTGGACACTTACACCAACGTTGTCAGAATCCGTGCCCCTTCTCCGGGGCTTTGTTGTAGGGTAATCCATTATTTTACATGTGTGGAGTCCTGATTCCATCAATATTGTTGAAATATCTGTTCTGAAACTGACGGGATGCCCAACCATAGCAGGCTGATTCCTCCCGCCAGCCTGATCTGGAGATATTCAGTGTTTGTAAGGGCTTCCCTTTGGCTGCTACTTGTAAGTCTCCCACCAGTGACGTGTGAACACTTGTGCTCTGTTTAGTGCATTTGTTCCCATCAGCGGCTTCCCTGTGGCAGATTACCCCCCAAGTATTCAGAAAGCATGCCTGATGTCCTTGCTTTCGATGCTCCAAACTGCTTGGTTTCAAATAATTGGAACCCTAATTGCATTAAGATTGTTGAGAGATCTCTCCTGAACACGTTGTGGTCCCTGTTTCAGCAGCCCGATTGCTGGCTCCAGACAGATGTGTGGGCGTTCAGAGCAAGGAGGCCAGTCCCACTGGTAACGATTACTAGTTTTCCCCCCAGTGTGTGTAAAAGGTGTGCCCTGATATGTGCATTGCTTCCCATCGCCAGCTCACTTGGCTGATTACCCAGAGTTGTTCACTCCACACACCTAATCCCTGGGTTTGGTTTTCCAAACTCCTTTCTGTTCGTGTAATTGGAGTCCTAGGTCCATTCATATTGTTGATGTATCTCTCTTGAATCTGCTACGCTCCGTATTTCAGCAGGCTTCTTTTTTTTTTTGGAAACAGACCTGTGCGCATTCCAAAAATAGAAGTTTCCTGTGGGTCGTGCGTACTAGTTACCCCACCTGACATGCGTGTTTACTTGTGCACTTTTCAGTGCATTTCTTCCCATGTCCGCCTTCACCGTGGCTGCTTAACCAAGGTATTCAGAAGGCATGTGGACATCATTGGTGCTGGTGCTCCAGACTGCTTGTTTTTATGTATTTTGAACCCGAATTGCATTAACATTGTTGAAATATCTCTCGTGATCCTGTTGTGGTCCCTCTGTCAGTGGGCTGATGGCCGGCTCCAGACAGATGTGTTCGAGTTCACAGCAATGAGGCCAGTCCCACTGGTAATGATTACTAGTTTTCCCCCCAGTGTGTGTGAAAACGTGTGCACTGTTCAGCGCGTTTCTTCCCATCCCCGGCTTCACATGGCTGATGAGCGGAGGTTATTCACGAAGCACGCCTAGTCCCTGGATGTGGTTTTCCAAACTCCTTTTGTTTCATGTAATTGGAATCCTAATTCCATTCATATTGTTGATGTATCTCTCCTGAATCTGTTATGCTCCCTATTTCAGCGGGCTTATTTTTTTTTGGAAACAGAGCTGTGTGCATTCCAAGAAATGGAGGTTTCCTGTGGGTCACGCGTTCTAATTTCCCCACCAGTGATGCGTGGAAACTTGTGCACTTTTCAGTGCGCATTTCTTCCCATCCCAGGTTTCACTGCAGCCGAATAACCCACAGTATGCAGAAAGATTGCCTGGTGTCCTTGGCTTTACTGCTGCAGTCTCCTTTTGTTTCATTTCTTTGGAATCCTAATTCCATCAGTATTGTTGAAATCTCTCTCCCGAAATGTCTGTGGAGCCACAATTCAGCAAGCTAATTGCTCAATGGAGACTGGTCTGGGGGGCGTTCCCGTGTTTCTCGGCGATTCCCAGTGGCAATGATTACTCGTTTTGCTGGCAGTGACTTGGGAATAAGTGTCCCCATTTCAGTTCATCTCATCCGATTTGTAATTGACTTTGGACACTTACACCAACTTTGTCAGAAACCGTGCCTCTTCTCCGGGTCATTGCTGTAGGATAATTCCTCGTTTGACATATTTGACGTCCTAATTCCATCAATATTGTTGAAATATCTGTTCTGAAACTGACGGGATGCCCAACCATAGCAGGCTGATTCCTCCCGCCAGCCTGATCTGGAGATATTCAGTGTTTGTAAGGGCTTCCCTTTGGCTGCTACTTGTAAGTCTCCCACCAGTGACGTGTGAACACTTGTGCTCTGTTTAGTGCATTTGTTCCCATCAGCGGCTTCCCTGTGGCAGATTACCCCCCAAGTATTCAGAAAGCATGCCTGATGTCCTTGCTTTCGATGCTCCAAACTGCTTGGTTTCAAATAATTGGAACCCTAATTGCATTAAGATTGTTGAGAGATCTCTCCTGAACACGTTGTGGTCCCTGTTTCAGCAGCCCGATTGCTGGCTCCAGACAGATGTGTGGGCGTTCAGAGCAAGGAGGCCAGTCCCACTGGTAACGATTACTAGTTTTCCCCCCAGTGTGTGTAAAAGGTGTGCCCTGATATGTGCATTGCTTCCCATCGCCAGCTCACTTGGCTGATTACCCAGAGTTGTTCACTCCACACACCTAATCCCTGGGTTTGGTTTTCCAAACTCCTTTCTGTTCGTGTAATTGGAGTCCTAGGTCCATTCATATTGTTGATGTATCTCTCTTGAATCTGCTACGCTCCGTATTTCAGCAGGCTTCTTTTTTTTTTTGGAAACAGACCTGTGCGCATTCCAAAAATAGAAGTTTCCTGTGGGTCGTGCGTACTAGTTACCCCACCTGACATGCGTGTTTACTTGTGCACTTTTCAGTGCATTTCTTCCCATGTCCGCCTTCACCGTGGCTGCTTAACCAAGGTATTCAGAAGGCATGTGGACATCATTGGTGCTGGTGCTCCAGACTGCTTGTTTTTATGTATTTTGAACCCGAATTGCATTAACATTGTTGAAATATCTCTCGTGATCCTGTTGTGGTCCCTCTGTCAGTGGGCTGATGGCCGGCTCCAGACAGATGTGTTCGAGTTCACAGCAATGAGGCCAGTCCCACTGGTAATGATTACTAGTTTTCCCCCCAGTGTGTGTGAAAACGTGTGCACTGTTCAGCGCGTTTCTTCCCATCCCCGGCTTCACATGGCTGATGAGCGGAGGTTATTCACGAAGCACGCCTAGTCCCTGGATGTGGTTTTCCAAACTCCTTTTGTTTCATGTAATTGGAATCCTAATTCCATTCATATTGTTGATGTATCTCTCCTGAATCTGTTATGCTCCCTATTTCAGCGGGCTTATTTTTTTTTGGAAACAGAGCTGTGTGCATTCCAAGAAATGGAGGTTTCCTGTGGGTCACGCGTTCTAATTTCCCCACCAGTGATGCGTGGAAACTTGTGCACTTTTCAGTGCGCATTTCTTCCCATCCCAGGTTTCACTGCAGCCGAATAACCCACAGTATGCAGAAAGATTGCCTGGTGTCCTTGGCTTTACTGCTGCAGTCTCCTTTTGTTTCATTTCTTTGGAATCCTAATTCCATCAGTATTGTTGAAATCTCTCTCCCGAAATGTCTGTGGAGCCACAATTCAGCAAGCTAATTGCTCAATGGAGACTGGTCTGGGGGGCGTTCCCGTGTTTCTCGGCGATTCCCAGTGGCAATGATTACTCGTTTTGCTGGCAGTGACTTGGGAATAAGTGTCCCCATTTCAGTTCATCTCATCCGATTTGTAATTGACTTTGGACACTTACACCAACTTTGTCAGAAACCGTGCCTCTTCTCCGGGTCATTGCTGTAGGATAATTCCTCGTTTGACATATTTGACGTCCTAATTCCATCAATATTGCTGAAATGTCTGTCCTAAATGTGTCGGGATGCCCAGGCGTGGCACGCAGATTCCTCCCTCCAGCCTGATCTAGAGATATTCAGGGTTTGTAAGGCTTCCCTTTAGGTGGTACTTCTGGTTCTCCCAGCAGTGTTGTGTGAACACTGGTGCACTTTTCAGTGCATTTCTTCCCATCGCCGGCTTCACCGTGGCTGCTTAACCAAAGTATTCAGAAGGCATGCCGGACGTCCTTGGCGCTGGTGCTCCAGACTGCTTGTTTTTATGTAATTTGAACCCGAATTGCATTAACATTGTTGAGATATCTCTCGTGATCCTGTTGTGGTCCCTCTGTCAGTGGGCTGATGGCCGGCTCCAGACAGATGTGTTCGAGTTCACAGCAACGAGGCCAGTCCCACTGGTAATGATTACTAGTTTTCCCCCCAGTGTGTGTGAAAACGTGTGCACTGTTCAGCGCGTTTCTTCCCATCCCCGGCTTCACATGTCTGATGACCGGGGGTTATTCACGAAGCACGCCTAGTCCCTGGATGTGGTTTTCCAAACTCCTTTTGTTTCATGTAATTGGAATCCTAATTCCATTCATATTGTTGATGTATCTCTCCTGAATCTGTTATGCTCCCTATTTCAGCGGGCTTATTTTTTTTTTGGAAACAGAGCTGTGCGCATTCCTAGAAATGGAGGTTTCCTGTGGGTCACGCGTTCTAATTTCCCCACCAGTGATGCGTGGAAACTTGTGCACTTTTCAGTGCTCATTTCTTCCCATCACAGGTTTCACTGCGGCCGAATAACCCACAGTATGCAGAAAGCATGCCTGGTGTCCTTGGCTTTCGTGCTACAATCTCCTTTTGTTTCATTTCATTGGAAACCTAATTCCATCAGTATTGTTGAAATCTCTCTCCCGAATCGCCTGTGGAGCCATATTTCAGCAAACTGATGTCTCAAGGGAGACTGATCTGGGGGGCGTTCCCGGGTTTCTAAGCGATTCCCAGTGGCAAGGATTATTAGTCTTGCTGGCAGTGACTTGTGACTACGTGTCCTCGTTTCAGGGCATCCCCTCCGATGTCTGATTGACTTTGGACACTTACACCAACGTTGTCAGAATCCGTGCCCCTTCTCCGGGGCTTTGTTGTAGGGTAATCCATTATTTTACATGTGTGGAGTCCTGATTCCATCAATATTGTTGAAATATCTGTTCTGAAACTGACGGGATGCCCAACCATAGCAGGCTGATTCCTCCCGCCAGCCTGATCTGGAGATATTCAGTGTTTGTAAGGGCTTCCCTTTGGCTGCTACTTGTAAGTCTCCCACCAGTGACGTGTGAACACTTGTGCTCTGTTTAGTGCATTTGTTCCCATCAGCGGCTTCCCTGTGGCAGATTACCCCCCAAGTATTCAGAAAGCATGCCTGATGTCCTTGCTTTCGATGCTCCAAACTGCTTGGTTTCAAATAATTGGAACCCTAATTGCATTAAGATTGTTGAGAGATCTCTCCTGAACACGTTGTGGTCCCTGTTTCAGCAGCCCGATTGCTGGCTCCAGACAGATGTGTGGGCGTTCAGAGCAAGGAGGCCAGTCCCACTGGTAACGATTACTAGTTTTCCCCCCAGTGTGTGTAAAAGGTGTGCCCTGATATGTGCATTGCTTCCCATCGCCAGCTCACTTGGCTGATTACCCAGAGTTGTTCACTCCACACACCTAATCCCTGGGTTTGGTTTTCCAAACTCCTTTCTGTTCGTGTAATTGGAGTCCTAGGTCCATTCATATTGTTGATGTATCTCTCTTGAATCTGCTACGCTCCGTATTTCAGCAGGCTTCTTTTTTTTTTTGGAAACAGACCTGTGCGCATTCCAAAAATAGAAGTTTCCTGTGGGTCGTGCGTACTAGTTACCCCACCTGACATGCGTGTTTACTTGTGCACTTTTCAGTGCATTTCTTCCCATGTCCGCCTTCACCGTGGCTGCTTAACCAAGGTATTCAGAAGGCATGTGGACATCATTGGTGCTGGTGCTCCAGACTGCTTGTTTTTATGTATTTTGAACCCGAATTGCATTAACATTGTTGAAATATCTCTCGTGATCCTGTTGTGGTCCCTCTGTCAGTGGGCTGATGGCCGGCTCCAGACAGATGTGTTCGAGTTCACAGCAATGAGGCCAGTCCCACTGGTAATGATTACTAGTTTTCCCCCCAGTGTGTGTGAAAACGTGTGCACTGTTCAGCGCGTTTCTTCCCATCCCCGGCTTCACATGGCTGATGAGCGGAGGTTATTCACGAAGCACGCCTAGTCCCTGGATGTGGTTTTCCAAACTCCTTTTGTTTCATGTAATTGGAATCCTAATTCCATTCATATTGTTGATGTATCTCTCCTGAATCTGTTATGCTCCCTATTTCAGCGGGCTTATTTTTTTTTGGAAACAGAGCTGTGTGCATTCCAAGAAATGGAGGTTTCCTGTGGGTCACGCGTTCTAATTTCCCCACCAGTGATGCGTGGAAACTTGTGCACTTTTCAGTGCGCATTTCTTCCCATCCCAGGTTTCACTGCAGCCGAATAACCCACAGTATGCAGAAAGATTGCCTGGTGTCCTTGGCTTTACTGCTGCAGTCTCCTTTTGTTTCATTTCTTTGGAATCCTAATTCCATCAGTATTGTTGAAATCTCTCTCCCGAAATGTCTGTGGAGCCACAATTCAGCAAGCTAATTGCTCAATGGAGACTGGTCTGGGGGGCGTTCCCGTGTTTCTCGGCGATTCCCAGTGGCAATGATTACTCGTTTTGCTGGCAGTGACTTGGGAATAAGTGTCCCCATTTCAGTTCATCTCATCCGATTTGTAATTGACTTTGGACACTTACACCAACTTTGTCAGAAACCGTGCCTCTTCTCCGGGTCATTGCTGTAGGATAATTCCTCGTTTGACATATTTGACGTCCTAATTCCATCAATATTGTTGAAATATCTGTTCTGAAACTGACGGGATGCCCAACCATAGCAGGCTGATTCCTCCCGCCAGCCTGATCTGGAGATATTCAGTGTTTGTAAGGGCTTCCCTTTGGCTGCTACTTGTAAGTCTCCCACCAGTGACGTGTGAACACTTGTGCTCTGTTTAGTGCATTTGTTCCCATCAGCGGCTTCCCTGTGGCAGATTACCCCCCAAGTATTCAGAAAGCATGCCTGATGTCCTTGCTTTCGATGCTCCAAACTGCTTGGTTTCAAATAATTGGAACCCTAATTGCATTAAGATTGTTGAGAGATCTCTCCTGAACACGTTGTGGTCCCTGTTTCAGCAGCCCGATTGCTGGCTCCAGACAGATGTGTGGGCGTTCAGAGCAAGGAGGCCAGTCCCACTGGTAACGATTACTAGTTTTCCCCCCAGTGTGTGTAAAAGGTGTGCCCTGATATGTGCATTGCTTCCCATCGCCAGCTCACTTGGCTGATTACCCAGAGTTGTTCACTCCACACACCTAATCCCTGGGTTTGGTTTTCCAAACTCCTTTCTGTTCGTGTAATTGGAGTCCTAGGTCCATTCATATTGTTGATGTATCTCTCTTGAATCTGCTACGCTCCGTATTTCAGCAGGCTTCTTTTTTTTTTTGGAAACAGACCTGTGCGCATTCCAAAAATAGAAGTTTCCTGTGGGTCGTGCGTACTAGTTACCCCACCTGACATGCGTGTTTACTTGTGCACTTTTCAGTGCATTTCTTCCCATGTCCGCCTTCACCGTGGCTGCTTAACCAAGGTATTCAGAAGGCATGTGGACATCATTGGTGCTGGTGCTCCAGACTGCTTGTTTTTATGTATTTTGAACCCGAATTGCATTAACATTGTTGAAATATCTCTCGTGATCCTGTTGTGGTCCCTCTGTCAGTGGGCTGATGGCCGGCTCCAGACAGATGTGTTCGAGTTCACAGCAATGAGGCCAGTCCCACTGGTAATGATTACTAGTTTTCCCCCCAGTGTGTGTGAAAACGTGTGCACTGTTCAGCGCGTTTCTTCCCATCCCCGGCTTCACATGGCTGATGAGCGGAGGTTATTCACGAAGCACGCCTAGTCCCTGGATGTGGTTTTCCAAACTCCTTTTGTTTCATGTAATTGGAATCCTAATTCCATTCATATTGTTGATGTATCTCTCCTGAATCTGTTATGCTCCCTATTTCAGCGGGCTTATTTTTTTTTGGAAACAGAGCTGTGTGCATTCCAAGAAATGGAGGTTTCCTGTGGGTCACGCGTTCTAATTTCCCCACCAGTGATGCGTGGAAACTTGTGCACTTTTCAGTGCGCATTTCTTCCCATCCCAGGTTTCACTGCAGCCGAATAACCCACAGTATGCAGAAAGATTGCCTGGTGTCCTTGGCTTTACTGCTGCAGTCTCCTTTTGTTTCATTTCTTTGGAATCCTAATTCCATCAGTATTGTTGAAATCTCTCTCCCGAAATGTCTGTGGAGCCACAATTCAGCAAGCTAATTGCTCAATGGAGACTGGTCTGGGGGGCGTTCCCGTGTTTCTCGGCGATTCCCAGTGGCAATGATTACTCGTTTTGCTGGCAGTGACTTGGGAATAAGTGTCCCCATTTCAGTTCATCTCATCCGATTTGTAATTGACTTTGGACACTTACACCAACTTTGTCAGAAACCGTGCCTCTTCTCCGGGTCATTGCTGTAGGATAATTCCTCGTTTGACATATTTGACGTCCTAATTCCATCAATATTGTTGAAATATCTGTTCTGAAACTGACGGGATGCCCAACCATAGCAGGCTGATTCCTCCCGCCAGCCTGATCTGGAGATATTCAGTGTTTGTAAGGGCTTCCCTTTGGCTGCTACTTGTAAGTCTCCCACCAGTGACGTGTGAACACTTGTGCTCTGTTTAGTGCATTTGTTCCCATCAGCGGCTTCCCTGTGGCAGATTACCCCCCAAGTATTCAGAAAGCATGCCTGATGTCCTTGCTTTCGATGCTCCAAACTGCTTGGTTTCAAATAATTGGAACCCTAATTGCATTAAGATTGTTGAGAGATCTCTCCTGAACACGTTGTGGTCCCTGTTTCAGCAGCCCGATTGCTGGCTCCAGACAGATGTGTGGGCGTTCAGAGCAAGGAGGCCAGTCCCACTGGTAACGATTACTAGTTTTCCCCCCAGTGTGTGTAAAAGGTGTGCCCTGATATGTGCATTGCTTCCCATCGCCAGCTCACTTGGCTGATTACCCAGAGTTGTTCACTCCACACACCTAATCCCTGGGTTTGGTTTTCCAAACTCCTTTCTGTTCGTGTAATTGGAGTCCTAGGTCCATTCATATTGTTGATGTATCTCTCTTGAATCTGCTACGCTCCGTATTTCAGCAGGCTTCTTTTTTTTTTTGGAAACAGACCTGTGCGCATTCCAAAAATAGAAGTTTCCTGTGGGTCGTGCGTACTAGTTACCCCACCTGACATGCGTGTTTACTTGTGCACTTTTCAGTGCATTTCTTCCCATGTCCGCCTTCACCGTGGCTGCTTAACCAAGGTATTCAGAAGGCATGTGGACATCATTGGTGCTGGTGCTCCAGACTGCTTGTTTTTATGTATTTTGAACCCGAATTGCATTAACATTGTTGAAATATCTCTCGTGATCCTGTTGTGGTCCCTCTGTCAGTGGGCTGATGGCCGGCTCCAGACAGATGTGTTCGAGTTCACAGCAATGAGGCCAGTCCCACTGGTAATGATTACTAGTTTTCCCCCCAGTGTGTGTGAAAACGTGTGCACTGTTCAGCGCGTTTCTTCCCATCCCCGGCTTCACATGGCTGATGAGCGGAGGTTATTCACGAAGCACGCCTAGTCCCTGGATGTGGTTTTCCAAACTCCTTTTGTTTCATGTAATTGGAATCCTAATTCCATTCATATTGTTGATGTATCTCTCCTGAATCTGTTATGCTCCCTATTTCAGCGGGCTTATTTTTTTTTGGAAACAGAGCTGTGTGCATTCCAAGAAATGGAGGTTTCCTGTGGGTCACGCGTTCTAATTTCCCCACCAGTGATGCGTGGAAACTTGTGCACTTTTCAGTGCGCATTTCTTCCCATCCCAGGTTTCACTGCAGCCGAATAACCCACAGTATGCAGAAAGATTGCCTGGTGTCCTTGGCTTTACTGCTGCAGTCTCCTTTTGTTTCATTTCTTTGGAATCCTAATTCCATCAGTATTGTTGAAATCTCTCTCCCGAAATGTCTGTGGAGCCACAATTCAGCAAGCTAATTGCTCAATGGAGACTGGTCTGGGGGGCGTTCCCGTGTTTCTCGGCGATTCCCAGTGGCAATGATTACTCGTTTTGCTGGCAGTGACTTGGGAATAAGTGTCCCCATTTCAGTTCATCTCATCCGATTTGTAATTGACTTTGGACACTTACACCAACTTTGTCAGAAACCGTGCCTCTTCTCCGGGTCATTGCTGTAGGATAATTCCTCGTTTGACATATTTGACGTCCTAATTCCATCAATATTGCTGAAATGTCTGTCCTAAATGTGTCGGGATGCCCAGGCGTGGCACGCAGATTCCTCCCTCCAGCCTGATCTAGAGATATTCAGGGTTTGTAAGGCTTCCCTTTAGGTGGTACTTCTGGTTCTCCCAGCAGTGTTGTGTGAACACTGGTGCACTTTTCAGTGCATTTCTTCCCATCGCCGGCTTCACCGTGGCTGCTTAACCAAAGTATTCAGAAGGCATGCCGGACGTCCTTGGCGCTGGTGCTCCAGACTGCTTGTTTTTATGTAATTTGAACCCGAATTGCATTAACATTGTTGAGATATCTCTCGTGATCCTGTTGTGGTCCCTCTGTCAGTGGGCTGATGGCCGGCTCCAGACAGATGTGTTCGAGTTCACAGCAACGAGGCCAGTCCCACTGGTAATGATTACTAGTTTTCCCCCCAGTGTGTGTGAAAACGTGTGCACTGTTCAGCGCGTTTCTTCCCATCCCCGGCTTCACATGTCTGATGACCGGGGGTTATTCACGAAGCACGCCTAGTCCCTGGATGTGGTTTTCCAAACTCCTTTTGTTTCATGTAATTGGAATCCTAATTCCATTCATATTGTTGATGTATCTCTCCTGAATCTGTTATGCTCCCTATTTCAGCGGGCTTATTTTTTTTTTGGAAACAGAGCTGTGCGCATTCCTAGAAATGGAGGTTTCCTGTGGGTCACGCGTTCTAATTTCCCCACCAGTGATGCGTGGAAACTTGTGCACTTTTCAGTGCTCATTTCTTCCCATCACAGGTTTCACTGCGGCCGAATAACCCACAGTATGCAGAAAGCATGCCTGGTGTCCTTGGCTTTCGTGCTACAATCTCCTTTTGTTTCATTTCATTGGAAACCTAATTCCATCAGTATTGTTGAAATCTCTCTCCCGAATCGCCTGTGGAGCCATATTTCAGCAAACTGATGTCTCAAGGGAGACTGATCTGGGGGGCGTTCCCGGGTTTCTAAGCGATTCCCAGTGGCAAGGATTATTAGTCTTGCTGGCAGTGACTTGTGACTACGTGTCCTCGTTTCAGGGCATCCCCTCCGATGTCTGATTGACTTTGGACACTTACACCAACGTTGTCAGAATCCGTGCCCCTTCTCCGGGGCTTTGTTGTAGGGTAATCCATTATTTTACATGTGTGGAGTCCTGATTCCATCAATATTGTTGAAATATCTGTTCTGAAACTGACGGGATGCCCAACCATAGCAGGCTGATTCCTCCCGCCAGCCTGATCTGGAGATATTCAGTGTTTGTAAGGGCTTCCCTTTGGCTGCTACTTGTAAGTCTCCCACCAGTGACGTGTGAACACTTGTGCTCTGTTTAGTGCATTTGTTCCCATCAGCGGCTTCCCTGTGGCAGATTACCCCCCAAGTATTCAGAAAGCATGCCTGATGTCCTTGCTTTCGATGCTCCAAACTGCTTGGTTTCAAATAATTGGAACCCTAATTGCATTAAGATTGTTGAGAGATCTCTCCTGAACACGTTGTGGTCCCTGTTTCAGCAGCCCGATTGCTGGCTCCAGACAGATGTGTGGGCGTTCAGAGCAAGGAGGCCAGTCCCACTGGTAACGATTACTAGTTTTCCCCCCAGTGTGTGTAAAAGGTGTGCCCTGATATGTGCATTGCTTCCCATCGCCAGCTCACTTGGCTGATTACCCAGAGTTGTTCACTCCACACACCTAATCCCTGGGTTTGGTTTTCCAAACTCCTTTCTGTTCGTGTAATTGGAGTCCTAGGTCCATTCATATTGTTGATGTATCTCTCTTGAATCTGCTACGCTCCGTATTTCAGCAGGCTTCTTTTTTTTTTTGGAAACAGACCTGTGCGCATTCCAAAAATAGAAGTTTCCTGTGGGTCGTGCGTACTAGTTACCCCACCTGACATGCGTGTTTACTTGTGCACTTTTCAGTGCATTTCTTCCCATGTCCGCCTTCACCGTGGCTGCTTAACCAAGGTATTCAGAAGGCATGTGGACATCATTGGTGCTGGTGCTCCAGACTGCTTGTTTTTATGTATTTTGAACCCGAATTGCATTAACATTGTTGAAATATCTCTCGTGATCCTGTTGTGGTCCCTCTGTCAGTGGGCTGATGGCCGGCTCCAGACAGATGTGTTCGAGTTCACAGCAATGAGGCCAGTCCCACTGGTAATGATTACTAGTTTTCCCCCCAGTGTGTGTGAAAACGTGTGCACTGTTCAGCGCGTTTCTTCCCATCCCCGGCTTCACATGGCTGATGAGCGGAGGTTATTCACGAAGCACGCCTAGTCCCTGGATGTGGTTTTCCAAACTCCTTTTGTTTCATGTAATTGGAATCCTAATTCCATTCATATTGTTGATGTATCTCTCCTGAATCTGTTATGCTCCCTATTTCAGCGGGCTTATTTTTTTTTGGAAACAGAGCTGTGTGCATTCCAAGAAATGGAGGTTTCCTGTGGGTCACGCGTTCTAATTTCCCCACCAGTGATGCGTGGAAACTTGTGCACTTTTCAGTGCGCATTTCTTCCCATCCCAGGTTTCACTGCAGCCGAATAACCCACAGTATGCAGAAAGATTGCCTGGTGTCCTTGGCTTTAGTGCTGCAGTCTCCTTTTGTTTCATTTCTTTGGAATCCTAATTCCATCAGTATTGTTGAAATCTCTCTCCCGAAATGTCTGTGGAGCCACAATTCAGCAAGCTAATTGCTCAATGGAGACTGGTCTGGGGGGCGTTCCCGTGTTTCTCGGCGATTCCCAGTGGCAATGATTACTCGTTTTGCTGGCAGTGACTTGGGAATAAGTGTCCCCATTTCAGTTCATCTCATCCGATTTGTAATTGACTTTGGACACTTACACCAACTTTGTCAGAAACCGTGCCTCTTCTCCGGGTCATTGCTGTAGGATAATTCCTCGTTTGACATATTTGACGTCCTAATTCCATCAATATTGTTGAAATGTCTGTCCTAAATGTGTCGGGATGCCCAGGCGTGGCACGCAGATTCCTCCCTCCGGCCTGATCTAGAGATATTCAGGGTTTGTAAGGGCTTCCCTTTGGCTGCTACTTGTAAGTCTCCCACCAGTGACGTGTGAAAACTTGTGCTCTGTTTAGTGCATTTGTTCCCATCAGCGGCTTCCCTGTGGCAGATTACCCCCCAAGTATTCAGAAAGCATGCCTGATGTCCTTGCTTTCGATGCTCCAAACTGCTTGGTTTCAAATAATTGGAACCCTAATTGCATTAAGATTGTTGAGAGATCTCCCCTGAATCCGTTGTGGTCCCTGTTTCAGCAGCCGGATTGCTGGCTCCAGACAGATGTGTGGGCGTTCAGAGCAAGGAGGCCAGTCCCACTGGTAACGATTACTAGTTTTCCCCCCAGTGTGTGTAAAAGGTGTGCCCTGATATGTGCATTGCTTCCCATCGCCAGCTCACTTGGCTGATTACCCAGAGTTGTTCACTCCACACACCTAATCCCTGGGTTTGGTTTTCCAAACTCCTTTCGGTTCATGTAATTGGAGTCCTAGGTCCATTCACATTGTTGATGTATCTCTCTTGAATCTGCTAAGCTCCCTATTTCAGCAGGCTTCTTTTTTTTTTGGAAACAGAGCTGTGCGCATTCCAAGAAATAGAGGTTTCCTAGGGTCGTGCGTACTAGTTTCCCCACCTGACATGCTTGTTTACTTGTGCACTTTTCAGTGCATTTCTTCCCATCGCCGGCTTCACCGTGGCTGCTTAACCAAGGTATTCAGAAGGCATGCCGGACGTCCTTGGCGCTGGTGCTCCAGACTGCTTGTTTTTATGTAATTTGAACCCGAATTACATTAACATTGTTGAGATACCTCTTGTGATCCTGTTGTGGTCCCTCTGTCAGTGGGCGATGGCTGTCTCCAGACAGATGTGTTCGAGTTCACAGCAATGAGGCCAGTCCCATTGGTAATGATTACTAGTTTTCCCCCGAGTGTGTGTGAAAACGTGTGCACTGTTCAGTGCGTTTCTTCCCATCCCTGGCCTCACACGTCTGATGACCAGAGGTTATTCACGACGTACGTGTAGTTCCTGTTTTTGGTTTTCCAAACTCCTTTTATTTCATGTAATTGGAATCCTAATTCCATTCATATTGTTGATGTATCTCTCCTGAATCTGTTATGCTCCCTATTTCAGCGGGCTTATTTTTTTTTGGAAACAGAGCTGTGCGCATTTCAAGAAATGGAGGTTTCCTGTGGGTCACGCGTTCAAATTCCCCACCAGTGATGCGTGGAAACTTGTGCACTTTTCAGTGCGCATTTCTTCCCATCACAGGTTTCACTGCAGCCGAATAACCCACAGTATGCAGAAAGCATGCCTGGTGTCCTTGGCTTTCGTGCTACAATCTCCTTTTGTTTCATTTCGTTGGAATCCTAATTCAATCAGTATTGTTGAAATCTCTCTCCCGAATCGCCTGTGGAGCCATATTTCAGCAAGCTGATGGCTCAACGGAGACTGATCTGGGCAGCATTCCCGTGTTTCTAGGTGATTCCCAGTGGCAATGATTTCTCGTTTTGCTCTCAGTGACTTGTGAATAAGTGTCTCAATTTGAGTTCATATCATCCGATTTCTAATTGACTTTGGACACTTACACCAACTTTGTCAGAAACCGTACCTCTTCTCCGGGGCATTGCTGTAGGATACTTCCTCGTTTTACTTATTTGACGCCCTTATTCCATCAATATTGTTGAAATATCTGTCCTAAATGTGTCGGGATGCCCAGGCGTGGCTGCAGATTCCTCCCTCCAGCCTGATCTAGAGATATTCAGGGCTTGTAAGGCTTTCCTTTGGGTGGTAGTTCTAGTTCTCCCAGCAGTGATGTGTGAAGACTTGTGCACTTTTCAGTGCATTTCTTCCCATCACCGGCTTCTTGGCCTCTTAACCAGAGTATTCAGAAAGCATGCCTGATGTCCTTGGCGCTGATGCTCCAAACTGCTTGTTTTTATGTAATTTTAAACCTAGTTGCATTATGATTGTTGAGTTATCTCTTTGTACCTGTTGTGGTTCCTAATTCAGCAGGCTGATTGCCGGCTCCAGACAGATGTGTTCTAGTTCACAGCAATGAGGCCAATCCCACTGGTAACGATTACTAGTTTTCCCCCAGTGTGTGTTAAAATGAGGGCACTGTTTAGTGCATTTCTTCCCATCACCGACTTCACTTGGCTGATGACCGAAAATAATTCACGAAACACGCCTAGTCCCTGGTTTTGGTTTTCCAAATTCCTTTTGTTTCATTTCATTGGACTCCTTATTCCATCAATATTCTTGAAATCTCTCTCTGGATACACCTGTGGAGCCATATTTCAGCAAGCTGATTTCTCAATGGAGACTGATCTGGGGGGCGGTCCCGTGTTTCTAGGCGATTCCCAGTGGCAATGATTACTAGCTTTGTTGTTAGTGACTTGTGAATATGTGTCCTCGTTTCAGTGCATCTCATCTGATGTCTGGTTGACTGTGGAGACTTACAGCAACGTTGTATAGACCGTACCTCTTCTCCGGGGCGTTGCTGTAGGATAATTTTTCGTTTTATATATTTGGAATCCTAATTCCATCAATATTATTGAAATGTCTATTCTGAAACTGATGTGGGGCCCGACCTAGCAGGCTGGTTCGTTTCTCCAGTCTGATCTGGACATATTCATTTTTTCTTTGGGCTTCGCCTAGGTGGTACTGCTAGTTCTCCCACCAGTAATGTGTGAAGACGTGTGTACTTTTCAGTGCGTTTCGTACAATCGCTGGCATCACTGTGGCTGATTAAGCCAACGTATTCACTAAGAATGCGTGGCGTCTTTGGCTTCGATGCTCCAAAGTCCTTCGTTTCATGTAATTTAAACCCTAACTGTATTAAGATTGTTAAGATATCTCTCATGAAGCTGTGGTCCCTATTTCAACAGACTCATTGCTGGCTCCAGACAGATGTGTGGGCGTTCAGAACAACCCGACCAGTCCCACTGTAATGATTACTAGTTTTCCCACCAGAGTGTATAAAAAGATTTGCACTGTTCATTGCATTTCCTCCCTTCACTGGCTTCACTTGGCCCATTACCCGAAGTTATTCAGGAAGCCGTGCTAGTCCCTGGATTGGTTTTCCAAACTCCTTTTGTGTCATGTATTTGGAATTATAATTCCTTTCTTCTCGTTGATGTATCTCCCCTGAATCAGCGGTCTTCCGTATTTCAGCATGCTTATTTTTTTGTGGAAAGAAATCTGTGTACTTTCAAAGTTCTAGAGATTTCCTGTTGCTCCGGCGTACTAATTTCCCACCAGTGGTTAGAGAAGACTTCTACACTTTGCGGTGGCTTCCACCCATCGCAGCTTCCTGTGAACGCTGAAACCAAGACTGCAGGTAGGGCAGCTGTGCTCTTTGGATTTGCTGATCCAAAATACTATTCTTTATATAGTCGGAATGCTAATCCCAATAAGGTTGAAGAAACATGTCTTCTGAGCTTGACATTTTGCCTTCTGCCGCAAGCCCAGCCCCTCTTGCTGTCCTGAATGGAGGCGTTTTTGATGCCATTCCTCGGAGCTGAATGTTGAAACCAAATCGCGCGGTGTGTCCTATCGAGATCCAGAAAGCACATGACGAAGAGAATCGTTTTATCCACCTTCGGCACCCGAGGAGTCTTCCGAGTTCTTCCCAGAAATCCGGGTGGCTTCCTCTATTCCCTCCAAGGTTGCTCAGGGTAGGAGGACTGAAAAACTTCTGATTTCTCACAGCAGGGTGGCTTTGCTGGATAAAGGGAACTTGCTTCAGGAAACACTGATCGTCTTAGGAGTTCACTTCGAAATACGCCAAACCAAACGTCTGTTCAGAACGTGGACTAGCAGATGACGTTCCTGTTTCTCTTTTAATTTTTCCTGGCGGAACTCTCAAGTTAGTCACATACACTGAAATTGAGTCTATAGGTACAGGATGCACAAAGTTAGGATTTCTAAGGAAGTTCGTGGCTCGGCAAATGCTATCATAAGGTCACGGTTATTGACTGTCAGTACTTATTACCTCACTCCCAGTTTGACATCCTACCGACAAGCCTGGAGACTAATCATATGACAACTACTGAGAGCTCCTGCATTGTGGACCAGGCGTGATACTAAGACTTCTGTTTCGCATCTCGTTTCAACTTCACCACATGGGGAATGCGGGAGGGTGTGACCCTCCAGCAAGAAAGGAACCGAGGATCCAAAGGGGAAAGGACTTTGTTCAGGCCACGGGGAGAATTGGTGGCAGAGGTTGGCTTGGAAGCTAGCAAAGCAGGAGCCCAAAGCTGTGCTCTGGAGCAGGGTGAGGAGGAGGTGTCATGCCTGCTGGGGGTACCTGGTCCCTTGTCCTTCCGGGCAGGGAGACATTTTCTCCATGGTCCGCCTGAGGCCACAGCAGTGTGCGGCCACGACTGACGGCTTTGTGGTCGCTTCAGGCCCCGTCTCCTCTCGTCTCAGAAAGGTCGTCACATCCGCCCCTATTGCCTGTAGGGAGAGGCATCGTGAGCGAAGGTCTCGTGGGCGGAACGTAGGCCCGGAAGCCTGCGTTCAGCTGGGTGTGGAGGGCAGCAGTTCCCCTATGTGAGCATCTGGCCAGAGAGACAGCCAAGGCTGAACGCAGAAGCTGGGGAGCTCCCCCGCTCCCAGGCTCTGAAGGGAGGCGATGGACGGTGACGGTGTTGCCGAAGGACCTGCAGGCATTCGCTGTTGGCTGAGCGAGGTGATGGCCAAGAGCTGAGCTGCGGCAAGACGGAGGAAAGACTCTCCTCAGGCAGTTGCCACCCTGTGGGGCGTTTCCCCCCAGCTCCGGAGGCAAGGACAAAAGATGGCTTTCCGTCTGTGTCAAGCCACGTTTGAGGGGCTTCGGGGCCTTTGCCCCCATCGGGGCCAGGCCAGCAGTGAACTCACTGCGGACACAGGGAGAGGAGTGTCTTCCAACCTCTGAAGGAACAGAGGCTCTCCGGGAAAGCCTGTGGTCCTCCAAGATGGCTCTGTTTGGATGCCTGCTCCAACGGGGCGCTGGAGATGCTCCATTATGGACACCTTCTCTGAGGCCGACGAGGTGCTCCCGCCCCTTATGGAAGCTGCCGGAGCTCACAGGTGGGGCGCTTTTCCTGTACCTTTCAGGCTCCAGGGCCTGTGGGCAAAGTGATGTTATTGGCTGCTGCAGAGGCTCAGAAGTTTCCGTGGCCAAAGAGGATCGTCTTCATGGGTCCCAGTGTCCCGGTAAGCGGCTCCTCCTGTGCCCTCAGGTGTCTGTCTCATGGCCGCATGCGTTATGATCACCGGGGAGGCCTCTGAAAATTGGCCTTGCCGGGGCCCCGCTCCACCCCCAGACTTTCTGGCCCCGTACTTCTGGGCTGGGATGTGGGCTTTCTGCATTTCTAACGAGTACTTGGGTGACAGGGATGCAGCTCCTTTGGGCCACCCCTCCTTTCTCTTCTGGGGCTGGTGTTGGAAGGGGCATGATCTGAGAACGTCATCAGCGTGGCTCGAGGGGGAACCTGGACATGTCCCGAGCATTCTGGGTCTGAGTGTGCCTAGTGTCCGGAATGCCCCGGTAGCAGGCCTCTCCCCGTGTGTTTTCCTCTCTACTTCAGTGGAACAAAACCGTTCCATTGCGAGAGAAAACATCCAGAGGGAAATGGGATGTTGAGCGCCAAAGGGTGGGGGCACAGATATTCTCTAAGGTCCTCGAAAAGGTGTCATGTTGTTCATAAATTACGGGCGTAGCCCACCGAAACCAGCCCCACCGTACATAATTTGCTGCAACTAGGTGATCAGGTTGGGCATGCCGAAATGGTGTGTTTGGTTGGGAACTCGGGTTGGCAAGGCAGGAATTTTGCGGCCATCCTGCAGTAGGTTTCAGAGGTTTGGAGAAGAGAAGGGACTCCGCCTATCCGGAGTCATTCCCATCAGATCACACAATGAGTTCCTCAAAGCCAGTATTCACTAGGGACCTAGATGCCAATTTGCAAGCCATCTCCTGCAACCTGTTGCTTTCCTTTCTTCCAGAAGGCGGCGGGTTCCTTGCTCCTGGCCTGATCTGCGGACACTGCTCTGCTTCCCGTGGAGTCCCGTGGGGTCACTCGGCACCTCGTTCTCCCGGCAGTGACGGGTGGACAACGTGTGCAGGTGCCTGTGCCAGCATGTCTGAGGCCCAGCTCCGCTGTAGCCGCTTCGGCCAAGCAGCTGAGAGACAGTGCCCGATCGCCTTGGCTTGCGGGCTCCGGAATCTGTGCCTTTGCAGTGCTTCCAGGGGTGGCCCGTGGGGCGTGCTTGCTAGTTTGCCCACCGGTGATGTGTGGAAACTTGCGCACGTTGCAGTGCCCGTCGCCCCATCCCGGCTTCCCTGTGGCCGCTGAAACCCAAGGCTGCAGGAATCCCTATGTTCGACCCACGAGACCTTCACTCACGAAACTTGTGCACTTTTCAGTGCATTTCTTTCCTTTACTGGCTTCAAGGTGGCTGATTAACCGCAAGTATTCAGAAAGCTTGCCTGGTGTCCTTGGCCAGATGCTCCGAAATCCTTTGTCTCATGTGATTGGAATATTAATTCCATTAAGACTGTTGAGAGATCTCTGGAGACCCTGCTGTGCTCCCTATTTCAGGAGGCTGATGGTTGGCTGCAGAAAATTCCGTGGCCGTTCAGAACAACCAGGCCAAGTCCCACTGGTAATGATTCCTAGTTTTCACCGTAGTGTGTGTGACAACGTGTGCCCTTTTCGGTGCATTTCTTCCCATCACCAGCTTCGCTGTGGCGGTTAATGCAAGGTATTCAGAAAGCAGCCCGGTCTCCTTGGCTTTGGTGCTCCAAACTCCTTTGTTTCACGTAATTGCAATCCTAATTCCATTCACACTGTGGAAATCTCTCTCCTGAAACGCCTGTGGAGCCATCATTCAGCAGGCGGATTGCTGGGTGTAGACTGCTCTGGGGGCGTTCCCGTGTTTCTAGGCGGCTTGCAGTGGAGACAATGACTAGTTTTGCCGGCAGTGACGTGTGAGTATGTGTCCACTTTTCAGTGCGTGTCATCTCTTGTCAATGGACTTTGGCCCCATATACCAACGTTGTCAGACATCCTGTGTCTTCGCTTGGGCTTTGCTTTTGGATAATTCCTAGCTTTACATATTTGGAATCCTAATTCCATCAGTATTGTTGAAATATCTGTCCTGAAACTGATGTGGTGCCCAGACTCAGCAGGCCGATTCCTTCTTCCACCCGATCTGGGGATATTCAGTGCTTCTCTGGGCTTCCCTTTGGGTGGTACTTGTAGTTTTCCCACCAGAGACGTGTGAAAACTTGGGCACCTTTCAGTGGATTTCTTCCCATCACAGGCTTCACTCTGGCTGATTAACCCAAAGTATTCAGAAGGCATGCCTGGTGTCCTTGTCTTAGATACTGCAGACTCCTTGGTTTCATGTCATTTGAACCCTAATTCCATTAAGATTGTTGAGAGATCTCTCGTGAGCCTGCTGGGGTCCCTATTTCAGCAGGCTGATTGCTGGCTCCAGAAAGACCTGTGGGTATTCAGAGCATCCAGGCCAGTCCCACTGATAATGATTACTAGTTTTCACCGTAGTGTGCCTGAAAACGTGTGCCCTTTTCGGCGCATTCTTCCCATCACCAGCTTCGCTGTGGCGGTTAACACAAAGTATTCAGAAAGCAGCCCCGTCTCCTTGGCTTTGGTGCTCCAAACTCCTTTGTTTCATCTAATTGGAATCCTAATTCCATTAATGTTGAAATCTCTCTCCCGAAACGCCTGTGGAGCCATCATTCAGCAGGCGGATTGCTGGGTGTAGACTGCTCTGGGGGCATTCCCGTGTTTCTAGACGATTCCCAGTGGAAACAATACCTAGTTTTGCTGGCAGTGACGTGTGTGTACGTGTCCACATTTCAGTGCATGTCATCCCTGGTCAGCTTGACTGTGGCCGTGTACACCAATGTTGTCAGAAATCATGCCTCTTCTGTTGGGCTTTACTGTTGGATAATTCCTAGTTTTACATATTTGGAATCCTAATTCCATCAATGTTGTTAAACTCTCTCTCCTGAAACTGATGTGGTGCCCAGACTCAGCAGGCCGATTCCTTCTTCCACCCGATCTGGGGATATTCAGTGCTTCTCTGGGCTTCCCTTGGGTGGTACTTGTAGTTTTCCCACCAGAGACGTGTGAAAACTTGGGCACTTTTCAGTGCATCCCTTCACAGCCTCAGATGGACTGTGGCTGAGTAAACCAGTTTTCAGCAGTCACGCCTGGTCTCCTTGGCTTTAGTGCTCCAAACTCCTTTGATTCGTCTAATTGGAATCCTTATTCCATTAATATTGTTGAAATCTCTCTCCTGAAACTGCTGTGAAGCCCTAATTCAGCAAGCTGATAGCTCGGTGTAGACTTGTCTGCGGGGCGTTGCCCTGTTTCTAGGCGATTCCCAGTGGAAACAATGTCTAGTTTTGCGGGCAGTGAGGTGTAAATACGTGTCCACATTTCCGTGCCTGTCATGCCTTGTCAGATTGGCTTTGGCCACGTACACCAAAGTTGTCAGAAATCATGCCTCTCCTCTTGGGCTTTGCTTTTGGATAATTCCTAGCTTTACATGTTTGGAATCCTAATTCCACCGATATTGTTGAAATATCTGTCCTGAAACGATGTGGTGCCCAGACGTAGCAGGCTGATTCCTTCCTCCAGGCCGATCTGGGAATATTCAGCTCCTCTATGGGCTTCTCTTTGGGTGGTACTTCTAGCTTTACCACCGGTAACATGTGAAAACGTGAGCACTTCTCTGTGGAGCTACCGGGTCCGTTGTCCTTCCGGGCAGGGAGACATTTTCTCCATGGTCCGTCTGAGGCCAGAGCAGTGTGCGGCCACGACTGACGGCTTTGTGGTCGCTTCAGGCCCCGTCTCCTCTCGTCTCAGAAAGGTCGTCACATCCGCCCCTATTGCCTGTAGGGAGAGGCATCGTGAGCGAAGGTCTCGTGGGTGGAACGTAGGCCCGGAAGCCTGCGTTCAGCTGGGTGTGGAGGGCAGCAGTTCCCCTATGTGAGCATCTGGCCAGAGAGACAGCCAAAGCTAAGCCCTTGCTGGGTTGTTTTTTTTTTGGGGGGGGGGGGGGTGTGGTGGCTTACAGCCTGTACGAATGTTGAGTATATATTTCTGTTAATTCCATGTTTCCTGTGATATTTTTTTATTTTAGACCATGAAGAATCGTTTATGGGATAATACTTGTTATCAGCTAATCAGAAATTATATGTTATCCCTAATAGTTCACCTGAAGGTTTATAAAGTGTTAATGAAGTTTTTCAATGCTATTGAATTAATCCTCATAAACATTCTCTTTGTGAATTTTGTTCCAATGGTGATATTTATATAGTAAAGACAACCTTGTCTTTCATCTGCATTTTTAAAACTTATTTATACTTATTTTCACCTAGTCATCTTATCCACTACCTTCAAAGCAAAATAAGCCTAACACGTTTCTCACACTGTAGTTTGAATAATCATTTTAAAATGAAAATCTGGTTGCATCAATATTCTGCTTCCAAGTCTTTATCAGTCTCCAACCAGTTTATTATTACATTTTTTATCTGCCTTTTTTTAACTCTCTATCTGCAGCATCTCCCTGTGGGACTCAGCTCTATTAAATGAAACAAATACAGAGTTTAAATGAATAATTGTTAATGTTATAGAGAAGTGATTCCAAGATATGCAGAATATAATCCAGAAAGAACAAATATGGAATTTCAGAGTTAAATAGTTTGAATAAAAGTAGGCTCAGGAAGTTCCTAACCCAGTATTTGAAAAGAAAAATGTCTAGATTTTTTTGTTGTTACCTTGAGGCAGGATATGTTTCTTAGTCATATCCACATCACTGGCTTCCAAGACAGTGTCTGTCTCAATAAATGCTCTTAAAACAGATTAAGAAGCTGTCATTTCCACTAGGGAAACACCTAGAAAATTCAGGAGGATAGCCAAGAGGGGGTGGAAAGCCTGCCTCCCTTTTCACAGAAGAGTGAAGCCTTTTTCTCTCCACAGTTGTGACTTCAGCAAAGCCAATCTTTACTAATACATATTTTCCCATTCCTATATTCCCATATTAATGGTTTGATGTTTCTCTCACTTAAAGCTTCCTTTAATTAAAATTATGCTTCTCTCTTCTCAACTAATAACCCCTGGGTGAGTGGGACTAAGAATCTCTTCCCTAGAGTTCAGCATTTCATAGATGATTATCGTGTTTATTGGATACAAAGCAGAGAAGGCAAAATTTTTACAATTTGTATTACATTGCAGGCAAAGATTTCTGTTCATTAAAACCACCATGGACATGACACAGTTTTTGAGGAATGAGTGAACACATGATATTTACAACGTCTAAAACAGACAAGTACTTAGTACTGAATTGTACAAGAAACAACTACAAGTTGAGAAAAATACATAATCACTAATAGGCAATCACTTTTTAGAATTGGAGATCCAAAAAGTGAAAATAGCATTGGTAGAGCTGTTTAGAGTACAGAGCTAATCAGAAAATGTTAATTAAAATAACAAATTAATAGTCATTTGTAATAAGAATGTATTGGCAACATTTAGAAATCTGGATCATGCCAAGTGTTGGTGAGGGCGTGGAGGTACCATATCCTACAGGCGCAGCAATTCCGGAGAGTAATCAGTTGCTACATTGTCAAATTAAATAAATGTGACCTATAGTCCAGCCATTCTACTATGTATACTTTCCAGGAAAATTCTTAGGTAGGCCCATGAACAGACTTAAAGCATGATATATGTTGCTTCATTATTTGTACAGCATTGGAAGCTACTAGTGTGTCCTTCACTGGGAAAGTATATAGTAAAGAATTTTGGGGGCATCTGGGTGGCTCAGTTGATTAAGCGTCTGCCTTCACCTCAGGTTATGAACCCAGGGTCCTGGGATTGAGCCCCATATTGGGCTCCCTGCTCAGAGGAGAGCCTGCTTCTCCCTCTCTACCACTTGTGCTCTCTCATGTTCTCGCTCTCTCAAATAACAAATAAAATCTTAAAAAAAAAAAAAAAAAAAAAAAAAAAACTTTTGGAAATAATTGATCATTATGCAGTAGTTAGAAACAACTGATTAGAAATGCATGTAGCAATGCAGATGAATCCTAAAAATGAGGCTCAGTGAAAAATTCCATTTACATAAATTAAAAATACATGCTCATAAAATAATAATACATATTTTCCAATAATATGTTTAGCAAAAAGTTAAGCATCAAATACATTAGAATTGATGAGGAAAGGAAGGATGGGATCCAGGCTTAGAGATGTAAGGGAAATCTCTTTTAAAGTTTCCTGACTATGATTTTCAACTGGGTGTGTTTAACATAAGAATATCGAAATTTTGTAACCTTCTGTCTGTATATACCCAAAGTAAATCAGGATTTTGATGGGAATTGTGTTTATGTATATGTAGGCATATATATCAGTATCTTTGTGATTACTGCCACCCAGGGGACAATTTTCTGTGTTTTTGACCTCTTAGACTCTAGGTCTTAAAGAGGTCTATCACCTAAAGTTTAAAAATCATCTGAGTGAGTGGTGCTGGTGCTTTAGGTATTCCGTTTGTCCAGATTTTGCCTCTGAACTTTGCAAGGTACTGAGGGTGACACGGTTACATGGTAGCATGAGGGGTGCTGGCTTTGCTCGGAACCTTTTCCTGCCTCTGCTCCCATGATCTACAAAAGCTCTTATTGTTGAATGAATATATATATTAGAGAGGTCTGGCCTAGTGCACTGTAGTGGCCACAGTTGAACTCTGAATTCTTGTCACAGCTAGAGAAAACGCGTAGCAGAACATGGGTGGAATGGCTGGAAAAATAAATATCATCTCAGGACCAGAAAAACCATCTATCATGAAATTCTTCCCACTGAGTTCAAACTGAGTATGTAGCAAGGCCACAAAAAAAAAAAAAAAAAAAAAAAAAAAAAACTAAAAGAATTTATTCTTCATTTTACAGGCCTAGCAGATGATTGCTGTGCAATTAAAGAAAAATATATTTGGCCGTCGCTATTTATGTTACCCTAGTCAGTGGTTCTCAGCCGGCACAATTTTGCTCCCCAAGAGACATTTGCCAGTGTTTGAAGACATTTTTGATTGTCTCAACTAGCTGACTTCTAGCAGGTAGAGCCCAGGATGCCGGTAAACATCCTGTAACATACAGGACAGTCTCCACAAAAAAGAATGAGCTGGCCCGATATGTCAGTAGTGGTAGGGTTGAAAGCCCATGCCCTGAGTTAAAAGTTTAAGTAAATCAAATGTGTCCTTAGTGCCCACACACCCTGAATGGCAACTTTCACCTCCACTGACCTTGCTTGGACTGCTCTTCTAAAGATATCTATGTGGTTTCCTCCCTCTCTTCTTTCAGGTTCCAAGTCAAATGAGGCCTTCTCAGTGAGACTTTCTTTGACCAACTTACTAATATTGGGATTCTTATTTCACTCCTCGAAAATCCCTATGCATCTGCCTTGCCTTATTTTACTCCATATACTTACCAACTCATGGAATATGCTTTACTTATTTTCTAAATAGCTCTATTAAAATTTAAGCAACCTTTATTATTACTGGATCTCCAATGGTGGAGGAGTGCCTGGCACAGAATAGGTGCTCAATAATTTCTTATTGAACAAATGAATAAACTCAGTCCCAAGAATCTTAATTCAAATCAGATGTGCCATCTTTTTTTAGGTTTAGGCAGTTTTGCTCAGTCTTGAAATAATAATGATAGCATGAGCTTACCCTACTTTCTTATTTCTTCTTCTCTATAACAAAGACCAAGGGAAATGGGAAGCTTCTTCAGCTTAGCTTGTGAAAATTCAGAAAAAAAGTCTTTGCTCACATTCAAGTGTCATATTCTGTTAAATTTCTTTCAATTATTAACACCTAAAAGAGCACCTAAACTGAAGAAGATTTAAAAAAAAAAAAAACAGATTATAGTTTTCAGTGGTAGTTTTTTGTAAGAGAAAGACGGTATCTGGCAAATAGGTCTGCACTTATCTACTGTAGTGATTTTCCTATCCCTACCAGTCCATACATACCACCCTCTCGTCCACACTCATGGAACGTAGTGGACAAGAAAAACCCCCCTGATGGGTATAAGGGTGTATGTACTCAGAGCCCTCTCCACTTATAACTCTTATCATTTTTGTCCATAAAGAAATGGTACATGCTTGGTACCAATAACCACTATATGCTAATTCACCTTCACTGTTTTTCTAAATAAAATTACTTTTGAAGATCACTGTTACCCTGTCTTTCCCCTACTGTTATATTTTGGGTATATTGAGGTGGCTAAGTTGATCGTTTTCCACATCGGCTACATCTCAGTGGTAAACCTCATTCATAGAATGGTCTAATTATGAGAGTGTAATCAGCAACAGCTCTCTTTCAAGAGCTTTACATTACATTGGCTCTCTAGACTTTTCTTAGAAATAGAGGGGCAATTTTGCTTGCCTCTTACCACATCTACATTGGTCATGGTTCCCTCAGAAAATAGAATGCTAACTCGAAAAGGTCTGATTGAATTCAGTGAAGGTTTTATGTAAGAGGCAACGACAGGATTAAGGGGATCAATAAGGAATGTGGGGACACTCAGAAAGGAACTGTGGGAATCCTTTTACCTCCCCTAATACTGGGAGGCAAGAGGAGGAAAAGCTGTTAGTGGAACCCTTCATGAGGCCATGAAGGAGCAGGTGCCCAGGAGGAGCTGTAGGGCTTTAAAGGAACAAAAGTAGCTAATACCAAAATTTCATTAGTACTACCAAAACTGTCCATAAGTTACTGTCTAACAGTATCATAGGCGCTCTCCCTTTCCATATGAAGAGGACAAAATGAACTCAAGGTTCTGCCCATTGAGAGGAATTCCCATTACCATGGTCTGTCAAGGCTCTCCGTCTGTAAGGCTGTGATGGAGTAAACTTGTGCTGCCAGCTGGTCCCCACAGACATGCAGAATCATCCACGAGTCAGGTCCATGTTTTTCCTGATTCTTTTAACTTATCTCAGGAACTCCCCTGGAAACCATAGGTGTGGGTTAGAGGCAGGTGGAGCTAGCAGAAGTAGGTACAGTAAGAGTATGAGTCACATGCTTATAAAATTTACTTGTGCTATTAAAGCAGCTTTGCTCAGTATCCTACCTTTCATCTAAAGAAATGGAATAATTGATATGTAAATTCAAATATAGTCAGCTAGCACATAATCGACAGTGGGAAGCTGAGGTTGCATGCTCACTTGATTTTCCATACACACACATTCATTCTCTATCAGCATCTAGAGCAAACTAGGGCCTCATTTTCAAAAGGTGTTAGAAGAGGTCAATGAAAGGACGTGACCGCTAGTTGACCCGGGAGCTAACCCGAGGCGGTCGGACGCTCCCCATCGACACCTGTGCACTGAATGTACATCCTGCGCATGCTCGAACTGCCCGAGCTGTTAGCCCGGATGCAGCTGTGTTCCTGAGCCTACCTGCTCCGTATTTTGTGACTGAGCCCAGCGACCGCCTCTGTAAACTTTAAGATTCTGGTGGTGGAAGTACCTGGTTGGCTCATTCGGTAGAGCATGCAATTCTGGATCACTCAGGATCATGAAGTGAAGAGCCACGCTGAGCGGGGAGCTTACTTAAAAGAAAAAAAAAAAAAATTCTGGCGGCAGGTACAGAGAACGGGTAAGTTCCCTTGTTTCTTAAACGCATCCCCCATCCATCTTGAGTGGCCACCTCTGTCTTAGCCCTCTCCTTGCCCTCTGCCTATGAGGGTCCAGTTTGTGAACCAACAAAAGGGGAACAGTTTTTGGCAGAATATAGCATTACCTTCCTCCAAAACTCTAGGGGTCTCTGCTCTGATTCGTGTTTGTGCTTTGCCTCTATGCCACAGACACTACAAGTATCTCGTGCTCAGGCATTTTGAACCAAAGTCTGAGCTTGCTATAGAATTCTCTCTCTTTTAAGGCCTTCGTTAAAAGTGGCTAGTTTCTGAGTTACCGGAATTGATCAGAAAAGCACTCCTAAGCAGGGTTTGTTTTGCTTCACAGTTGCAAGAATTGCGCTTCTTTCGTTGTTGTGTTTCTCACTCTAGAGGGAATATCCCAATGTTCCTTAGACTATTGGATACCTAGTAACTTCACTGATGTGGCAAATGAACTTTCCAAGGATTATTTGCCTGTATTTTGCCATCCAGGGTGCTGGCTACTTCTTTGTGACAAGATTCAGTTAGCATAAGCAATGTAATAGACCAGAGCAATGATCTGTGGAATCTGAATAAAACTGAAGTCCCTTTTGTGCATTACATTTTCCTAGGTTGGAGCAGTTGGTTGGTGGTCTGACTCTTGATCTCAGCTCAGGTCTTGATTCCAGGGTGATGAGTTCAAGCCCCATGTTGGGCTCCACACTGGACCTGCAGCCTACATGGGGGAAAAAAAAAAAAGGAAAACTAATAAGAGCAGTAGAGTTGATATAGTCCTTATATAACACAAGGAATGTGTACTGTTGCCCTTGGCAGGGGAAAGCAAACAACTTCACATTTTCTTTACTGAATTGTATTGAAAAGAAAGTGTTTGCTAGGTTAGCCTTATGCCAGGTGCCAGTGTCAGTATGTCCCAGTAAAGATATTTTTTTCTGGAACAACAGCTAGAATCACCACGTGATTACATTTATAATAATCTCCAGTTATTCATTGAGATCCATTTGCCCTCTGCACTGTAAAATAGGTGAGTTAAATTAAAATCACTGACACTGCACCTTTTAAGCTTTTGAAGTTGGCATAAATCTCTGACATCCTCTGGTGATGTGGTAGTGTTTTGGCTTACTATTTTGGAAGAAGGGCACAGCTCCACAGTCTTGAATTTGGCCCTCTTTTTTTATAATAGCTCCCACCCCGTGGATTCAGGAGCTAATGTGGGGTTTCTGTTAGATACTTCATAAGTCTTGGCCGATATATACTCAGTAAGAACAGTCTGAACGCACTGTTAAATGACTTAGCCCAAGACCCATTCTACATCTGATTTCCCTAAGCCTCCATTTGGATCAGTAGATCAAGGTAGCATTTTGACTCCCCAGGGATTAGAGACAGTTCATAGCTAGCATCTAATAATTCCCAAAAGTTTAGGGCACTTTTTTTTTTTCCCTAGTGCCCATACATCCTAGTAAATGGCTATCATTCCCTCTAGGAAAGGCTTGAAGGAATCATTGTAATCACTTCTGGCTGTATTGCAGGGATATCCTTCAATGTGACTTAGCCTCCCCATCAGTCAAGACTCTCTGGGTTTCTGAACTGACTTGAGTGTAGGAACTGGGTAAGTGTACCCACTTTGGCGATTGAGTCAAATTTTTGCTCATTCTAGCAAGAATTTGAAATATTAGAAAGCTGAAAACAATATTCCATTTCACCATTCTACCAAAATTTAGGCTCCAGCAAGTGTTTTATATTTATTTGGGTCACCTGAGGATGCCTTTACTATCTCTCTTCCTGAATCTACTAATTTTTAGATATCTTAGGTGCCTGAGAGCCTGCATTATTTATTTTTATGCTCAATCCATTGATTTCAGTGAGAAGGACGAGGGACACACTGTGGTCATTTTACTGATGATGATTCATGTATTCATTTGACAAATGTTTGTTGAACATGTACATATCAGGAACTGTTCTAGGTACTAGAGATACCAGGAAAACTATCCCTGCCCTCATACGCAGCTTGCACACTAGCACGTGAAGAGCAGTAATAACCAACATGACATAGGTAAAATATTATATTGCATGTTAGAGAGTAACAATACAAATAGTAAAATACAATATAAAAGGGGGATAGAGATGGTGAGAGTGGGGAGAGTTTGTAGTCGCATGATTGCAATTTTACATAGGTCAGCCAGTAAGTCCTTACTGAGAAGGTGACATTTGACTTAAGACCAGAAGGAGGTAGGGGAGTGAGCTCCACAAGTATCTGTGGTCAGAACAATCAGGACAGCGAAAACAGTAAGCATGGGGATCTTTGGGAGGGAACAGCACCATGTTTGCTTGAGGAACAGAGATGGCTAATAAGTGATGCAGAAATAATTGAAGAAATATAAATTAAATGCTAGCAAAGCTTAAAATTAACACTAGTAGAATTCAAAACAATGTATACTTCTTTTGTCATTAGAAAAGATAAAATCAAACAAATGAGTTTCCCATTACTGTTAGAAAGTAATGAGGGAATTTTTAATGATATGGAGGATGCTCACAAAATGAGCTGAATACACAGCTCTCTATGTTATTTGAACCCACAGCTTTAAAATTATATATCATTTTGAAATAAATAATGTAAGGCAGGGAAAAAAAACTCACCAAAAATTTTTCTGAGTTGTGGGAATTGAGTAATATATATTTTCTTCCTCAGTCTTTTCTATATTGTCTATAGTGTCTGCAGTTTTGCTTTGTTTTCTCTAAAGAAACTGTGTAATTGAGCAGTTAAGAGCCAAGGATTTGACTTAGACAAACCTGGATCTATTTACTTGCTAACTGTGTTACTTTGGATAAATGATGTTAGCAGTATCCATATATGTAAAATAGAATAACCGTATAGAATTATTTTAGATCATTAAATGCAGTACTATGTTTAAAGGTGTTAATATAGTGCCTGCTTTGTCAAAAATAGTAAATAATAACATCATTCTTAATCAAAAGTACAGCTTTTGTAATCAGGTAATTTTAAGTAATCTCTACACTCAATATGGGGCTTGAACTTGCAACCTCAAGATCAGGTTGCATGTTCCATCAACTGAGCCAGCTCGGCACCCCTGTAACCAGATAATTTTTTAAAGGACAGAAAAAGATAAAACCCAATAGCTCAAACATATACCTGTTAAATGATACCCTCTCCTCGTTGACCTGTAATGATATTTCAGAGGGATTTCTACTCAAAATTCCCTTCACAGATACTGCTTTTTAAGTTACCATTTGTGTATGTGTGTGTTGAGATCCTGTAAGACCTACTCTCCTAGCAAATTTCAAGTATACAGTACTGTTATAGTCACCATGCTGCCCATTCAATCCCCTGAAAGTATGCAACCTCAAGTTTGTACCCTTTTGACCACCCTCTTTAATAGTTCAAACAAGATCCTCATTCTGACTGATAGCAGTATAGTTAAGAAGTGTTATAATTACTAAAAAAAAAAACAAAAACAAAAAAACATTTTTTTTTTTTTTTTCATTTTAAAAGTGCTACATGATGGGGCGCCTGGGTGGCTCATTCGGTTAAGCGTCTGCCTTGAGCTCAGGTCATGATCTCAGGGTCCTGGGATCGAGTCCCTCATTGGGCTCCCTGCTCAGCGGGGAGTCTGCTCATCCCTCTGCCCCTCAGCCCACTCATGCTCTCTCTCTCTCTTCCTCTCTCGCTATCTCTCACACTCTCACAAATAAATAAATAAATAAATAAATCTTTTTTTAAAAAGTGCTACATGATTATTATGGACTGTTTGTAACAGGTAGATCATATAAGGAAAACATGAAGTCAGAGATAACCAGATGATCACTATAATCTATATGTGTTTCCTACCAGTATTTTGCAGTCAAAATTTAACAATAATTTTAACCTTAAAAATGTTTAAGGTATATGTATATTATTTGGCTAATGCAAATTGACACTTGTGAAATGAATTTTTGTTTTTCATTACTTAAAAAATAACATGAATGTTTTGCTTAACTAATAGCATTTAAAACATACTAAATAATATGTACTTAGATTTAAGTTTTCAGTAAAGTAAAAGAGAATCATATTTTATAATATGACCAATTTTTCAAATATTGCTCTTGTATAGCACCAGACTGAATATTTTTTTAAAGATTTACTTATTCATTAGAGAGCATGTGCACACACACACACCCATGAGTAGGGAGAAGGGTAGAAGGGGAAGGAGAGAAGCGACTCCCCACTGAGCATGGCACCCATTGCCACCAGGGCTTGATCCCACAACCCTGAGATTATGACCTGAGCTGAAACCAAGAGTCAGACAATCAACTGACTGAGCCACCCACGAGCCCCAAAATAATATTTTAAAACAAAGTTTGACAAATGTGTTTTTTGTTGGAATAACTATAAACCACCGTGTAATTACCATTTTAATCTAATTTATTTCATTTTCTTCTAAAACATTTTAAAATGCTGATCATATAAGTGATGCATGAACCAAGGGAAATTACAGTCCTTCTCATTGTTTTAAAGTGCTTATTCCTAGGCCATGCAAATCTGTCAGCATATTTTCAATCTAATGTACCAAGGTCAAATGCACTCTAGAGATATTTCTTAATGGAATTTTTAGGCGAGTCCATGCTGTTGTACAGTAGACTAAACAATTTGATGACCAGCACATTTGGAATATATATTATGTAATTTCAGAGAACTTTGGAAATGCAGGGGTGCCTTTTAAATGCTAAATAGTATCTTTCTATGTTCTTTCTGAAGAAAAATGGAAGAAATAATTTTGCTGACTTTTTTCCAGTGAGACAAAGTGCAGATGAATTGTGATTGTAAATTTAATTCTTTCAGCTATGACTTCAGTAGACTAAAAGCATGTACAAAAATATTCAAAAGGAAAATAAGACAGAATGGCTGGAAGAACTTGGCTGTCATTAATTCGTTAACACTTATTCATACATCAGTATTATTAAGTGATGTTATGGAAGGCAAATCGGCTCTCCATCCATTAACTAACTTGTGAATATGAGACTAAATTAAGAGTATTTTATGTTATTAAATATATATTAAAGCACATTAACTAAGCTATTAACTCTATTTTAAATAATGTCACCCCAATCCATTTTATTATTGCGGCAAGAATACTATAGTATTTATCAAAATGAAATTTGATGTTGAACACAGTTATTCTGTCCTTGAAATAATTTCCTCCTTTGTATTCTATCAGGTTTACTGTTTTTCTCATTCTTCTCCATTTTTTTTTTTTTTTGGTCCAGCGCTTCTTTCTGTATCTCATTTTTTTTTTTACTCCTTCCACTTCCCTCACATATTAATGGCAGTTTAAAAAAATAGTCTTCGTATTCCCAAAGTGTCTTCCTTAAATATGTTCATCCAATCTTTTTACCTTATTTGCCAAGTATATGCAGATAATAACCAAATGTTAGTCTCCTCGACTCTTTCCAGTGGCCAATTTCTAATGCCCATCTCTTTCTGTCCCTTTCCAGTTAGTTCATCACTAAGTTTCAAAAAATCCATCTGAGATATCTCATCAATCTCTTTTCTCCTCTCCAATATCTATTGCTGTAGCCATAAATAAGATAGGTAAGATCTATAGCTCTAGACAGTGCTAGCCAATAGAACTTTCTGCAATGATGGAAATGTTCTATATCTGTGTTGTCCAATATGGTAGCCATTAGGGGAGCTATTGAACACTTGAAATGTGGGTAATGCAAAGGAGGAACTGAAACTTTAATTTTAATTAACATTAATTTAAATTTGAATGCACACTTAAGACTAGTAGCTACTATCTTGAAGAGCACAGCTATAGAATGTTTTTGGTAGTCTGGGTCTCAGAAATTCCAAGATACAGGCCCTTGTATCTCTGTGCTCCTCAACACAGGAAACTACATATTACTCTGCTATTTAAGACTTTCAGTGCCTCCTCTTTTGTTACTACTTAAACCAAATTCCATAGGTTCATATCCAATGTCCACTTTGGTCTGTTTCCATCACACTTTTCCAGTCATGCGTCCTTTAAACCCATCGTTATATACTCTAATCAGTCCAAACTGAATTATCTTTATTCTGAGTTCATTGCTTACACTTTTTCCACACTCAGAATTTGACTCATCTATTATTCTCTTCTAGAATCTTCTGCCCAAACTGCATTTCCAAGTCATCTTAATAGTTTTGGGAGGGTTTTGGTTGTCTTTTTAAGGAAATTTCAAATGTATTTGGAATATAACAACAGAATACATTTTGTGAAATTACGCAGAATCAGCTATTTCAGTGGACTAGAGTCTGGTTTATACCAGAAACCCCAGAATGCCTTAAGAATATTTGTCTGGGGGAACCTGGGTGGTTCAGTCGGTTAAGCGTCCGCCTTTGGCTCAGGTCATGATCCCAGGGTCCTGGGATGGAGGCCTGCATTGGGCTTCCTGCTCGGTGTGGAGCCTGCTTCTTCCTCTACTCCTCCCCCCTGCTTGTGCTCTTGCTCTCTCTCATGCTCTCTCTCATACATACATACTCTCTCTCTCTCTCGAATAAAATAAAATCTTAAAAAAAAAAAAAAAAAGATTTGTCTGGGGTGCCTGGTGGCACAGTTGGTTGTGTCCACAACTCTTGGATTTTGCTCGGGTCATGATCTCAAGGTTGTGAGATGGAGCCCAAGTTGGGCTCCAGGCTCAGCGTGCAGTCTGCTTCAGATTCTTTTTCTGTCTCTCTCTGCGCTCTCTGCTCATGTGCTCTCTCTCTCTCGCTCTTGCTATCTCTTTTTCTCTCCTCTCTCCCTCTATTTCTTTCTAAAATAAATTTAAAAAATCTTAGGGAAAAAAAAAAGATTATTTGTCTCATTATCCCCGTTATTTTCCCCTCCAGGGAACTGTGCCTAATAAACTGTTGTGTCTCTTCTAGGTGATTTTTTTTTTTAATTCAATTTATTTAAAGTAAGAGGGGAAAAAAAAATTCACCCATTCTTCCCACCCCTCACTCCTACCTCTGGCAACCACCAATCTGTTCTCTTCTCTGTATCTATGAGCTTTTTTGGTTTGTTTGTTTGCTTTTGTTTTTGTTTTAAGATTCCAAATATAAGAAATATCATATAGGGGCACCTGGCTGGCTCAGTCAGTGGAGCATGTGACTGCCCATCTTAAGGTTGTGAGTTCAAGCCCCATCTTGGGCATAAAGCTTACTTTAGAAAAAAGAAAAGTCATACAGTATTTGTCTTTTGTCTTTCTCTGACTTATTTCACTTAACATAATACCCTCAAGGTCCATCCGTGTTGTCACAAATGGCAAGATTTCATTCTTATTTAGGACCGAGCAGTACTCCACTGTATGCATACACCCCATCTTCTTTATCCATTCATCCATCTGTGAGCACTTAGGTTGTTGTCTCATTTTGGAGATTGTAAATAATGCTGCACTGATCATGGGGGTGCATATATCTTTTCAAGCTAGTGTTTTCACTTTTTTTTTTGGCTAAAAACCCAGAAATGTAACGGATGGATTATAAGGTAGTTCTATTTTTAATTTTTTGAGGAACCTCCATGCTGTTTTCCACAGTGACCACACCAGTTTACATTCCCACCAGCAGTGCACAAGGATTCCCTTTTCTCCACATCCTCACGAACACTTGTTTCTTGTGTTTCTCATGGTGACCATTCTCACAGGCATGAGATGATAGTTCATTGTGGTTTGATTTGCATTTCCCTGATAATTAGTAATGTTGAGCATCTTTTCATGTGTCCACTGACCATCTGGATGTCTGCTTTGGAAAAATGTCTGTTCAGATATTCTACCCATTTTTCAGTTGGATTAATTGTTGTTTCAGGTGAAGTTGCCATTTATTTCATGACACTTTTCCCAGTTTCTCATGTTGTAAGCACGTTCTCCCTCCACTGAATCACTCTAGTTATCTCTTATCTCCTGGCATATATTTATTTGATTTTTCTGTAAGTTTATAAGTTCTTTGTGGTTACATCCTATATCTGATTTATTCCATAATCTTAAGTCTTTGGTCCACTGTCTGGCATATAGAACACTCAAAACCACTGTTTGTCAAATAGTTGGATTAAATAATAAATGAATGAATGTGGACATTTGAATTTAAGACTCTTATTATCACCATTAGAACATATCAAAGGAAAGTAATTAAATCATTAGGTAGATAAGAATTTATAAATGTATATATTCCATATATAGAGACATGTTTTGTATATATATATGTAAAACTCTGAAATACATAAATATATATATATACTCCCAAATATGCAAATAGTCTTTTTACTGATAGTTGAATGCCTTACATATTTTGCAGAAATTGTTTTCTCTTTTTATATGCATATATAACACATACATTTTTGTCTGATGTATAGAGAAAAGTAATTGTAATTTAAAATTTTTTCTAGATAATTGGCTCTGTTCTCCATTTTATTGCCCACATGTAAAGCAATCTTAAACATTATAATTATATGCTACAAAACAAAACATTGTGTGAAAATATTTATTTTAAACCAGAATATTATGTTAAGTTGAGAAGATTTTCCCACCGTGAACATTTGTTTGCCATCTGTATTCAGTCCAAGCAAACTGTTCATTACTATTAAGGAAAATTGCGTAGTGGACATTCTACCCCTTGGAACTATTAAATTGTGGTGCTTACCAATATATGAAAAACCTGATACTCCATTTAATATTTTATGAACTTCCTCTGGAGTATCTTGAGAAGTTCATGTCTTTTCTAGGAAATATTAGTCCCAAATAGCAAATAGGAATTTTCATATTGTAAACACAACCCAAACAGCCTGTAATACAGTCATTTTAATAACAAATGTTGCTTTATTTTTTTTTCTTATTACAGAAATCGATGATTCCATTGTCAACAGTATTAAATGGCAAACTGCATTTTGAATTAGACATAAGACATTAGGCATTAGGTATTAGACAGGGTTCAATTGCTAAAGAAGAAAGACTCACAGGACCGACAATGATAAGGCTTAAAAATCTGTAGTTCGTTGCATGAAAAGGCTAAATAAAGCAACAGCATTAAAGTCAGAATATGGATCACAGCCAAAGGCTTTCAGAGCAAGGGTCTAGAGAAGCCAGGCAGAAGTTCCTATCGTCTTCCCTTTGCAAAGGCCATATCAGGATACACCTTGTCTCTCAGACCAGGAACATGATTTTCTCTCATATCAGAAACCACCTATGTGTGTACATAAAACCACAGAGCTGGGAAAGTCAAAGTGGAGTCTCAGCCAAGATTCCGTGTACCCTGATGGTGTGTAAGCATCTTCCTCCTGCTCTAGGTCCTTCACCAATACCAGGTGCAAATCATCAGGCTTGCTTATCAATAAATAATGCTGACGTGCTGGTCTATCATCCCAGAACTTCCCAGACCTATAGTTAAAAGCAACGTTAGTAGTCAGTGTAGTTTATGCCCTGGTCTGGGTCAGTGCTGTACAGGTACTTTTCTTTTTTCAATAAAACAACTCAGACCATTTTCGGACCTGTGGGAGTTAACTCTCACAGCTCAGAAACCAAATAACACATAAAAACACAACACATAAAAGTGACAAATGATTAGTAATCAAAATATATAAGATGTACTTGTAAACTAGAGAGAGAAACAGATAACCCAATGAAAGAGAAGCCCCAACATTTTTTAAACACATACGTAAAAACTCACTAATGATTTAAGAATGGCAAAAAATAATAATAATACAATACTCATCAGATTACCAAATTTTTCTCAGGTCTGCTAGGTAAGTTTCAGTAAGAATTTGGGAAAACAAAAGCCCCCCAAAGCTGCCATGATACGGTAAAATTGTACAGTCACTTAAAAGAAAAATTTGACAAGCTTTACAATTGTTAAGGATGTTCATGCCTTCAAAGTAACTCTTCATCTCGTAGGAATATACCCTAGAAAAACTAGAAAATATAACATGGGGAAACATTTGTACAATTATGTGATACAACATTGCTTGTAATGGTGAAAAATCAGCAATCACCTATGATCTACACATAGAAAAGTAAATCAATAAATTATATATTTTCCAGTGGAATACTTAGTAGATGCTAAAATGAATAGGCATTTATATATTGTGAGTCAGTGATGTAATGTTCTGCAAATCCTGAATTATAAATGTGCTATAGCACTAAAGTTTTATTTTTTTATGTATTTTTTTAAAGATCTGTTTATTTTAGAGAGACAGAGAACAAGCAGGGAGAGGAGCAGAAGGAAAGGGTGAGAGAGAGAGAGAGAGAAGCAGACTCCCTGTTGAGGATGGAGCCTGATGCAGGGCTCGATCTCATGACCCTGAGATCATGACCTCAGCTAAAATCAAGAGGCAGATGCTTAACTGACTAAGTCACCCAGGTGCCCCATAACACTAAAGTTTTAAACCAAAGAGAGGAAATAAGATTACAGAAAGATAAATTATATTGCATCACTTATATGAAGCTTAAAAGCAAAAAAATTCATAATACATTATTTATGGAACGAGACAGATATAATGAAATATAAAATTTAGGAAAAATAAATACTACCTTTAAAAATTTTTTTTAGTGAAGCATAATCGACATACAGTATCCCCTTAGTTTCAACTATGCATCATAGTGATTCAATATTTTTATACCTTACAAAATGATGCCCATAAGTCTAGTTACAATCTGCCAACATACTAAGTTATTACAGTATTATTGATTATATTCCCTATGTTGTACTTTTCATTCCCATGATTTATTTTATAACTGGAATTTTGTACCTCTTAATCCCCTTCACCTATTTAGGCCACCCCCTAAACTCCTCCCCACTCTGGTAACCAGCGGTTTGTTTCCTATAACTATGAGTCCATTCCTGTTTTTTGTTTGCTTGTTTTGTTTTCATATAAGTAAAACCATATGTCATTTGTCTTTATCTATCTTACTTATCTCACTTAGCATAATATCTTCAAGGTCCATCCATATTGTCACGGATGGCAAGCTTTCATTATTTTTTATGGTTGAGTAATATTCCATTGTATAACTACCACATTTTCTTTATCCATTCATTTATCAGTGGAAACTTAGGTTGCTTCTATATCTTGGCTATTGTAAATAATGTTGCAGTAAATATAGGGTTTCATTTATCTCTTTAAATTGGCATTTTCATTTTCTTCAGATAAATGCCCAGAAGTGGAATTGCTACATCATACAGCAGTTCTATTTTAAAATTTTTGAGGAACCTCCATACTGTTTTCCATAGTGGCTGTACCAGTTTGCATTCCCACCAACAGTGTATGAGGGTTCTCTTTTATTTATATTCTCACCAACACTTGTTATTTTTTGTCTTTTTGATAATTGCCTATCTGACAGGTGTGAGGTGATACCTCATTGTGGTTTTGATTTGCATTTCCCTGATGATAAATGATGTTGAGCATCTTTTCATGTGCCTGTTGGCCATCTGTATGTCTTCATTGGAAAAATGTATATTCCAGTCCTCTGCCCATTTGTTAATTGGGTTGGGTTTGTTTTTTTTTTTATATATATATTAAGTTGTGTGTGTTCCTTATGCATTTTGGATATTACCCCATTGTCAGATGTGTGATTGCAAATACCTTTTCCCATTCGGCAGATTGCTCTTTTGTTTTATTGTGGTTTCCTTTCCTTTGCTATGCTTTTTAGTTTGGTGTAATCCTATTCATTTATTTTAGTTATTTTTGCCCATGCCTGAGAGGACTGTTCCAAAAAAAATATTGCCAAGATTGATGTCAAAGAGCTTATGGCCTATGTTTTCTTCGAGGAATTTTATGGTTTCTGGCCTTATATTCAAGTCTTTAATTCATTTTGAATTTTTTTTTATTTTTTTTTTTATTTTTTTTTTTATTTTTTTTTTTGTATATGGTGTAAGAGAGTGATCCAGTTTCATTTTTTTTGCATGTAGCCATTCATGCTAAACACCGGATGGTAGGTACCTCTGGGGAGAAACTTAAATACTCTCAGAGAGGGATCCAAAATGATTTAGTTCTTTGAAAACAAGAACTTGTGGCAAATGTGGCACAGTGCTAACTACACCGTTTGGAAAATTAAAACTGCCTCCTAGAATTTGGGTTTTAGGGGGACTGTTGACAGATTTGGATCTGGAAAAAAAAATACTGAATTGACAGGGAGGCCACAGAAGTCAAATTGGCCACCCATCAAAAATAAAAATAAGTAAATAATAAAAATTAAAAAGCAGCTCACAGCTTAATAAGTGTGGATTTTATGCGACGAAGCCTGCCTGGGTTTATCTTGGATTCTTCCTAAAATTATTGCCTGATTGGTTGTAGAATGTAATCCCAGCTTGTGAATAGAAATTGAGGGAAGTGTCCTGAGTGCCCAGCCATAGAAGAGACATTTTCAAGGTCAAGAATGATGAACTTGGGGGGCGCCTGGGTGGCACAGCGGTTAAGCGCTTGCCTTCGGCTCAGGGCATGATCCTGGAGTTATGGGATCGAGCCCCACATCAGGCTCCTCCGCTGGGAGCCTGCTTCTTCCTCTCCCACTCCCCCTGCTTGTATTCCCTCTCTCGCTGGCTGTCTCTATCTCTGTCGAATAAATAAATAAAATTTAAAAGAATGATGAACTTGGCATCCAATTGGGCTATTTCTCAGTAGTTCTCATAAACACAAAAGCATTCTGTGAAATATTACTTGGCCTTAAGAATCTGCCATACTCCGAGGGAATCATCAAGGAAATACATCTGTCATTGAAGTAAATCTTTTCTTGATCCTATAGGCTGCCCATTTGGAGTAGGAGAGTGAGAAAAAGGAGAAGAATAAGATGGGTAAAAATGACAAAGAACCAGATGATACCTCAGGAGAGATACAGGATTGTCTAGGTAAGAGAACCAGCTTCTAACTGAATCAAACTATGGAATTTTGATAATTATGCAAAAAATGATATTTTAATTGTAAAAATAAGACTGTTCTTATGACTCAATGGGACCAAATATCTTTTCATTTTCTGACAGTGTCATAAAGGTTATGGGATCTGCTTGAAATTACATCCTAGGCAGGGAAAGATATGGAGCTGGTGTAAAGGGTCAGTGAGAATAATAAATGTTTTACATTTGTGCCTTAAAAGATACTACCTGTACAGTAAACAGATTGTATGGTTATTTTATGTAAAACAAACACAGGGCTCAAAGGAATGTGTATCTTCCTTAGAGCATTTGTGATAGACCTTAATCTGCTCCTGGATGATTTGCAATCCTCATTATGATAAAAGAGAAGAGGAAGATTGCATTTGGTGAATATGTATACTGTCAACTACTTAATAGTTCTGATATAATTAGAACTTTCAGAGTTTTTCAGATTTTTTGTGCCAATTACTAATGGTACACATTTCAATCCTATATATTTGTTTTGAAATCAATAGCCAGAAAGTGCCACATTGGAAACATAGAGGACAATTGGGGGATCATTCATATAACAAAAAGACAAAAGATGTGCTGACTGAATTTAATTTTTGCCTGAATCACTTAGCTAAGCTTCTTTATCTCCTTAAGAAGCTATAATACATTTTCATCTGTTTCAAAGTTTTGAATTTTTTTAAAGATGTATTTATTTATTTGACAGAGAGATCAGGGGTGAGGGGCAGAGGGAAAGAGAGTCCCAAGCCGTCTCTGTACTGAGCATGGAAGCTGATGTGGGGCTCGATCACAGGACCCTGAGATCATGACCTGAGCTGAAACCAAGAGTCGGATGCTTAACCAACTGTGCCACCTAGGTGCCCCCACAAAGTTTTGAATTTTTAAAATTAAATTTTACTTGTCACAAATGTTGTTTTCTAATTTTCAAAGATTCTGAATGCCTATAATCTCCTCTGTATATATCACTGAGAATTCAAGCGACCATTTCAGGCCCTGAATTTGAGTTGGTGCAAATTAGTTGCTGAAGTTATGATACTGAGTGCAACAGTTGTCAGGGTAAACTTCCATGCTATCACACAACTCTCTAGCCAATATAATTCTGAATTATTTAGTTGGGGCAATCTTTACTGCAAAAGGATCTATTTATAACATAACATTAGGTCATATGTAAGAGATCTCTATGAAGTTCGGAAACATGAAATCTGTAAGGTCATAGTCTTGATAACTAGTAGCATGATAGGATAGATCAACTGCACCATAAAGCCAGAATGTGTATCTACCTATAGGATTGGATAATTAGCAGTAGAGTAATCTATATCAGAATATCAACATGGGTTCTCAAAGTAGCATCCAGTAAGCACTATATATCCCATACTGCTGTGTATGCTATCCTGTTTCTCTCCTTCTGGAGACATGACCAGTGCCCCAGGAAGAACTGGATGATTTACCCAGAACTCTAAGTGACTTTGCAATTCCTTAGAATAGATTGATCATAACTTTATACTTTGTACTTTATACTTGTACTAATGTACCGTATATTGTGTTCATTATTAAACATATACAAATATTAGAAGTGTAAAATTTTTGAGATTAAGATGAAAGAAGCATTATTTTCTTGGAGATATTCTGTCAGAATGTTCAGCCAGATAAAACCTGATTCATTTTTGGCTTTGAAATTCTTCTGTTTAAAGTGACAAAATTACTAAGATGCCATAAGCGCTTCAGCGTGTGCCGCTCCTAGGAGATCTCAGTTTGGAAGTCTGCTGATGATGGGATTTGGTAACCAGGGGAATGTTACGTGACAGAAATTAGCCAGTCTTCAAAAAGAATCCAAGTAGCTAACATAAATGTGTGCATAAATCACGCAAATATTGAATACAGATATATTAGAGCAATAGGATTGTGTTAATGTTATGTATTGAAGAAGAAAACATTTAAGAAGTTACCTGCCTCAAAGATGTAGAAGTGAACACTATTATGGTGCATTTGTGGGATAGACACAGAATGGGATAGGCAGTCACACTAGCATTATTTTATCGATTAATTTACAAGATAGAAGAAAGGTAGAACCAACGACTTCTGCATAAAGGGAGCTTTTCTGTCCTCTAAAGGAAGAATGGAAAGGCACTATAATTACCACCTTGCTCAGATGAACATTCATAGCAACCAGGAAACTCTGTAACACAGAGGCAGTAGACAGAAAGAAACTTGTTCCAGCTAACCAGACACATGTTTTCACATAACTGTGCTGGATCACCCAAGCATTGGTATAAAGGTGTGCAGTGGCTCTGAAGAGCAACCATAGTTGTTCAGCTTTTGATTAAGTGTAGAGACTGAAAATTCTCCGAACTTACTAGAAAGATCGTGATAACAGATAGTGGTCTTTTCAATCCAAAGTTGTAAGGGAGGCAAAAAAATAAAAACAAAAATAATAAAAGGAATAAAAAGAACCATTTCTCTTGGTAATTAACAGAGAGAAATCTCAACTCTACTGAAATGGGCTTAGAAGTTAAAATAAGAATCCTACTGCAGCATGCCTCAGTACTGCTGGAAATAGACTTCCCAAGAAATAAATCTGCACTCAAGAACAAAGAATTTTAGGGACCCCTGGGTGTCTCAGTCTGTTAAGCGTCTTCCTTCAGCTGAGGTCATGATCCCAGGGTCCTAGGATGGAGCCCCTCATCGGGTCCTTGCTCAGTGGGGAGCCTGCTTCTCCCTCCACCTGCCACTCCCCCTACTTGTGCTCTCTCTCTATTTCTGACAAATAAATAAATAAAATCTTTAAAAACAAAAAAAAGAACAAAGAATTTTATGTGGAAATATAATCTAGGGCAGACGTCAGCAAACTCTGGCCTGTGGGTCAAATCCGACTCACTGCCTGTTTTCATTACTAAACTATTATTGGAACACAGTGACACCCATGTATTTTTGTATCATCTACGACAGCTTGCACAGGCTAATGGCAGAGTTGACTGGTTATAACTGGTGCCGTAGTTCCTCTGAAGCCTAAAATATTTATTCTCTGGTCCTTTACAGAAAAAAGATTTCTGATCTATAGTTCCCTGGAGTTGACATATACCACTAAAGCTTCTGAAAAGACTTGTTGTTAGTATAAACATTTAATGATTAAATTCCCGTATTTATTTTTATGAGATAATAATTTTACATACATTTAAATATTACCTTGGATATTTTACCCTGATTGCCTGTGTTGTATGTGTACGTATAAAACCATTTGGTAAAAAACACATCATTGATTCTAGAATAAGATTCAGCCATTTTTTATTAGTTATTTGGGGATTTTCTCAAGTTTTAAAATGGATTTTATCACCAATGGTACACCATTTGGGTATTTTTTTGGATATTCTAGATCCTGGTATCTAGAATATCAACCAATTGAAAAGCAGAGAAGCAGATTAAGTAAGAAGCCAGTTTTCCAAAAGTTTGGATTCGCTGCTTTTTGTCTGGGACTTTGTTATCATATGTGTATCACCTGTGAAGGGCACAGAAGACCATAAACCATTCAGTTCAACTTTTACTTTATTTTGTATACCACTTCTTTGCATCCTTCTCTGGGTCAAAATGTCTTGGCATGACTGTTCTTGTCAAAAGGATGTTTTATGTCAAAAAAACAAGAACAATCTTTTCACATCAATTTCTTCTCCACTAGCTTCTTTACTATCAGGGATCAGGTTTGGAGTAGATACCTTTTCTGCTTCGTGTAATCGAGGGAATGGGTATACAGTGTGTTCATAATATACAACTTGACAAGAAATTTGACCCAATTTCTCCCAGTTTGCATCATTGCTTGTTTCAGTCCCACTTTAGAAATGTATTCATTTGATTTATTGTCTTTAATAGATCGCCTAAAAATTATTGTCACTAGTAGCTGATGATTCAACAATTTCCTTTATATGAGTTAATATCATAAATGAGAAAGCTCCTGAGGAACTGGTAGGTTCTGTAACAGTAGTTTTGACAATGAGTAAGATCATGAGATTAAGTTAATGGCACGGTGGGTAGCTGGTAGATGATGGACTGGAATGGACAGATAGCACAAAAAACTGCAAATGTCAGTAGAAATGGTACAGAATCTTCACCTGCTTTACAATTCTGCCTAGGGCCAGATCAGTTCAGGAGTTCAGTATGCTGACTTTATTTTTCTGCAGAGAGAGGGTGTGGGGGAGAATTGTACAGGGAGGGGAAGGAGAGGAGGAGGAGAAGGCCGGGGTTGGGTGGGTGGAGGGGTAGCGGGGAGAGGAGGAGTGAAGAAGAAAGAAAAAACCCTGCCCATCAGTTGTTCACTGCTTTAGGAATTTCTAACCAGTAGTTCTAAATGACTGTTTCCTATCCTAGGACTCTGTGTTTTCATCTTTTTGGACCTCATATTATCTCCTATTATTTAAATAGGTTTTTCAGAAGGGTATTTTAAATGAGATCACTTTGGGAGAGTAGCCTCCGGAAGAATTATTACAATTCTCAAAATTCTTGGCTTACGGCTGCAAAATTTCCCATCAAGATACACCAAATGTGTTCACCAAGGTAGAATGCTACAAGCCCTTGGAAGTGTCTCTTCGCACAATGAATAAACAAAAGGATGAGATAAGTTATCTGGCATGGTGACAAAAAGCATAGAATCAGGGAGACAGCGAGCAGTTAGCCACATTTGTCTCTGTTTTTTTATTTTTAGTCTGAAAACTGATTTGACTGTCTACACTAATGAAATCATCTCACCCTCCAACTGTTCAGCATTTATTTCACATTAGATTACATTGATAGGAAATGGATACGTCTTCTGAAATGGAAGGTAGTTGTTTTAACAAGAAGAATATTTTGTAGACATATTTGCACATATCCATCACAGCCTTGTGTCCCAGAGTTTCAGTGCTACCCTGCAGCTATTCATTGACCCAGAGTGACAGGTTTGTCCCTTAGCGGACCACATGCTGCTAATGGTTCTTGGGACGTAGGACAACTATAGTGGTAGAAAAAGAGATAGAGCAGGTATTGTAAAACCCTCAGGGAGGATGTATTTGATAACAAGCATGTTAACATAAATTATCTTATTCTCTTCTTTGTTGTCCCAGTGAAAATTGTGCTATTTATGGCTACAGAGCACACCACTATCTGAACAGTTCTTTTCTTCTCTTTGACCATTCTTTAAATGAAACCTTAGCCCAGAATTGACATTGTTAACTTGCTGTGCCTTGGGAGAAGTTCTTGTGAATTCAAATGCACATTTCCCTCATTTGAAATAAAAATGAGAAAATACAAAATGATTATATTTCATTATACAAATTTATTTTTCTTTCTTGCTAAAAAGATTTGGTTATTGCCTTTGCTTCAGATGAAACACAAATGAAGCATGAGATCTCCTGTCACTTTTTCACAGTTGAAAACAACATTGAGTATTAACACAGTCATTAATATTACATACAAGCCCTAATTCAGTTGGTTATTGATTTGTATGATATCACACAATAAAAAAAAATAGTAACTATTTGAAAGAACCTACAGCAGAACTGAGGTGAAATTCATTACCGACAATTGGCTTGAGCTAAGTATACTACAGATGTCTTTGCTTAACAGTATAATCAACAAGTACTAGTTGTATGTTTAGGAATTTGAGGTGCGTTTTGTATTGCTACATGGATGATTACTAAAACAAGTAGTTTGAGATTTATTCGTCATGTACAGTTTTATTATTCTCTTTATGTGATAAAATACTGATTATGAAGTCAAAAATAAATGTCTTAAAAGCCATCTCTCTTCAGATGTGATCCAAAGTCACAACCAGGGAACTCACAGAAAGAATTCATTCATATTAATCTATTTATATATATATATTTAAAATGCTCGCCATTTAGAGCACATATTTCTTTCTTTTTTTTTTTTAAGATTTTATTTATTTATTTGACAGAGAGAGAGAGACAGCCAGAGAGAGAGGGAACACAAGCAGGGGGAGTGGGAGAGGAAGAAGCAGGCTCCCAGCGGAGCAGGGAGCCCAATGCAGGGCTCAATCCCAGGACTCTGGGAAACAGACTTGCTGCAGAGCAGGGAGCCGGCTGCAGGACTTGATCCCAGGACCCTGAGATTATTATGACCTGAGCTGAAAGGCAGACGCTTAACGACTGAGCCACCCAGGTGCCCCTACAGCATATATTTCTCAATACGAGAAATGACCCTGGGGCGCCTGGGTGGCTCAGTCTGTTAAGCATCTGCTTTTCAGCTCAGGTCATAATAATCTCAGGGTCCTGGGATCAAGTCCTGCTGCCAGCTCCCTGCTCCACAGCAAGTCTGTTTCTCCTTCTCCCTCTGCCCCTCCCCCTCCCCATTCATGCTCTCTCTCTCTCTCTCTCTCTCTCTCTCTCAAAAAACAAGAACAAAAACAAATGAAAACAAAACCTTAAAAAAAAAGAAAAAGAAAAATGACACCATGTCATGAAAAGATGATCTTTTAAAAAAGAAATATTACATATTGAAATTTTAATTTCATTTTTTGTGAACATTATATATTTTAAATTAAGGATATATATGTTTGAATTCACAGTTTATGGACACATTTGCAGTTAACGTTTCCATATGCAGATTGCTCTTCCATTGTTTCCGATAGAAAACAACATTCTGAAAAATAATTCTCCTGATAGTCACATCAAATCAGCAAACGTAATGCCTTTGAGTTTAAGGTATCTGAGTATCTCCTTTCTGAATTTGGTATTGCAGACTCGTTTTGGTGTAGTTGTATGACACCACTAGGGACACTATAGACCAGTGGTTCTCAAATGGAAGCAGTTTTGCCCCTAGAGGGTATTTGACAATGTCCTAAGAAGTTTTTGGTAGTCACGTCTTGGGGCAAAATGCTCTTGGCTTCTAGCAGGTAGAGCTCAGGGATGCTTCCAAATCTTCTACAATCCACAGGACAGCTTCCCACAACAAAGAATTATCTAGATTCAAATGTCAGTAGTGTTGCTTTACTGCGGGTTAAGAAATTCTGCTGCTGCCCAATAGAAATATAGTGAATCACAAATGAGAGCCAGGTATGTAATTTAAAATTTTCAAGTAGTCACATTAAAAAAAAAAAAAAAGAAAGAAAAGAAAAGAAACAGTGATGTAATTTATAATAATATATTTTATTTAAGCCAACATATCTAAAATATTATTTTTCAGCATACATTTAATACTGCATGACAGATACTTTACATTTTTAATACTTTTAGAAATCCAGTGTTTATTTTACACTTACAGTACGTCTGAATTAAGACCAGCCACATCTTAGGTGCTCAATAGCCACTTAGAGCTGGTGGCTAATTGTACTGGGCAGGGCAACTTGCCTCTACTCCTACCTTTACTGTTATTCACCCATATCTTACATAGAGCAAAATAATTATAATGGTCTAAACTGAATTGTGCCACCCAGTGTGACCAGTGTTTTCTTTATCAAATGATCTTACCGAAGATCTTAACACTTTCATAATCGTGTTAAATCTTATCTCCAAAATGATCACTTTTGATGACAGTCACAAAGTTAGAAGGAATATTAGGGGAATGTAATGCAACTTCCATTTCAGTCCAGCAGTTCAGTCACTTACATTGTTAAGTCTTTTGAGATATATTACGTGTATCTCTATCATAGCCTGAAATCTATTTAATAATAGTAAAAAAGAAAATACTTTACTAAGAGGAATCTTAAATATTTATTTACTTGAAGCAATTCTTGTATATTAAGACAGACAAAATATTTAAGTAGACTACTCTGTTTTAAAACTAAACATGCTAGGGGTGCCTGGGTGGCTCAGTCAGTTAAGCATCCAACTCTTGATTTTGGCTCAGGTCATGATCTCAGGGTCATGAGATCGAGCCCCATGTCAGGCTCCACGCTGGGCATGGAGCCTGCTTAAGAATCTCTCTCCCTCTGCCCCTCCCTGCCCCCACTCTTTGTTTCTCAAAATCAAATAATATAAAAAGTAAAAATAAAAAAAAGTTAAATATGCTATGCTCATGACTTGCTCCAGTTCTGTGGTTTGTAGCTTAGAAATGTTGATATTAGGGGCGCCTAGGTGGCACAGCGGTTAAGCGTCTGCCTTCGGCTCAGGGAGTGATCCCAGTGTTATGGGATCGAGCCCCACATCAGGCTCCTCTGCTGGGAGCCTGCTTCTTCCTCTCCCACTCCCCCTGCTTGTGTTCCCTCTCTCGCTGACTGTCTCTATCTCTGTCGAATAAATAAATAAAATCTTTAAAAAAAAAAAAAAAGAAATGTTGATATTAGGTCAAAATACCCACCCTTTTAAGTACAGTTATTATGGAATTAACTTTGTTCTGGGAAAGTAGGCAATAAATTAGGATTATTGTATGAGTAGACAGTGCTAACTGGAATCCTGACTATAGATTATAAGAAGTTGGAAGCCTATCTTTCCTTAACTTATTCTCCGAAAAGATGTAAGGTTATAAATATAAAATAAACACAACAGGTATCATTTTCATTCTTACTTAAAAGGAGTAAAACAATCTCAAAATAATTTAAAATGTATTTGTTCCACAGAAAATAGAAGCAAGTTGTTTAAATGATGTAATCTATTGTTGAAAACTCTTGTATGTGGTACCTGGGATGGATTTGAAGAACATGTATTATAGTCCATTAAGTAACATATCTTAATTTTGGTGCTTTTCCTCCCATAAACTCGCTCTCCGATTGCAGGAATTATGGGGGATTTCTGTTTCTGCTTTGAAGAGGTAGCTTAATGCTTACAAATTTGGGATTTAGTTGATATAACTGTAAAGCCTTCGAATGTCTCTAAAACACTTTAAGAAAGTTCTCTGCTCACAAAAGATGGGAATCTTAGAATTGAGAAGAACAGATTGTCAAATGAAACATGATGGTAGGTGGTGGAATTTGTTTAAATATAGCTATCTACTCTTCAATAATTGTTGCTGAAAATGTACCATCTGCTTTAAAAGAATAATCATTTGTGGCATATCGTGTTAATACATTCACAAGAAGGAAGGAGTTTAATTTATTTTTGAAACTTCCATTTACTGGAGTCGTTAATTAAGTATATTTGGCCAGTGTGTTAAGGCAATATTAGAAAACTTCCAGTGAGTTATATGGTATATCTTTCAGCCAGGTGGTCCTGTAAGATCTGGTTTGGAATCACCCTCTCAGAATTTGTTGGTGCAGAGAGTTAAGAGATGTCTTGTAAATGAAAGTATTTGATAAAAGATGTAATATTGGTCAGATTGGTATCTTAATGTTTGAAATATTTGGGGTAAGTCAGTTTTCTTAAATATTCGTTGTCTGGGTTTGGCAAATATCTTCCAAGTAGTCTTTGTGTATCCATAGCGTTCTTTATTTGAAAATATCAAATGGCTTCTGTTTTATAAGCATGTAATCAAAAACAGTGGAATAGATTATTTTAAATTGCCTTATATTCTAAAAAGAACACTTTTATTCCAACATGTTATTTTTAATGGAGAGATTATTAAACTGAAATAGTCTTCCACTGATTTTTGATACCTGACTTGCAGCACCTATTAATTTTGCTTCTGCATTGCATGTCACCATTTTATAATTATAGCAACATTTTATGTTATAGGCAGTACATTCATGTTTTCACAATGTGTGAAACAAAATATACTCTAGGCAGATACTAATAGTAGGTGCTAAATATTTTGATCTGTTCCTTTAAGGCTTACCTAGAGCATCTTTTGAAACTTTTTTCAATTCCTTCTCAATTGAATGTGATTGAATTTTCATTCTGTAATACAGAACTTATTCATTTTTTAAAAATTTCTCTGGCAGCATTTTTATCTAATTCCCCTTTAACTACTCCCCTTTCCTTTAGAAGACAAGCACCCTTAAGGGAAGTGACTCTTTTATTCTTATATATAATCTTTCTCAAATCTAGCACATGTGTTACATATAGTAGACTCTCAATCACTTTGGTTTTAATTAAATTGAATACTATATGCTTCTACCCATTTTGAGATTAATTGGCTGTCATATATTAAGGAAGGAATTTAATACACAACTCATTTTTCAAAGACAAATCAGCCAGATGGATTTTTTTTTTCCATTTAAGTGGTTGACACTTTTATATTTATTCCATGTGGCATGTGCTCTTTCTGTCACATCTCTCACTTTAATGAGTTGATAATGTCACCAAATGGTTTTTGGCTATATCAGAACAGGTATGTGTAGGAAGTAACTAGAATTTTCTTATGAATACCTACAAATGCCAAATGAGTTTCTAACGTAGGCATTAGGAGGAAAGAAGAGAACATCTTAGTTAATTAAACAGAAAGAAGAAGGAGAAGGGGATGCTGATGGCGCACTCGCTGGTAGAGCTACAGTGGGGTGCACCTAGGACAGTACGGTGCTCGTTTTTAGAAACACAGGAATTACAGCTGTGTGGTTTGAGATAGCTCTCTCTCTATAATTTTATCTCACCTTGATTCTTTTCTCACTTAAAAAAATGTGCCTAGCTTGTTCTAGCATTTACCTACGTCTGAAGAGTTGGTTTTACTACTGAACATTGAAGAATTTTAAAAATACCAATATGTTAATTAAGCTACCAATAGCATTAACTCAAACATGGTCTATGCCTATAAAATAGCAAGATTGGAGGCACTCAATCTCTGTTCTCATCTTAGTTTTTCACTTAGTACCTGTGTGATGTTGGCAAGACATTTAACCTGTAAAGTCAGAGATTTGGATGTTCTGTACTCTAATGAGTCCTCATTCTGAATGTGTTTGTGTGTGATTGTGTCTTTGTAAGACAGCTTTGGTGTAATCCTCTCCTATACTCCTTATTAGCTCTCTCACCTTGCAGAACTTACTTAATATTCCTCAGACTCACACTCATCATTTCCAAAACGAATGTAATAGACATGTGTTATTCTCATAACAAAAACATGAATATAAAGTGCTTATGACACACAAAATACCTTAAGTTTTAACTCTTATTATGAGAGTTCTTCAAGCCATCAAAATGCCTTAAATATTTCTGTTGTTTAAGTATAAATTTGGGGTGCCTGGGTGGCTCAGGTGTTTGGGCATCTGCCTTCGGCTCATGTCATGATCTCTAGGTTCTGGGATCAAGCCCCATGTTGGGCTCCCTGCTTAGTGGGGAGTCTGGTTCTCCCTCACCTTCTGCCCCTCCCCCTCATGCTCTCTCTCTCTCTGTCAAGTGAATGAATAAAATCTTAAAAAAAAATTTAAGTATAAATCCATGTATTTGCAGTAGTGTATATAAACTCTTCAGTTTCAACTTTCTTAATCATGTTCTGAGTTTAGACATAAAGATAAAAGGAAAAATATAGTATATCTTATTGTGTATGCTTTATTGTATGGGGAAGTAATTTCTGAAGATATAAAAAAACAAGAACTAAACTAATAAAAATATGATATAAACCTCTTTAATGACTAAGTCAATATAAAATGCCTATTACTATAAGGATTTTAGAGTCATTTACATTTTTTATCTTAAGTTTATAATCCAGAAATCAAGGCAATAAATAGTAAAAGCAGTATCATTTGAAGTAATTGATGACAAGTATGGATATTTATTAATTACTGGACTTTGGACAAGTGAGAGAATAGCCTGTGCTCTGATTAGAAAAATCCTGAAAAAGGAAACAGACATTCAGTTGAACATTGACAAATGGATAGAATGTGACAAACAGAGAGTAAGGCACATGAAGTGGGAGAACCGCATGAGTATTCACTAGGACACAGGAATGGGAAAGACCATGATGTTTTCTGGGGACAATGGGTAGATGAGTCTGGAGATTTTAAGGAGATAAAGCTAAAATGATGAAACTGAGACCCTTAAAAAGCTAGTGTAAGAACTAAGTTTTTCATCCCAAGAGGGAAATAGAAAAGAGGAAGGTTTTTTAATCCAGAACTTGGAGGAATTTGCAGGAGTGTACCTAGCCCTTTTGCGAGATGATGAGGTCAGTGTGGCTAGAGTTCAGTGAGTGAGGTCAGGGTGGTAGGAAATAAAGATAGAATCAGAGCAGTAACGGGGGTGGAGGGCTGTATCCAGATCATGAAGGGTCCCGTTTGATCATGTTAAGGTTTTGAACTTCAACACTGTGTGAAATGAGGAGTTGAGGGTTTTTGGGGGAATAGATGACTTGATCTGACTTATTTATAATAGATTATTTCAGCTTTTTAATATAACTGGACTGCAGGAGAGCAAGGACGAAAGCAGGGAGATGGATTAGGAAACACTTGTAATGATCCAGGCAAGAGAGGATGGTAGCCTGAAATAATGAAATAATACCAGTGGGAACAGTGAGAAATGGTGGATGCTGGACGTATTTGGAGGTAGAGTGACAGAATATTCTGACTGATTGGATGGGAGTTGTGAAAGAAATAGAGGAGTTGAGCGTGACTGAAAAATTATTGGCCTGGGTCGCCTGGGTGGCTCAGTTGGTTAAGAGTCTGCCTTTGGCTCAGGTCATGATCTCAGAGTCCCAGGATTGAGCCCCACGTGGGGCTCTCTGCTCAGCAGGGAGTCTGCTTGTCCCTCTCCCTCTCCCCCTCCCCCAACTGATGTTCTCTCTCAAATAAATAAATAAATAAATAAATAAATAAATAAATAAATAAAATCGTTAAAAAAAAAAATTACTGGCCTGGGTAAGTAAAAGGAAGGAATTGACATGAGCAAAGGAGAAAACTGTGAGTGAAGGAAGTTGCAAATAGGTGAGATATAGAATTTTTCAGTTAGGGGCATGTAAGTTTTGAGATGTTTATTGAGATATTTATTAGATATCCCTTTGGCATTTGGATATATGTTACTGGAGTTCAGGGAAGAAGTTCAGGCTGAAGATAGAAGTCTGGGAATCAATCATATAGATGAATTTGGAAACCATTTAATTAGAGAAGATCAACAAGAGATTAGGTGTATATAGACGAGGGGAGGATTGAGAACAGACACCTAGAATACTCCAAAGTTGAGACCTTTAGGTTAATAAAAGAAATCAGGAAAGGAGACATTAAGTTGCAGCCAGTGAGAAAAGAGGAAAATCAAGAAATTATGGTATCCTGGAAACCAAGGGAAGAAAGTGATGGGAAGAGTGGGGTACATCGAGAATTGGGTTGAATACGTTGGGAGGATGTGAAATTTAATGTGAATCTCAGTTTGACTAGAGAAATAAGACTATCAGGAGGAGTAATTTCTTTGGTGAATTGAGGTAGAGATGATGAATTTGTTTTGAATAAGCTGAGACAGTCTTATGGGCAGGGCACACTGATGAGGATTTTTAGTGGAGAGTTTCCAGTATTTGCCAAGCATTCTCATCATTGTTTTTATATGTTATCATCATCATTTATGTGAGTTTCTGCCACTGTACTAGGCCCTCTTTGATAGAAGGGACAGTGTCTCACACATTGTATGGCTACAGCCTTACATTATGTTTAGCAGAGGCTAGGTATATTTTTGCTGAAAAGAATGAATAAGTGATTGAATAAATGGATAAATAGTTGGATGGATAAGTGGGTGAATAAATAAATGAAACCTTGAACTGGGAAATTGGAGCTTGAGAAGTGAGTTATGTATAGGTACAGAGACATAAGATGATATTTGTATCTGCATTCATGATGTTTCCTTGACTTGATGGTTTTGGGTGGCAACATTCTCCATGCTGAAAATCAATGGTTTTATTCACGTAATCTATGCTCAAGTAGAGAAGGTAATTACAATTCTCCTGCAACATCAGAAAACTCTGAGACTTGCATCAAGCCACACATATAAATATACAGTGTAAATATCTACAGGTTACGTATTACAATATGTGGAGAAATGTGGAAGGACCATCTAGAGCAGCGCTATTCAACAGAGATATGATGCAGGTGTAAATGCTAGCCAGCCACAGTGTGATTTTAAATTTTCTAGCCACATTTAAAAAAAAAAAAAAGTGAAACTAGTTATCATAAATTTATTTAGCTCAATTTATTCAAAATATTATTGTAACATTAAATCTACATAAAATATTAAGGGACTATTTTGCTTTCTTTTATTCATCCTAGGTCTTTCAAATCTAGCATCTATTTTATATTTATGGCACACATCTCAATTTGATCTAGCTATTTAAAAAGCTCAATAGCCATATGTGGCTAGTGGCTACCAAAACGGACAGCACAGATCTAGAAAATTCAAGGGATAATAAAGTAAAGGAAACTTAGAAATGAACAGTTGTTCCTATCTCTCATCACTGCTTCAAAATTGTATTATGTCTTATTAAACCATGGAATGAAATTTGGAGAAGGGCTCTTCTTGAAACCTATTTTCATTGTCTCTAATCAAGATTAAACATAAGTCTTGGTTATTTAAAAAAGAGAATACCTTGGCCTTGTGTGTTTGTGAATTATGTTTAGGAGCCTGGGAATTATTTTAAATTGTTTCCCATATTAGAAATTATTATTGTAGTGCCACATTCACTGCCTCTTTCCTAAATATTTGGAATCTCATTCCAAAGTACTAGTCAAGATACATGTTATTGTTCAACATTCTAGCAGAAATGGTACAATTCTGAGGCTTGTATGCCATATACAAAACGTCCCTGTTAAGGATTGTACAGCAAAGGGGCACCTGGGTGGCTCAATCGGTTAAGTGTCAGCCTCTTGGTTTCAGTTCAGGTTGTGATCTCAGCTTCATGAGATAGAGCCCCGTGTCAGGCTCTGCGCTCAGCATGGAGTCTGCTTGAGATTCTCTCTCCCTGTCCCTCTGCCCCTCCCATCCACTCTCTCTCTCTCTCAAATAAGTAAATAAGTAAGTAAATAAATAAATAAAGGATAGTACAGCAAAACCATGTGGCTTTTACCCAGTTATGTCCTCTCCGGAAAAGAAAAGTAAATAAATGAAAAATACAAACTTGAAAAAAATGCTGAAACTGTATTAATTAAAATTGCTTTGGAAAGGTTCATATTATTTTAAAATTTTTTTAATTGAAGTGTAGTTGACATACAATGTGGTGTTAGTTCCAGGTGTACAACATAGTGAATTGGCAATACTATATGTTGTACAGTGCTCACCATGATAAGTGTAGTCACCATCTGTCACCATACAATGTTATTATAATATGTACATTATATGGCATTACAAATTCATGCTTTTTGTCCTAAAGTTTAATTAAAATGCAGGTCCCTTGAAACTGATAGTTTACAATTCTAGAACCAGTGTATGGAGTATGCCTCATTCACAGAAAAGTAAGTGATATAATACATAATTGTGCTAACGGTACGCATTCTTCATTGCCCTTGAAGAATTTGATTTATGGAAATCAATTAATCAGGGACATTGTCAGTGATATTTCTCATATACTGAAATCATTGCTATTGTTAGCAGAGTAGTATCGAAAGCACCTAGTTCTGTCAAATTCAGTTAGCTACTTAATTCATGCTTTACCACAAAGTAACATGCCAAAAACTAAGACAAGCATAATTTTTGGATAATGTCACTATGATTCCTTCTTGTTAAGTATAATTTAACTTTCTTTCTTTATTAAAGTTGAAATGTCTACATGAACGAAATTATTTCCTTTTCAAGACAAAACATCATATGGTTATGAATATTTGTATAAGTACGTTAATACTCGTAGATGTGTCAGCAAAACACAATTTGGCAACAATAAATAAATACAGAAATGTACCTATCTGTAAATATGTATATGTGTGTGTGTATATTTATACACATATAGTTTCTTTTTTTTTTTAAGATTTTATTTATTTTAGAGAGAAAACATAAGCAGGGGGAAGGGCAGAGGGAGAGGGAGAGAGAATCTCAAGCAGACTCCATGCTGAGCACAGAGCCCAACACGGGGCTGGGTCCCACGACCCTGAGATCATGACCTGAGACAAAACCAAGAGCTGGTTGTTTAACTGACTGCGCCAACCAGGCACCCCTGCACATGCAGTTTCTAACAACATGAAGCCATCTTTGGGAGCAGTGAAAGAAGTAGGTTATCCATTTCTTTACAAAGAGGAAAACATATATTTTCACTATATTTTACTCAGGCAGAGCACACTGGAAATAGTAAATTTTGAGTAATATGTATTGACATATAAGTTCTTATATTCACACATTTATTCATGTGTATTATTCTTATCATTAGTGTTTATAAAATAGATAAACACAAATTAAAATTTTTCTTCATATATATGTTTGTACGTTACAGTTTGTACAATAGTGTCTTGAGTATATGCTAGATACTTAACACTTGCTAAAATACTGCTGCCTGGCAAATGCTTTTTCATCTTACCAAAAATGAAGAACTTGAAACTGTTATTCTATTGAGAGTTAATGGAGTCCTGGAGGAAAAATAACATGGCTTAGGAGTAAATCAAAGGATGCTTTAATATCAAATGTGTCATTCTGAACGGTGTGACCATGAGTAAGTTATTTCACATCTTTAAACTTTAGTTTTCTCAGTTGAAAAGTGATGTCTAGGGAGTAAAAAGGTTCAAATATGCCTTATCCTATTAATATTTCCTGTAAACATGTTATTTATTATTCCAGTGGTTCTATTGATACATCTGATTAAAGATACACTTTATTTTACATTTCTATAAACAAGGTCTTTTCTTTTTTAAAACCATTGTAAAATATACACATGGTTGCTTTTATCGATATAATTTGTTATTAAAAAGATATAATTTGTTATAAAATTAATCCTGGAATATAGGTCTAGTGTAAAACTTTCCCTAAAATACCAAATTTGCCATCATGCTAGTTTCTCCTTGTTGTCATATGAAATAAATTCCTTTTCTTGTTTTTGGAATATTCATTTGATTAAATTATATGATTTTAACTCTGAAAGGAAACAAGATAAAGAAAAAAAACATTAAAAATTCTCATAGCCCTAATAATAATTTGAATATGTAGTATTGATTTTTCAAGTGTTATATGTGTATATATATATATATTTATATTATATATAAAAATATTTAAATATATATATATATAAAGTGTGTGTGTATATATACATATATGTGTGTGTGTGTATATACATGTATATATACATACATATATATATAAAATCTTCAAGAGAAGACCTGAGTTTCTGACAGTTTGGAAAAGAATATTGAATACTGAAAAGGGGTTACAGGAAGGCTGTAAAAATAAAAAGGAATATATTACAATTTTATTGGTGGTCTGTTCTTCCTCACCTAATAATACACATAAAGAATCTGGTGGTATGCTGGAGCCAGCCTGTAGAATCTTAGGAGGGCTGGTGGTATACATCTTTTCCTAATTTCATGTTTAAGGATGCCACTTAATATCTTAAAATCAGCTATGTAGGGCATATGCTACAAATCAGAAATTACGGAACTGCTTTCTGTTCCTTAGTTGGACAATGTTCTTCCTTTTCTAGGCCAAGGTTTTTATTTTTCTGTTTTTTTAATACAGTAGTTCCTCTTCCAGGAACACTCTCTCTGCATCCACATTTGTTCTTGTAATTGTTTGGTCTCACACAGAGAAGTAAAGTCTATGGACCCCTTCTCAGATAATGTTTTTATAAGCATAAAGTCAAATACATAGGATTTCAAGAGAAGCTGGTTATATAGAAATGTAATTATCAAAATATTAAAATTATATAATTTTGTCTTCCATTAAGTCAAGTAAGATCTTGAAGCAGATGTAATAACTATCATAATTTTAAGTTACTACTTGATATGTGATATGAAAAAAATATGTAATTTCTAATATTAATATGCCGCCGAGACTAATTCCGCTATGATGTGTGTCTATGTTCATAATCTAAGGAAATGCTAATATTAACAACTTTATTGAAGAATGATTGATATTCAAAAACCTGCACATATTAAATGAATATAATTTAATGAGATTTGACATGTGCATACATTCGAGAAACCATCATCGCAATCAAGGTAACAGATACAATTACTACCTTGAAAAGTTAAAGAAATGCTCATTTAATGTTATTTTATTTTTTATTTTTTAGAAATGCTCATTTTAATCTGATCAATTGCATTTTTTTCTACAACTGAGTGGACAGACTCTTTGAATCATATTTCAGTATATCTGTTGACACAGTCAAATTTTGTGTCTCTCTCGGGTCTTTTTTGATTTTCCATTTTTGGAAATTTGATTTTGCATTCTTTGTTATCCCAAAGTAATCACCAATTTTTAGATAGCAGTAATGATGCTATTGTAATTACCAGTTTGATTCTTCTAGAAGTCTTAGAGAGAAAGGGCTGTTTATACCTTTTTCATGAATATTGTTTCAGCTCCTAGCACACATGACACAGAGTTCATGAATGAGTAAGTGAACAGATCCATAGAAATTTGTGGCTCACTGTTGATTCCTACTCATAGTAAAAGTAAGAAAAAAGTACAAAGATGTTTTCTTTTTCTGATGGTTGTCTCTTTCTTTTCTACATACGTGGAATCATTAGAGATTAATATTGGTGGGTTTTTCCAGATATGGCAACAATAATATACACCCTGTTAAGGAAAACTCAATCTGAACCTCAACAGCAGAGAGGAAATGTCGTTATATACATAGAAAATTGCATAATTTATATACAGTTGTAGCACTGCCTAAAATTGGCTCTATATGATCTCTTTCCAGGCGTTCTCTAATTTTTTTGGTATCAATTTATCAGGTGTCCCCATGGAGTTGAGCTAGCATAGTAATACATAGTTTCTGAACTCCCATTTATCTTGTCAATATCTCATACTGTCTACACGTCACAATAATAGTATCACAGGAGTAGTATCTTTATTCCTGGCCTTAGATATTATTCTGTCGCCTCACTCCAATCATTCTTGGACAGAGCCAGCACTAAAAGTTGGTGGGTTTGGGGTGAATAGAGAAGAACAATATCTAATCCAAAGTGAGTGTTGATTGAATAATTGTTTATTTTCTCTTCCTTCTCCATAGTGGTGGCTTCTCTGCATTGCTTACACTTTTCCTACCCAGCGTATTTATCAGAACTTTCCTTACCACTAAGATGTATACATTTATAAGCATCAAAACAATGTATCCCCATAAAACACATAACCGTTCCTTTCTCCCCTGCTAACCATATATGCATGGATTCCCAGCCTTCTGGGAACTCAAGACATTCACTCTTCTTCTCCAATCTTATCCATTCAAAATCAACATTAAATTCTTCCAAGATAGAAGGGCCTCTAACTTTATATGTTATTTGATAACATGGAAAAAAGTATACACTGTATAAGCCAAATAATATTTTAAACATAAAATAGGTCATTTGTGTTTTAAATAAATTATATGCTAAATGAGATATTTCAATGTGGTTTCCTAAGCTGAGACTCTATTCTTGACTACCAAATTGGAAAACTTCCCACTTGAAGGTTGGAGACACATTTTATTCTGGTATTTGGACCCCCTCTGTGTTTTGTGTAATTAAATGTATCTGTGGTACTTTGTCTTATATGATCAACATCTGTCAAGTCAATCCCATGAAATATCATGATGGAAGAGTTCTTATGAGCTGACAAAAGTGGCAACATACATCTTTGTCACACAATATTATTTTATTTTTTTATTTTTCCCAGGTTGAGGTATAATTGACAAATATATATGTGTGTGTGCATGTTTATATTATATAATGTGATGTTTTGATATATGTATACACTACGAAATGATTACCACAGTCAAGCTAATTTCATTCATGTCACATAGTTATCATTCTGTGTGCGTGTGTGTGTGTGTGTGTGTGTGTTGTGAGAACACTTAAGATCTAGTCTCTTAGGACATTTCAAATATACAGCATAGTATATTAACTCTAGGCACCATGTTGCACATTAGATCTCCCGAGCTTACTCATTCTACTTAACTGAAACTTTGTACCCTTTCACTGACCTCTCCCCATTTTCCCCACCCTTCAGCCCCTGGCAACCACCATTCTACTCTGTTTCAACGTTTTTAGATTTCACATATAAGTGAGATCATGCAGTGTTTGTCTTTCCACGTCTGGCTTACTTCACTTAGCATAATGTCCTCAAGGCTCATCCATGTTGTTGCAAGTGGCAGGATTTCTTTTTAACGCTAATTCATTTTATCACACTTATATTTATCACATTTCCTTTATTTAATCAACTGTCGGTGGACTCTTAAGCCATTCTATTTTGGCTGCCGTGAATAATGCTGCAATGACCATGGGAGTGCAGGTATTACTGCAGAGAGTGATTTTATTTCCTTTGGGTATATGCACCTTTCAAAGTGGGATTGCTCGATCATATGATAGTTCTAGTTTTCATTTTTTGAGGAACTTCCGAATTATTTTCCGTAATGGCTGTACCAATTTTCATTCCCACCAACAGTGTACAAGGATTCTCTTCTCCATGTCCTTGCCAACTCCTGTTTTGATAACGACCATCTGAACAGGTGTGAGGTGATATCTCATTGCAGTTTTGATGTGCATTTCCCTGATTATTAGTGATGTTGAGCATCTTTTCATATACTTGTTGGTCATTTGCATGTCTCTTAATTTTAAAATGTTGGTGATATTTATATGCATTTTTTTCATTAGTCTCTATATTATACTGTTATGAGCAGCTAGGGGGTACTTAAAGCCTTTTAATGTGGTTTTTCTTTCAGTTTCTCCTGCATTTCAGGTTTTGAGAAATTTGTTTGATTTTCATAAATTAAGATGTATAAAAATATCTTTAGGGTAAATTATGCATTTTATTAGAAAGTAGCACATCAGTTTTTTAACATTTAGCCTTTAATTAAATCTTCCATATTAACATAACAGCTCTTTTATTTTCGAAATATGGCTGGTAGGTCCTTTACAGTCATTTTACTTTTATTCATTTTGTGTAACTTTGTTTTAGATAAATCTCTGTCATATAGCACATTGTTGGGCTATGGGTTTTGATATTATAGAATCTTTTTTTAATAGGTTAACTTTTCCTGTTTATACTTACTGATGTGATAAAAAGAATTGATTTTACTCCTTTCCCTTTATCTATATTATATTACCTGCTTTTAATATTTTCCCTTTTATTTTTGCTAAACTTATATGATTCTGTTTTTCTATTCATAATTCAGAAGGTTAGCAATCAATTTCTATCATTCTCTTGTTTGATTCTATAACTTTGAAGATGTGTAATCTGAATTACTGAAAGGTATTGGCAGGGGTGGTGATGGTGAATCAGATGTATCTGCATTTCAGAATGAAAATCCAAAGTAGGCCAGTTCTAAGTAATCAAAGATAGGTTAAGGGCCTATCTCTGATGGCTCTTACACTCTTATTTACTTACTTACTTATTTATTTATTTATTTATTTATTTATTTATTTATTTATTTTTTAAGAAATGCAGCATCACCAGTGCTCTTAAAGGCACAGAGGATATTAAAATATGAAAAAAGGACATTAATAACTCTGAAATAAAAGTAAAATTGTACATACCATAACAATGCATCTTAAAATCAGTGACACTGTAATGAACTATGATATATAATTATTAAAACCTTAATTGACCTCTCCACCTTAAAAGATGAGACTATTAGCAGACAACTTCTTTCTATCTCTACTTCCTGATAATTATTTATATATTACATCTGATATCATAAGCTCTATAATACATACTTTTATTTATTTTTTTTTAAGATTTTTTTATTTATTTGACAGAGATAGAGACAGCCAGCGAGAGAGGGAACACAAGCAGGGGGAGTGGGAGAGGAAGAAGCAGGCTCCCAGCAGAGGAGCCTGATGTGGGGCTCGATCCCATAATGCCGGGATCACGCCCTGAGCCGAAGGCAGACGCTTAATGACTAAGCCACCGAGGCGCCCCTATAATACATACTTTTAAAGCAATAATAATCTAGTTCTTGACTTCTCAGATCAAGATTTTATGTTTTACTTCCCTCTATGGAAAATGGTGAAGTTATTACACTTATACTTTCTTACACCCCGTACCATAAATTTAGGTTTCTTATTAGGTGTAACTATATGAAATTGAAATTGCCATTTTTCAAGGTTGAAAGAATCAACTATTGAGAATTATATATAGTCTAACCTAATATATTTTTTTCTTAAGTTTTTATAATTTTAACTTGTATAACCATATTTTATACACAGCCTGGGAGATTTATATACATATAGTAATTACCCCTCTGTAAAATTTATATATATTTTCCAAATCATCTCATCTTGCCTATGGATATCTAGGGCAAGTATTTTTGTCTTTCAACAGGAAGTGAAACAGCAGTTTCTCACATAACACACAAACAAGTTTCTCCAGAACTCAGTTTCATGACCACAACTTGTAAGGAAGGATGGAAAGTACGCTCCCAGGGTAGGTGGCAATGTGCCCAGCTTAAACTAAGATGTTTTATTTTTAAAATAAAGATGGTAGGAAAAGATATTTGAGGACGATTAGCAGTCTCTGACACAGATACTGTCTAATTCTTGACATTGATAGACCTACAAAATTTACATCACTGTGTTAACATTCTATAGCGATTGGTAAAGATCAAAATGAGTCTATAATTTCTAAGGAACTAGAGAAGAATTTAAAAGCAGAAGAGCAAGTAACAAAAATCTTGATAAGTCATGCTAAAAAAGAGGAAAATAATGGGGAAAGAGGTAAAATTCAAATCACAAATGGAAACTAAATATTATGACAGAAATTAGACTAAATCAGTAATAGAAATTTCTAAATATTTGAGATAAAAATATCTATGATGACATTATAAGGCTAAACATAAGGAAAGATAATCCACATTTTTAAAATAACAACATAATGAGGTTATTAGTGGTATAATCAAGCAAAGTGGAATTTAAGTTTAAAAATCGTTCAGTGGAATAACTGGGGATATTTTGTGTTGTCAAATGGCATGGCCCATAAGAATATATATAATGGTTCAGTGTAATTAATCACTCAATAAGGTAATATCAAAATATAAAGTAAAATATTTTGTAAAAATACTTAAAAATGGATGAATCCACAATCATAGAGGGAATTCTTAATATTCTCCTAGAAATTGACAGAACAAGTAGATAAAATAAATTAAAATAGAAAATTTAGGTAACAGAATTAATAAGCTTAGTCAATTAAAATGTGTAACGAAAATTGTATCCAAGGAACAGAAAATATATTCTTGTCCGGTTGTTCTGGAACACTTCCAAAAACCAATACATTATAGGCTGCAAAGAAAATTAAAAATTATTTGGAATAGAAAAAAGCCCACATAGGCCATGTTTGCTGAATTCTACAATAAAACACTTATGCTCTCTCCCTCAAATAAATAAACTCTTTAAAAATACAATAAATAAATAAATAAATAAATAAATAAATAAATAAATAAATAAATTTAAAAAACTGTGTTAAGGAGGAAGACCTTCCTCTGCCCTGTGGTCCTTCTAGCTGGACTAAGAATCAAATTGACATGAGACAGATTAACAGGAGAAAACCAAATTTATTAGGTATATGCACGGGGAGGGGAGTACACACAAACATGAACTTCCAAAGACAGGTAAGAGAATCTCATAGGAGCTATGGAGACAGTAGGGTCTTAGGACCCAAAGGGAGAAAACCTGTTAGTAAGAAGGTTGAAAGGAGCTGTGTGGAAAAACAAGATTGTTCTATTATGCAGATGATTCCGTTTGTAAAGGGGGGGCACTATCAGTGCTCCTCTTCCTGTTGGGGCTCTCCTTTCCAATGTAAATTTAAGCAATTAAAGGGGAGGCAGAGCATTTACTTTTAACTGGAAATAATCTTTGTGCCAAAGTGGCACATTTTGGAGTGTCTCATCCTGTACCCCTTTAATTGTCCTTATTATCCATTTGACTTCAAAGACAAAGTTATACTAGAATAATATAAAGTAGAAAATGTAATGGAACTATTATAATAAATTATAAATAATATGTATAATAAATATTATAAAATGAAATATTAACAATAAATTATAATAAAAAATAATATTTAAAGCATTATATACAAAATATGTTTGGAGAATTCGGTTCATCATAGAACGCTGGGCACCCACATTTCCATCGCACTGACCTCCTATCTAACAAAGATCTGACAAAGAGGTACAAAATATAAAGGAAATTTTTCAAAAGCATATGGCTAAACAACATAGAATTATATGGAGAACTTGTCAATTCATTCTGGTTGTCACATTAACTCTGAGAGCGAAACTGGGTAAAGAAAACACGGAAAGAAAATGATCAATTTCACCTGAGACTATGTATATAAATCCCTGAAATAAATAAATACGTATATATGTATATGTGTGTGCGTATGTGTGTGTGTGTATAGATAGATAGATAGATAGATAAAATATACCTGAAATATAATATTGACAAATATAGCAGATTCTTAAAAAGAGTAATTATTCATGACCTAGTAGATGTTATCCCAAGAATTCAATGAAGTTTCACAATTAAAAAAAAATTAATGTAATTCTTCTGAGAAATATAGTAAAGGCAAAAATAAACTATACGAATATTTGAAAACTTGCTAGAAAAAAACTAACATTAACAGCAATTCCTATTAAAATTCTTAGCTAGAAATAGATTCCTTTCCATTTCGTGAAGTGTATTTTATCATAAATAGAGAATAAACATGATACCTAAATAATATGAATTAATGGAGCGATAATGTTAATCAGTAATACATACCTAAATGTGTGTAAAATCATTCGAACCATTCAAAGTTTTTCTGGATTACAAAAAATGTTTAAAATGAGCGAAGAGGGGTGACTGGGTGGCTCAGTTGGTTGAATGTCTGACTCTTGATTTTGGCTCAGGTCATGATCTCAAGGTTGTGAGATGGAGCCAGACTTGGGCTCCCTGCTCAGCTCAGCTCAGAGTCTGCTTGTACCTCTCCCTCTGCTGCTCCCTCTCCCCCCTCAAATAAATAAATAAATCCTTAAAAAATAATAAAATAAGCAAAGAAATATGGATATTAATAACACATGAGATTAATTTCATTTGCAGAAGATAAATGGTCTAAAAAGCCTAACTTTGAAGTTAACAGTCATTAGAACCAAATCGCTCAGTCATTTTGATACACACACACACACACACACACACACACACAGAGGTCACATTCTATATATGACCAATAAATAATGAGAAAATGTAATCATAAAAAGGCCCAATTTGCAATAGTGACCCACTGAAATTTCACGCCAAGTCCAGTGCTACATTTCTCTAGTCTGTCCAATGTCCAGTTATCTCTGTCTTCACTGGTCTCTTGGCTTTCACCCTTGGTTCCCTGCAGTCTTTTTTCAACACAGCAACCAGCGGTATCTTTTTTTTTTTTTTTTTTTTTTTTTTTCTGGTAAGAGGTATCTTTAAAAGCTGAAATTAAGTTTGTTCATAACCTCTGATAGCTATCTCCTCACTCAGAGTAAAAGCCAAAGACCTGATGGGAGCCTATACAATCATTGCTCCCTTCATGCCTATGACCTCATTTTCTGAAACTATCCAATTAGCTCACTTTGCTCCAGCAACACTGGTTTCTCGCCTCTTCTTGGAATATGCCAAACATGTTTTCATCTCAGATGTTCTTCCTTTGCCTAACTACGATTATCTAGTTATCCACAGGGTTACTGTCTCATCAGTTATTTAGTTAAAGATCACCCTTTAGTGAAGACCTTCTGGTCCATCCTATCTAGCCTTGTATTGCCTACACGAAGTCTCTCTTTTTTTTCTGTTTTTCTCTGTAACACTCACTACTGTGTTACATATTGATCCTGTTTTTTTTCTGTCTCCCCTGTGCAAAGATGTAGGACCATGCAGGCTGAGATCTGCACAGCTTCAACAGAAACATTTTTTTACTTCCTGTTGTATAATGTGTCATCCCCCTGCTCTTTCGTAGTAATTCAAGTCCTATTAGGACATGGATTCTTACTGGGCTTTTTTTTGCCCTATCATAGGAGTGAGGTTGAGGGTATTGGGAGACAAGGTCAGAGAAATAATGAGACCTGATTATGGATGGGCTTTGAAGGCATTGTAAGAACTTGGAATTTAGTTGGACTGAGGGTTTGTAATGACTGGAAAGTGATAATGAGATGAGTGACCTAATCCAATTTGTACTTTAAAGGTTCACTCTGGAGGCACCTGGCTGGCCCAGTAGGTAGAGCATGCTATTCTTGATCTCAGGGTTTTGAGTTCAAGCCCCATGTTAGGTATAGAGCTTACTTTAAAAAGGGGGGAAAAAGGTTCACTCTGACTGCTAAGTTGAGAATAGACTGTTGGGGAGGAAGATGGCATCATGGGTATTAATTAGGAGGCTATTATAATGAATCCAGTCAGAGATGATGACAGCTTGGCAAAAAGGGGACAGCACATTGGAGATGGAGAGTTATGCTCAGGTCCTGGATATATATTGAAAGTAAAGCCAGTAGGAATTGCAGACATATTGGGTGTGGGGTGTAGGAGAAAAGGTAGAGGCAAGGATGACCAGAAAGGTTTTGTGCCTGAGTAGCAAGAAGTATGCAATTGGCACTTACGGAGATGGAGGAAATACCCATAGGGCATATTTGTGTCGGAGTGGGGGTAAGGGAGAAGATTGGTAGTTTGACTGTGGATATATCAGGTTTCATATTTCTGTTAGACTTTTGGGTATATTTGGATATATGACATTGAATTTTAAAGGGAGACATACAAACTAAAGACATAAACTTGTGTACCTGTCAGAATGGCTAAAATTAATAACACAAGAAACAACAGGTGTTGGCAAGGATGTGGAGAAAAGGGAGCCCTCTTGAACTCTTGGTGGGAATGCAAACTAATGCAGCCACTCTGGAGAACAGTTTGGAGGTTCCTCAAAAGGTTAAAAACAGAACTACCGTATGATCAGCAATTGCACTACTATGTATTTACCCAAAAGATACAAAAATACAGATTCGAAGGGGTACATGCAACCTGATGTGTTTTTTTAAAGATATATTTATATTTATTTTAGAGAGCATGGGGGTGGAGGGGTAAAGGAAGAGGCAGAGAGAGAATCTTGAGCAGACTCCCCACTGAGCACAGAGTGCAATGTGGGCTCAATCTCAAGACCCAGAGATCATTGCACCACAGTGTTTATAGCAGCCAAACTGTGGAGAGAGCCCGAATGTCCGTCAACTGATGAATGGCTAAAGAAGATGTGGTATATCTGTACACACACACACGCGCGCGCACGCGCGCACATGCTGCAATATTACTCAGCCATCAAAAAGAAAAGAATCTTGCCATTTGCAACAATGTAGATGGAGCTAGAGTATATTATGGTAAGCAAAATAAGCCCGAGAAAAACAAATACCATATAACCTCATTCATATGTGGAATTTAAGAAAGGAGATGGGGGCGCCTGGGTGGCTCAGTAGGGCGCCTGGGTGGCTCAGTCGTTAAGCGTCTGCCTTCGGCTCAGGGCGTGATCCTGGTGTTCTGGGATAGAGCCCCATGTCAGGCTCCTCTGCTGGGAGCCTGCTTCTTCCTCTCCCACTCCCTCTGCTTGTGTTCCCTCTCTCGCTGTCTCTCTCTGTCTAATAAATAAATAAATAAAATTAAAAAAAAAAAAAAGAAAACAGATGGACATATGGGAAGGGGAAAAAAAAAAAGATAGAGGGAAACAAGCCATAAGAGACTCTTAGTGATAGAGTACAAACTGAGGGTTGATGGAGAGAGGTGGGGGGGGGGATGGGCTAGATGGGTGATGGGGATTAAAGAGGGCACTTGTTATGATGAGCGCTGGGTACTATATGTCCGTGATGAACCACTGAATTCTACTCCAGAAACCAATATCACACTGTATGTTCACTAACTAAAATTTAAATAAAAAACATAAAGATACAGACTTGTGATTTATCCAGCTATAGATAGGTTTTTGTTTTATTTGTTTTTATTATTAACTGTGGTGAACAAATACATAACACAAAATTCAGCATCTTAACCATTTTAAAATGTACAGTTCAGTAATGTTAAGTATTATAGGTGGTGTTTAAGCCATGCCCATGGGTGAGATCAACAAGAATAGGTATGAAAAGCAAGGAGAAAGTCTCCCTAGATTAGTCCCTGGGGTAAACCAATGTAAACATGATGAGGAAGAACCAACAGTATAGAAGGAAAAGCCACTGAGAGGGGAGAGGGAACACCATAGAGTATGGGGTGAATAAAAAGCCAAGGGAAAAACAGGTTCAGGGTAGAAGTTGTGTTAACTGTGTCATGTGTTGCTGAATATTCACAACAGATGAGCACTTAGATTTGGCCATCTGATTTAGTACTGCGGAGCTCATCGGTGACAGTGCTGTGTTAACATTCATATTTTGTCCCCGGTGCTTCCCCCTTGTTTCTGTCTGTGTACTTGCCTTGTGACTCTTCAGTTCTCCCCACAGAGACAAAGTGGACTCAGGATCTTGGACTCAGCATTGTTTTGGCTGATAGAACACAGAAGGGAGTTCTAGTACACTAGTTTCTTAAGAGAGAAGCGTATTTGCCTTTGTCTTGCCCTTCTCTATCACTAAGAGCAGGATGTGGTCTGGTTAGCCTGTTGGTCCAAGGAGGTTGAGGCTCCCTTGAGACAGGCCCACACACCTAATCTGCAGCTTGGAGCTGTCCAGCCTAGCACGTCTCTATCAACTGACTCCTAGGTGCACTGCTTCTGATGGATAGATGCCAGAGACATTATGTGCTTGCTACATGGTTAACTGATATGGTGACCTTGACAAGAGCTGTGTTGTTGGAATGATGGATAGAGAGCCTGACTAAAGTAAGTCCAAAGGAGAATGGGAAGAAAATAATTGGATATAGTATAGCAACTCTTCTCTACTGTTTTCGTGATTTTCCATGACTGGGATATAAGAAATGGGAAAGTACCTGAAGAGAGATGTCGAGCAAAAAAATGATTTTCCTTTGGATGACAGAAATGACAGCATGTTTGAATGCAGATAAGAATGGTCCAGTAGAATGGGGGAAAATGATGATGCAAGAAGGAATCACTCCAGTCATTCTGGATGATGCTACATATACAAGTGCATATTTGGGCCTAGGAAAGTTTCAAATTCAGATTGTCCTGTCGTGAAAATCCACACAGTTTCTATTAAAATATGCTGTCAAGCTTCTCTCTCAAAGCAGTAAATGTGGAATGAGTGTGGGAAGATATGTAGTAAAGCCAATTTACTGGAATGATAATTTAAAGTCCAGAGATCTTCCTAGGATGTGCCTTTAATTAGATGCATGATCTCAGGCAGGTCCTCTAATTATTTGGATCACTTCGTTTCCTCACCTTATTACAAAAATGAATAGAGAAATGAGCTCTAAATTTCCTCATCTAGCTCTAAAATAGTATTATTTCAAGACCCGACAATTATGCTTGAAATTGCCCCTCTGAGAGCTGTTGCCATCATTATGTAAGTGCACAGCTCACTGGCATTCTCCTATATAACAGATCTCAAAATGCCTCTTTCACAGTAACATCCCAAACTCACCTAAAGTCAGATATTTTAGAATATCTGACATCTGCTTAGTCTCCCAAGGCTGGCAGAATGGATTGAATAATAGTTATTTTAGGATGTAATTGCCGCACTGTTAAAAAATAAACCCCTCTGCAACTAAATAATGTCATATTTCTGAGCCACTTATGTAACCAAAATGACTTATCCAAATAAAAGAGCATGATTTGGGGAAACATTTAAAAAGTCATTGCAAATGATTTTCATTACTAGGCTGCTGTGCTGTAAAAGTGTGATTCTCCATAGTTTAGAAGGGAGCAATGCAGAACAATGGCAGTTTTCTAATATTACATGTTAAGAAATCTTAGCTTGGCAGCAATAGAGAAAATTAAGGTATAGAGTACAGGAAAGGGAATATGGAAGTACCTAAAAGGCCCTAAATGCCTTGGGGCAATTAGAAGGTAGTGCTAAGCAATTGTGCAAGGAGATTAGAACACTGACGGCCCTTGATCAGTTTCTGCACAAATAATAGAGGAGTAGTTGACAACCAAGAGGGGTAACAGAAAGGGAAATGGGGACCTGAGGGGAAGAGATGAAGAAGACAAAGAGAAAAAAAAAAAGGAGGAAATTTCTAGTAACTTTAACTTTGTGTATTCAAGCTCAGGCTGGCCAACTTTTGTAGTTTTGAAGAATAACCACTGAGCCCAGGGTTGGGGGTATGCATAAATAATAATAAGGCGAATAGAGAGATAGATAGATAGATGATAGATAAATGAAAGATAAATGATAGGTAGATAGGTAGATGGATGGATAAACATCTTCTTTCTTACTTGAAATTTGTATAATTGTGAAGAAGAGCAAGAAACTAAGATTAGCACGGTGTGGCACATTAACCACAATCGGGCAATGCCAATGCATATTAAAATTCTCGGTAGGCTACAAATTAAGAATTAAAATGTCCACGCAACCTCAAGTTTGACATGGAAGTTGTGGGTGGGTGTGTCTATGTATATATTTCTGTGTGTAGTATAAAGATTATGAAGTACATTTCAAATAGAATAAATTAAATTGAAACAGACATGGGGTAGCAACTAAGTTCTGAAACTTAAAGTCAAACTATGATTTTTAAAAATTCTAAAATGACTGGTCAAAAGTGGTATTTCAACTAATGCTGTGTATAGGCAAATGACATGTTAAATGATGTATTCTCTGAAATTTGGTCAGATTTCAAATGATGACTAATGTTTCAGTATTTGCCTATCAACAAACAGAATTAAAATACAATATACCATTTTGCTTTAATTTCATCCCCCAAGGAAATACCATGAACAGTCTTACTGAGATTCACATTGACCCAATACTGAAATGTCAAATACATGATACTAGATAGCCCATTACTTCTTGCCATTTCTCTAAATAAAGGTTTCAAGAGAAAATAACACTAATTGACACGGAAATAATTCACCACTATTGTGGCCTGTAAATCATTTTAGAAAAGCAAGAACTCCATTAAATCTCATTCTTTTAATTGGATTTCCTGTCACCTTGCCACCTTTCTATTGGCATTGGCCCAGTAAATTCAGATGCAGCCTCAGTAAATTCAGTAAAAATAATCAGATGCTAACAGTTAGTTCTTCCTTAAAAGATAAAAGGATTAATTTTTAAATAAACCAGGTATTTGACACCAAATTAGTTTGTCATATCATTTGACTTAGTCTCTGTATTGCTACACTGACACATGACTGAATTCAACTTCATTTTTGACAAATCTTTGTTATTACATACACTCTTGCAGTCCCTGAGCTAAGTATTAGAGATATGTAGCCTCATTTAACATCTTGTTTTCCTGTTTCAAGCCAAAGATACGCTAACAGGTGATAGAGCCAGGATTCAAATCTAGATTTATTTACTTGGAAGTCACATTCTATTGCCACAGGCTGTCTTTGAAATACCCTCTGGGGACAGCATTGGGGGGGAGGATAAATAATTATAACTCGGCAAATGGATGTATAAATAACCTACATAAATTGATAGACTTGTTATGTACTTTGGGTGGATATTTAATGTATATTGACAATTTGTATAATTTTAAAGCATATCAAGAAATTAGCTTGTCATAGCATACTGATTTCAGTTTCATCATCTCTAAAAATGATAAACATAGTATATTTACTACAAGGGCATTGGATATTACCATAGCCAGGGGAAAACAATAGTTAGGCAGATCTCAGCTCAAATTCTAGCTCTGCTACCTACTTACTGGCCATGTGACCTTGGCAAGCACCAAAACTCCTATGAGCTTCAGTTTCTTCATCTGTAAAATGGGGATTTATAATATATTGTTCTCAAAATATTCTTGTGACACTAGTACACTACCCCGTATGGAAGATGAACTTAGCCCAAATGCCTAGAATAGATAAAAATCATAATGATTTACTATCTGGAAGGTTTTCTTTTCTTTTCTTTTCTTTTTTAAAGATTTTATTTATTGGGGCGCCTGGGTGGCACAGCGGTTAAGCTATGTATGAGTTAGTTATGCAGATGGCCGTAATAAACCTTTGGAGTTTATACACATTAGCATTCATTAATGACTTTGAAATTATGTGTGCAGTGATAGAGATAAAAATGAAGCATAGGATTAAAACATCATTTCCTTGTAACACCTTTATGAAAACTAATGTAAATAAAGAAAGTGTGTAAGTTAAAGGCACACGATCCTATGAATAAAAATTTTAAAGGTACTTTTTCTGATTTTGAGATGAATTACACTTTTTTTTTTTTAAGGGTTTATTTATCCATTTGAGAGAGAGAGACAGAGACAGAGGGAGCACAAGCAGGGGGAGAGGCAGAGGGAGAGGGAGAAGCAGGCTCCCTGCTGAGCTGGGAGTCAGATGTGGGGCTCGATCCCAGCCCATGACCTGAGCTGATGGCAGATGCTTAACCACCTGAGCCACCCAAGTGCCCCTGAATTACACTTTCATTGATGTCTTTGTTTCACTGTCAGGGCAACAGAGAATTTTGAAATTTCACAGAAAAGTTATGTCTAAAATAAAGCAATATGTTCTTGGGAATCTAGGTTGAATATCTAAGCAATTATTCCTCAATTTTAATATACACTTGCCCCTTCAACTTGTAAATCATTAACCTTAAATTACTACAATTAAATCATCAAGGGATGGTTTTTACCAGTTGATCAAAGTAAGGAGCAGGGATCCTCGCTGTAGCTGTGGTTGTTATTGTTCTGTTGTTTTATTCCTTCCCTACAGGGCAGAATGTGAGTAGAGACCAGTCAATGCATGTGAGAAATCACAGTTGATCATTTGCATTCTCATCAGTGGATAGTCTTCCATATGGTGCTTTTTGGTATCCAAATAAATGCTCTCTGTCAGACAGTTTGTTACAGACTATTAACATGAGAAGTTCAGATATGGGCCATGATAGATAAAGTTATATTGGGTAACTACTACGTATATTTATTTTTTATGATGCCACATGCTCTGTTTTCTCTCTTCAGGAGAAGGGTATTCTCCTTATGCTTTCCCCTTAAAATTTTTTGCTAACCAGAACAACAGAGAATTTGTAAGCCCTGGCTATGGTTGGTAGGCAATGTTATATTCACAATTTTTCACACTGATAATTCTCTACAATTTATTTCTTTGTACATATGTAGAGTTAATTTAGCTATCAATTACAAGCTACCCTTTGATAATACCACTGCGTTATACAGAAATTATTTGAGCATGTTAAAATTGTTTTAAAAACAAATGACAATTTCAGTTACTTCAGGATGAAAAATACAAAATTACTTCATCTATGAAAACTGTTTAATCAGCAATTTTAGCAAGCAAGAAACAAGTTATAAAGGTAAAGGAAATAGATATATTATATAAATTTACATGTATATATAAAATCTCACAATCCTAGAACAACTGCTTGCACATAAACAATATATATTTTTATATACACATATGCATATATAAATACATATTTATTTACTATTACATAGGAAAAATCTTCCTCTCCTCAGATTTTCTTAAAAATTTTAAATATTGGTTTTGTGTAAAATGCAGATACATATCCATTTTCAGTTTAACCTATAATATATATTTTTATCTTCCCCATTATTTTATTGGTGAATACATTTGGTATTCATAAAATGGGCAACAATAGAACTATAAATGCATTCCTTAAATCACAATGCAGAGTATCTGTTATTGGATATTATAAATTGTATTTGAAATTGAAATTACTATTGATTCAAAAAACTAAGAATTTCTCTATAGTGAATAGAACAAACTTTAAAATTTCTACCAATCAGAAGAGCCACACAATGACTACATGATTACTTTTACTCTTCTGAATCTTACATATTAGAGTTAGAGAAAATGTGGGATAAAATACATGAAAAGAATGCTGTCTAATCACAAAGAGAAAAAAAATAGAGGTTATAACAACATAATAAATAAGCATCCATAGTAGTTAACCTGATTATGTGTTATGTGGTAGCTAATGGCATTGCAGGTGAATGTCAAACCTGTTATTTGAAAGAACTAGTATGGTTTCCATGATTGCAAAAAGAGTAGTTTAAGGAATTCAACTTTATTACATACTAAAGGCTAAATTTGACTTCTGTTAATATCAACAAAGATTAAATATTTCCTCATAACCAAGCTGAAAGTCAAAGTAGCTTTGCAAATACCACCATAATTACTTCATTATTCCATTTGTTATAAAAGGAATAATTGCTTAGGTATGTTAAATTCCTTTTGTGAAAAATACACTGTGTTTGGGGGATAGAAAAATTAAAAGAACACTTAACATTTGGATTTTCCAGAATCTATTTTCCCGTCCAACATAACAAATCTATTTTTTTTTTTTTTAGGATTTTATGTATTCATTTGAGAGAGAGAGAGAGCACAAGTAGGGGGAGGGACAGAGGGAGAAGCAGGCTCCCCACTGAGCAGGGAGCCTGATGCGGAGCTCCATCCCAGGACTCCAGAATCATGACCTGAACTGAAGGCAGATGCTTAACTGACTGAGCCACCCAGGCGCCCCCATAACTGATATCCAATGGGAATGTTGCAATATATATCCCCTCTCGGTATTTCTGGTGACTGGTATTTGGTAGCATTGCTTAGTGGTTGTCCTTTATATTCTTTGCCCCTGACTTGAGAGAGGTAATGGACATTCTATGTGTAGAAGTTGCAGTGAGTCTTTGAATGCAGTAGGGCAGTGAGGCATGGGGTTTTGGAGACTGGAGGGTTGAGCACCACACTGGAGGTGTGCAGAGGGCATGGCAAGAGCAGCTTTGGTGGTGAGCATCAGTAGTATTTCTGGGGCATGATGTTGGCTCTACCTTGGATCCTTCAGTGCCTCAGTGTCACTTCCCAGCTGCTCCTATAGTCTGTGAACTATCTCATTCTCTTCCAATAAAGTATTTTTCTGCTTAAGATAACCAGAGTAGTTTTCTCTTGTTTGCAGACCAGAATCTTGACTGATACTCCTCTTTCTTTCTGATGTATCTATTTCTTTAACAAAACAAAACAAAACAAAACAAAACAAAAGATTTATTTATTTATCTTAGAGAAAGCACAAGCGAGTGGGGGGCGGGGCAGAGAGAGAAAGGAAGAAAGAGAATCCCAAGCCTGCTTCACGGCTAGCCTGAAGCCCCACACAGGGCTTGATCTCACCATCCCGAGATCATGACCCCAGCTGAAACCAAGAGTTGGACATTCAACTGACTGAGCCACCCAGGCGCTCCTGTTTCTATTTCTTTAATTATTAATTGGTCATGTAAACCTTCTACTGCTCTTTGATAAACTTCTGCTTTAGCGAATTCATGAGCATGTAATGGCTAACCAGGAGATTTTGACCCTATCCAAACATTATTGAAGAGATGCAAGAGCCTCTGGGTCCTGGGAAATAAAATTCCATGACCAAAAATTTGTATTTTTTCACACTTAAATGGAAAAATAACCACTAATTTCAGGGGGAAAACCAGGGCATGAGTAGTGGAATCGTGGCAAAACGCAATAAAATTTTGACACTTACTAGTTACATTTACTAATGTAAATACAATTTAGCACACATAAACTAAAACTATTTTCACCCCTAAGTATTCATCCAAAAGACATTGTGAGGTAACTAAGAAAACAAGAAACTACTTTCTGAGCCTTATGTGTAGGAAAGATTTTGTGAGAAATGATCTGTTTTAGAACTTTAATTGGGGTTATAATGGTATAGAGTTCAAATGGTCCAATTTATATTGGTCCCTACTAACCTATATTTTCCTGCAGTTGTCTTACACTGAATTGCAGTTCACAATATCTAAATATTTTGGGCCAAGACAATAGATGAATGAGTAAATGAATGAATGAATGAATGAGTACCTTACTAAGCATAATTTTTGCAATATGAAAAAATAGTATTAGTACAGATAACCGAATATAAACTGTTATTAACATTTTTAACTAGAATCCAATTTCGTGATAAATGCATTCTGTACTCCAAGGAATTATTAATAAAGTTTAATGGAAGTCTGTCTCATCCATAGCTGATTCCAGGCCTTGTTGCTCAGCAACTACCTGCCAGGTTACATTTCCAAGCTGTAATGTAACTGATTCCCTGGAGAGCACTTCAAACAAATGGGAGTTTTCAGCCACTTAATTCAATGCCCTTTACACAGGGATTGCTTTAGGGACCATGAGATTTGGGATTTTAAATGCCCTGGGATCCCTGTTAACTCTGGAGTTTCCATAGAATGCTGTTTGCAAATAAGTGCCTGGTTTTCCAAAAGAAGTACACCCACAGCTAAAGCCCCCCTTGGCAGGCACTTCATTTCTGGACAGACAGCCTGAAAGTGATGAAATAAAAGAAGGACATCAATAAAAGTATACAGATGGAGAGATAGTTAATTCAGGAGGATATAATGACTGTGGGAATTAACGAAGGGTGGCATTTTAAGAAGGTATGATAGTCAGTGCCCCATATATCTGAGAAGCCAAATTGAGTGAGATAAAGCCATGGGATTCACAATAAATTTGCTGATGAGGCCAAAATAAATTGGCTTTATCAATTGATTGTTTTTCTATCGAGCACTTTACTACCTTACTTTTTAGGTGGTCCCTTGGTAGTTTAGCTTTAAAAAATTTCTGTTCGTCAGTTACTCACCTTCTCTGTCTACAGTCTGATAAAACCGTGACTAGGCCACCCATAAAAAGAAAGTTGAACCAAGGAGATGGAGAGGTCGTAGTCGTTTCTTCATTACTAGCATCAGAGCAGAATGGAAGAAATAAATTAGAAGGCCTATCATAGAAGTCGTCAAAGTTAGCTATTATCAAGTCAAGAATTTATAGGATGGGAATTAAAAAGCGCAAGAGGAAAGGGAAGAAAAAAGTAGAACTCAAGAAAACAAAAAGGAAAATTTTGGAGAGAATTTCAGGAACTCTAAGATTCCTCTAAACTTCTCCTTTATATGTATAAGGAAGTCCATTTCACTGACCTCAGCTTGACAATAAAGAGTGCAAGCGGAGCCAGACGGTGGAATGGAACCCACCAGCTCCTTCTAAGGCATCTAAGATTGTAATGCCCATTGATCTCCTTCTTTCTCTCTCATTCACTCTGTCTCTCTCTCTCTCCACACACACACACATAAATAATTAAATTTTGTATACTATTAAATCATTATACAGCAACTCTATTACTAGCACATAAGTTACTTCATGGCAGAAAAAAAAAAAAGATGTCTTATACACTGTATGTAATGCCTAGCAGAGTGAATTGCAAATTATATGGCTTATTGCTGAAATGGAAAATTGCACACAAACTGCAATCTATTTACTCAAAATTGTGGTATTTCGTGAGACATCTAGAGATCTCCCTAGACATTTGAGTTCCATATCCATCCTGCAGACCTTTTCAATTGCCTGTCCAGTATTCACTTCTCTTCTTTTACTGACTATAATTATCTTTGGGGTAGAAATGTATGTATAGCAACAAGTACTTTTCTTGCAGAAACCCGGACAAATGAAACCATCAAGCCTAGAGAGCAAATACCATGTTTACCCAGTTTATTTCTGACACATTTTGTCGTGGATCTGGTTAAAAACACCCCCTCTTCCCAGGTTCTTTGCAACTAGACTGGCCACGTGACCCAAATTCTGGTCAGTGAGATATAAAAAGAAATCAAGCGTATTGGGCTTTCAAAAAATCTGTAATTTTTCTAACAAAAGGGGCAGATTCAACACCCCCTTAAGCTTGTTTTTCCCTGTGCCCTTTTTCAGCTTCCTGCCTTGAGTAAAGGCTTGATGCTTGATGGTGGAGCTGCCGTCTTGCAACTATGACTTAAAAGGTTACCTTATAAGTGTTATGAGGAAGGATGCTAGAATATTGTAGACTTGACATTTTTCTTAAACAACGACTCATGCCCTGAAATCCATTTCTCTGGGCTTCTTGTTGCCTGAGAAAATAAGACCCCTATTTGTTTGAGACACAGATAATTTGCTAAGAGGTGGTTTTATAAACTCTACTTATAAGTTATAACCATCTATCTATAGATAGAAAGAGATATGTAATACATTTATATTGGCTTTCCAAGTAACATTATTTAAGTCTATCAGTGGAAAAGACCACCATGACTAATGTTTTATATATAACTGGGCAATGATATACTTGGAGAAATTGTTATTGAATGTCGAAGTTGAGGTTTAAAAAAGAAAAAAGACTGTGGACTAGGAGCAGTAACAACTATAAGAAATTTGTTGTAGGGAACAAAACAACTCAATGCCGTATTTGTTCTAACTAAAATTCATCAGTGTGGAAGGACAAGATAAATTTTATTAAATGCCTTCATTTAATCCACATGAAAAAGAAGACTGTGATTAAGGACACGTTGAAATCTTGAATGTTAAACTTATGATTTATGAACATCTAAAAACCAGACAGTAAATAACTATATTGGAGCTGGTGGCCCACAATTTCCAGAAAAGTTTCTGTAAAAAGTGATTCCATCAAGGATTTGTTAAACATCATCTAATATAACATAAATATTGATTCTTGAGTCCAATAAATAGTAGAGGTGAGATGAAATGTCAAATGTCTAATGTGGATAGATCTCATAAAAACACTGGCAACATGTGGCCATTTATCACCTTTTATTTTGTTTTGTGTGCATATTTGTTTTTCAGGATGTATGAGTAGCAGAGTGAAAAAAATATTAAAGGGCATTTTTGTTTGAGGAGATTAAGGGTTTGATCCCATGCTTTCGTGTAAAGTGCATATTGCATGAATATATTTTGAGAACCAGAAATATCATACATTTGGGACCATATAAGAAAGACAAGATTTAGGTAGGTGAGGGAGAACAGATTTGATTCTTTCTACATCAGATTAGGAAAATGTACTCTTGGTGAACAGCAGCAAGGATTGAGGACTTTTTTGTAGAAACCCAGACAAAACCATCAGGCCTATAGAGCAGGCCTATAAAACAGACTGTTTATTTCTGATACATTTTCTCCTTTATGAATAATAAGAAATTGCAAAGCTTTCCAGATATGAACGGGAGATTATCTTTGTTCTGCCAATATCCCTTTGCTCCCCACTTTCTGCACTGCATCATGCTTTAAGAGTTAAACTGAGGGCTTCAGAGGGGAGGGGGGTGGGGGAATGGTATAGACTGGTGATGGGTAGTAAGGAGGGCACATATTGCATGGTGCACTAGGTGTTATACGCAACTAATGAATCATCGAACCTTGCATCAGAAACTAGGGATGTACTGTATGGTGACTAACATAATGTAATAAAAAAACATTAAAAAAATAAAAATAAATAAATAAAATCTTTAAAAAAAAAAGAGTTAGTGGACTGAAAGAGTTTTGTGAGTGATAGGATTTTGTATATGAATTTCCAAATGAGTCAAGCTGAAGTCCTTTCTAGGATGTTGTTTTTTTTTCATTCTTCAGCTCAATCTAATTATCATTTAAAAATTTTTAGATAATGAATGATGGGGTTTTGGAATATAGGTGAGGTTCAGTGGGGTGGAATCCAGAGCCGACGACCAAGAAAGAATTCTTGAGACATCTTTGGTGCAAAATGGTGGTTTATTAAAGCACGGGGACAGGACCCGTGGGCAGAAAGAGCTGCTGCCCCGGGTTGTGAGGGATGGCTGATTATATACTATGGGGTTGGGGGAGGTAAAGAAAAACAGAGGTTTCGAGAGAGTACTTTCGTATGTTAAAGAAGACTCGCAGGATACCAGAGGCCTTGCCATTGTCAAGTTAAGGTTGTTTACCCCTCTAGTAAGGCGTGAACATGAAGATAGTTGGGATCCCTGGAAGTATCTGTGTATGGCCTGCAGATTATAAAGACATTCAGTTGTATTTACATTCCCTTCTGGAAGCTAGGTTACTGATAGCTTTGTTCTTGTAAACTGCTAAGACTCTTGTAAACTGAGGGAGACTCAAGTCCTGCAAGATTGTGGTATCTATAGGTTAACTATTTCTTTTTCCTTCAGGGCAGCCAGGAGTGCATGAGGAATGTCACATACATCCCATGGTTGGGGGGGGGGGTTGTGGGGTGTCAGTCTCTGCTTTGTCCTCAACTTGCCTTCTTTTCCCTCATCACTGTGTCCACCCTCACATTTCCATCTCCTTGTGCCTGTGCATTATTTTCACAGACAGATCCATGACCTACATTTAGCTAGTCTAATGGTTATCAATGCCTCACATACCTATGAGGAAAATTAATTTAAGATAGTCTTGAATCCTTTAATGAAACCACCTAATTTCTGATTGTTTTCTCACCCCTGTCTCTGATAACTCTCCTTGAGAAAGCTATTTACTGAGAAAGCTGTGACAGAGCAAACTCTGTAGTTTGCAAGGACTCACCCTGACTTGATGTTTATGGGCAGAGACAAACGCTCTATGGATTTCTGCAGTGATTTTTCCCCCCCGGCGGTAAATAAAGGAAGCCAGCCGGTCTTTACATTCCATTGAAAGTGATGAATGGTTAACTTTAAACTCTGCCTGGGGTTAAATGATCTCAGGCTTTAGTGAATTCCTGATTCCTCTTTGGAAAACTTTCGATGAGTACCAGTGTGTTCATTCATCCTGAAGGTACACCCATACAAGGCTTTTTTGCAATTAGAGGAGCTAATGAGACATCAAAAGTAGCTGTGGTCTCATTGTCAGACCTTACTCTGTTTTTCATCTATCAATTTGGACTCCCATTTTAAGTCTTAGTGGTAGGAGTGTGGAGGAAACAAACTCTGTAAAGTGTAGCCAAGAACAAATTGAAATGATGTGAGAAGCCCAGAAGACACCGTTGAAAGACACTCTCAGGATGTTATCAGGTTTTAAATTGCAGAGAGGGATCATAACCCTGACAGTGAGGTGTGTAAACTAAACTTAGACCTGAAGTGTATTCAATTCCCTATATTTATTAATGTTTTTATAAGTAAGTAGTGCCTGGGAGGAAGACCTTCCTCTGCCCTACGAGGTCCTTCTAGCTGGACTAAGAATGAAATTGACATGAGAAAGATTAATAGGACAAAATCAAATTTAATAGGACAAAATCAAATTTAAGAATCTACACACACATGAAATTCCAAAGACCATGAGACAACCCAAAGATTATATGAGCTAAAGAGAGGGGTGGGGTCTGAGGACACAATAAGGAGAAGGCTATTAGCAGGAAGGTGAAACGAGATGTTTTAAGAAACAAAAGTTACCCTATTATGCAGATACGTTTCTTAGGGAAAGAGAAGTCCCTCCGTTAATAGTTCTCTTCCTGGTACAGACCCTCCTTTCTGATGTCAATTTGGGCTTTTGAGGGCCAGGAAGAGAGCTTTTCCTGCAACTGCTGGGCTTTGATTACTTCTTCTTCTTCTTCTTCTTCTTCTTCTTCTTCTTCTTCTTTTTTTTTTTTTTTTTTTTAGGATTTTATTGATTTGAGAGACATATCACAAGCAGAGGGAGAGACAGAGGAGGAGGGACAAGTAGACTCCCTGCTTATCGTGTTGCGGGGCTCGTCCCTGGGCTCGTGATGGGCCTGATCCCAGGACCCTGAGATCATGACCTGGGCCAAAGGCAGACACTTAACAGGCTGGGTCACCCAGGCGCCCCTGCTGGGTTTTGATTACTTTTAACTCACAGTAACGTTCATGCCAAAGTAGCCCATCTTGGGGCAGCCTGCCCTTGGCCCCTACAATGGCAACTTTTTCCCATTTTCCAGATGAACAAAATAAAATAGAGAGTGGTAATTTGACCCGCTGCTTAACATGTCAGAATGTTGACGGTGATTGTTGACGGTGATTGATGTAGGAAAGATGTCAGGGTTCAAAGCCGGCGGGCAAGAAGGAATTGAGACATCTTTGGTGCAAAAAGGTGGTTTTATTAAAGCACAGGGACAGGACCTGTGGGCAGAAAGAGCTGCACTGGGGTCATGAAGAGTAGCCCATTATGTACTTTCAAGTTGGGAGTGGGTTAGGGATAGCCTAAATCTCCCAGATATTTTGGAAACATGGTTTCTAGGCTCCTGAGGGGGCTAGCTATTGTTAGGAAAAGGTCATTTATTACTGTTCAGTAAAAACTCAATCATGGGACCCTTCAGATGTATATCAGTGGGTCATATGCTTGGGGGATGATTGCCAACATGTATCTTGGGGGATAGAGATAAAGTAAGTTTCCAAAGGAATTTTTATATGTTAAAGTAGAGGTAGAGGATCCTGGGGGTCCGGCTAAGATTGCCTTTTGCCCTTAGCATCTAGGCAATCGAGTTCCTAGAGGAATGTCACTCTGCCTGTTTCTAGGACTTCTGAATGGGCTATAGGTAGTAAGGAAATTTCGTTTTTCTTTTGCCTTTGTTTCCCACATCAGTGATAACATCCTAGTTTATGGAGCAATAAACTAACCAAAAGTTTCCTAAGTAATGACTGTCTTTTTTATTACATGTCACTTACCCCTTTTTTAAAAAAAAAGTGTTGGTAACAAACTAATGAACTTTTTTTCTACGTTAAAATTAGTAATTCATTAGCAAAAAATGTTGTGGAAGAAATTTTATTAACTCTACCTTTATTTTTCTGGGTCTCACCACTCACTGCCACCCCCATTCTAGATATTAGCATGAGTGCTCTCAATGCTTTCAGTGACCTTTCTCCTTTTCATTTGCTACAGTAGAAATGTATGCAGGAGTGGGCATTTAATCAATTGGTGGTTTGTGGAGAGGAGGATATTGACCTTGTAACTTACACCTTCTTTCTGTTAGTTATCTCCTGAGACAACAGTGGAACAAAAAGGGTGGAGGAGACAGTTCCAAAACTGAACCCCCAAGTGTCTGCATTCTAGGGGAAGGTGTTTGAAAACATGTAACTAAAAGAAACATTGAGACTACAATCTTGCATTGTGGCAGTGATGATTTCAGAGGGCCGCTGGTCTGAAAGCCATATTCTTTCTGGGAAGAACCAAAGAAACATACAGGACCCTTCCTATTAGAAGTCTGGAACAAAAATATAACAATTCACTCCCTAGGGTTGCCATCCTGGATATTTTAGTTGTTCATAATGATGTTCTCTCTCAGTCTCTCTCTATATATATAGGTATAAATATATGAAAGTTAAATCATTTTGAGGAAGGAAGATTTAGGAGTACTCTGTATTTGACTCAGATAGTCAAATAGAATAGAAGGGAGAGGGCTGCCATCAATTCTGGTCCAAAGCTCCTGATATGAACTGAAAAGCAGCTCTTGGATAGGAGTCAGTCAGGACAACACAAATTTGAAACTCAGCCCCATAAAGTAGTAGCTATGCGATCTTGGTTCACTTACCTGAGACAATAGAATCATGTCAACAACTTTTGCATCATTGGAAAAGGTATATAAAATACTTAGTATAATACTCAATAACATGAAAATGATCTGAAAGTGTAGTTATTTCAGTTATGCGAATCATCTCTTTCTTCATAGAAAGAAAAGGTGTAATTCTCCCAAATATGTATAGTAATACTGCTTTAGTGACCAAAAATATTAAGTAGACAATGAAAAGGGATGAAATTACATGATTTGGTGAAAATATGTAGTGTTTTTACTTGAAAATTTTATCAGATTTGGCATATCATAACTTTATTACATAAAAACTCAAAATTGAGAAGAGAATTTAAAAATAAAAATGCGAATAAAAATGCCTATTCCCCATGAGAAAACAAATTGTACATACATATACAGAATACACTACGGCAATGTTATAATAAATTACAAGTAGCACATTTAAAAACACTGTCGTATAACAAACTAAAATTTTTTATCATCTGAACCTAAACTGCAAAAGCTGTGAAGTGTTCCGTGCACTTTTAATGGAATTAATTTACAAAGAAAAAATTGAATTGTTTTTGTTGTATTGTAATTTTACACTTTTAGAGCAAAATACTGAGATTCTCCTGCCCCCCCCCCAATCAAAACACAAAATTACATTGTGGTCAGTTTTCCATGTATAACATATGCTGCTATAGCTTTAAAAGTCATTGTTGTGTCTACATGTTAATGTGTGACAGTCCTAGCCATCTTAATCCATTTGACAGATTTGACATTATACTATGATTTTGAGGATTTATTTTTATATTTTCTATTTTCTTGGATGTCGTAGTTATCCCATATAACTGCTTACTGTTTTTACGCATATTGTGTATGAGCTCATATAATTCTTTTCATCTATTTATTTAGTGGAGTAGTGTTTATCTTTGGCATATGATTTATTTCAATTTCCGTTGCCTAGAGTGATGGCAAGTTAGGTTAAAACCTTCAGTGTGAAAGATATGAAACATATATATCATATTGGTTCATATTCACCTTGAAAATGAAATATGTCATGTTGAGTTTCAGGGCTAGAGGAGAAACAGTTTACGTAAAGTTAATAGGAAGCAAGAAAAAAAGTATAATGCTGTAATAATAATACAATACAATAATAATACAAAATACAATATACAAAATATAAAAATCATAATACACACTATACATAGTTTAACGATACGATGCTAATATGCAACTAATGAATCATTGAACATTACATCAAAAACTAATGATGTACTGTATGTTGGCTAATTGAATTTAAATTAAAAAACACTATGGTAATTGCCTAATGGTACAGAATCACGATGACTATAAAATCGGGAAATGCTGTTAGAAAGCAAATTACCAGGGCACCTGGGTGGCTCAGTTGGTTAAATGTACGACTCTTGATCTTGGCTTGGGTCATGATCTCAGGGTCATGGGATCGAGCCCCCTGTCGGGCTCTGCATTTAGCATGGAGTCTGCTTGATTCTCTCTCCCTCTCCCTCCTGCTCTCTCTCTCAAATAAAGAAAATATTTTTTTAAAAAGAGAAAGCAAACTACCTGTGTTAGTTTAGGTAAGAAGAGCAATTTTTTTAGAAGTAGAATATATTAAATAACTTCAGGTGGCTCTTAATAAAAGAACCAGTATTTATTGATCATCTCTTACAGACTGAGGACAGGAACAGAAAAAAAAAAAGAGAGACAAATGGAACTCATAGTCTAAAGAATATGTTTACAAGCGTAAGAACACTCAGCCTGTCAGAAACATCATACATTTATTCAGATTTATCAGCAGCCATCTGTTTAGCATCTACTAATGTGTACAGGTACAGCACTGTGAAAATCAGTCGAGGAAAAGATACAAGTCAAATTAATCTGAGGGTTATTAAATATTGGGATGTACTATGACACACATCTTCAGATGATGATAGCTAGAAATTCAGAAGTGAAGATAGGGTCATACTAAATCTAACAGATCAGATTGAGGCAGAAATCAAGTGCTGAGTTCATGGTAGGTAAACACTAAGATTTATATATCCACCCATTTGTTAAATATTTATTGACATCTCTGTGCCAGGCACTTTTTATATGTAAAGATATAACAGAAGTCATAAAACACACATGACCCTGTCAACCTGGACCTGATAACTTTGCTAAATTGATCTGCCTAGACAGGATTTTTGTCATCTCTTTTCTTGGTAACAGGACTGTCTTTGAAAAATCAAGGGCTGCAAATGATTCAAACTTTCTATGCACATATGGGGAAAATTCTGCATTTAAGTTTTCCCAACTTATTGGAGTGTGACCTTCACATTTTGAAACAATGTGGAGAACATACACAATAAAATTCATAAATAGAATGAAATTTGTCTGTGAACTTTGGGCTTCTAAATTAGCTGTGAGAAAGGAGATCTGCAATTATTAGCAGTTCCCTTGGACCTGCTTGCCTTAGGTGGCTGAAATAAGGGCTCATGAGAGAATGTATCAGCATTGAAAATCTGTAACGCCTCTTACTAAGGTCAGTAACTGGGCACAGCAATCAGCCTGACACTTGAATTGAAATGGACCAGATTAGCTTATAAAATCACATTGAAAAGTATTCAGGCCAGAGGCTTAAAATATAAACATGGTCATGCTGTTTTGGCATGTCTAAATATGTTTCTGATTTTTAATGCTAATATTATGGCTAGAGAAAGAATGCCTCTGGAAGAAGGGGATAGTGAGTATAAATATAGAAATTTGATTATCAGAAAGGAGTAAGTTGTTATCTTGGTTATTTATCCCTCTAACGGCATACAAATTTCAACATGTGTCTATCGGTGGGATGGATGGATGGAAAGATGGTTCCAACATTTGTCAGGATTGTACTAGCTAATAGAATAATACCAATGGCTAGTATATTCCTGTTTTGGACATAGATACATCTAATACATTATCCTGGGTCTGATAGTTTCTGTTTGGTGAATATCATTTTATAGACTCAGATAAAGAAAACAAAACAAAACATAGTAACTGAAGAAATGAAAGTGAAAAAGAATAAAGGAGAGTTTGGTTACTTTTGCATTCATAATATAAATATAGATTTCCACTAAAATATGTAAATTCTTAATAATTTTCACAACTGGCACTACTCATACAACTATTATGGTTCTGGTTAATCCTTTATTTTGAACTATTTGAACGGTCATTTTGTTTTAATATTTGTGTGCATTCTAGTAGGTATGCACTCATATCACTTTTTGCTTCTATTGCTTTTATTTTATTGTTTTTATTTTCCTAAGGTTTCATTTGCTAAACAAGCCTAGTCCTGAATATACTAAAATTTCTTTGAAACCAGGGAGTGCTAAATTCAATGCTTTATTTCTAGTTTAGAAAGAGCCCTATTAGAGTAGTCTTTTTGAATAAATTTCCCAGTGGTCCTGACCAATATCTTCTTTTAATTTCCCATTTAATTTTCTGCCTGGTTTCACATGAGAGTCTCTTTCAATGCTTGCCCAACCCCAGTTTCTTTCTCTCACCATTAGGCATATAGCAGATTATTTTCTCTAAGGTATAACTTTGCATTTGTCTGAAACACGTATCTGGTACAAGTACTAAATTCTGTATTTCATTGCCACCATTTCCCCACATCTGACTGAAAACATTTATGCATGTTCATATAGAGTGTTTGCTTCTTCTTCTTAATCACTGATGATACTAACTGGGTAGTTCATGGACAATTCCTGTAAATTAGAGATTGCTGATTATCACATCTTCTTTTTTCTTCTAGACCAAGTTTTTAGCCCTGGTATTAAAGCTTTTTCAAAGTCCATTTTAATTAAGAAATCTGTTCTTCAAAATCCTATACATCTCAAATTCATAAAGCTAGATATATTTTGTCAACTTATAGCATATTTTGACACTTATTACTAATTTATAAACTTCCTGTGGCCCGCAATGTCTGTAAATGTCCCAAGCAATTCTATGTAATTATTGTTTTGTATGTTTTATACTTATTTTCTCCTATCTTTCCACACTAATCAAATGAGTGTTTTGTTTAATAATATCAAGTGGGCCTATGGGAAGAAATATGGTTCTGCAGTGTCTTATTCACATGCTTTCCTCAAATGGAAGTACCTCTGTAGTTTTCAGGATGTCAAAAGATAGGAAGAGATCTATCACAATTTTTTTAATTTATTATTATTTTTTTAGTGAGATCTATGCCCAGTGTGAGGCTTGAACTCACAACTCTGACATCAAGAGTTGCATGCTTTACTGACTGAGCCAGCCACATGCTCCTATAACATTAGTTTTTTGTTTTTTAAGATTTTATGTATTTATTTTGAGAGAGAGAGTGAGCAAGTGAACAAGCTGGGGGAGGCACAGAGGGAGAGGAGAGAGAGAGAAGCTCAAGCAGACTCTGCAATGAGTGCAGAACCTGACACGGGGTTCAATCTCACGACCCAGAGATCATAACCTGAGCCGAAATCAAGTCAGATGCTTAACTGACAGAGCCACCCAGGCGCACCCCCCCCCATCACATTAACTTTTAAGTACATATTTTTCTGCAAATCCAACCTCAGAGTTTTCCCATTGCCAGAAAGAGGCTCATACTCATATGAACAGGGACTGCCCGTGTCAAGCCTCTCTTATTTTGCTTTGAAGATTCATCGTGCCCAGAAAAAGCAGGACATCTATGCAACAGGGGCTTAAGTTCTGAAATGCTCATATATGTATCCTGTGACGAATAATGGAAGTCTTGAGAAGCAAAGATCTGCCTCCACTTATGAAAGTTAATGAGACAAGATGTTTTATCTCCTAGCCTGTTATGCTTTCACCCACAAGTGGCAGAATTCCACTTCAGACTGGATTAAAAAATAAGTAAATACAGTATCTCATATATCACAAAGCTCAGAGATACAGGAGGGCTTCAGAGTCAGGCATTTAAATAGCCCAGTGATGTCATCAGGGACATAGTTTCTTTCCAACTCTATTCCGCAAAGTTGAGTACCTTTTGGGCTTGGTAGCTGCAGAAGTCTAGGCAGCATATCTAAATAACAATGCCCAAAGGATGATAAGGTGGTTTTTCTGCTCTCTTAGGAGTGAGGAAACATTTCCATGAGCTTACAAGACATCCCCCCATGTCTTAATGGCCATGTTAAGTCATCTGAATATTCCCGAACTGATCGGACTCAGTGTCCCGTGAATCACTTGGCTGTGGCCGAAGGGGATATCTGGACAGAACTGTGGTTCCTCTGGGAAGAAATAACATTTCAGTGAGTTCTAGCTGAGCGGGATCTTCGCTATACTCTGCCTTCTGGCAGCTATGCCAAAGGCACTACGTAGAAACCTAAGTTCATTTATCACCCACCCTAAATAAAGTTCAGGTGCCAAAAATTCATGAATTCAAGTATTCCAGATGGTAGGAATACTGTAATATTTTCAACATGAGTGGTCCACCTGCCCACATATTTGTAGTCCCAAGATGTCCAAGATAATATTCCCTTTATAAAGACTATAAGAATTATATTGGTGGCAGAATCCCTGTAATATTTGAAAACACTGTAGTGCATGTTTCATTTAGTTTTGGATTATTGGTTAGAAATTCTAAAATTAAAACGGCTCTTGATTTTCATACAGATGACAGATTCCTTGGGCATGCTGTGGGAAAATAGCCCAAACAGTAAGCATCGTGGCATGGTTACATAAGCACCAAAGTTAGTAGTAGTATTTTGAAAGATCAGGTATACAGTGATCTTTGTCAGTGGCTAATTGATCATCAGAACCTTAGGGCCAAAATGGATGGCCAGCCCACTGAAGTCTTATTTCTATTTGTCTAAATTTGAAACCTGACTTTGGTGACTGGATCTCAAACTTGAGTCACTGTCACCTCACTCAATTCTTTGTAGTTCCTGTGGCCCTTTACTTGAGGGGACATTGAGTACCTCTTGTAGTACTTTTAAGGGTTCCTGTTGGATCCCATTTTTTTTTTTTTTCTTCTCTGTGCATCCCCTCCAGTTTTGGTGTGTGTTTACTTTTGATTCTTGTTTGGAAGACTCCCTTTGGGCTACTGAAACTATGTCCACATAAGCAGAGATCTGGAAGTGTGAGAATTTTTGTCTCCTCAAGCAACCCTTGTGACCAACAATGACTAATATTTGAGGGAGAATATAAAAGCCCAGCTCCATTGTCTTAGAGCATTTTGAGGAGTAATTTATAATCCAAAGATTTCCTTTTGAAACAAACTAAAGCAACCTCGACTTTTCTTCCTTTTTGCTGTTCTGCTCACTCCAATTCTTTAGTGGTTTCTCATGGGAATACTTCCTTAATATATCACTTGTACTTTATTCCTTCTTACTGCTTTTGATCCGCATCTGAGGAGCCCAGCTCTGTTTTTCTTTTTAAGATTTTATTTATTTATTTATTTGTCAGAGAGAGAGAGAGTGCGTGCGCACACACGCACACACACAAGCGGGGGAGTGGCAGTCAGAGGGAGAAAAAGACTCCCAAGGAGTCCTATGTGGGACTTGATCAGAGGACCCTGGGATCATGACCTGAGCTGAAGGCAGATCTTAACCGACTGAGCCACCCAGGCGTCCCTTGAGGAACCAAACTCTTAAAGAAGCACCCTGTGATAACATCACAAATACTTTGCCAATTTCCCCTACTCTTCCACTGTAGGACCTATGGTTCTTTACCAGGGCAAATTTATACTTGAGAAGGGAAATGCCAAGATTTTCAAGGGATTTTTAAATTTTGGTTTTGGATCTTTTTTTTTTTTTTTTAAAGGCTAATTAGAAAGAATTATTTGTTAAAAATTATAAACCATAAGTTTTCACATACACCATGGCATTTATTGAAAATTTTAAAGATACAGCCTACTGGGTCTCAATTCCCCCCTTCAGCCCCCTACCCAGCTGGCACCCAGAGCAGAAGAGCCAGCTGCCCCTTTAGATGGGATTCTGTGTCCAGTCCCCAGCTCTGCCATTCCCTTCCTGGTCCTGAAGCTTAGCATCTGTAGATGTGTATCTCGAACTTTGGCTGATTTTTTTTATAGTAGAGATAAGAAGAAAGCAAAACATGTTTCATAAGCCTTATGTATCAAAAGTGGGAAACAAAAGATAGACTGAGAGAGGGCCTCCTGTTTCAAGAAATATAGGAGAGCTTGTATTTATTTATGAAAGCTGAGAGCATTCTTATATTGCCCAGCCTATGGCACCAGTTTATATCGTTGACTGGGCATATAGACATTTGAGTTTGCAATGCTGCCCTCTCCCTTATCCCCCTCCTGACCCAGAGTAGGACCCTCTCTTTTTCTGAGTACTCAATCCATATCCACAGGACGCCATCTCTTAAGGGGCTTTTTTGAATTGACTCTGAGCAAGCACTACCCCCAGTGGACCAAGAACACCAATTCACTCTCAGTCAGAGCACAGGCTTAGAAGTGTCTGGTTATAACTTGAGTTGTTTTCTAAGTCGGCCTCATGGTAGAACTGCAGTGATCTCAAAATACATCCTGCATTTCTTCCACCAGCAGCTGGTTGTGTGGTTTATAAATAGTCTCAACAAATGACAGGATCCCATATTGGCTCTCTGGTTTATGGAACATTGGTTTTTCTGTTGCATAGAAGCAAGTAGATGTTTCTGAAATCATCTTCACAAACTACAATAATAAATAAAAGGGAATCTAGCATCCTTGGAAGAATCACAAAGATCAGTTCAAAGAATTGAAAACAAAATGCACAAATTGAGATGCCTGTCATATCTCCATTCAGGATTACAGACTGACTAATGAAAAAGGTAGATGGATGTCTCAGAGAATGATAGCAGATTATCGTAAATGTGCTTAGTAAGTCTGTGTACCTCTGGATTTTCCTTTCTGGTCAATCTGTGGAGTTCCTGACATTTTATCACAGATATCAGTTTGAAAACAAATAAACAAAAACAGACAAACACTCTGGCAATGGGTTGAAAAAACAAAGAGAAAAACAAAATAGAAGCTATTTGCCATCACCTAAGGAGGACAGACATCTTGCCTCATGACTATGAAATCTAATCTATATGAAAACTATGGCAAGGCTTCATAAGCAAATCACAGAAAAAAATCCATTAGCGTTTTCTGGAAGGGTCATACCCTCATCGCAATATGGATATAGATAAATACATATATACATATGTATGTGTCATGAAGAGGGTATGGACTTTGGAAATATGAAATCTTTGTGAAGTCTGTATCCTTGACCATGGGACAACAGGCAACCATGTAAACTGATCTGCCCAATATAAATGGGATCTTTATTTCTGATTACCAAAATCAGTTACTGGGCCAGGAATGCTCCAGCATCTCGTAGTACGAATGGGATGATTAAAACTCTGGTAATGCTGGGGCGCCTGGCTGTCTCAGTCTGTAGAGCATGTACCTTTTGATCTCAGGGTCATGAGTTCGAACCCCACGCTGGGCATAGCACTTCATTAAAATAAAAAGTAAAACTCTGGTAATGCCTACTTCTGCTTTACTTTCCCATCCCCAGTTAACCTGTACTTATGAATTCATGTGGTTTTCTACATATAATGAACTAAGGAAAATAATTGAGCCTAGATTATAGATGGTTCTGCATGATATGCTGACCTATGCTGGAAGTTGATGATTGTGTTATATTTGTTAGAGATGGCCTAGAAGGAAAAATCTTCCAGTGGGCAAAATTTCAAATGGTCCATTTAATAATTGCCCTTGTTTGAAAGAAAAGATGGCAAGAAAAGAGGTAAACCTAAACAGTATTTCAAGAGCAGACACTAATGGTGGTTCATGGTTTAACTGGATGATTAGGGACTTGAAAGGGGTGAAACTGCACTGTTTTTATGAGGTGCCATATAGGATCTGAGTCACTGTACAATATGTGAAGCCGGTTGTCCCTGCCTAACTTGCGTGTAATGAACAGGAGGAAGTGGAGATGGTATCTTTCATGATTAAATCTAATGATTCACTCAGTTTCATTTCAAATTTTGATACCTCTAGGTTCTCATTTTAGTACCCTAAAATGCATGCTTCCAATGTGAAATATTATAATATTTCTCTTAAATTCTAAATGACTGACACCTGGCAATTTCAGCCTTTTAATGCCATTGGATGAACAGGCAAAAAAAAAAAAAAAAAAAAAAAAAAAGAAAGCAGAACAAAACCACAAGAGCTCCCACAAAAAACATTAACCAAAAAAACCCAAAAAAACCACAACAACAAAAACCCAACAAAAAAGGGATTGGGAGAGTTGGGAGGTTATGGCATTGGTTGGAGTGACTGATCCTAATTATTAAGGAGAAATAAGGTTGCTGATACCTAACAGAGGGAAAACAGTGTTTATAAAATTCATGTGATCCCCTGGAGGACTTTTTTTTTTTTTTAATACTACATTGTCTGGAAGTAAGTGATAAGGGAAAACAACTGCAGTTTTATGAAAGAAAGCCACTGAGGGCTCAGACCACTCAGAAGTAAATACATGTGCCTAATGAACTCTTCATCAGCTCAGGAGATGGCTGAAGAAATGGGAACATAGAATGGGAAAAGAGAAATATTGCAAATATTTACAATCTGGAGAACGATTACAAAAATAGAGAAGCCACCCTCTTACCTATATTTCCTTCCATGCTTGTATCATGTATAGGTAGATATTTTAGATAATTGACCCTTCTTTCCCTGCTTTCATCCTACTATAAGTGAGTTACATAATGGTAGTACACTTTAGAATACTGATACAAATCTTTACTGAATATTGAGACATCACCTAGAAATTGTGACTTGTTACTGTTTGTAGTAACCGAGAATGGCCCATTGGTTTCGGAAATTGAAATAAGAAAAAAGGACGGGTTTGGATGTAGGAGTCTGTAGTGTGCCCTTGTTATTATTTTTGGAACCTGACATCTGAATGACTCTTTTCTGGGGGTTGGGGGGGGGGGGGGAGAGGCAGCTCCTCCTACTTGAGTTAATCCTGGTAGGCTGAGGCCCTGTTTTCTAGTATGAAAGCTATCATGGCCACTATTTCCTCTCTTTCCTTCAAGTAGTCATGAAACAGGGGCATGACATAGGCGTGGCAATTAGGTAGGGTGTGCTGACCTGAGCTCCTTAAACTGGGAGGTATAACCAAAAAAAGCCAGAGAAGTTAAACTATTCAGTGTGGATACAGCGGTATCTTGAGTTCAGTGGTTTCAGGGACATTTATCCAATAACAGTGGTGCTAGCAGAGGCATTCTGACCAGTCTCTTTATATTCCTGAATGTGACCGAATCTACTTATCTTGATACAGGGCTGTTATTTTACAAGTGTGATTCGTTGGCCTTCCTCTCAGCTCACACTTTGAGCTTTCTCATGGTCTTCTAACACTTACTTTTCTGTTTCTGATTTTTGCCTTGCTTATGCTTCTTACAACATAAATCCGTACTGATATAGCAGGTGACTGATCCTCTACAAACTGGGTTTTGTTTCTAAAATGACGAGCAGGAAGTATGCATTTTAAGATTCTTCCAATTTTTAAATAAATCTGTAAAAAAATTACTTAATGGATAAAAATATATGTTTTAGAAATTTCTTTCATAAATGAATTCAACCATTCCAGCTTGTCATTAATTTGATCTCCAGAGAAAATGTTTTTTTTTTTTTTTTTTTAAGATTATTTGAGACAGAGTGCCCAAGAGAGCATGAGCAGCGGGGGGAGGCAGAGGGAGAGAGACAGGGAGAGGAACAGACTCCCTGCTGAGTGCAGAGCCGCAACATGGGCCTCCATCCCAGGACCCCAAGATCATGACCCATGACCCAAGCCAAAGGCAGTGACTTAACTGACTGAGCCACACAGGTGCCCCAGAAAATGAGATTTTAAAAAGTTAATGTCATGTTTAAAAAATACTGCACTTTATTTTAAATATTCAGTTTTTAAATTATACACTAAATTATAAAATAATAGTTCATGTATGCCAGCAGTGCAAGCCAGTGCTCACATATCTGTGCATTCATTTGTCAAATCCATTTTATTATAGTTAATATTTCAATTAAGAAATGAATATTACCTATCAAAATTCTGCATGGAAGGTGATCTTTACATTTTTTTCCATTAAAGATTGCATGTAAGTATTTCCATCGGTGTAGTAATTTATTTTGGTAGCTTGTTTATATAATACCAAGATTTCACGATGTCCCCTCTGAAGCTGGTGGCAAGTGATTTTGTGCTTCCTGAGAAATATAATGAAAATATCCAGAAGCCTCTGTTTTGCAAAGTATTTGACAAGCACATTCTTGTTTCAGTTGGGGGAAACAAGCTAAACAAGAAAAATAAGAGTCATTTGTAGGATCCCAACATAAATGTCTCCTTTTTGAAACTCAAGTTATAAATGGAAAAGAAAAATAAAAACAAATGTTTTGCATGAGTGGCAGCACTAATTGCTTCTGATCTTAATTTTTTCCTGTGAATTGCCTTGAGTATCTTTTAAGTTACTGCTTAAATGTTTAATGAATGAATACGATCATCTGTAACAGTAGTTAAATAGCAGATTTTTTTCAAATTTGATTTTTAAAATGTTGAATGCCATGAGATCTTCTCCTTTATTAAACATAATAAGTCAGTTGAGGAGAGATATCTATCAATAAAATATTATTGTTATAACCAAGCAGATTTATTTAAAGTATTAATTAGAACAAATTTAGCCTTATATCTTTTTAAAATGCAAAGGAGTGAAAACAAGCACCAAACAAAAACAAAAAACAAAAACAAGAAAAGGTCTCCATTAGATAATTCTCTGTTAAAGAAATATAACATCTATGAGTTATATCTCTGTTTTTAAACTGATTAAAATATTATTCTCAAGCTCAATCTTAGTTTAAATGTAAAACACACAAACAGAAGCCTATAAGGAAAAGAGAGAGTCATTGTCAATGCATTAGCCGTGGAAACTAGAAGAATTTAAAGTTGAATGCAACCATTAATTTAGAATAAAATTTGCCTTGATACACAGGCAGGCACATGCGCACACACACAAGGCGTGTATATAGGAGAGTAAACAGATGACTAGTTTAAAAAATCACTATGTAGGACTAGAAATTCATAGATTTTAGACCTTTTATTTTGAGAAGTGAGAATAATATCATACTTTGGGCTAAAGATTTTGTTTAATCAAATTTTATGTATTGATGTGAGATATAAAAAGCCTTCAACTATTACTCATTTTAAGTATATAATTATTCCTTCTTCCACAGAAGCATGCGTGGGACTTCTGTGTATTATCCCAATGATTTTTGTGTAAATCTGCCATTAAATATGTATTGTTCATAGGGAGCAAAATGAGAACTAAGGCTTTTAATTAAATAACAAATTTTTATGAATTTCACAAAAATCCAATTTTTCAAGTTTTTTGAATTTGTATTACCTTATGTGGAAACAGAATCAATATTTTATTCCAGGGTAAAAACATTTAAACATATATATGCATGTATGTGCAGTATTTTATTAATACATAAACTATAAATACATATTAAATACATACATGGAAAGGGATATAGATATCTGTAAAATTTGTATGTATTAGAAAGTATAATAAGCTTCTGTTAACCTCTCTCTCTTTCTTTCTCTCTCTCTCTCTCTCACATGCACACACACTCGCACACAAAAGCCTGCTGAGTACAGACTGCCTGTGCTCCTACAAGACTAACAATTATGGCTGCAAAATAGGGTTGTCATCTTGCTGCTGAAGTATATGATTTTCATCCAGTTATGAAATTGCATTTTATTTTCACATGCATCTGCTTCTGTTCCATATTATATTATTCATTTGGGCTCTATTTTTTTCTAAAATTGAGCCTTTGTGCTTTATTGAAGATTTTCAGCTCTTGAATAAAAAAAAATAGGGGGTCAGACGCTTTCTTTTGCTGGAAGACAAAAAGAGGTACACGTGATTCTGAGATAATACTTTTGGCCACATACATGGTTTCCTTCATTTAACATTGGAAACTTTTCCATTCACAAAGCTGCTCAAGAAAAGGAAGAAAGACTTCCTCCTCCTCAGTTTTAGGGATTTCATGTTCATCCTTAGAGCTATGCATAACTAGCTTCTTTCCCATAACCTCAGATTTAGAATGATCGAAAGTTTCACATCATTTAATCATTCAAGTCCCATACATATGGTTTAGATACTCTTCTTGCAAAGTACATACAAATGTAGCATTGACAACTTGTGTAACTGAAGTTAGAACTTTTGTCTGCTGAGTCTGGAAAGTATGTTGCTGGAAATAGAGCATTAAAAGTGCATTTTCAATTGTTTGTTGCTTTTATTTTTTAAAAAAGGATTTTATTGATTGATTGATTTGAGAGAGAGGGAGAGCCAGAGAGAGCAGGGGGAGGAACAGAGGGAGAGGGACAAGCAGACTCTATGCTTAGCGCAGAGCCCTATGTGGGACCGATCCCACAACCCTGAGATCATGACGCAAGCCGAAATCAAGAGTGGGACGCTTAACTGACTGAGCCACCCAGGAACCCCAGTTTGCTGCTTTTAACACAGCATTAGAAAACAAGACTATTCAAAAACCAGTCTTCAAGCAGAAGTAGAAGGAACAAGAGATTAAAAACAGGGAAAAGAGATTAAAAACCTATGTTTTCTTGTACATTAGCAAATATATCAGAAATGCACTGTTTTGGGGACAGTGTAATTGACAAAGAAAGAAAACTTTATGTTATAAACTAGCCAAATAATGAAGTGGCTTGCAAAGCTCTGTATCACCCAAGGGGGATAAACTCACCAGTGTCCATCCAGATTTGGAGACCAATGATAAATTTCTTGCAGAGATCCGAATCAGAATCCAATCGAAGACTTTTCCTATGGCAGGGAGTCTTCGTACCTGTCTCACATGTTGTCATCATGCTATGCATCAGTGACTCCTGTGTGTTTCCCACTCTTTCACTCTTTGCAATTCATTTATCCTTTCTACTCTTTATGAACGTTTGAGTTGTTCCAAACAGTGCTACCATGGACATGCTTGCCACGTAGCCTTTGATCAGATGGGGAATATTGGGTATATATCTTGGACTACAGTGACATCATCACAGCATATGAATATATTTTACCATAATTGACAATGCCCAGTGTTTCAAAGTATGTTCCTGTCATTCCACATCTTGAACAATACTTTGTCTTTTTCAGTCTTCACCTGTGTGTGTGATGTGTAGTGGCATCTCACTGTGGTTTTAATTGACATTTCCCAGAAAATTAATGTGGTTTTGCACCTTTGTATGTAATTGTTGGCAATTAGGGTATCTTCTTTTGTGCGGTACACTGTGTAAATTTCCAGTTATTTCCCATCCTTCTCATCGTGTGGCATTTTCTATCATTTTTGTTTTGGCCATTCAGGTGGTATGTAATGTATTTCATTGTGGTTTTAACTTATATCTCCCAGAAGAATGGTAAAGTTGGACACTTTAAAGTTTTTGGCCATTTGAACGTCCTCTGTGAAGTTCCGGTTCAAGACTTTGCCCATTTTGTCAATATTGAATTTTCTCCCTCTTATTTATTTGTAGGAGTATTTTGTATAGAAATGGATTCTGTAATTGAAAACTTTCCCACATTGGATTGCCTGGGTGGCTCAGTCAGTTAAGAGTCTGCTTTCAGCTCAGGTCATGATCCCAGGGTCCCGGGATCGAGTCCCACATTGGGCTCCTTGCTCAGCAGAGAGCCTGCTTCTCCCTCTGCTCACTGCTCCCCCTGCTTGTGCTCTCTCTCTCTCTTTCTTTGACAAATAAATAAAATCTTAAAAAAAAAAAAAAAAAAAAGCTTTCCCACAAAGAAAACTCTAGTCACATATATCTTCATAGTTCAGAGAGGACAAACATCAATCAATCTTGTGCAAATACTTTAGAGAAGAAAAAGGGAGACTACTTCCCAACTTCTTTTGTGAGGCCAGCATTCTTTGATACCAAAGTATCTGAGAACATCTTAACAAGAAAGAAAAAACTAAAGGCCATTTTCTTATGAACATAAGAGGCAAAAGTCTTACATAAGATATTAACCAATCAAATCCAGCAACATATAAAAAAGATATATCATCATTAAGTAGATATATTCATAGAATGCACCATTAAAATAACATTTGCATATCAATAGAAACCACCACATTAAAGGAGAAAAAAGTCATATAATTATTTCAAGAGGTGCAGGAAAACATTATTTAATTCCTAACAAATTGGGAATAGAAAACTTGGCTTAACTGATATTTGTAGAGCACTCTACCTAAAACAGCAGAATACACATTCTTTTCAAATGTATATGGAACATTCACTAGTATAGACCATATGCAGGACCACATAATGAGTTTCCATAAATTTCAAAGAATCCATATGACACTGAGTAGTTCTTTGACCAAAACAGAATTGAATCAGAATTCAATAATAGGTATCTGTAAAATCCCCAAGTATTTGTAGATTAACCAACCCATTTCTAAATAACACATTGATCAAAGAGGAAATCATAAGAAAAACTAAAAACCATTTTTTGAAATAAAATAAGAAACACATCAAAATTTCTGAGACGCAGCTAAATTTATACACACACACACACACACACATACACTATGATCTAAGCTGCCATCTTAAGAAACTTCTAAGTAAAAATTAATGGAAAACCAAAAGGAAAACTAAACCTTAAGTAAGTAAAAGTAAGGAAATAACTAAGTAAAAGTAGAAATCAGACAACAGAAAACATTAGAGAAATTTAATGAAACCCCCAAAAAAGTTTCTGTTAACAACAAAACTGATAAAAATCTAAGTTAAGAAAAAAAAGAGAAAACACAGATTGTTAATATTAGGAATTAAAAAGACATAATTACAGGTCTTAGGGACATTAAAAGAAAAATAAAGAAATATAATGAAAAACACTTTATGTCAATACAAAAACAGGTACAATTAAATGATCAACTCAGTATATGCAGGAAAATCATATGATAAATTCAATATCCACTCATCATAAAATGTCTCAGCCAAGCTAACAATAATAGGAAATTAATAGGATAAAGAGTGCCTTTAAAAACCCAAAGGTAACTTCCGTTTTAATGGTAAAGACTGAGTGCTTTTCCTTTAAAACTCAGGAAAAAGTAAAGATGTCTTCTCTCATGACTTCTAGTCAAACAAAAGCATTTACAAAAGCATCAAAATCATGAAAAGCTTAGGTATAAATTTATCAGAGTATATGAAAGACCTGTACACTTATAACTATAAAACTCTGATAAGGTAAATAGAGATCTAAAGAATTGGAGTGATATACCTAATACATGAATTGATGACTCAGTATTGTTTAGATGTCAGTTATTCCAAAACTGATCTGTATTTTTAGGGTTATCCCAATCAAAATCCAAGCAGGCTTGTTTTTTCCCCATGAATTAGCTGATTCTAAACATTTTTATGGAAAAGTAAAGGACCTAGACTTACTATGATAATTTTGAAAAAGAACACAAAGTTTGAGGGCTTATACTACCTGCTTTCTAAACTTATCATAAAGCTATAGTAATTAAGACAGTGCAATATTGATATGAGGGGTACACATGCAGAATGATAAGATAGAGTAGAGTGTCCACAAAGAGACTCACACACATGTATGTTCAGTTAGTTTTTGAAAAGGTACCAAGATAATTCAGCGGGTAAAAATAGTCTTTTCAACAACTGGTGCTGAAACTCTGGGATATACTTAAGAAAAAAAAAAAAAAAAAAGAATTAATTTTGACCAAATTCTCCTATCACAGTTCCAACATAAAGGGGATCATAGACTTAAAGGTAAACACTAACCTATAAATGCCTATAAGAAAACCCATAAAAAAATCTTGCTCATCTGTGAGTAAGGAGGTATTACTATGCAGAAAGCACTGATCACTCAGAGGGGAGGGGGTGGGGGAATGGGATAGGCTGGTGATGGGTAGTAAGGAGGGCACATACTGCATGGTGCACTGGGTGTTATGCGCAAATAATGAATCATCGAGCCTTACATCGGAAACCGGGGATGTACTGTATGGTGACTAACATAATATAATAAAAAATCATTAAAAAAAAAAAAAAAAGAAAGAAAGCACTGATCATACAAGAAAAGAAAGGTCATCAAAGTTAAAATGTCTGCTCTTTTAAAGAAACCATTAACACCACATATCCATTAGAATACCTAAATTCAAAAGGTAGACAGTTCCAAATGATGGCCAGCATGAGGAGAAAGCAGAACTTTTTTTTTTTTATTTTAAAGATTTTATTTATTTATGTAAGAGAGAATGAAAGTGAGAGAGATCACAAAGGGAGAGGGAGAAGCAGACTCTCCACTGAGTGGAGAGCCCAATATGGGGCTGGATCCCAGGACGCTGGGGTCGTGACCTGAGCTAAAGGCAGACGCTTAACCAACTGAACCACCCAGGTGCTCCGAAAGCAGAACTTTCATATACTACTAGTAAGAGTGTAAAGTTTGTGCAACTACTTTGGAGAATTGTTCAGCAGTTTCTGATAAAATTAAATACATACTTAGCATGAACCATAGCAATTCTATTCCAGGATGCAGTGAAGAGAACAGAAAACATGTCTTTATAAAGTTTTGTACATGAGTGCTCACAGCAACTTTATTCATAATAACTCCAAATTGGAAACTGTTCAAATGTCTATCAACAGATGAGTGGATAGAACTATGGATGAGGGGCAAATGGGTGGCTCAGTTGGTTGGGCGTCTGACTCGATTTCTGCTCAGGTCATGATCTCGGGATTGTGAGTTCAAGCCCTGAGTTCAGCTCTGTGCTCCTGGGGGAATCTGCTTGAGATTCTCTCTCTCTCTGTGTCCCTTTCCCCACCATCTAAAATAAATAAATAAACCTTAAAAAAATATTTGGATGAAATTTTATGATTATCCATATACTGGGATATTACTCCGCAATAAAAATGAAAAAAAAAAAAAACTAATGATACACGCAACAACATGAGTGAATATGCAGAACAAAAGAAGATAGGCACGAAAGAACACTTACAGTATGATTTCACAAATACAAAATTAGAGAAGAGGCAAAATTATTGTGACCAAAAACTGATTGGTGATTGCCTGGGGCTGCGGGTGGGTAGGGGTTAACTGTACAGGGACATGAAGGCAGGTTTTGGGTGGAAAGTGAAATATTTTGATTGTGGTGGTAACTATATGAATGTTTACATTTGTGGAAACTCATTGTGCTATAAACTTGAAGGATTTTCTTCTCTGTTAAATATATAAAATATTTGCAAAATTAAAACAACTGTAAAATGTGTTTCTTAAACAATCACAGTGAGACATCACAATGTGTCCAGTAGAATGGTTCAACTTAAATTAAAAATTTTATTTATTTATTTTATTATTTTTATTTTTTTAAAGATTTTACTTATTTATTTGAGAGAGGGAGAGAACACAAGCAGGGGGAGCAGCAGGCAGAGAGAGAGGGAGAAGCAGACTCTCCGCTGAGCAAGGAGTCCAATGCGGGGCTCAATCCCAGGACCCTGGGATCATGACCTGAGCTGAAGGCAAACACTTAATGGACTGAGCCACCCAGGCACCCCTAAATTAAAAATTTTATTTAACAATATCAAGGGTTAGAAAGTATGTAGAGTAAATACAACACACACATTACTGATGAATGTAGATTGCTAATCCCCTTTGGAGAAGTCTTTGGTGGTACTTACTTAGAATGGACTTTTTATACCTATGACCTGAGTTTATAAGCAAGATACATACAACTGTTTGTTAACCTCTGAACATGTACAAGAATATTTATAACAGCATTATTTGTAATATCCCTCAAGTGGAAGCAATTTAAATATCAAAAGCAAAGCATTTAAATTAATTATGAACAAAATACTGGTACTTTGTGGATGGATCTCACGGAAAAATGTTGAGCTTCTGCAGCTAAACACAGAGGACCTGATTCCATTTATAAAAGTTCAAAAAGAGGCAAAACTAAGCCATGGTGATAGAAGTCAGAGTCATGGTTACTATTGGTATTTTAGTAGTATGATGGGCTTCCAGAGTGTTATTAATGTTCTATTTTTTTTGATATGTGTATTTATTACGTGGCTGTGCTTATTTTTAAAAATTCATGAAGTTGTATAATTGTGATTTTTGCACTATTCTGTAAATATAATTCTTAAAGTGTCTAAATTTTTAAAAATCAAATCATGTTGTTCTTTAAATGCTCTAATGGCTTCCCACTATACTCCCAATCAAATCTCACATCACTGCTCCCTAAGCTCTAGCTACACTGACCCTTTTTCTCTTTCTTGAACAAAGAATCAAACAAATTCACTCTTACCCCTTTTCACTTGAAGTTCCCTCTGCCTGGAACACTATCTTCCAAAATGGTAACCTAGTTTGCTTTTTATTGACATTCAGGTCTTGAAATCTAAAAGCAGCTCCTCTGTCACTTTATTTAGAACCATACATTTTTTTCAGTGTAATTCTCACATCTGAGATCATCTATTTCATGACTTAGTTTCTGGTTACCCTAGTTAGAATGCAAGAGCCATGCTTGCAGCAACTTTGATTGTCTTGCTCTCTGCTGTATATCCTCAGTGACTAGAATCCTGCCAGACAGGCAGAAAAATGTTCAAGAAATAACTGGAACATGAATAAACTTACAGATGAATGAGTGAATGAATGAATGAATGAATGAGTTGACAAATGTATTGCATACAAATGAATGGGTGTTGATTAAATACAAGATGTTTTTATGGAACGACATTAAACATGGGAAAGTGTTACCAAGTTTCATTTTTCTCCCACCCCTTTAACGAGATTATTGAAATATATAGCCCAGGGAAAGGGCCTTGAGAATGATGATTTCAGCAGCTTGTGCAAACATTCCAAATAATATAACATTAAATTATTATTTCCATATTGATGCTCAAGCTTCTGTTATCCTATATTGTTATTGCTGAAGCTTCAAAGATGAATAATTTTACATAATGATTATATGGTACAGTAAAGCCTGAACAGTATGAACATGTATTTTTGTTAATATACTAAATGTATATTCTAAGCAGATTGTTCATAAAACATATGAACATACCATATTTTTTATAATAGCAAAAGTAGCTTATCATCTAATTTGCTTCGTTCATTTTCTAAAGAGTTCCAGGTGCAGGTGGGCACTTAAGTGCTTTTTGATGATGATGTTAGTTTACAAAAATTTCTTATACATAACATTTTCCTTGTAATGTTTCAGCACATATGTTTTCTTTTATTCTTGCTAAATTTTGCCATTTGTAATATTTCATTTTCCCAGTTGGAACTATTATTTGGTTTACAACTCATGAGAATTTTTCATCTTTTAGCCTTACAGTGGAGTGGTCTAATACTTATATTCCCTCAGCATCTCATATTATAGTCAATAAATCGTGAATAACAGCAAGCTATATACAAAATTTGCAAATGTTCATGAAAGGTCATACTCTCAAGGCTAAATAAATAGAAGTATTCTATTGTAATTAAAATTAGTTATCTTTTGCATAGCCTACTCTAAATAGTTTATTATACTGCTAATAAAGACAGAAGTTCAATCATAGAAACCAAGGTATATTATTAGAAAAACATATTTAGGGCTCCATGCTGCCTCAGTTCGTGAAACATGTAGCTCTTGATCTTGGGGTTATGAGTTCGACCCCCATTTTGGGTGTGGAGATTACTTAAACATAAAATTTAAAAAAGATAGATTTGGTGTATAATTCATGGGAAATGATACTATAATTATCGTAGTGTCATTCTATGTGTTTGAAATAATTATTTCTAAGATTTGTGTTCTTTACAGCCTTAAGAAATCAGTAGTTACTAGGAATTTATAGGGTGTTTCTAGCAACGTCTAAGTGGGGAGAAAAAATTTAGGTATTAACCATTTGTGCAGACATGATTTCATTTGATCCCAACCACAACCCTACATAGTAAATATTTAGCTTATTAATTATGGTTAAAGTCTTTGCCAGTTTTGATATAATTTCTGGGATTGATTCTATTAGCACTTTTTCAGGAACTTTTTCTTGCTTGTCTATCTAGCTTTTTTTTTTTTTTTTTTTTTTTTTAATAGAATGCCAAGTATTGTAGAGGATTTTGGGAGTTCTTGGTTATGTTATCTTCCTCTTAAAAATATTATGTCTTTTTGGTGATCACCACAATTCTAACAACATTGTACCTATAATCAACAATAAGGTATTGTGCATTTAAAATTTTGTTGAGGCTAGATCTCACGTTAAGTGTTCCTACCACAATAAAATAAAATAAAAATAAAAGACTTAGTTTTAATCTTTGTTAGAGTTCGTCTATTTCTGTTTTGCCTGTTTTCTTAGAGCATCATCGTTAGTCTAGAGCATAGCTTTTCTGGGGTGTTAGTGGAAAATCTGCAGTGTTCATGAAGGTCTTCTCCCTTTGGATGAGCCGAGGCTCCAGTGTCTCCCCAGTATTGTGTGAGCTCCGAAATCTTTGGCCACCTTTCCAGACTCTTGATGGTGTTCTCTTCTTGGCTTCCAGAATCTCACTCTGAGTATGCTCAATTTACAAGCTGGCCAAGAACCCAAAAGGGGACTTTATACATAGATTTTTAGAACTCTTTTTCTCTAGTTCTCTCTTATCCAGTTCTTGATCCACCAAGTTCTAGCTGCCTTTATGGCCCCTCCATCTAGTGAGTCCACAGATCTCCTTGGACTCATTAATCTCTGTTATGATTTGGAAAACACCTTTAGACACAGGCAACTAACCAACTCCTCTTCTAATTTATATCTATTTTCTTGTTGTTTTACTACCACTATATCCGATAATATTTTTTGTCACCTAAAGAGGCAAGCTATGTCTAACTGTGTCATGAACTCTAGACCCATTTGCTTTGACTTTTCATGTCAATGAGTTCAGCCCTATACCCCCAGATTATGCAATATCCATCTTATCCATCTTAAGGCCTTAGAATTTTAATGGCCTCAGGCTTCAGTATTGCTACAGATTAGCATTTGATTCCCAAAACAATATTTTAGTACAATACCTTTGTCAAAAAAATGCTGTTCATTTATCCAGTTTCCTTTGTGTAATGTGGCCCTGTGTTGTATATGGTCCCAGCTTCTGAAATATTAGCATTACACATTTTGACTGAAGCCAGTTGGGCTAAGACAAAACCAATCTTTCTTCTGCTAAAAGGATATCAACATGGGTTCAACCTCAAAGTTCCTCTCTTAGCAGGCAGGGATGTTTTTCTGTTGAGAATCAATTAACTTGAAGACTACCTCTGAAACTATGTAACAATAGATTTAAGGGGTTTCGAAGCTCTTCCCTGAAGGCAGGTAAAGATATATACCTCTTACCATCATTTATCCTGTTTCTAAAATGGTCGGTTTCATAAATGGTTGTATTCAATCCCAAATTTGTCCAATATATTGTGCAAAATGGAATAAAAAGAGAGAAGAATTGGTATACAATAAAACGTGAAGACTCCCAGCAACTTAGTCCTCTAAAATAAGTGGGAAATTGTTTTTTTTTTTTTCAGTGTCTGAAAGATTTCCCTTTATAGGTCTGCTGAGTTGTATTTTGTCAGCTCCTATTAAATTGTGTTGTCATAGATACCTATGAATCATATAAAATATAGAAAGACTTTATTTCAGCTTTTATAAGCTTCTGCAAACAAGGGGGGGAAAAGATTTAGAATCTCTGATTTTAGTGAGACGATTCAATTTCTTGTTTGTTGCTTTTTAAAGTTCTTTGTGCTAAGAAGTCACACTTTTGGTATCTAGGCATAGTAAAGATGTCTCAAGGGACTATGTGTATTTGTGAATAGTCTTTTTTTTCCTACTGTGCATGAGTAAAAATCTAATTGTTTTGAGTGTTTGATGTGGTTTCAGTAACTACACAATGCATTCTCTTTCCAGTCAAAAATACACATCTGGCATGTGTGTGTATGTGTTGGTTTCTCTCCCTCCATTGAAATACACCTAAATGGTAATTTAATGTATATGGCCCTAGCTACAATGTGTATAAGGACTTCATTAAAATTTCCTAAATACGGAAAAATAAATTGAGATTGGGACTGGGGCAGCTAACGCAGTGGCACTCCTGAGAGGTAGCAGTAATTCATATCACAGCATCTAAGTGCTGATAGTAGAAAATGTAAGCCTTTATAAGTGAGATCAATGTAGGGAAGAGCCTGCTTTCAGAAATGTCTAAGCAGTTGCAGTGTTCAGTCAGGTGGATAACAATATTTGAAGAAGGCTCATTTGTTTTGGAGCTAAACTGAGTACATTGTTGGGATATAGGAAGAGAAAGTTGGAAAGACTGTGTATTACAAGTGTCCAAGTTAGGCAAGTTTGTGTTTAGGGCGTGTTTCTAGGCTACAGGAAAAACAACATGTTAGCAGGAATTAGAAATCCAGATCTACTAAAAAGTGAAACCTAGAGAGATTAGGGAGAAAAGAGAGAACTTGGTAAGACATGGATTCCTAGAGCATCATGCCGGGTTTATGACAACAAGGCTAATTTCAGCATCTACCTGATGATAACCTTGACTTTCGAATACACTGACAAGTTGGATCTGAATTTGTGCGTGGATAGTTTATGGTATACCCAGGTATGAAAGAAGTAAAGTATATCTGATTATATTAGTTCCACAGGAACTTATGACTAACAGAATAAAAATATTTTTAAAAGTGATCAGAAGGAGCTTTCATTTTCTACAGGACTGTCTGAAGGAAACACAGCTTCTTAGGCCAACTTAGTGTCATGTAAATACTCCCACATGTAAAGAGTTTGGAAGTCACAGTCCCATTTTTACAAGAAGGAAAAGTTGAACGAACTGAATATCAGTGACTTTTCTTGGACACAGAGAACTAAGGCCACAAAGCAAACCACCACCCTTAAATCCGGAGAGAGAAATGGATCCAAAGAGTGAAAGTTAGGATCTATTTACCTGGAGCTGAAGCTGCTAGAGACATAAACTGGTATGAACACATAAATAGTAATTTTGATAATACTGATTTCAGACTAGCTTAAGAGGGGGAAACTCCTTTGGGTTGCAGAATCATGGAGGCCTCCACTTCACCAGATTTTAGCTATAGGAGCCCTTCCAGGTGCTCATGGTGAAGAGTCAAGACAGATCCTCTGGTGGCTCTAGCTGGGAGACAGAAAGAATAATCACTGTGGAACAGGGTTCAGAGCTTTCTCCCAAACAAAAGCCTATTCTCTAGAGAAAACACTGTCAGAGCCTTATCCCAGCTGGGACATGGGCTTTTTCCCCACTCCAGCCTTTTCTAGCCTCTTCCTCACCTAAGGGGGGTATAACTAAGAAACACTCTTGAAAGTCATGGGCCAGGACCGTGGGCCTACTAAAAGTTTCAGTTAATCGTAAAACTGTAAAATTCTTCACCTCCCTACACCTTACCACCACACCCACAGGGTTTCAGTATAACAATGGATTATGATTAAAAGAACTGTAAGATGCAGACTGTCTCAGAGGAGTATTACAGAAGTCCAAAGGGGAAAGGGGAGATAGAACAAGGACATTAGAGGAATTTGAAGCCTATGACACACATATCTATTGCAAACATTAAACACAGCCCAACTCCTAACCGAACTGACATGAAATGTCATGCTCAGGCCTGTTTACCTCATTTCCCATTACTCAATACCTCATGTCTGCTTTCAACAAAAAAAGACAAGGCATGTTAAAAGGCAAGAAAAAATACAGTTAGAAGAGATAAAGCAAACATGAGAGCCAGATTAAGATAAGCCATAAATATTGGAATTATCAGAGACTTTAAAATAGCTGTGATTTTTTTTTTTTTTTAAGAGAGTAAAAGAGCATGAGCAGGGAGAGGCAGAGGGAGAGAGGGAATCTCAAGCAGGCTCAATGCCCAGCACGGAGCCCTGATGTGGGTCTCAATCTCATGACCCTGAGATCATGACCTGAGCTGAAATCAGAGTCGGCCAACTGAGCCACCCAGGTGCCCCAACAATTTTAAAATGTGAAACAGATACACAATTGTAATACCTGAAGGAGATAAAGTGAGAAGAGAAGTATCTGAATAATAGTTAGAAACTATGCAAAATTAATGACATACATCAAACCAGAGGTCCAAATAGCTCAGAAAACACCAACCAGGACAAATACCACAAAATAAAATAAAACAAAACCCAAACCAAAAAACAAACAAAAATATATAGGCATATATTCAAATTTCAGCAAAATAAAAACAAAGGGAAAATACTGAATAAAGCCAGGGTAGGAGGATGAGAGGAAACTTACCTATCAATGAACAAAGATAAAAAAAAAAAGGGCACCTGGGTGGCTCAGATGGTTAAGCATCTGCCTTCAGCTCGGGTCATGATCTCAGGGTCCTGGGATCGAGCCCCGCATCAGGCTCCTTGCTCAGCGGCAAGCCTGCTTCTTCCTCTCCTTCTGCCTGCTGCTCCCCCTGCTTGTGCTCTCTCTCTCTATGTCTCTCTCTCTGTGTCAAATAAATATATCTTAAAAGAAATAATAGTGGATTTCTCATCAGAAACCATGCAAGAGAGAAGAGAGCAAAGAGTTAAACATTTAGCTTTGAAAGGAAAAAAAAAATACTAGAATTCTGTATTCAGTGAATTATCCTTCAGAATTGAAGGGGAAATAAAGACTTTCTCAGAGAAATAAAAGTTGAGGGAATTTAATGACAGCAGAATGTCCTGCAAGAAATGTTAAAAAAAGTTCTTCAGGGAGAAAGAAAATCATATAGGTCAGAAATTTAAATCTACATAAAGAAAGGAAGGGTGTTAGAGAAGGAATAAGTGAAGGTTAAATAATAATTTTATTCCTTATTCTAAAAGATAACTATTTGATTAAAGGCAAAGAGTAACAATGTATTAAGTATTTATAGAATATAGATAAATAATGATACCAATGTCAGAAAGGGCAAGACAGAGGAAGTTAGGAGTAATGTGTTATATATTTCCTGAATTGAACATGAAGTTTTATATTGTTATTAGAAGGCAGACTTAGATTTGTTAAAACGTGTATTGCAAACTCTAATGCAACTTCTGAAATTTTTTAAAAAGCGGTGTAATTTATATGCCAGGAGAGAAGATAAAATGGAATCATATGAGATCCTCACATAAAACTAAGAAGGCAGGAAGAGGGGGAAATGAAACCAAGAACAAGCAAAATAAAACACACACTTCCAAATATGATAGATATTAGTCCAATTACACTAATAATCATTGTAAATGTGAATGGTCTGAACACACCAATTAAAAAACTAATGTCATAGTGGATTAAAAAAAAATATGGGACCATCTATACATTGTCTATAAGAACCCACTTTAAACATAAAGACTCAAGATTCAAATAAGTTAAAAGTAAAGTTAAAAGCGAAAGGATGGAGAAAGATATACCATACTAACACTAATCAAAAGAAAGCTGTAGTAGCTATTTTAATTCAGAAAAACTACTTTCATAACAAGGGATATGATTTTGAATAAAGAGAGACATTATGGAATGATAAGGTTGATGGGGTGAATTCTTCAAGAAGACGTAAAAATTCCATACATGGATTGTATCTACTCAAACCACAGTGGAATTAAGCTAGACATAAATAGCTGAAAGATAGGTGGAAAATCCCCAAATATTTGGAGATTAAACAATACACTTATACATAATACATAGGTCAAAGAAGTCTCAAGAGAAATTTTTAAAATAGTTAAACTAAGTGAAAACATATATACAACTTACAAAATTTGTGAGATGCTGTGAAAGTAGTGCTTAGAGGGGAATTAATAGCTTAAATGAATATATTCGAAAAGACAAAAGTTCTAAAAGCAGTAATTAAATTTCACACCTTTAGAAAACTAGAGAAAGAGCCACTTAAACCTCAAGCAGGCAGGGGAAAAAAAGAAATAAAAATTAGAGAAGAAACAATTGATATTAAAAATAGGAGAACAATACAGAAAATCAACAAAGCCAAAACCTGACTTTTTGAAAGGATTGATGCCATCGATAGCTTTATCCAGACCAACTAAGAAAAAAGAGAGAGCAGACACAAATTACCAATATCAGAAATGAAAGAAGGGTCATTACACTCCTGATCCCATGCACACGAAAAGGTTAATAAAGGAATCCTATGCCCACAATTTTGATAAGATGAAGTGGACCAATTCCTTGAAAGACACAAAGCACCAAAACTTACACAAGGAAGAATAGATAATCTGCATGGTTCTTCATATACATATTGAAAAATCAATAATTATTTACCTTAAAAAGAAGAAATCACCAGACTTCGTTGGTTTTACTGGTGAATTCTACCTAGCATTTTCAAAGAAATAATACCAATTCTGCCAATCTCTTCCAGAAAATAAAAGCAGAGGGAACATTCCCCAAGTCATTCAATGAGGTCAGCATTACCGTAATGTCAAAAGCAGATAAAGACACTGTAGGAAAGAAAAAGTACAGACCAATAGTGTTCATTAACATAGATGCAAAAATCTTCAACAAATTATTAACAAATCAACAATATATAAAAATAACTATGATCCATAACCAAGTGGAATTTATTCCCATTATGCAAACCTAGTTCATTATTTGATAATCAATGCAATCCACCTGCTAAAAGGCTAAAAATGAAAAATTACATGATCGTGTTAATTAAAGCAGAAAAATTATTTGACCAAATCCAAAGCCAGTTGTGATAAAACCCTCAAAAAACTAGAAAGAGAACAGAACTTTCTCAACTTGACAAAGTGTATCTACCAAAACAAACATACACCTAACATTATACCTAATGCTGAGAAATTGGACGCTTTCCCTTTAAGATGGGCAACAAGGCAAGAATGTACTCTGTTTCTATTCAAAATCATACTGAATTTCCCAGTTAGTTCAATAAGATAAAAGAATATAAAATGTATACAGATTGAAAAGGGAAAAAATGAATGTTTTTGTTAGCAGATGATATTGTCTATGTAGAATTTCCTAAAGAATTGGAAAAAAAAAGAAAAATCCTGAAGTTAATAAGGGAATATATAGCGAGGTCGCAGGCTACAGGTTAACGTACAAAAATTAATTACTTTCCTGTTACCAGCAATGAGCTATTGTAATTTAAAACACACACACACACACACACACACACACACACACACAAAATCAAAACACAGTACCTTTTATAATTGCACATTGTAAACACAAAATACTCTGGTATAAAACTAAAAAACTAAGTGCAGGATCTATATACAAAAATACCACAAAACTCTGATGAAAGAAACCAAAGGAGATGTAAACAAATGGGGAAATACTCTGTAATCATAGACTAGAAGGCACACTATTGTTGATAAGTCATTTTCTCCCTGCCTCTGTTTATAGATCCAATGCAATCCTAATCCAAAGACCAGTAAGCTATTTTGTAGATGTCAGTAAACTTATTCTAAAGTTTATATGCAAAGATAAAAATCTAGAATAGCCAGCAGAGTACTGAAGAAAAACAACCTTGGAAGATTCACATCAGTTAATTTCAATAATTATAGTAAAGCTACAATAATCAAGACATTTTGTTGATGGAAAAAGAATGAAATCAATTGAACAGAAAGAGAGCCCAAAGGTAGAAACACATAAAGATAGGCAACTGATCTTTGAAAAAGAACTGGAGGCAAACCAATGGAGAAAGAATAAACTTTTCACCAGAAGGTGCAGCAGCAATTGGGTGTTGATATGCAATGAACCTAGACGCAGACTGTATACCTTTCACAAAACGTATCTCAAAACTGGTCATAGACCTAACGTAAAACACAAAATTATAAACTTCCAGGAGAAAGTCTAGGTGACTTTGGATTTGGTAATAAATACTTAGATACAACACTAAAGGCACAATATGTGAGAGAAAAAAGTGATAAACTGGACTGTATTAAAATTAAAAACTTTGTAAAAGACAATATTAAGATAATCAAAAGACAAGCCATAAACTGTGAGAAAATAGTTTTAAAACACATATCTGATAAAAGACTTGTATCCAAAATCTACCAAGAACCCTTAAAACTCAACAATAAGAAAACAACCCACAAAAAATGGACAAAAGCCAGATTCCTTACCAACCAATGTATACATGTGGTGAGTAAGTATATGAAAAATCCTCAACACTGTTTACCATTAATAAGTTGCCGATTGAAACAATAATGAGATACCACCACACACCTATTAGTATGGCTAATAGTTTTTAAAAAACAACTAACTGGCAATACCAACTGCTGGCAAGGATCCGGAGTATTAGGAGCTCCCACTTATTGCTGGTGAGAATGAAAAATGGTAACGACCATTTTGTGAAACAGTTTGGACGTTTCTTACAATGCTAAATATCGTCTTACCATGCAGTCCAGCAATTGCACTCCTAAGTATTTACCCAGCTGATCTGAAAACTTATGTCCACACAAAAACCTGAATAAGAATGTTATAGCAGGGGCGCCTGGGTGGCTCAGTCGTTAAGCATCTGCCTTCGGCTCAGGGCGTGATCCTGGTGTTCCGGGATCGAGCCCCACGTCAGGCTCTTCCGCTATGAGCCTGCTTCTTTCTCTCCCACTCCCCCTGCTTGTGTTCCCTCTCTCACTGGCTGTCTCTCTCTCTGTCAAATAAATAAATAAAATCTTAAAAAAAAAAATTAAAAAAAAAAAGAATGTTATAGCAGCTTTATTCATAGTCACCCAAAACTGGAAGGAACCCAAATAATCTCTGTAGGTAAATGGATAAGCAAATTGGTAGTTCCATACAATGAGATATTATTCAGCAATAAAAAGAAGGGATCTATCAAGTCATGAAAAGACATGGATGAATTTAATGTGCTGATTGAAACAAGACAGTCTGAAAAAGCTACAACTGTGTGATCCCAGATGTAGGACATCATTTAACAGGCAAAACCATAGCAAAGTTAAACTATAGAATCAGTGGTTGACAAAGACTTATGTATTTCTTATTGAAGTATAATTGATATATAATGTTACGTGGATTTCAGGTGTACAACATAGTGGTTATCAGTAATTATATACAAGACTCAGGGCTCACCACAGTAAGTGTAGTCACCATCTATCACCATACAACATTATTGAGTATATTCCCTATGCTGTACTTTTCATCTTATTTATTTTATAACTGGAAGTCTGTACAACTTAATCCCCTTCATCTATTTTACCCATCCCCCCACCCACCCCCCTGTGGCTACTATCACTTTGCTGTCTGTATTTAAGAGTCGGTTGGGTGCATGGTTGGTTGCTTGGTTTTGTTTTTTAGATTCCACATATAAGTGAAATTATAAGGTATTGATTGGTTTTCTCTGAATTATTTCACTTACCATCATACCCTCTAGGTCCATCCATGTTGTTGCAAATGGCAAAATTTCATTCTTTTTTATGGCTCAGTAATATTTGTGTGTGTGTGTGTGTGTGTGTATGACATCTTCTTTATTCATGTATTGATGGATACTTGGGTTGCTTCCATATCTTGGCTATTGTAATTAATGCTGCAATAAACAGGGTGCATTTTTCCTTTCAAATTAGTGTTTTTGTTTTTGGGAGGTAAATACCCAGTGGTGGAATTACTGGATCCTATGATATTTCTAATATTTCATGGGACTACCATACTGTTTTCCTTACTGGCTGCACCAATTTCCACTCCCACCAACAGTGCACTAGAGTTCCCTTTCCCTTATGTCCTCATCAACACTTCTTATTTCTTGTCTTTTTGATTCTAATCATTCTGACAGGTGTGAGGTGCTATCTCATTGTGGTTTCAATTTGCATCTCCTGATGATTAGTGATGTTAAGCATCTTTTCATGTGTGTGTTGGCCCTCTGTATGTCTTCTTGCGAAAAATGTCTATTTAGGTCCTCTGCCCACTTTTTAATTGCATTGTTTGTTTTGGGGGGTTGATTGTATAAGTTCTTTATATATTTTGAATATTAACCCCTTATTGGTTATATCATTTGCAAATAACTTCTCCCCCTCTGAATGTATTTTTAAACATATATAAAGTATTATATAAACATTAAGTGTTTAATAGTAAGTGTTGAATATTGTGACACAAAGTATTATAAGAAATATTATCTTGGGGACGCCTGGGTGGCTCAGTTGGTTAAGTGTCTGCCTTTGGTTCAGGGCATGATCCCTGGGTCCTGGGATCGAATCCCACATGGGGCTCCTTGCTCAGGAGGGAGCCTGCTTCTTCCTCTGCCCCTCCCCCTGCTCTCTCGCTCGCTCTCTTTCTCTCTCTCACAGAAAAAAATAAATAAAACCTTAAAAAAAAAAAGAAATATTATCTTGATTGAAAGCCTCCTTCAGGGGGCCTGGGTGGCTCAGTCGTTAAGCATCTGCCTTTGGCTCAGGGCGTGATCCCGGAGTCCTGGGATCGAACCCCGCATCGGGCTCCTCTGCTGGGAGCCTGTTTCTTCCTCTCCCACTCCCCCTGCTTGTGTTCCCTCTCTTGCTGGCTGTCTCTCTCTCTGTCAAATAAATAAAATCTTAAAAAAAAAAAGAAAGCCTCCTTCAGATTGAGATTTCAGTAGCATTAATTGGTGGTTTATTATTTACCAGGATCTTTAGTAAACACTTTCTCAATTTATATTTATTATTATTCATAACATATATATTTGTTATAGATATAAATTGTTAATATAAAATCTCATTCTAAACATATTTGATATAAAGTTCTCTTGAAAGACTCATAAATCTAATAAAAGTACTAATGACGATCTTTTATTTTTACCACTTCCAATTTTGTTGATGAATATATATTTGTATAGACATATGTTTATGAATGAGTGGAACAATATTTTCACAAATGACTAAAAACTTACATATGACATTGATTAAGGATACGGAATCTCTATGTCAGTTATTGCCATGGCTAGAAAACCTTTTTCTTTAGACCATGTTCGATGACTAATATTTCTTATGTCATTTCCCCTCATCTTTTGGTGCTAGGTTACATTTCTATCTTAATCTGATAAACGTGACAATTTATTAAAAGAAATGTAAAAAAGGAACATTTTGTTAGCAATTCATTGTTAGAGTTGTGTAATACTTCTTTAAAACTGCTCAAAACTAATTAGGTGTTTCTGCTTCATTGTTAAAGGTATGGCAACCAGGAATGTAATTTTGTTTTCAGACAATGAAAGCTTTTGCTTTATAAGGAATTATTGCTTTCTGGTTTAAGAAAAAGTACTTCAAGATCACCTTTTTTAAAATGCAAACACCTTTTCAAGTAAATGTCTCTCAGGTTGATTACTCTTAAATCACCATCATTAATTGATCAGGATAAGGGATATTTTACCTGGTCAAAGACAGTTGAAATTATGTCTTCCTCCAAGGACATCTGCAGAAGGGTTTCCTTAAAGAAACACCTGGCCTGTGCTGGTGATTATCTTTCAGAATACATTAAAGGAACCCAAAATAATCGAAAACATTAAAGAATAGGAAGATTTCTACATCTTCAAGTCTTCTCTGGAAGAAATAAATATTCCTATTTATTTTCATGAAAATAATTATAGATGATGTAAATTTATTCTAGACTTGGTAAACTGATGGAAGTAGCAAGTTAACATACGTTGCTAAAAAGAAACAGAATTACTTAGCATTTAAACCAAATACTTTTCAATTGTAAAAGTGAATCTCTATTTAATATATGTGTGTATATACATGTATGTATAAAGCATTTTACTGAAAAAAGTATTTTGTCACTGCTTTGCCAAGTCGTGACCTGTGAATATATCTTTCTTTTTTTTTTTTTTTAAAGATTTTATTTATTTATTTGACAGAGAGAGAGACAGCCAGCGAGAGAGGGAACACAAGCAGGGGGAGTGGGAGAGGAAGAAGCAGGCTCATATCGGAGGAGCCTGATGTGGGGCTCGATCCCATAACGCCAGGATCACGCCCTGAGCCGAAGGCAGACGCTTAACCGCTGTGCCACCCAGGCGCCCCTGTGAATATATCTTTCTTAGGAAGTGCTTTACTTTTCTTAGAATAAATCACTGCCGTGTATGCTTATATGCCTTTGCCTATTGTTTTTCCTTAACCTACATCATTTTCCACCTTGTTCCAGCATCTCTTTGCAAGGACTTACAGTAATCTTTCACACATGGCTTGAATTTTATTCTCCTTGGAGTCCTTCCTTTTGGGCCTCTGTTCTCTCACAGTGGAATAATTCCTCTCCAGACCATATCCATAGCCATTTATCCTAGAAGTGAATTTCCTCATCATCCCAAGACTTTACATTGATGCCTCTCAATTTTGCATCTCATATTTTCCAAATCCTACATTTTTGTCTTGTTTTACCCTATCCTTTTTTTTCTGGAGACACATTCCATGAACTTCCTAATAAAAGGTTTCTGGGAGGTAAAACAAAATGGAGTATTTACATCCAGCAATATATTTATTCCACTATTATAAATGAAGCATTTGACTTGGATTTTAAAGTCTTGTTTAATAAACTTCCTCCACAATTTAACCTTTTTTTTTTCCCCTTTGTCTTTTAGATTTCAGTGTAACTTGGTAGAATTCCATGTCATTTGTGATATCCATTCTCTTTTTTCATTATGTGGTGGTGATGTAATTTGGAGTGGGATTCATGAGTGAATGGTCAAGAAAGAATTCTTGAGACATTTTTGGTGCAAAAAGGTGGTTTTGTTAGAGCATGGGGACAGGACCCGTGGGAAGAAAGAGCTGCCCTGGGATTCTGAGGAGTGGTTGATTATATACTTCGAAATTGGGAGAGGTAAAGACAAGGGAAGTTTCCAAAAGGATTTTCATATATTAAAGAAGACTTACAGGATCCTGGAGGCCTAGCTATTGTCAAGCTAAGGTTGTTTTCCCCTCTAGCAAGGCATTAACATTAAGACAGTTAGGAGTTCCTGGGGTGCCTTGGTAGCTCAGTTGTTTGAGCGTCTGGGTCTTGGTTTTGATTTGGGTTGTGATCTCATGGGTCTTGGGATCGAACCCTTTGTCAGGCTCCGCACTTGGCAGGGAGTCTGCTTGAAGGTTCTCTCCCTCTGCCTCTCCCTCTGCTCTCTCTCTCTCTCTCAGGTAGATAGATAGATAGATAGATAGATAGATAGATAGATAGATAGATAAAAAAAAAAAAAGACAGTTGGGAGTTCCTGGAGGTATGTTATACTCTGTCTGTCTCAAGTATTTGTCAATGGGCTACAGGTTATAAGGAAATTTAATTTTATCTACATTTCATTTTGCCTTTGTTCTCCACATCAGTAGTATTTTTTCTTTCTTTTTTTTTTTTTAAGTTGGCTTAGGATTTTCTTTAAAGATTTTATTTATTTATTTGACAGAGAGAGAGAGAGAGCACAAGCAGAGGGAGCAGCAGAGGGAGAGGGAGAAGCAGACTCCCCACTGAGCAGGGAGCCAGATGTGGGGCTCAATCCCAGGACCCAGGGATCATGACCTGAGCCGAAGGCAGATGATTAACCGACTGAGCCACCCAAGCGCCCCATCTTTTTAAAAGTTTTAAGGATCACTTGCAGCGCCTGGGTGGCTCAGTTGGTTAAGCAGCCAGCTCTTGATTTCAGATCAGGTCATGATCTCAAGATCCTGAGATAGAGCCCTTCCTCAGACTCCATACCCAGTGTGGAGCCTGCCTAATGAGTGTGGAGCCTGCTTAATGGGTGTGGAGTCTCCTTAAGATTCCCTCTCTCCCTGTCTCTCTACCCCTTCACCCACTCCCCCCCCAAAAAAAAATTTTAAGGATCACCTGCTTAGCACTCACTTCTAGAAATTTCATCATTATATGACTTACAGCTTATTTTGGATTTTAAAAAACATTTCAGCCTAAACCCTTACTTCCTTCATTTGCTCATGTAATTTCTTTGATAATTTTCTCTACCCTCTCCTATGATTGTGTTTATTGAAATGGATATCATTTAGTTGGATATTTGATCCGAATCAGTCCTCTCGTTTTCTTCTTTTCTTTCACTCCACTGTTCAATATTTTTACTCTACTTTTCAGGATACTTCCCGTAGTGTGTCTTTCATCACTTCTACTATATTATTTATTTTGGTTATCTAATTTTTAATTTGCAAGAATTCTGTTTCTCTGATCATTCTTCCTTTTATAGCATTCTGTTCTTGGTTTTATTTTTATTTTTTCAATTTTAATTTTAGTTAGTGAACATACAGTGCATTATTGGTTTCCGGGAGTATAATTCAGGGATTTATCACTTACATACAACACCCAGTGTTCATCACAGCAAGTGCCCTCCTTAATGCCCACCACTCATCTAGTCCATCCCCCTCCCACCTCCCTCTATCAACCTTCAGTTGTTCTCTATTGTTAAGAGTTTCTTATGGCTTCTTTCCCTCTGTCCTTTTGTTCTTTTCCCCCTTCCCATATGTTCATCCGTTTTCTTTCTTAAATTCCACATATGAGTGAGGTCATATGGTATTTGTCTTTCTCTAAATGACCTACTTCACTTAGCATAATACACTCTAGCTCCATCCACATTGTTGCAAATGGCAAGATTTCATTCTTTTTGATGGCTGAGTAATATTCCATTGGATATATATACCACATCGTCTTTATCCATTCATCGGTCATTGGACATTTGGGCTTTCTGTTCTTGTTTTTAATAGATGCAAAAACTTTTCCTATCCCTTTGATTATATTAATTGTTGTTTTACTTTGATATTTTCTTCTACCAGTTCCTCATACTTTCTCTGTTTCTTTGGTTCTTTTTACATTTATATTTTAAAAATATAAATTATTTTAGTATTTTATGTTTTGTTTCCTTTTATATTTTCGTTTACTTCTTTGAAAAGCATTCACCACATACTTGATGTGCCTCAACTCTTTGCTCATATTTAAACTTCCAATACTCAAAATTGAATTTTCTGTGTGTATAAAGATAGTTTTTCTACAAGTTTATCTGGCAGTGAGGGGGAATTTTAGTGAGGATCACCCCCAACAGAGTATCTGTAACACTCTTTTGGGGGGAAGCTGATCAGTTTATACAGTGAAAACATAAATTCGTTTATGCAACTCCCATAATTAAAATACTTCAGCAGTTTCCCATAATATACGGAATGGAATTCAAACTTCATATCAGGACTCTTAAAGCCCTGCATGTTGTGGCTTCTGCCTATCTCTTAAATAACATTTCATATCACTTACCAGTTCGTACTTGAATCCTGCTGGCTTCCTTCGGTTACTTGGACAAGCCACGTTTTTACTCCACAGGGACTTCTTTTGAATACTTCTTCTACCAGGAATTTCTTTTCTCCAAAATATTTACATGCATGTATCCTTTTATTTTTTTAACCAGAAATAGCTATCACATCTTCACAGAGGTTTTTCTTAGCCAGACTATTTAAGAATGTGCCCCATTGTTGAGCAGAGCACCATGTTTATTCCCTTCTTAGCATTTATCATAAACTGTAATTGTAATATATTTATTTATTTTTGTTAATCGCTTCCATCTTCACCAGAAGATGGGATGCTGATGAGATGGACCTCATCCCCCATATTCACTATTGTATCCTAGTACCTGGCACAGTGCCATACACAGAGTAGGTTCTCAAATATTTTTTTTAGAGAAAAAAGGCATGCCTTTTTACTTACCATGAAATTAAGCTATGGAATTTGGCCAATTTTCTAGGCATTTATTGATTGATTATTATCCATTTATTGAGGATATACTACACAATACCTAACACATGACTCTGTTGAAAACTAAGACACGGAGCAGGGGGGAGTAGGGGCATAGGGAGAGGGAGAGAATTTTAAGCATGCTCCATGCCCAGCATGGAGCCCTTTGCAGGGCTTGATCTTATAACCCTGAAATCATGACCTGAGCTGAAATCAAGAGTTAGACAGTTAACCGACTGAACCACACAGGCACCCTAAGACAGAGAGACTTTTAAAGAGGAAGTTCTTTTCCTCTAGGGATTGATGATATATTAGGAGGAAAAGGTACATGAAGTAAAATTTTAATAGAGTAGATAATACAGCAGAGGTCTGTAGAAGATAGAATGGAACTACAGAAAAGAGGCCAACCAATTGTATATGTAGATGTGCCGTAAGATCACTAAACATTTGAAAAACATGTGCAAGATGCTTATTAGACTAGGATTGGGCATGAGAGAGTAAACTTTGGTCAGAGATAACAGCCAATAAACCAGCAAAGAGAAGTGAAAGGATATTTGGTGTCTGTTACATTTTAATGTGCTTCTGTTAAAGCCATTCACCATACATCATATTTTGCCTTGGCTCTTAGGTTATATTTAAGGTTCAGATACTAAAATTAAAACTTCTGTGTGCATAAATGTGGTTATTTCCACATACTTTTGAGGCAAATCCACATAGAGAGGTTGGTTCCCTTTCCTCTACCCATATGTCTCATCCTTTACAGAGATCCCAAGTGAACCCAGCCCACAGCCAACTTAATATTTGAACACAGCCATATGAGGCAAGACTGGTTGTGAACCTAGCTCAGATTCTACATGCATAAACGATAAAGTGGTTTTGTTTTAAATCACTATGTTTTGAGATTGTTTGTTGAACACTGATAATAAAGAACAGGCATAATGTAAGTAGGACAGAGTATCTTTAGTCCAGGCAATGAACATGGGAGTATGTCAATGTGGTACAACGGAGGAGCAGATAATTGGAGAAAAGGAGGTAGGAAAGGACTACTTGTTAGAAAAATACTTATCTATATCTATAAATCTATATGTATATCTATACAGTTGAGAATCATATCAACTGTAGTGATGGGCATAAGAACAGTGAGGAGGAAACTAAAATCTTCCAAGAATGAAGGAGAATGACTCAGGGTTCTGTAGATATTAGCAACATGGAAGGGTGGGATATTATATAGATTGATGTTATAAGCTTCATTAGTGAGAAGTTTAGGGATAAAGAAGATAGAATATTCTAGAAGCAGCAACGATAAGCAAGAATGACACCTACTCATCTCCAGAGCAGACATATGAGGGCCGTGGGTGATGACAATAACAGCCATCACTTGGGAGAGCTTCAAGAGAAGCAGTGGTATCAGAGGAGAACCTCTATGAAGGTAAAGGGAATGAAAAGAAAACAGTTTGAGGGGTACCTGGGTGTTAAGCATCTGCCTTCAGCTCAGGTCATGATCCCAGGATCCTAGGATCGAGCCCCGTGTTGGGCTCTCTGCTCAGCGGGGAGTCTGCTTATCCCTCTCCCTCTGCTCCTCCCCTTTGCTTGTGTTCTCTCTCGCTCTCTCAAATAAATAAATAACATCTTTAAAAAAAAACAGTTTGAGGGATAACACAGGATTTTGCTGATGGTGCACCAGAAATTCCAGAAGGAATGACAGGAACAAAATAAGAAATGTGCAGAACCATATAGCGAAAAGATTGTAGGAGATGAGTGGTGAACGTGTCACTGGGGTCGTTTAGTGACTGGCGAACAAAGTTAATGACAAGCGGATACTAGGTCTGATTGACAAGGAAAATTGTTTCGTTTAGGACTTTGTTAAGGAAATAGAAAATTGTGATTCATATTTTAGCTCAATATTAGCCATGTAGATGGATACAGAAGACCTAGGAGACATAGTCTTATCCCAGTATGCAGGAACTTACTGGGATTAGACCCCTAATTTATTCATTGAAATCTAGGCTATTTTTATGTACACTGCGAAGAAAGGTAAAACTGTGGCAGCATGACCAAACATTAGGAAAGGAGGCAGTAGGTGTGTAGAGGAGAAAATACTCTTGGAAAAATAGAATCAAGGGGAAGAGTTGACTTTGCAACTGTGTACTATGCATATCTGCCTGTAGTTTCTGTGATCTCATAACTGTTCCTACAGAAGATTTCCACCAAGCTTCACCTCAGCCCAGATGGCTGTGTTAATAAAATGGCACCCAAGATCAGTCAAGAAAAAGCACCACACTATTCCACTACACAAACACACACACACACACACACACACACACACACTTACACACACACAGCATGTGCAAGGTTCTCACTGTCAACTTAAAAAGTAGAATTTTAATATTTTCTTCTTTATTTTTATAAAATAAATACATGAAAGGCAAGTTGTATAGTTGAAACAATTTTGCAATTGTAACATTAAGGTAAATGCTTTCAGTGATTACAGGGAGGAATACTATGTAGACAATTTGCTATCCTATATTTTATCTATTCTGTCGTTTTGCAAAAAGGGAGGTATTTGTAAAAACCAGTCTCTTTGTATAGCCATGTGTTTTCGTTTGTAATTCAAAAGGTCAGATAATTATATTGTATGTGTGTATAAATATAATATATATAATATATGTGTGTATGTATATACGCACACATCCACAATGCCTGGCATATAATGGAGCAAAATAAATGCTTTCCAAAAAAATAAAAGCAATACAAAGAATATAAGTACTATCTTATTGAAAAACAAGGTTTAGCATATAATTCAAAATCTTAGCATCTAATATGAACAGTTAACAAACCCAATAGCCAGGTATGGTGGGGAAAGAACAGAGAATAAAACTGTGATGTAAGTTAAGATTTTTCATTAAAGATCAAATTAATGACAAAAAATGACATTTTGTTTAATTTCAGTGTGTTCATAGATACATATATCTATGTATCTCTCTCTATATGTCTACATATATTTATAAAAAAGAATTTAGAGTGGGGCACCTGGCTGGCTCAGTAGGTAGAGCATGTGACTCTTGATCTTGAGTTTGAGCCCCATGTTGGGCACAGAAATTACTTAAGAAAAGAGTTTAGAGAATGTGAATTAATTGTTTTTATGCCAACACATTCTTTTTTTTTTTTAAAGATTTTATTTATTTATTGACAGAGATAGAGACAGCCAGCGAGAGAGGGAACACAAGCAGGGGGAGTGGGAAAGGAAGAAGCAGGCTCCCAGCATAGGAGCGTGATGTGGGGCTCGATCCCAGAACGCCAGGATCACGCCCTGAGCTGAAGGCAGAGGCTTAACGACTGAGCCACCCAGGCACCCCTATGCCAACACATTATTTTTCAGTGCTCAATACTTGAATATAAGCTATAGGAATGTTGATCCACACCACTGAATTTAATAAAGGAAAATAGTAATTAATAAAATATTTTTCTATTTTTGTTATTTTCAACATATAACAAGGCTTTAAAATAAATTATTCATATATTTTTATATCCAAGATACTCTTGTAGATATTTGAGGCAAATGGGATGAACGGTAGTTAAATATGTTCTTCTGAGTGAGTTTAATAATACCACAGTATGATATTAGTTATGATATCAATTGCTTCATGAACATAATCCTCTTATTCTTCAAAGCATACCGTACCTTTTTTTAAAAAAATATTTTATTTATTTATTTGAGAAAGAGAGAGTTTGAGAGAACGAGTGGGGGAAGGGACAGAGGGAGAAGCAGGTTCCCCACTGAGCAGGGAGTCCAACGTGGGACTTGATCCCAGGATCCTGGGATCATGACCTGAGCCAAAGGCAGACGCTTAACCAACTGAGCCACCCAGGTGCCCCATACCCTACCTCTTTAATGTAGGAAGATAAACATGAGAGCCTGGCATCATGGAAGTCAGATGGTGATGTGTTTTTAGGAATGTCAAATGCTACCAAAGGGATGAAGAAAATGAAGACTCAATGTTGGCCTGAATTTAGCAAAATTCAAGTCACTAGTGATCATAACGAGAGAAGTTTCTGAAACAGTTTGGAGATTAATGCATGACTGAATGAGTTCTGTGGTGAAAGAATAGTGAGAAAATAGAGATAGTGAGAATATTCAATCCCTCACCTTCTATTAGTATAACAAATTTTACCAAAAGCAAATGATTTCTTCATATCTGGAAATATTGTAAGGAATCTTGCCAGCCATATATTTAGAATCGGTATGGTTAAACTCTATTTTCAAATGAAGAATACATTTGTGCTTGCCTTTTATTTCTGGTTTAAATCAGATGGCCAAGGCAGATAGTTCTTTCTTACTCTGTGCTACCTAAATCTTATCCGTGAGTTTCCCTCTATATTGCAATCATCTTTGGTTCTAAGACCAAGCATCATGTCTATGTTATAATAGTTTCATAAAAAATATTTGTTTCATTAGAATAGAACCAGGCGGTTTAACCAGTCAGGTGTTAATAGAAGTAATATAGTAACAGAGGCCTTTAGAAATTGGATCACAACCTTGTTATTTGTACCTTGGTTCAATGTAGTCAAGAAGACCAATTTTTGATGGCCTGACACAGGATTATTTGAACTCTATATACAACAGACCCCTACCTTGCTAAAATATCAAGCACTCCCGAATCCCATCCACAAAACTGTAAACTCATAGTACCTGTGGGACAGATCTACCATAAGCCCAAATCAAGAGTCACACGTGTCTTAAGTGTCTGGAAAACCAGTGCAGAAAATCAAAATGAGATGATTTACATTGACTAGCTTATTTGTTGTTCTATCATTTTTGCTGATATAATTATAAAAGGAAGGTTTGTACCATTGATCCAGGGCCAGAAAGCAGAACAGTGTTAAGGGATAATAAAGTATGTTTCCCACTCAGATCCATGGAGCAATCTGGTTGATGAGCCCTTTGGAAAAATAAGTTTGAGGCAGAAGCTTTAGGAGACACTGTCATAAAGGACACTGTACTAGAAGGGCTTCAGGATGATGACAAAGTGGCCCGAGTGCAGAAAGCAAGGTGTTTTTTTTTCAACTCTGTATGGCAGTCTTCTGCCAGAGCATTTGGAGTGCTCAGGTGCAGTGGAGATGCGGCTAAATAGAACAGTGGTGAAGTGGTAATGAAATTGACTCCTGAGATGTGGTAAATAGCTAGTAGACACAGGAATACTTAACGTGTATGGGAGTGAGCAGAATCACCTGGAGCTATTATTCAATTTGTAAATGCATACAAGAAAATACTTAATGATGCTCCCAAATAATTTAATTGAATTTTATTTTAGAAAACATGTATGTGAGGATAAGAAATATAAAAACTTGAGCCATTATTCTTACTGTGGTTTTATTCATAATATGGTATTAAGGGGAAATGCAAGAATTTGATTATGTTTGTATGTGTGTGTCCCCATCTGTGAAAGTTGCTTTTATGAAAGTACTCTAATTCATCTGAAAGAATTAACACATTCCTTGAAAGACCCACTTAACCTTTCTTTGAGCATAAAATGTGGCTTAGTCACTAATAAAAGTAAGAGAAATTCTACCAACACCTAGAGTACAATGAAACCATGCAAAATAAACCCAGTGGCATCATACCAGTAAATCATTCTGGGCAAAGTTAGGGGGGGTTTTTTGATGTCTTATAAAATTAGCTTATGAAGGGAGGACTATGGGTAATAAATGTCTAGGTTTCAATAAGGTGGTTGAGACAGTGGTTCAAGTAAGTGTATAAAAATTGTCAAATCAGTTTTGATAAGAACACAATAAAATGGATTAAAAACAAACTAAAAGATTGTGAGTGTGGAGAATGATAGATGAGAGTGGGACCTTTGTAGTACCCGAAAATGATTCTTGGCTCTATTAACTGGATTTCTGACCATAAATAGAGGGCAAATAGGGCTTGAATTAGATTGGCAAATTATATCAGCTTGGAAAGTGCTGTAAAAATCATTTTGGAGAGAGATGCTATAACTGGTTGTAAATAAGTCTGTGGGCAGAAAAGAACAAATGGAATTCAATTTGTAAAAGAGCAAGCAGGAAAGATATTCCCAAACAACTGCATGACAATACCATTTTTTGCTAATAAAAGTGATGGCATAGCATTTTATAGTATATAGCATGCCTCGTAAATGCTGATTTTTATGAGCTTATTGGGTAGCAAGCCAAGTGAACAGACTACTTTCTGGAATAAGGTTGATTATCCAAAGGAAGTCATTGGGTTCTCCTCGGACTGCGCACTAGTGTCAGTGTGTTTGGCAGATGGGCCAGCTGTGAAACTTGTTTCCATCTCCATCTGGCTCCTTCTGATTCTTGGAGCCTTTTCTGTCTGTTAGGAAACAGCAAATATTTCTTATTAGTGTAGCAACATGTCCTTAATACTCTGATGTTTAGTCAGAGGCTACTTTCTAAGTTGTACCCCTGTACATATTCCATATTTTGTCCCCTCTAATATATTTTTGTTATCTGCCAGATATAATTTCATAGAATAGGTGCACAACTTCCATCTACCCCATATAGTCTAAAAGAAAAGACAAACAGAATTCCTCCTGTTTGTGGTTCAGTGGGTGGCAGGTGTAGGAAAGGGACCACTGTTGGTGAAAGATGGAACATTTCCTTCAAGTAAAACCACGTAATTTGTTTCCAGTTTTGAAAATTTGAATTCAAATAAGAAAACAAAGTATTATATATGCATCAAAAAAGGAAGTAATGAGTTATGTCGGAAGTTAGGTTTTTAGTCGCTCAAGATGTAAATACATGATTCTATACACAGAAAACAAATGGAAATAAACAAGGAAAATTTCTTATTCTGCATAGTTAAAATATGGTTTATTACCCCCAAAACACTGTTGTGTTAGCTTCTCTGTAGCCTTAGTAATTTCTCTATAACAGCAATTAGGACTTAGCACATTTCCTTATACCTAATATGCATGCAATACAAATATTATCAAAATAATTACTACAAAATCTTATCCCAATTACTTCTTTCCTTCTCTTTGAAAGTGCTGGTGACTTTCAGGTCTTAGAATGCCAACTGAAGTCAAAGAACAAAGAGTACAGAAATCCTTTAAAGGACAATAGGTGCATTGAAGAGTTCTATTAGAATTGGATGATAAAGGAGAAAAGTAGGTCAGAGGTATTTAGACTAAGAAAACCAAGTCATTTCATCATAAATACATAAGGAAGGCGGGTAGCCCCAGAGAAAGAAAAACTTACGAAATAAAGACTTGCTTCCAATGTGGGCCTATTGTTACTTATAAGAGGGTAATTATGATGATAAAATTGAATGCATTTAAATTTGGTTTTCTAAATAAGAGAAGACTTTAGCACCTTCAGAAGTTGTGGGATGCTCGAGCATTCAGTTACCTTTAACATTATATTAACTGGGTGAAGGGAAAACTTGTGAGGCCTCATAACTGGGCAAATCAGTATTGGAAAGGAACCTGGGTCAAGAATGCCAATGACACAACTTCTTAATCCAGTCATCTGTTGAAGGGCATCTCTGCTCCTTCCACGATTTAGCTATTGTGGACAATGCTGCTATGAACATTGGGGTGCATATGGCCCTTCTCTTCACTGGATTAAGAAGATGTGGTCCATATACACAATGGAATATTACTCAGCTATCAAAAAGAACGATTTCTCAACATTTGCTGCAACATGGACGGCACTGGAGGAGATAATGCTAAGTGAAATAAGTCAAGCAGAGAAAGACAATTATATGGTTTCTCTCATCTATGGAACATAAGAACTAGGAAGATCGGTAGGGGAAGAAAGGGATAAAGAAAGGGAGGTAATCAGAAGGGGGAATGAAGCATGAGAGACTATGGACTCTGAGAAACAAACTGAGGGCTTCAGAGGGTAGGGGGTGGGGGAATGGGATAGGCTGGTGATGGGTAGTAAGGAGGGCATGTATTGCATGGTGCATTGGGTGTTATATGCAACTAATGAATCATTGAACTTTACATCGAAAACCGGGGATGTACTGTATGGTGACTAACATAATATAATAAAAAAAATAAAAAAAAAAAAAAAGAATGCCAATGACAGTTAAGAAGAAAAAAGGGATCAGCAGTCTCCATTAGAATATCCTATTTTCGGACAAAGCTGTGTTTGTGGAGAAGAAAGGAGGTTTAAAATCACCCAGAATTTGCATCTGAATTCTCAGTAAGAGATAAGGATTATGAAGAATCATGAAGAATCAGGCATTGAGGTTGAGCTTTCACAGATTGGAACAAGAATTGTCATGTTTCCAACAGAAAAAAGTATGCCTGGAACATAGAACTCTTGCCTTGATCACTCAAACACTTTATGCTGCTACCAAAAGCTCAACCCCACCTTGAAGTCTTTCCATGACCAGTTATAGATTTCCCCTAAGTGACACAGGGAATGAGTTATATTGCATATACATTTTATCTTCTTGTTGAGCTATGGACAAGTTGATGATGTTTGAAAAGAATTGGGGCTGTAGCTAATATAAAAAAAATTAGGTAAAAGTTAAGAACTATATTAAGATAAAAGGAGGAGCGCCTGGGTGGCTTAGTCAGTTTGGCGTCCGACTCGATTTCAGCTCAGGTCATGATCTCAGGGTTGTGAAATTGAGTGCCCAGTTGGTCTCCGCGCTCAGCGCTGAGTTTACTTGAAATTCTCTGTCTCCTTCTCCCTCTGCCCCTCCCCCTGCTCATGTTCTCACTCTCTCTCTCTCTCTCTCTAAATAAAACTTTTTAAATAAAATAAAAGGAAAAGTTTTGAACATTGTAATGGTAGGTCAATAGCTATTGCTGTGAAGAATGCCAAGCTGTGGCTCACACTGTCAGGAGGTGTATGGTATAATGGTAGACGATAACATGCAAAAGTGGCTCTAAATAAACAGAAGACAAATAGCAACAAAAGACAGCAGCAGCATAGTAAAACAATGAGTTTGGGAGACTCAACATTTCTGAAATAATCCCAGTCTTGTATATAAAGTGAGGACTTCTTTAAGTTACAGTTGGTAAAGATTAAAGGATGAAATAAGCCATCCCACGAAGGGTACATTCCCCAACAGGAGGCTCATTTTGTCATTATCATTTTTTAAATTAGTTTTGCCCAGCTTAACTTTCACTTTTACAATCTGAGCTAAAAAGGCAGGAGAGCATTCCTTCAAGGATGAGTCAAGAACATATTCATAATTTCTCGTTTTCGTTGTCATCGTGTCGTGTTTGCAGTGCTGCTCATTGCCATCTAGAACACAATGCTCCCTCACAGTTCGCCATGAACGTGTATTACAGTGCGAAGGAATTGATCATTGTGAAGATCACATGCCAAAACATTCGTTTTCTGTCTCGGGCCTGAAAGATGTTACTGAACCCTGATTTCTAAGAGAAGTAGGTATTTCATGTTGTTTTGTTTTGTTTACATTGGGTCCATTCCACTTCTACTTTATCTTTCTTGGAACCCCCTTGCCATATCAATTTCCTTGAGATCTAATTTGGCTTAAGTCATGTACAATCCTATTGTTTACTTTTATTAAGTAATTTATCATTTCCTTTTATTATTGATGACATGAGAATTTATTCTTCATTCTACATGAATGAACTGAGTACCTTTTATGCACCAGTGTTCCTTAAATGAGGAATACAGTGGTGAATGAAACCAACAGAGTTGTTGCCTTTCAGAATTCACAGTCTAAGGTGGGAGACAGACAATAGATCTGGATACAAAAAATTAATAGATGAATAAAATTCCAGGTGTAGTGAGAAGTCTGAATGTTAACATAGTAGTGTAAGGTTGTGGAGGACAACATTACTAATTTTGATTAGTTGCTCTGGAAAGCCTGCTTAGGAGAGACAAATTGAGGCTGGAATGAATTGAGGGATATAGCCCTGTGACCTTCTGCAGGGGAAGAGTTCCCAGGAGAGCATATGAAAAGCCCTGTTAGGATGAAGTCTTTGTCATGTCTCAGAGGCAGCAAATGACCAGGTAGCTAAACTGCAGTGAACGAAGCAGAGAGAATAGGGGATGAGGACAGAGAGGTAGTGAAGGACCAACTCTCATTAAGCCTTTTTGTCCTAAGCTAAAACTACGGTGTTCATCAACATTTCCCGAGTCCTATGGTCATATCCCACTGTACCCGCCTTCTCTGGCTTTGGCCCACCCACCTTTGCTTTTTTTGTCCTCTCTTCTCTAGGTTTTTCTGTAAAGATACCGCTAATCATCTCTCCACTTCCTGTATGTGTAAGTGTGGTTCGTTGTGCTTGTGAAATAATTAGGAAGGTATTTATGTTTGTCAAGACATTTTACATGTAGTTATAAAGTTCACCTTTGTAGCAGCGAATTGCTTAAGGTAAAGACATAGGAGGGTGTTAATAATAATTTAAGGGTTGGTGCAGAGGGCAACCAATATCTGTAATAACAGATGCCAAATTGAAAAAGAATGTATTTCATAATAAGGGTCTTAAAATAAAGAAAGTGGTGGGGAAGCTCTGCCACAGGCTGAGTAGGGCAAGAAACCCCTCTGGTCTATTTCCCTGCCGCTATGACCAGTGATTATCACTTCACACATCAGATCAAACTCAATGAATGGGCAAAAACATTGATACAGCCACTTTGAAATGGAGCAGATTTAAAAATCACATCCATAGCATGATTTTTTGAGGATCCTCTGTCTTTTCCAGTCATCAACCTCTCAGGAATAATAAGTGGCTCTAATATAATTTATCCTCTAATCTAAGAGCCAGAGGAAGAAAAGTTATGTGTAATACCCCTATCTCACTTTATCTGTTTTGTAGTTGCTGTTCTCTAGGTAGAGAGGGTGGGGAAGTAATCAAAGCAAAAGGAAAAAAATAAGTAAAACTTAAAGAAACCTACCCGTTGTCTTCTTTTTTTTTTTTTTTTTTTTGTCCATAAATAATCTCTGGGCAAAATTATATGTTATAAGGGAATGCATTCCAAAACTTAATTAGGGCTTTTAAAATTCAAGCCCAACATATTATTTTACTTAATTTATATGGGGAATAGGAAGTTCTAACTCAAAGGAAACAATTCAGTTTGTAGCCCGTTCTCCAGAAGAGGGAGGCCAAGCCACATTTACCCTCAGGTTTAACCAATGCTCATATTAATCTTAGCAATATTGTCCATTCTAACTCCGGCTGGTACGTTCGCTCAAGAATTGTCCTTTTTTACGTGTAGCCTTTGTATCCAGAATTATCTCAGCCTGTGGTTCTTAGAATGCGTACCCAGAAATAGTTGAAGTAAGCAGAATCATCTAAACTTTAACCTCAGTTTTTAATGAACTCTCTGGGAGTTCACTAAACTCCATTTACTACACTGGCCTTCCTTTTTCTCTCAATCTCATAAAGCATTGTCCAGTCTCAAGGACATCTGTCTGGAAGCCATTTTCTAAGATATTCTAATGATTAGCTCAGTTAATTAAATATCACCTACTCTGGGAAGCCCTATGGTATCAACATATAAAAATGACACCCTCCATCCCAATTCTTTCTACCACATAATTGTACTATCCCATTATATTTCTTACACAGTATCACAGTTCAAAATGATCTAGTTTATTTGCTAGTTTCCTGTTTTTGTCTGTTCTGATCCATTAGAATGTAAGCACCATGATTCTAGTTATGTTATTTTCTTGTTAATCTAGAACAGTGCCTGTCACACACTGTTTAATAACCATTTTTCATACTTTCATTTTAAGACAATTGCAAAATTACAGAAAAGTTGCAAGGAAAGAACAAAGAATGCCCATATACCCTTCAACCAGATTCATCAATTGTTAACATTTTCCACATTCGTTTTATAACTTTTTCTAAATGTTTGTGTCTATCTGTTGTCTACATGTATGTATTTTCTTTTTTCTTTTTTAAAAAAGATTTATTTATTTCAGTGAGAGAAAGAGCGTGCATGTGTGCACACGAAGGGGGGAGGGGCAGAAGAAGGAGGAGAGAGAAACTCAAGTAGACTCTGTGCTGAGCAGGGAGCCCGACATGGGGCTCGATTTCGTGACCCTGAGATCATGACCTGGGCTGAAACCAAGAGTCAGACGCTTAACTGACTGAGCCACCCAGGTGCCCCTGTATGTATTTTCTAAGAATAGTCTCATACATAGCCTCATGTAGGAAGTAAAGTCAGGATATTTATTTATTTGTTTGTTTATTTATTCGTTTATTAAAATATTTTTATTTATTTATTTGTCAGAGAGAGAGAGCACAAGCAGAGGGAGCTGCAGGCAGAGGGACAAGCAGGCTCCCTACTGAGCAAGGAGGATGATATAGGACTTGATTCCAGGACCCCGGGATCATTACCTTAGCCAAAGGCAGACACCCAGCTGACAGAGACACCCAGGTGTTCTAAGTCAGGAAATTTGTTATTTTAATGGTATTATTAGTTAATCTGATGTCTGTATTCAAATTTAACAATTGTACCAAAATATTCTTTTAGCATTTTTTTTTTTGATGTAGGATCCAACCCACAATCATGCATCACATTTAGTTGTTATATATTTTTAGTATCCTTTAATCTGAAATTGTTTCTCAGCTTTTTTTGCCTTTCATGTCCATGAAATTTTTTAGGAGTACATTTATTTAGGAGTACAATTATGTTATAGAATGTTAGTAATTATTTTTTTTGGAGTTTGAATATGTGAATACTAACCAACTGCCATCTAGAATTGTCTTGTCCATATATAAAGAGACATGAAAATTGAAAACATACGTATAAAGTTTCCAAAACTTCACTCAGTCCATTCTAAGATCTAAGAATAAAATGGGTACTAAGCCAGACTTTGGGAGAGTCCCAATTTTCCTACCTGCCAGAGCTTTCAATTTCCATAACTAAATAAATAATCACAACACATTTTCTGAAATTTTGTATTAAGCTAGTTAAGAATACACCATGAAAATTTAAGTAAGATGTTAGAATACATTTTATGTGGCCCTCATTTACTTTGTATTTTTTTAAAGATTTTGTTTATTTATTTTAGAGAGAGAGAGCATGTGAGTGGGGCAGGGAGGGACAGAAAGAACCCTCAAGCAGACTCCCTACTGAATGCAGAGCCCAGATGCGGGGCCCAGTCCCAGGACCCTGAGATCATGACCTGAGCCAAAATCAAGAGTTGGCTGCTCAATCAGCTGAGCCACCCAGACGCCCCTATATGGACCTCCTTTAAGGAGCATACATCAGTAATTACACTATTCTTGTTAAACATTAGGACTTTACTAGCTTTATTTTCCAATTTCATGTTCCAGAATTATCCTTATTTGATAGTAAAAATAAAGGAGACTTTAGGTTTATTTTCAACAAAGTTTTCAGAATTGAGGTTGCCATGACTAGCACATTCACTCTCCAAAGGAGAGAACCCAAAAATATGGTTTGCCAACAAAATCACTTAACAATCTCAGCTTTTAATATTTTTGAGGTTCCAGTACAAGTATATCGTGCCCTGGCCATTATATCTACTTGTCTTCTGTGAAGAAATTGGCAGAATGCTCAGTTTAAGTAAATTCATTCAAACAACTGGGAACTGAGAATTCTCACTTTGTTTCACCATCAAAAGGTCCTAAAAAATCTTACAGTTCTACTGAATTTTTCCTTTATGTGATAGGAAAAACTGCCTTATCTTTTTAGTCTATTCAGTGGTTTCCAAATGCTGGATATTTATTGAAGCGGCTGGGGAACTTGGAAGAACCAGCACTTATTGAGCCCCACCACTAGCGATTCTGATGTAATTGGTCTGGAGTGGACCCTTAATAGTTGATGTGATTTTAAGAGAGCTCCACATGCTCCTAAAGTGCAATCAGAGTTGAAAATCGCTGATCTGAACCAAAGAAATTCCCATCACCCAGTGGTACCAGTCAAATAGAATGTTGAAATAGTTTCCAATGGGATAGCTGCTTCTTATATAATACACTCACCTTGTCCTTCCCCTTGGTTACAAATCAATGTCTCTGGCTAATTGTAATCATATCTTTTCATTTCGATTAGATACAGTGGATTAAGACTCTCGACTAGAATAAACTGGACCATTGTGTTGCGTGAATTTGTGACCAAGAAATCAGAAACAATGTTAACTTTGTCAACCTCAGTTACTTTATTAGAATTGATTATACCTCTTATATCCCTTTGTTATGTTAAATCTTTGATTACTTGCTTGATTCCTTCTTTAGGAATCATCATGGTCTTTTATCGCAATGATGTCTCATTTAAGTAAAAGATTTCCAAATGTATAGAAAACAAAAGCATTTGGTTTATCACCAAACAGTGAAACAATATCATAGGTTATAAAAGTTTTCAAGAGACCATTATGTAATTAAATTTCTTGTATATCTGTGTTTATTTGCCTCTACAAATATATATATTACAATGCCAATAGTTACTTAAAAACAAAACAAATACAACATCAGTGTCATCTGAACTCTTTCCCCCTAATTTAATCTAGGCTTTTGAACTACCAATTTCTTTTCTTTTTTTGTTTTTTTAAAGATTTATTTATGGGGCGCCTGGGTGGCTCAGTCATTAAGTGTCTGCCTTCGGCTCAGGGCATGATCCCAGCATTCTGGGATCGAGCCCCACATGAGGCTCCTCTGCTAGGAGCCTGCTTCTTCCTCTCCCACTCCCCCTGCTTGTGTTCCCTCTCCTGCTGGCTGTCTCTCTCTCTCAAATAAATAAATAAAATCTTAAAAAAAAGATTTATTTATTTATTTGAGAGAGAGAGGGAGAGAGAGAATGCACACATGTGTGCAAGCAGGGGGAGGGGCAGAGGGAGAAAGAGATAAGCAGACTCCCTGCTCTGCAGGGAGCCTAATATGGGGCTCCATCTGAAAACCCTGAGATCATGACCCAAGCCCAAATCAAGAGCCTAATGTTCTTACATTGGAAACCGGGGATGTACTGTATGGTGACTAACATAATATAATTAAAAAAACATTAAAAAATTAAAAATTTAAAAATTTAAAAAAATTAAAAAGAAAAAAAAGCCTAATGTTCAACCAATTGAGCCACACAGGTGCCCCTAAACTACCCATTTCTGAGCTTATCAATGGTTCTTGAATGTCAGGTGCACCCTACTAAATCAATAACTAAGTCTTCATTAGGCTGAATTAGCTGTTCATATGTACTTTTACATATTCAAAATCTGTTCCTCAGTATAGATACTAACTAGATCTTTATTGAATGAAAAGGTCAAGTCAGACTTCCCCCTTGGCAATGATGTGAGCTCCCTCAGATGCTCATTAACTAAATCATGTGATCACTGCACAAAGAATGCTTATTGTATTGACTTAAGTGTATTGTATTATATTCCCTAAAAATATTTAGAAATGGGCATTAGTTACAGAAGCAAGGAACTTGACAGCTTATTGATTATGCAGATATGTTCCCTGCACTTATTTAAAATGAACCAATGAGTGCAACAGTTAGCAAACTCTTAAAGGGCCAGATAGTTACAGTTTTAGGGTTTGCTGGCCACATGGTCTGTTACAACTATTTAACTCTTGTTTAATGGAAAAGCAGTCATAGATAATATGTAAGGAAATGGATGTGGCTTTGTTAAAATAAAAGTTTGTTTACAGAAACAGGTGGCGGGGCAGTGGGTTATAGTTTGCTTGATTAGTGGGGCAAAATATGTCCTACATATGATACACATATGCATACCCATACATATGTTTTTGTTTGCAAAATGGAACTGTCTCTTTTAGCAAATTGAGCACTATGAAGTAAACCTGCGAGAGGTGGGAGTGAATTTTGTGTATATTTGAAGTCACCACATTTAATCAACTTGCCATGTTGTGAGACAAAATAGAGAAACTCTCTATCAGTGCCTCCTTTACTTAAGTAAGCTCTTCTCTGAAGGTATTCTGTATAGTTTTTCCTAAAGGAAATCAATTGAAAAATTTAGCTATTTATTAACTCAGCACACTTAAAGTAAGTAAATAAATAAATATTCTCCTATTTACTTGTTTGACTGGAATCTTGCTTACAAGATACTTCATGCTGTCCTGACACAGAATTCATTATTTCAGAGAAGGCACAGGTCAGATTTCAAGAGTCATTCTAGTTGTTTTCTATGGAGAGGACAGAACTCTATCATCGAATCTAAGTCCACTTAATTTGGGAAGAGGGGCAATTGGTTAAATATTTGGTATCAAAGTAAGAAATATATAGTGAGTGGAGGAGGACGAGTGGTCCTAAAGTGGTCCAAACAGATGGACTGAAAAGTCAGTCTCATCTTTTTAAATATTGCCTCAAGGTCTTCTGGTGATTTTTCTTCATGACATCCCCAATACCTTATAACAGGGATATACACATGAAAAAAAAAAAAAACCCACAAAACGATAGTGGTACCCTGATGTAACCCCAACTCCTTCTATTTAAGCTACCTGTAGTGACCTCTTTTATAGTCATCTGTTAACTTTTTTTCTCTTGCACTGTGAAACTTGTACATATACAAAAATGACGGTCACGTTAAGAGTGGCCCACATACCCTCTAAGATTGAGACAGAAACATTCCATATAACACTCAAATCTAGTATTAAAAAAGAAAAAAAACAGGTAGCCAGTGAAGCTTTCACTGGTGTCTGGTTCACAGAAACAGAGCAGCCTTCCATTCATCACTGAAGTATTGTAGAATGCGTGCTGCGATGCATGTGCCTATGGTATAAAGCAGCTAGGCTTACACGTGCTGTGTGTATTTGACCATATAGTCCACATGAGTCTGGTATTAACTTTTGAGACATGGCTATATACTTTAACTGAATCATGTGTATCTTCAAAAGTAAATATATTAAAGTAAAAAGTTACTGCACAGTGAAGGAAACAATCAACTAAACTAAAAGGCAACCTACAGAATGGGAGAAAATATTTGCAAATGACATATCTGATAAAGGGTTAGTGTCCAAAATATATAAAGAACTTATACAACTCTACACCAAAAAGTAATCCCATTAAAAATGGGCAGAAGTGGGGCGCCTGGGTGGCACAGCGGTTAAGCGTCTGCCTTCGGCTCAGGGCGTGATCCTGGCGTTCTGGGATCGAGCCCCACATCAGGCTCCTCCACTATGAGCCTGCTTCTTCCTCTCCCACTCCCCCTGCTTGTGCTCCCTCTCTCGCTGGCTGTCTCTATCTCTGTCAAATAAATAAATAAAATCTTAAAAAAAAAAAAAATGGGCAGAAGACATGAAAAAGACATACAGATGACCAAACAGACACGTGAAAAGATGCTCAACATCACTCCTCATCAGCGAAATGCCAATCAAAACCACAATGAGCTATCACCTCACACCTGTCAGAAGGGCTAAAATCAGCAACACAGGAAACAACAGGTGTTGGTGAGGATGTGGAGAAAAAAGGAACCCTCTGGCACTGTTGGTGGGAAGGCAAACTGGCGCAGCCACTGTGGAAAAAGGTATGGAGGTTCCTCAAAAAGTTAAAAATAGAATTACCTTATGATCCAGCAATCACAGTCCTGGGTATTTACCCAAAGAATACAAGAACGCTAATTCAAAGGATGCATGCACCCCTATGCTTGCAGCAGCATTATTTACAGTAGCCAAGATAGGGAAGCAGCCCAAGTGTCCATTGATTGAAGAATGGATAAAGAAGAAGTGGTATATTATTCAGCCATAAAAAAGAATGAAATCTTGCCATTTGCAATGACATGGATGGAGCTAGAGAGTATAATGCTAAATGAAATAAGTCAGAGAAAGACAAGTACCCTATGATTTTACTCATATGTAGAATTACAGAGAAGGACAAATCAAGAAACAGATCCTTAATTATAGAGAACAAATTGATAGTTACCAGAGAGAAGGTGGGTGGGGGGATGGGTGAAATAGATGATGGGGATGAAGGAGTGTATTTGTTGTGATGAGCACAGGGTGATGTATGAAACTGTTGAATTACTATATTGTACACCTGAAACTAATATTACACTAAATGTTAACTGGAATTAAAAACTTAAAAAAAAAGTAAACATATTATTCTTGTTTTATATTTTATTGAAGCATAATTGACATACAATATTATATTTCAGATGTACAAAATAGTAATTCAACAATTATATACATTACAAAATGCTCGTCATGGTAAGTGTAGTTACCATCTGTCACCATACAAAATTATTACAATATTATTGACTATATTCCCTATACCGTACTTTTCCTCTCCTTGAATTATTTATTTTATAATTGAACATTTGTACCTCTTTTCCTTTTAAGACATTTCACCCATTCCCCCCACCCCTCTCCCCTTGGGCTACTACCAGTTTCTTCTCTGTGTTTGTAAACTTATTATTCTTGATGCTCCTTCTAGGGATGTTGGGATATATCATATACAGCAACTACATGTAGAGATTTTAATACACATTTCTATGACTATGAATGCGAATAGTAATATATCTGTTATTTAGTAGTTTTCACATGAAAAGAAAATATAGATCAATAATCTCGGGAAAATTAATCTAACTGCAGTGAATAAGTTTTGTGATGCACATTGGATAAAGCCTTCAAATTTGCCAGAACTTTGCAAATTATTTGCTTATGTAGATTCATTGTTATATTTTATGATAAATTTTGAAAATTGGCTCCATGGAAAAAAATAAAAAGGAATTTTATTAGCTTTTGTTAAAAGCTTTTAAATGGTTTCTGTAAATATTTAAAAACAAAAATAAATAACATTCGAGACTGTTAATACACTGAAATTATTTTAAAAGTCTCTGGGGAGCACTTATGACTTATTTGCTGTTACAGAAAGTTTTTACCAAAAAAACCATTGTGTTTTGTGTTCCAGATAATTCCATAATGTACTCATTTGTTTCATAAAACAAGCAATAGCTATTTCCAAAACCAATTTTTTTTGAAATCTTAGGGAATTTGACCAAAAACAGAAATGAAGACATTTACAATCAATTAAAGATAAAGAGAGTTAACTTTTCACAGATTCTCCTCAAAGTAACCACTAATGGCCATAGTTCAACAAGAAGAAAAATGAACCTAGAAGAAAGGAATTGAATAAAAGAAGCAATGATGAAAGGGGATATGAAAAATCCTAAACATGTGTGAGCTTTACAAAGATTATAATAAAAGTTTGGGATAGCTTAAAAGTTAAGTTCAATGAAAAGACTAGGAAAAAATAGATGGTTGATAAGTAGACCTTCAAACAAGGTCTTTGTTTTGTAAAGGATGAGAAATAAAATACGGCCAATGCTAAATTTGTGAGTTAAATATAAAGTTTAATATTAATCTATTAAACAATAACAGAATACAAGAACATTAATAACAAAACATAATTTAAAATATTCTAGAAATAATTGCATATGTTAATAGAAACAATAAATGTAAATGGATTAGACATTCATTAGAAGATAGTAAGAGACTAGATTCTTAAAAATCAAATATACATGACTTATAAGAAAAACACATAAAGCAAAATGATAAATGAAATTTGAATATTCAGAGATAAAAGGCAATATATACCTGACAAACCAAATAGAAGATAATGAAGCAATTTGTAATATAATATTAGATAAAATAGAATTTCACATGCCAAGAATCCATAATAGCTAATAATAAAAGTAAAAATTTATGAGAAATACATAGCAGTCATAAATTGTACAAACCTAAGAGCTTATCTTTGAAATATACAACATAAAATAGCATAAAAATAAAATTTTATATGTGTCAGCCTGTTTGAAGGTTTTAAGAAAATTGTCTTAGAATATATCACATTGAGCATAAATAAGTATGAATAGATCATTTGCACAACACTATTAACTTCCCTCTCTATGTAGCCATTGGAAGAGAGCTCTTTGGTTAATAAAAAGAGGGTAAAAATTCTAGTTTCATGGTACACAATTAAAGACACATGAATTCAGAAAAGGAAGCCTTTAACAAATTCCAAATAATTACTGGGGGCATTTTATTGGTTGAAAAGAAGGTTGAAGAATAGATAAAATGTGAACATGCAATTTCTATTAGTAGTGCAGATTGCTACTCATCATTTAAAATTTTTGAACTCAGGGGCGCCTGGGTGGCTCAGTCGTTAAGCGTCTGCCTTCGGCTCAGGGCGTGATCCTGGCGTTATGGGATCAAGCCCCACATCAAGCCCCACATCAGGCTTCTCCGCTGGAAGCCTGCTTCTTCCTCTCCCACTCCCCCTGCTTGTGTTCCCTCTCTCGTTGGCTGTCTATTTCTGTCAAATAAATAAATAAAATCTTTAAAAAAAATTTTTTTTGAACTCAATTAGTCTACATTGTCACGAATAAATCTCAAAAATAACAATGTTGAGAATCTGATAAAAGCAAGTTGTAGAATGTTTGTTACATGTCAAAGAACAGTGGAATCGAAGTTGAGAGACTTGATTTTCAGTGAGGTTTCTACCACTTAAAAGCTTGTGCAAGTCACTATCCCTGAACCCTGGATTCTTCATCTGTAAAATGTTAAAATGCTTGTTCTGCTTAATTCATGAGAGTATGTATAAAAGCACTTTATAACGGAATGTTTTCCAAATACAAAGGGTGTGTGTGTGTGTGTATATATATATACATATATATGTATATATATATATATATTTTAGTGAGTACTAAATATTATAACTTCCATGTATTTAATAACTACACTATGCCAGGTGTATTTACAATATTGTTAATACTCAAAATAATAAAAACGAAAATTAGCTATTATTCCCATTTTAAAGAGGATGAAATTGAGGCTTGGAGAGAAACTCATCCAAGTTTATGGGGTGGTAAATTTCACTGGCAAAAAAAAGACAAGATCTTTTTTCTAACTATAAATTATACCTTTCCTTTGAGTAAAAACATCATTTACAGCATATGGAATATTTTGTAAGGTCGGGGAGGAATGACTCATTTAAAGCATTTCTTTGAATATCTAGAGCTTGTGAAACTTATTAGTGATTGTGTGGTCAATTGTTTTTCCAGGTTAAATCCTCGAATCACATTTTCTAATAGAAAGTATCTATCACTTGAGTAAGAGGATTACCAGATGCCTTCATCTGGGTTTCCTGGAAGGGACGCTCCTGACTACAGAGCTGCACATTTCAGTACAGTGATTTTTATATTTCTACGTTCTTAATGATATGTAGCCTTCTGCTGGTAACTGAAGTGGCGGTCTGTCACCCTGCTGCTTCTGCTCACTGTCTGTCTGACAGCTAGGATAGAAAAGAGCTATCGGCTCTGCCACTCTTGCTCCCAGGAGTCCACAGCTATGCCACCTAATCTGAATGTTGTGCTTCAGTAACTCCTTAAGAGGGTTCTTCTTCCCACTCAGCTTATGTTCCCTAACTACACGGCAGCTGCTCAGGAAGCCAGCTATCATCAGTTCTCTACGCAGAGCACTCTCAACAGGGTTGCTCTGCAGCAAATATGGATTTAGTAATGGCAGGCTCCTGCCTTACTGATGCTTAGGCCATCACAACATTCAAAGACAAATGTAAGTCATTGATCCCACTTATAGTTATTCATAAACCCATCCATGATCCATGTTAGCCTGCCTGAGTTTTACATGCCATCAGAAAACACTTCTGCAGACTCAGGGTGGAGCAACCCTGGAGTGGAGTGTTTGAGAAAGAGGAATGTGCCCAATTTATTTTGTGAGGGGGGCAGGAAGTCTCAGGTTCAGAAGAACTGTGTTTCAGTGTTAATTTAAAAATGTCATTGTCTCCATCATTCATTTTGGTGGTTCTCCAAATATTTGTTCCTAAAAGTATTTCCATCAGTCTAATCATAATTTGCTTTGGAACTCAGAGATCTTCATCATTTTTAGTCTTGATTCTGTGATGATTAGTAGCAAAAAAGTAAGCTAACCAAATGTAGTAATCCTAACAGTATAGTTTCTTTAAAATTTTGATTCAATTCAGGTTGCTAGCAGTGTGCCTATGGACAAAGCTAAAACTCCCCAATTTACATTTTGTAAATTTCATACCCTGCGAATGAGTACATGTATGTTTTGTTGCTATTTCAAACATACTAATGGTTAAAACCTGTATGTTGAAGAATGGGGAATAAACACCATATTCACATTTGTGCTTGAAAACCTTATTTTTTAATTGCACCAATTTGAGATTATTTCACTATTTCAGAATGATTGACTAAATATACTAGTGGCAGAGACTAGCTAGAGTGGGACACCGATGCTTCATAAATTTGTCTTATGTATCTCTAAAACATATTTACACAATTACTTTAAATAGTTTCTCTTTGCATTATACTTTGAAATGGAATTTTTATAGTCTCCAAAAGTGTATTTGACTGTATCATCAATTTATATATTCTAACTATATGTAGAATTGGAAATGAAGACCTGTCTTTTTTTATGGATGGATAAAATAGCGAAATTCCTTTTTTTCAGGTTCATTTTAATAATGTCCAATTCTGGGCAATTTCAAGGTGAGGTAAATATTAATGCATTAAGAATTGAAGATAGTTTACAAGGATAGAAATAATGCGTGGGAATTATTCCCAAAGTCTTGGGGATGGAGGGTGTAAAAAAAATAGGGGAATAGGAAACTGACTTAGAATAGAATAAACCTTCCTATTACTTTTTCCATGTTAATTTGGAAATTATTTTTGTAAGAATCATACTGGAAGATGATGTAGGAATAACTTCATATACCATCAAAAGCAGCCAGAGGACATCCACAGAGTCCCACGTACTTCCATTACTATCACTCACTCTGACCCTGACACTGCCGATTGGAGTCTGAACCAGAAACTTGTAGAGGCTCTGGGTTCCTTGGCAAGAAATTCCCCCACTTGGTTAGCCTCATGACTACAACTTAGGAAGAGATGATTAGTTTCAGTTCAATCATATACAAGTCCCTTTTGTCTCCATCAGGAGAGAGGCCTGAGACCACAGCTCATCACTCATCATCTAGACTCTCATTCTCATCCTCAGTCTGACTCAGACCTCCACGAGTCCTAGATTCACCAAGCCATTTCATTCTTTGTTCTGGAATTGCCTATATCCTTGCTACTCAGTGTTGACATCCCCCAGGAACTTGTTAGTAAAGCAGAATCGAAAACCAGACCTCAGAATCTGCCTTTAAACAATATCTCTGTGTGATTAGCATGTACATTCAAGTTTGAGAAATACCACTCCTTATATTTTCTTACTATTTTTTATCTTAGTGAAAGCTGGCTGTCTCCCTAAGTCACTATTTCTTGTGTAGTGGCTTCTTCTCGAAAGGTAGGGTTTTCTGTTCTATATCTCTCATACAATTTTTTAAGTTGGAAGAGTTCTTTCTTTTTTCTTCCTTATTGTTTGTAAATTGTTCTCTCTCTCCTCCCTAAGAACGGAGATCTACACTGAAACTTTTGATCTTAGGTTTCACGACTCTCCTTTACTCCTTGTGGCAAACCTCTACAGATCTCTGTGTCCCTCCTCTTGTTCCTTGAAGCTATTTGGACATGGCGGACTCTATCTCCCTTGTATACCATTCCTGATAAAATGCGTGGTGATTTAAACACAGAGAATCCTTCCAAGATATGGACTTCCCAGTTTCTTGTTCTTGCTTGTATTTATCTTGGCTTTCACTCTACATAAGCCACCAATATCCTGGTCATGCCAGATACTATCATTCCCAATGTGTATGTTTCCTCTATAACCCCACTTTCAAACATTTTGCACTCTTATGTCTCACCTTCTCTCTTTCTAGTTCAGTTCCTCTAGTACCTTCACCACAACAGTTCTTTGCTACCATTACCATTCATATTCTACTGACCTGTCCTGTTTCCACTCTTTTTCATTCACTTCCCTTCTTGCCTGGCTACCATAGTCATCTGAAAAACCTGAAACCTGATTAAATCAAATTCTCTAACTATCTGGTTCTTATAGTTGATCACTTGAATATGTCATATAGTTTTATGTTCATGAGACCACAAATCTTAAATGTGCCTTTATTACTATCATACAGTTCAGCTGTGGGTTTTTTTTTTTTTTTTTTTTCCTTAGAAGACTCCCCCCGCCACCCCATCTCTGGTAATTATTCACACTTTGTCCTCTTTTCTCAAAACTCAACGCTTCTTCTCCATTAAACACTCCTTTCACTCTCTGTGGGTCATCTCTTATTTCATGAGAAAATAGAAGCATTACAGAGAGAACTCTTTTATACTCCTGTGTCCAAATCTAAGAACAGATCTGCTTGTGTAGCCACGTAAACTTCCTAGCCACCCATTTCAATTACTAACCTGTCTGAAATCCTTTCTAAAGCCAATTTTCAATGTATGAACTCAATCTCATATCATCATGCCTTTTCAAGGACTTTGCAACTTCAGTTTTCTTTCTTTGTCCTGAATAACCACATTCTCCAGCTCAACCTGGTCATCCTAATCTTTGTTTTAAGAGTGTATGATACCAGGAGGGGCACCTGGGTGACGCAGTAGGTTAAGTGTCAGACTCTTGGTTTCGGCTAGGGTGGTGATCTCAGAGTCAAGACCTCAGGGTCATGAGATCAAGCCCAGTGTCTGGCTCCATGCTCAATGCAGAGTCTGCTTAGGACTCTCTCTCCCTCTCCCTTTACCCCTCCTCCTGGTGCTCGCTCTCTCTCTTTAAAAAACAAAAAAACAAGTGTAAGATACCAGGATCTTAGGTTTATTTCTAGGTGCTGTCATTGTTCTTTGAACTTTTACAGTAAAATTCCTTGAAAGAATTGCTTTCGCTTTATAATTCACTTTCTTCCCTCTCATTCTTGCTTCAGTCCATTAACCCATCAGTATTAGTCTAAGTTATTCACAGAAACAAAGCAAATAGGAAACATACATAATTTACTGTAAGGAATTGGCTTATGCAGTTTTGGAGGCTGAAAAGTCCCCAGATCTATAGTTGGCATACTGGAGACCCAGGAAAACCATTGGTCTAGATTCCAGTGTGAGTACAGGAGAAAATTGATGTCTCAGCTCAGAAACAGGCAGAGAATGAATTCTCCTTTACTCTTCCTTTCATTCTATTCAGGCCTCCAAAAGATTGGATGTGGCCCATTCCATACTGGAGACAACAATCTACTTTACTCAGTCTACCAATTTAAGTGTTAATCTCATTCAAAAACATTCTCTCAAACACACGTAGAATAACGTTTAACCAAAAATCTGGGCACCTCATGGCCTAGTCAGGTTGACATATAAAATTAGCCATCACATCACTCAATCACACTTGCATCCCCAACACTCCACTAAAACCACTTCTTACAAGTTGCTGCTGACCTCCATGTTGCCATCCCAGTGATTAATTCTCAGTTCTCATTTTCCTCAAACAAATCGTAACATACGATACTCCCACTGTTTTGAAACACTCTCAACTTCACCTCAGGGATTCCAAATTCTTAGATCTATTCCTATTTAATTGGCTGCTCCATCTCAATCTCTTTGAAATCTCTTCTTTATTTTCCCTATCTTTAAACTTTGGAGTGTTCTGGGGCTCAGTTCCCTCACTTGTCTTCTCTGTATACACCCACTCTGTAAGTGAACTGATCTAGCTTTAAATCCAATCTCTGTAACAATGATTCCGTATTTTTTTCTACAGCCCTGAGTTCTTCCCTGAACTCCAATTGTGCAGCTGACATGACCTGGCTATATAATAGGATTTCAGTCCTTTTTTTTAAGGATTTCAATCTTAACGTGTCTAAAACCAAACTTTTGATTTATCACTGACCGAACCTAATCCATATTATTTGCCATCCGAATAAATGACATCTCCATTCTACCAGTTGTTTTAGAGCAAGAAACTTGAAATGATTTTTTTACTCCCCAATCCCTCACATTTCACATCAAATCCAGGAGTAAATCCTGTTGACCTAACTTTCAAATATATCCACATTTTGACCAGATATTCTCTTCACTGTGAAGCCACTATCATAGCTCTCTTCCTTTGACTATAATTAGAGCCTCCTGGGTAGTCTACCTGCTTCCATCTTTTTGAAACAGTTTGAGTTATATTTTACATATAAATTTTACAAAATTTCAACTGTATAATTCAATAATTTTTTAAAAAGATTATTTATTTGAGAGGGAGAGTGATCAAGTGGGTGGAGGGGCAGAGGGAGAGAATCTCAAGTAGGCTCCCCCCTGAGTGCTGAGCCCCATGCGGGGCTCGATCTCACAACCCGTGAGATCATGACCTGAACCGAAATCACAAATTGGTTACTCAACCAATTGAGCCACCCAGGAAACTCCAGTTCAGTGATTTTAGTAACTGTCCTGAGCAGGACAGCCACCACAGTACATCAGTTTGGAAACATTTGCATCCTCTCAGTAAAGCCTCTCATGCTCATTCCCCATTCCCACCCCTAACTCTAGCAACCACTGGTCTACTTTCTGTCTGTGGTCATTTCACATGAATGGAATGATACAATACCTAGCCTTGTGTTTGGCTTTTTTCACATAGCATAATATTTTTGAGGATCGTCCATGACATAGCATGCGTCTGTATTTTATTCCTTTCTGTTGCTTTAGAGTATTTCATTATGTGGATACACATTCTGTCTATCCATTTATAAGTTGATGAACACTTAAGTTTCCAGTTTGAGGGTATTATGAATAATTCTCTTATGAACTTTGACATGGGTGTCTTTGTGTGTACATGTGTTTTCATTCTGCCTGGATAGATATCCAGGAGTAGAATTGCTGGGTTATATGGTAGCTGCATGTTTAACTTCTTGAGGAGCTGAAAACTGTTCTCTACAGTGGCTACACCATATCACACTCCCACCAGCAATGTATGAGGGTTCCTGCTTATCCACATCCTTTCTTATTCATACTATGCTTTCTAGTGCATGTGAAAAGGTATCTTATTATGGTTTTAATTTGCATATCCTAATGACTAATGGTGTTAAGCATCTTTTCATGTGCTTATTAGTTATTCATATATCTTCTTTGATGAAATGTTCATATCTTTTGGCCATTTTCTGATTTTTTTTGTCTTATTATTGAGGTGTTAAGGATTTAAAAAAATAAATTCTGGACCCAAATCTCATATTGAATATGTGTTGACAAGTATTTTCTTTCAGTTTGTTGTTTGTCTTTTCATTACTTAATGGTGTCTTTTGAAGTACAAAAGTTTTGAATTTTGATAAGGTCCAATTTATCAATTTTTTTTCTTTCATGGACCATATTTTAGTGTTATATCTAAGAAACCTTTGCTTAGGGGGATGATGGGGATGGGCAAAATGGATGAAGGGGGGTAGGAGATATAGGCTTTCTAGTTATGGAATGAATAAGTGATGGGGATAAAAGGTACAACATAGGGAATATAATCGATGGTATTATAATAGTGTTGTATGGTGACAGATGGGAGCTATATTTGTGGAGAGCACAGTGTAATATATAGACTTGTCAAATCACTATGTTGTACACCTAAAACTACGTAACATTAGGTGTCAACTATACCTCAATTAAAATAATTTTTCATAAAATACTATGCAGCCATTAAAAAGAATGAATTATAGCAAAACCAGTTGATTTGGTTAGGCTTTCTATGAAGTATTATTGAGTGAGAAAATCTAGGTGTAGAATTGTATAATACTGCATTTCTATAAATAATACCGATAAATAATGAAAAGGTATATCATTAGTGTATATATATACATAAAATAAATCTTGACTTAGTACAAGCTCTCAAAGATCTTTGTTCCTTCTAAAGGTTTTATTTATTTAGCTCTTTTATTTAAGTTTATGATACAATTTGAATTAATTTTTATTTATGATGTGAGGTTCTCTGCTTCATCTTTATTCATCTACATTCCGCGATTGATACCAGGAAGAATAGTTACTTAAAATTTCAAATCAGACCTTTTGACTCCTTTCATTAAGACATTCCAATGGCTTCACATTTCATTCCAAGTGATATTCAAAGTCCTACCGTGTCCTGAATTTCCTGCCTGTTGGTATCATCTGCCCCTTTCTAACCTACATGGTTTACTCCAGGATTATTGGCTTTCTTGCTGTTTCTGTGTCTAATACCCACCTCAGGGTTTCTGCACATGCTGCTTTATCTACCAGGAATGTACTGTCACCTCCTCATAGACAACTTCCCTGACCACTGGAGAGCACAGTGCCCCATGTCGTATTCTCTATCCCCTAAGCCTTTCATATTTTCCTTCATGGCCCATAGCATCTCCCAGCACAGTATAGGTAATATTTACGTATGTTGTGTGTGTGTTTGTTTATATATTGTTGACTTCCCTCATTAAAATAAAAGCTATGTAAGATCAGAAACATTATTCTTTTGTTCACTGTTCTATCTGCATTACCTAGAAGTGTGCCTGACACACAGTAAGAACTCACTGAAAGTTTGTGAATTAAAAACATAAAGGACTCATAGTTCCTAGTTTTGCTTCCAGGATGTCTAGGATTGGTGTGTGAGTCCAAGTATGCTTATATTCTTGAAGAAAAATAGAAGTGGAGTAATATAAAGCTTACTTTGTTTCTGTAGATAGACATATCACTAGACAAGATAAGATACTATAAATGATTATTTGAATGGTTTTACAAAAGGAAAATCTTTATTTGAATTACCTGAGAATTATAACTTTGTATTATCTGATAATATATTTAAATTTCTTGCGTTGGTATTAACAAAAGATTTTTCAAAAAATTTTATATGCAAATGTTCAGTGTAAATAGAGGTATATGTGCATATTATTTCTTAGTTTTAATCCTTTTCTTTAAAAAAAAAAAGATTGATTTATTTATTTGAGAGAGAGAGTGCACGAATTGAGGTAAGGGCAGAGGGAGAGAATCTTCAAGCAGACTCCCTGATGAGTGGGGAGCCCACAAGGGGCTTGATCTCTAGAGCCTGAGATCATGACCTGAGCTGAAACTAAGAGTCAGACACTCAACTGACAGAGGCAACCAGGTGCTCTGTTGTAATCTTTTTCTGACTACCATACCTAGAAATCACCTTTTTCTTCCTCTTCGCATTTATTTGTACCCACTTTTACGAGAATTACCATTTGGTTATCAATCTCTACTTGAATTACAGATATCTCTTCCATTTTGCTTTAAATCTATATGAATAGATTATAAAATACTACTGGGCAGGATCCATACCTTATCTATCTTTGCATTTTCCAGAAATGCTTTGCATGAAGTTCTAACACAAATTATCCAATAAATAGTAAGAAACTTTAGCTAATATGTCATAATTTGAAAGTTACATTGTCAAATTAGTTTGAACAATACATAATAATAACGCTGAGTCTGTGTTCATAAGCTTATAGAGCATATGATCTATTTTTAAAATGTTTAACAATATGCCATTGCTTTCTGCGTCCTAGTATTGAGAAATTCAGGATTAGGTGCTGAGTAATGGCTTTCTCAGTACTGAGAAATACAGATATTTACATGACTACATCCAAAACAAGTATTTTCAGAGAAACCATTTGGCACAAACAAATTTGAATGATACTTTATTTTTATCTTTGCGTCATTATCATTGTTGCTTCAGGTGCATATATGAAGTGAAACAACAATGCAGATATGTGTGTATAAGCTTATGTGCCTATACTGGGGGGTCTAATAATGTGGAATATTAACTTTTATTCAAATGAAATCTGTGTTTGACCACTATGAGGGAGACAGTGGAGGTAGACTTGCTTATAGTGCCCCAAAAATAAGTTGTTATGCTAACATTTTCATACACAGAATCTCAGTCCAGATTGCATGCCTTTAGCACAAAAATGTACTGCTTTCTCTGTGAAAAGTGCTCTTTGCATAATCCCTGTGTCTCAGTTTGAGTATCTTTGTAATGGTTATATTAATTTACCTCATGGAAGTGTGAGGAATAAATAAGAATGTGTCTGTGTGTGTATATATATCTTTCTCTCTCACTTAGTCGTGTCCAGCATATAGCAGTTGATGTTACCATTTTTCTATTTGAATGTATATTACGTTTATGATGGAAAAAATGCAGGAAAAATAAAATTTAACAGAAGATAACAAAGTTGTTCAGATTATAAGCCTTAAATAAATAAAGGACACCAAGGGAAATTAGAAAATTTAACCCTTACTTGAGTCAATGCCCATGTGATGCCAAAATTAGAGGTCGAAACACAGGTAAAAAGGATTTGGGGCTGGTGATGCCAGATAATAAGACATAACTGATTGTAATTTTAATGTTATAGTATATCAGGTATAAGCCAGTTTTAAACCATCTAAACTTTACTGAAGGAGGGATATGGTCAAAAGATGGAAATGTATCTAATGTTTTATCCTGGACCTGGGAGGTTTAAATGGAGATTGTTGTTTTGATCAGGCTCCTTCAAATATTGCCTACGCAGAGAGAGAATAGCTGAATGTTTTTTTGTCACCATTACTGAGAATTCACATTTGTAGCCCATCAGAAGTTGAGGCAGAGAAGAACCAAAAATGGGACACATGAGTGGCTCGGTCGATTGAGCGTCTGACTCTTGATTTCAACTCAGGTCATGATCTTATGGGCTGTGGGATCGAGGCCCGCATCGGATTCCACACTCAGCGTTGAGGTTGCTTCTCTCCTTCTCTCTCTCTGCCCCTCCCCCTGCTCATGCTCTTTGTCCCTCTAAAATAAATAGATCTTCTAAAAATTTTTTAAAAAAAGAACCAAAAGCCACCATCATATAAGTCTCCATAAACACTGTGAGAGGAATTATTTTAGAAAATCTTTAATATCTGAAAAATGGGAGGAGAGCATGAGGAGGAATCTAAAATTTCAAAATGTTATCTTTGAATGACATGGGGGACATTCTCATGTAGCTATACAGAGTGTTAATTGAGGTTTCTTAGAAGTTTTAGAATGATTGCAGTCTGAGGTGCTTTTTCGAGAACATGCTGTGCTTATTCCACTGTGGTAGTGTGTACAATTCTTATTTGGACTTCTTGGATTAAAATCCATCCCCTTTAGTGTTTGAATTTTAGTAAAGCTACTCTCAAATCCCTATGGATAATAAAGATGGAACAGTCAAATATCATCTGTCCTTGTTTATTTAGGTAAAGTAATTCCATTTTGCAAGATCCTTGTAGGAGGATTAATGGAGAATCTTTTTTTTTTTTTTAAGATTTTATTTATTTATTTGAAAGAGACAGGGACGCCTGGGTGGCACAGTCATTGGGCGTCTGCCTTCGGCTCAGGGCGTGATCCCGGCATTATGGGATCGAGCCCCACGTCAGGCTCCTCCGCTATGAGCCTGCTTCTTCCTCTCCCACTCCCCCTGCTTGTGTTCCCTCTCTCGCTGGCTGTCTCTATCTCTGTCAAATAAATAAATAAAATCTTTTTTAAAAAAATGTTTGAAAGAGACAGGGAGAGAGAGAGAGTACAAGCAGGGGGAGTGGCAGGCAGAGGGAGAAGCAGGCTCCCAATTAGCAGAGAGCCCAACGTGGGGCTCAATCCCTGACCCTGGAACCATGACCTGAGCCCAAGGCAGGTGCTGAACTGACTGAGGCACCCAAGCGCCCCTAGTAGAGTCTTTAAGAGACTGAAAAATCAAATCAAAATTGTCCCTTAACAAGAGCCAATTCTGAAGGACAAATACTTGGTGAGATACTATTACAATAAGGGGCATATCAAACACCATATTTTCACTTCTACCAGATAGCACTTAAAATTTTAGAGAATTAAAATTATTCTCTAGGGGTGAAGGACCTATAACCTTAAGTTTGTTAAAAAGCTGCGGCAGCTTTTAATTATTAAGTGAATTATCAAGTCGAGACTGCAATACCAAGAAGAAATAAAAGGCATCAGATCCCAAGGGAGCCAGGCCTCTTTGATTCCTCAGCCCCTTTAGAACTTTGTGGTAAGTGAGATGTAAGAAGTCAGATAAATTCCTGAAATAGTACTCAGATTATATTCTTGATTTAGCATATACCTATCTTGCCAAATCTCTCTTTAATTGTTAATTTGGGATTTGGGGCCTTAGGGGCCATGCTATATTGAGACAAAGAAAAGAAAAATTATAAGTTTGGTCAAAATATAGCTATCAAATAGTGACACTCCATATTTTATTCACCAATTAGACTTCTTGTCTCATGACAGATAAGACCAGACATATGTGTGTGGATCTTTTTTTAGGCATGCATTGATAACATGACACTTGTCTTTGTGGCTGCAAGGATTGGACTGAACGGATTTTATTGACTCTAATCTCAGTATTAACAATAAAACCTGCTCAGCAACAAGGATGCTGAGCCTTTCTCTCTGGGGTATCAACCTATATGCATTGAGAGAGAGAAGAGTGAAACGTTTGAAATTTTCAAAGTCTTGATTGTGTGACTTCAGAGACATGGCAGAAAGCTTGAGACTGTGGCAGACCGCAGACTGTGCCAGTGATGGCTGAAACCCAGGGTTCTGGGCTAATGAGCTATCGCAGTTGGTACTAGAGAAGCAGAGGAATCACAGCAAACAACACTAAACCACCTAAAAAACACTTAACTCACTTGATAGGCATTAAGGCTATGAAAGGGAACTACTTTCCAGTTGGTATATGAAAATTACTACTCTGGACCATGAAAGTCTAAAGAACATTAGTCAAACGATGAATGAGAAGAAGAGAAACAATGACATACTAGGGGGAAATTAGCCTCCACCCGTACATAGACTGTAACCCATTCATGGTACCATTTAAACTAGTCAGTCCACCCAGAGAAGTCCTAGTGAATGAAAAAAGCCACTGGACTCTGATAACCCACCTTTGGGGGAAAGTTACCACCAATGAGAGGAAGAAACAAATGGTTAACAGGCCTCAAGTGAACACATAGATATTCTTTTTTTTTTTTTTTAATTATGATATGTTAGTCACCATACAGTACATCCTTAGTTTTTGATGTAGTGTTCCATGATTCATTGTTTGCGTATAACAACCAGTGCTCCATGCAATACGTGCCCTCCTTAATACCCATCACGGGGCTAGCCCATCCCCCCACCCACCCCCCCCTCTAAAACCCTCAGTTTGTTTCCCGGAGTCCATAGTCTCTCCTGGTTCATTTCCCCCTCTGTTTACCCCCCTTCATTTTTCCCTGCCTTCTCCTAACCATCTCCCTGCTATTCCTTATGGTCCACAAATGAGTGAAACCATATGATAATTGTCTTTCTCTGCTTGACTTATTTCACTTAGCATAATCCCCTCCAGTCCCATCCATGTTGCTGCAAATGTTGGGTAATCATTCTTTCTGATGGCTGAGTAAGATTCCATTGTATATATAGACCACATCTTCTTTATCCATTCGTCTGTTGAAGGGCATCTCGCTCCTTCCACAGTTTGGCTATTGTGGATAATGCTGCTAACACATAGAAATTCTAATAGAGATGGTTGAGAATTTGCCTGAAATCCAGCTCACTACTGTTAATGCTCATAGATTGGGTTAACCTTAAAAAGAAAACAGCCAGTTATTTTACCAACAAAATGAGTGTATTTCAGAAGAGCAGAGAATTACAATTTGGGCCATGCAAGTTGTGGCAAAACCATAGGCAAGTCCCAAGAACAAAGGAGAGGAATATTCTTTTATAGAGGAAAGGGGGTAGTAGGGAGGGGTTTTATAAACAAAAAGTCCATTGGAGTAAACTGGGAGTTCAAGTGTAGTGGCTGTTCATTGGCTGAGTTGTGACAGTCTCTCACTGGCTGGGCTGTTGCTGGGCAAGAAGAAAACTTTTCTTTCTTCTCCTGGGGGGTGAAGTATGGACTTCTTCCTGCCGAGAATGTATGGTACATCTCTGTGTGTCTACAAGTGATGACGGACAAGTGGTGGGACATGAGAGACACCTCATTTGGCCCCCTCCGACTCCATTTTAAATGAGGTTTCCTTTTATTAATTTTCACAGTTGCTACCAGCAGAAGGTATAGTTATTGTAAAATGGGAGTTAAAGTTGCAGGGAGCAAATTCCCAGGATTGAAACCCTCTATACCAGCTATTAAGATTGCTCCCTCTACCTTTAGAGAACGATCACTGGGTGGCTGTGGATTCATAACCACCAAGTACAGCCTCATGGGTTGTGCAGTACCACATGGTGCCGTATCTAAAGGAGGAGGGACATTCACATAACACGTATCATCAATTTGAGCGTTTTTTTGCAAAAATGTCACGACAGGTAGAAGCAATGTTGTCTTGTTCTGCAACAGTCAGTTTACTGTAACAAATTTCCAATAGTCACAACACAGTGTCTTGAGGGCGGGTCACTTTTCTAATTTGCACAAAGACACTAGCATAGCGCTGACTTTCTCTCCTTTTCAGAGGACTGCAAAGAATGTACTAAGGGTGTGAAAAGTGTGTCCCTGGAGGAGGAAAAGTAAATATGTTTGTGTTTTATTTCTGTGAGAAATAGTATCTATGTGACATAAGTTATCTCTTGTTAAACTAGTTTCCTATCCTGCCTTGATATTGGCAGTGTGTCTGGGACCAAGGTGGTGAATTATGTGGAAATTGAAATATATTCATGAAGCCTAAAAATTCAGTACAGATCAAAAACATATGGCAGATCTAGACCCAGCTTTAAAGTCCCAGAATCATTTTTTGAAATGTGGCCTGCTTGGCCCCCAGGTGTTGCTGCTTTTTATGTGTCAGAGTATTCCTAACAAAGTTAAAATATACTTTGCTTTTTTAATGGAGACGATATAGAATAGTGGTTAAGAACATAGAATCTGCAGCCAGATAATCTGGATTCAAATCCCATCTTTTCTTGCTCTCTGTATGCCCTTGAGCAAATCATTGAACTTTTCTATGTCTCAGTTTCTTCAAATGGAAAATGGTGTTGAGAGTATTAGTATGTACTTCTTAGGACTATTATAAAGGTTAAATATATTAACATATGAAAAGCATTTTAACCAAACCAGCCTACTAGCACAATACAGTGCTTTGCTGCTGTTTCTAATACTATTACTCTTAAATAATAGCAATCAAGTAGTGGTTATATTTTGTCTAATGTTCTTTACCTCAAATAAGAAGTCAATATGGAAATTTTTGTACCAGAAGGTAAATGCATATGTGGGCATTTTGGCATTCTTCAAATTAATAGATTACTAGTATATTATTAATTTTTCATTTACATTCTGTCAAAACATCTTTATAATGTAATAGGTACTTGCTTATTTGTGCTAACCTTTTGGGCGCACTTTTGGATCTATGCGTATAAGAACCTTCTTATTTCTGGGGCGCCTGGATGGCACAGCGGTTAAGCGTCTGCCTTCGGCTCAGGGCGTGATCCCGGCGTTACGGGATCGAGCCCCACATCAGGCTCCTCTGCTATGAGCCTGCTTCTTCCTCTCCCACTCCCCCTGCTTGTGTTCCCTCTCTCGCTGGCTGTCTCTATCTCTGTCAAATAAATAAGTAAATAAATAAAATCTTTAAAAAAAAAAAAAAGAACCTTCTTATTTCTACTTCCCTAGAAAAGTATTTCTTACACTGTCTGGCACAATCGTAACAATGTTTGGCATGACTTGTCTATATGTAAGGATGATAAAGACATAGAATTAGTACCTACTGTTCATCCCTTCCTTCTCTCTCTTTTTTTAACTTCATTTAAAAAAAAGTATCGAATAAAAACTAACATTTGAATCTGAAAAATAAAACCCTAGTCTTGGATATGACCAGACTTAGACATTAAAAATTTAATATATATATATATTATATATATATATATATAATATATATAATATATATATTGTGTATACGTATATACATTATATATATATTTTGTAATGTGAGTCATATATTGAACAAGAAACTTTTTTTTAATGTTTTTTTATTATATTATGTTAGTCACCGTACAGTACATCCCCGGTTTCCGATGTAAAGTTCGATGATTCATTAGTTGCGTATAACACCCAGTGCACCATGCAATATGTGCCCTCCTTACTACCCATCACCAGTCTATCCCATTCTCCCCCGCCCCGAAGCCCTCAGTTTGTTTCTCATAGTCCATAGTTTCTCATGCTTCATTCCCCCTTCTGATTACCCCCCCTTTCTTTATCCCTTTCTTCCCCTACCGATCTTCCTAGTTCTTATGTTCCATAGATGAGAGAAATCATATGATAATTGTCTTTCTCTGCTTGACTTATTTCACTTAGCATTATCTCCTCCAGTGCCGTCCATGTTGCAGCAAATGTTGAGAACTTGTTCTTTCTGATAGCTGAGTAATATTCCATTGTATATATGGACCACAACTTCTTACTCCAGTCATCTGTTGAAGGGCATCTCGGTTCCTTCCACGCTTTGGCTATTGTGGACATTGGTGCTATGAACATTGGGATGCATATGGCCCTTCTCTTCACTACGTCTGTATCTTTGGGCTAAACACCCAGTAGTGCAATGGCTGGATCATAGGGTAGCTCAATTTTTAACTTTTTAAGGGACCTCCACACTGTTTTCCAGAGTGGCTGTACCAACTTGCATTCCCACCAACAATGTAGGAGGGATCCCCTTTCTCCACATCCTCTCCAGCAATTGTTGTTCCTTGCCTTGAACAAGAAACTTTTTTACAGGAGAATTTTGATTTACTAATTCTATAATGTGAGCTGTAGTAGAACATTCAGTGGGGGAGGGTTCTGAAAGTCTCGATTTCTTGGTAGTTTTTACTCACTCTAACTTTCTTTGATAAAGCAAGCAAATCATTTGAAGTGATACAAAACAGATGAGAATTTATTTTTTTAAAGATTTATTATTTTTTTTTTTTAGATTTTATTTATTTGGGAGAGAGAGAGAGAAAACATGAGCAAGGGAAGGGACAGAAGGAAAAGCAGACTCCCCCATGAGCAGGGAACCTGACGCAGGGCTCAATCCCAGGACTCTGGGATCATGACCTGAGTTGAAGGCAGACACTTAACCGACTGAGCCACCCAGGTGCCCCTAAACAAATGAGAATTTAGATTATAATACAAAATGGCACTCTGGAAATTTATAGATGTTTAAGTTTTATTTAAGACTGCAGACTTCAGGGGATTGTCAACAAGATGGTTCTCATGATTGGTGATATTAACCATAATTGCATACTGCAATTTTTTATTTGAATTGCAAAAATATGTGATATGGCTGCGTGAGCCAGCAGGAATGCCTTGTGATTCCTTGTAATTGCGTCAACCAACAGGAATGCCTTGAAATTACTTGTAATTGAAGGTACTCTCCCTTTTAGTATGATGTAAAGTGATACACCTGGAAACCCGAGGTACCCAGCAATCCAGTCTTTATTTATACCTTTGTTATGTTTCCATCACATGCATATAGGCAATACAGGTATCTATCTGCCTGGCTGGCTGATCCTTAATCAGCTACTAAATCACTTATTGCTTTGAACAATCATCTTAATCCCTTTCACCCTTCTTTTCCTGGGATATAATATTAAACTATGAACTCAAGCTCACTGTGGTCTTGTTTATATTCTTTCTAATAGGGCTGAAGTTGGAGCCTTTTACTTTTAAATGATTTCAACTTGTCTTTCCAATTTTTCAAGCTTTTCAATTAATTTGCAATTTGTGTTTTTAGAAGAACATAAAATATTAAAACATGATTGAAAAAATGTTCTTGCTTATGAACAAGTACTAATGTAATATTTATGACACTTTTGAATAGAAATCAATTACTTGAATTCTCAAAGGCATAAAAAAAGTAGTATTTAAATGACCTTTATTCTGAATTATGGACATGACCCAGTGAATACCCATGAATGTTCTGATGCTCCAAATTTTAGTAGGAGTGGTTTTAGCATCTCTATATTTTTGTATGTATTAAAATCTCACATATCTCACAAAGACATTTAAGCTGTCAGATAAAGCTACAACTTAAAACAGAAGATTGAGTTCCTTTTTGCAAGCCCTTTAATGCTGCCACAGTAAGGATATTTTATTCTCTCACTAAAAATTCAAACTATTTCTATGACCTAAGTTTAGTACCTTTTTGTTAATATGCCAGGCAATACTATTTTCTTTGTAACATAGCAATTTCATTTTATTTCAGAACATTTTAAATAAAGTTAAATGCCATACAAAAGGTATACAGTCCTTTGGAATAACTACACCGATGGCAAAGGTATATCACTATCAATCAGTATGTGGGCATATTCCTTAGGTATTCAGAAGAAAATAAAAATAACGTGCCTCTGATAAAAGTCGACATCTCTAATCCATCTGTCAACAGAGCCATGCAAATTTACACACCATAATATCTTCCTAAAGCCTGACATCATCAATACATATCAGTTATGGATGTTACTAAATACAATTTTGTACTTTACAGTTCCAGCTGTTCATGGAGGACAGTTTGAACTTTGAAAGAGCATCTCATTAGATGTTGGGAGAAGAAACAAGGAAGACATGACCTGAAGGATGAGGGAGGTAAGAAAATGAACATGATGTACATATAACCACTGGCAGTAGTTCAAAGAAGATATTGTTGGTTGGTTGGTTGGTCTTAATGACTATAATCTTTTGAGTATACTTATAAACTTAACCAGAGGGAAATTAATAAAGGTTAAAATTGAACTTCTAAAGAGAGGCAGCTTAATATGCTGGTCCTTGAGAAAGTTCATGTTAGTGAAGCCAAGAGTAAATGAAGGAGATAGCTAATTGGCATCAAATAGCTTTTCCTTTCTCTCTGAAAAAAAAAGGGGGGCTAGCATATTTAAATAAAGATAGACTTTAAGAAAGCAGGAAGGAAAATGGAAGGAATCCACGTTTTAGTACCTCTATTTTCCCATTAAAGTAGAAAACAAATTCATTCATTAACTGGGATCTAGTGGTAGATAGAGACGTTGGAAGCTCAGAAATAAACTAAATATTTGATTTAGGATTTGGAACATAAGGTCTGTTCACGTAGCCAGGAGTATGTCCTTGCAAATTGCCTTCATTCTGGGCTTCTGATACTCCAATGACATGGATTTGACTATTTAGACTGAATTGGTCTACATTTATGTACACATAACTTCAGTTCTCCAAATCTTGTATTTTTTTTAATGTTGCCATCCAGTTCCTGTTTCTACCACAAATTGCAAGCATCTTTTTAATTTGCACACAAATTTGCATTAAATCCCTGGTGTCTTTACTAGAATAATACTTGTATGTCTCGAATTGCACTGTTGACTGTGGTAGCCACTAGCTACATGTAGCTATTTAAATTTAAAGTTGAAGAAAATTAAAAATTAAGTTTCTCATGTGTACTAGCTACAATTTAAATGCTCTGTAGCCAGCTGTGGCCACTGGCTGACATATTTAATAGTGTAGATATATTTCCATCACTGCAGAAAGTTATATTGGATAAACGTGGTCTAGAATCATGCCATTCCCACTTGGGTAATTTTTATTTAAATGAAATAAAGATAGTCTGTTAAAATCATGTTTATTGGTGATTTTAAATTGAGTGCATTCCTGACAAAGTGATTTCATATCACCATGCTATTTCCGTGCCCATACATAAAGTAAATATATGCCCAAAAGAAATGAGGAGATTCAGCCTCAGGAGTCTTAATATTTACAAAGCTGTAGTCTTTGACTTTCTACTGGCAATTCAACTCCAATCCTAACTTTATGTTGGAGGAATTGAAGTCATTTATCATCAATCTTCTTTGACTCATTCCTGATCTTGTACCCCAACTAGAATAAATGAGTTTCTAAATTTTTCTCAAGGCTTCAGTCATACCTTTTCAACTCCACGCTGCTTAATAAACCCAAGAAGTTTGGGTTTTCTGTTTTCTGCCCCGGGAAGTATTGTAATGTTGTAGCACCATTCTTTTAGCCAAGAACTTGAATTCGTTCCCACTCCGTGACAAACAAGGTGTTGGGTCCTTCTGATATTCAGTTTCCATATTTACTTAATTCCCTTAAAAATTCCATCTTCCAGTGTAAAATGAGCAAATAAATACATTTAAAGCAAAGCTACAAAATTATTTTCATTTCAGTAATTCCAAACATATATGCTGCTACCTAGGTGTATGCACTGTGCTAAGAGGTTTCTACAAGTGTCTTAACTAAATTCTCACCACAACCCCTCAAAGCAGGAACACTCACTCAATGTGTTTTAGATATTTTTATTAAGGTGGTCTATCCAGTGATTAAGAAGCATGTTTTAGTGCATTTTAAGATAGATGCCATAACTGAGAAGCCCCCAAACTAGATGAAAAATAAATGTTTCTTTCTTACAACATGAATAAGGCCGGCTTTTTTTCCATCTGGTGGCTCCACCATCGGCTAGGGCCGTGGACACATTTGCTCACAGCCAGAAAATGAAAAAAAGGGTAGAGAAGGCACAGTCACTTCTTAACCACTGTGACCTAGAAGAGAAACAGATCCCTTCCACTCACTCGCCACTCGTGAGACTGAGTCATAAGGACTTAGCTAGGTACAAAGGATGCTGGCAAATGCAGCTTCTTGCCACACAGTCATGTTTCAGTAATCACCTCATCGCTATAGAAGAGGCGTGTGGATCGAGTATCTCCTTACTGTGTGACCGTAACTTTAACTTACATAAACTTTGTTTTCCTACTTTCTATAATGGATTAAATAACCTTATCTCATAAGTAGTAAATGAACTTGAACTGTTAACTTCAGGGCTCAAATATAATAAGCACCCAGTAAGTAGTAGCTCATTAATTCATTGCCATCTTCTTTAATAAGCTACAGAATATTCTGATGCCTGAATGTTGGGGCTTCATTTGATTCTGGCAATTTCTTTATCTACTCCAACAACCAACCTAATTAGGAGGACTCTGTCACGGCAGCTAGCCTTGCATAATGCTCAACACCTGCCTGCTCGTGGTCCCCAAATATATCCTGGCTTTTAATTATACACCACTGTGCTATGCTTCTTTATTGCCATTTCCCTGTTTTTTTACTTTATTTATTTTCTTTTTATCTTGGGCTCCTGATGACAACTGAACATGCTTTTGTCACTTCTTGAAAACTGTGCTTTTCCCATAAGTGGATGTTTTCTCCATGGCTGAAATTGAGGATGTGTCTCTAGCTGCAGCCTTGTCCAAATTTAGATTTAATTTCAATCTTTTGTTAGATTGGTCCATGCTGTATGTGTACCATCAAAGAACAGCTTTTGAGCAGTGAACAACAAAACAATATGGTTTGAATGAAACCAGACAATATATGTGGAAGAAATGATGCATATAGAAATCTATCATTTTTTGCATTCCTTTTTACTTTATCTTTCTTGGACATGAATATATGTGTGTATGCATGTAAATGTTGCATAAGGAGTGTGTGTGTGTGTGTGTGTGTGTGTGTGTGTGTGTGTGTATTCTGGGTTGGGTGGTAAAAAGGAAGAAATTTATATAATGTAAGCAAATTTTTGTCATTAGGAGATCTGTGATAAGGAGGAGCAGATAGTGAAGAGGTCTTCAGTGACAATGGTCAGGGTGAATATTACTTTTATTGACCCAGAGATTTTTGCTTAAAAACAAACAAACCAGGATTTACACTTATCTTCCAGAGCCTGAAATATTGTATGTGTTCAAGAAACATAGTATAATATTTCAAAATAGAAGTGTTGAGTCAATCACATTATAAAATAATGTATTAGACCAATATGTGAAAATGTTAAAAGTAACAGGGAAGCATTCAGAAGAATTTTAGTCTTTTTAACCCTAGAAGGATATTAAATGGTGGGTTTGATTAGAGAAAGATTGGAAAGAGAATTTACTTGTTGACAACTGTGCCTTAGGGACCTCCTTACCCCCAAAGTAGGAAGGATAGAATGATACTTTCTTTTTTTTTTAATATTTTATTTATTTATTTGACAGAGAGAGCACAAGCAGGCAGAGGGAGAGGGAGAAGCAGGCTTCCCACTGAGCAAGGAGCCTGACACGGGGCTTGATCCCAGGACCCTGGGATCATGACCTGAGCTGAAGGTAGTTGCTCAACCCACTGAGCCACCCAGGCGCCCCTAGAATGATACTTTCTAACTTCAGATGTAATCATAGTAGCTTCACAGAGTTTATTTCAGAATATGTTTAGCAAGTTTATTTGAAGGGAATGGGGGATAGAATTTTTTCTCTCCCAGAGGAGAAGGTGTGGTATTATTTCCAAGCCCCAAATCAGTAGAGAGTGTAATGAGTAGTAAATAAGCTATACAGATCTAAGGCACAGTATAATGAATACAGTCAATAGTACTCTGTATAATGATGTAATGTGGTAAATATTGTTTCAGTGGCAATCATAATATATAAATGTATCAAAGTAATACACTGTATACCTTAAATTACAAATTGTGACATGTCAAATTTATCAAATAAAAAAAGAGGTGCTTTAATGAGATGCCACAATGAGCTTAATATGTGTCCCTATAAATTTCATGTACACAGGGAACTGGCATTTAACTCATACCAGCAGCAACAGAGAGCTGTTTGTGTAGCAACTAGATTGCACTCCAAGTGTTCATTTGAGTTAAAATTGTATGACTATTTCCTGTGTCCCAGAGGCAGACCAAGAGAAAGAAAGAAGATGATTTTCTTAAGATTTTGTTCACTGAAGCCCCTGGAAATGTTAGGTTATGGAATAAATAATCTGAGAGTTTTTCCAGCTGTCTAGGGGCTGGAGAATGAAAGGGTAACCCATGAGCATAGAAATGCCTATGATTTTCCTCATCGATGAAAAAGCAGGTGAGATATTTCCCCATAATTTTAGGGGAGCCCCAAAGGAACTCATGGGAGTACCTGTATCAGACATCTATTGTCACAGTAATATTACATAACAAGCAACCTACCAGCCAAACAAACAAAACCTCATCCACATACAATAACAACTTCATAATTCATGCATCTAGGTTTGTCACATAGATGCCTCTACTGATTCAGGCTTGACTCACATAGGTCTTTAGGTATCGGCTGACTCTCAGCTTTATCTCAGATGCTTTTGACTGGAACAACTGAGATGGCATGCGTCTCTTATCCTCTAGGAAGCTAGGATAAGCATGTTCTCATGGCAGTGGCAGAGGCACAAAAGCAAGGGCCAGCCCATTTACACAAGTACTTTTCAAGCCCCTACCTCCAACATGATTTTTCACATTCCTTTGGACAAAACAAGTCATGTGCCCATCCCTAGAACTGAAGTGAAGGAGCATTATCAAATTTCAGGGAGAAGGTGATGGATAAAGGAGGGGTAAAGATTTGGGGGCGTTTTTTTCAATTAGTCCATCACAGTGCTCAGTCTACCTCCTCCCTTTCGGCAGTATTCAACCATGTGATAATCAGACACTGTAATCAGTAAAATCAACTGAGAGTATTAAAAAAGCCTAGGTGATAAGAAAGTTCACTTTCACCTGAAGTGGGACCAAGTTCAGGCAGGTGAGAAGACTAAATTTCAGAGCAAATTGAGACATTACAAAATTTTTTTGTGAGACTGGATATCTCAATTACTGAATTGAGACAGTGTTTTGGAACTGAAAGCAACAGTTGAACATTTATTAGTGTGACGAGAGAAGCTTTGGAGCTTGCCTTGAATTTTCATACTGAGCCTGATGAAGAACTATCCCTACTCACTGAAGACAGAGGGACAGTGAGAGGCAAAACTAAAGTTACTTTATGATGAAATCCAATCAGTCACTCTTATTTAAGTGATTTCATTACCTCAATAAATGGTATAGCGTACTGGTTGGGAATTGGAAATCAAGAGCCAACGGCAGAGTCCTTGAGTTCAAATCTCAGCTCTGCTTCTTGTTGTCTGGAGCATGATTTGATTTTTTACATCTGTGCTTCAGTTTTCTTACCTAGACAATTGGGATGATATTTTTACAAGTCTCAAAGTGTTGTTTCAAGTTTGGTTTGAGTTAATACAGTTAACAGATTTCAGACAGTCCCTGGCACACAGTAAACACTTGATAACTGCTACTACAATTTACTATTTCTGTTTAAAAATAAACTTTTCTGGGCACCTGGGTGGGTTGGTCGGTTAAGCGGCTGACTCGTGATTTCTGCTGAGGTAATGATTTCAAGGTCATGGGATGGGGCTCTGCATCGGGCTCTGCACTCAGCATGGAGTCTGCTTGTCCCTGCCCCTTTGTTCCTCCTCCTGCTCTCACCAGCAATCTCTCTCTCTCAAATAAATAAATAAAAACTATAGTTAAAAAAATAAATTTAAAAAAATACACTATTCTACCGTGACATGTGAAATAGAACAATCTGAGTGGAGACCCCACTGGCATCTGATGAGCAGCCTGTCAGAGGTGCATGAGTTACATGGTATTTAGGGAGAAAAACATGTGGTTACCCTTATGCAAAAGCTTTGTGGTCAGTTCCTTCTTCCTAAGCCCCAATTCTCATTTTACCAAGGTCATCTTGGCACGGTTTTTCCTCGGAAACTTGGAATTTTTTTCGAATTTTTTACCACTAGTGACATTTCTTGGATTGTCACGTGTGAGTCCTTTATTAGATAGTGTGTACTTACTATCTATTATTGAGCCTTTAGCATACCAAGTGATGGTTCTAACCTCCAAAAGGCAACTACTAAAAAATATATTCAGATATCTGACTTTTAAGACAGATAATTTCATTAGTTTCTTAGGAAAACAGAAGGTCTAGGTCTCAATATGACATATAAAGTCACAAGTTTGGGGCTAGAAGGAACCTTAGAGATGGTTTAATCAACTCCCTTACTTTATAGATGAGAAAATCAAGGCCAAAATGCACATATCATGTGCCCAGAGTTACAGACTATTTTCAGAGTTAAGACTATAAACACTGCGTTCAGATCCACAGGCCCACTCCCCCTTGCATCAACAGGGAAAAGAAGAATGTAGATAAGATGAGTAAGGAGGGGTTAATGTCAAAAAATGGAGTGCAGATCCAAGGCAGGTAATAGAAACCCATTGTGTCTGTTTGTTTTGAATTTATTTTTATTGTGAATAATAATGTGAACATGGGTATATGAATACCTCTTTAAATCCCTGTTTTGAGTGCCTTTAGATATATATCCAGAGCCGGATTTACTAGATCACATGGTAATATAATTTTTAAGTTTTTCAGAATGAACTGCCTTTTAAATTGAACACTGATCATGGTGATGGAGTCTTAAATGGCCTTTTGCACAAAAATGTGGTGACAAATGCTCAAGAGGAGGCATGAGGGAGATGAGGAACCTCCCACACACACCTTTGGTTCGCGGTGAAAGGACTACTGAAAATTCATTTTTTTCAGCCACACTCCCCTTTCACAGTGATGCAGTCCCACTATGAGTCCTATTGTTGTCTTTGTCAGTACCGCGCATCCCAGTGCCCTGAAGGGCTTGCTAAGACACAAATCCCTGGATCTCTCCTCCAGAGTCTGTGGTGAGCAGACATCAGGGCAGTTGATGGGAGTTGGAGGGGGAGAGTTGTGGTGCTGAGACTCCATTTCTGACAAGTTCTCAGGTGACGCCGATGCTGTCAGTTTGGGGGTCAAACGGTGAATCACTGACCCATGGAAACAGTAGTAAAGAGCAATACAACAAATATGTATGAGGCCGTGAGTCGTGCTCAAAATTCCACATACTGCATGTGTGAATGTATTACATTTAACGTAAGAGAATAGCCTCCTGTTAGAAGAGAAAGGAATCAAAGAGCTTATCATATGTGCTATAAGGCTTGCATATCTATTTCACCTTGACTCTGTACGACTGGTTACTTCCGAGACCTTGCTGCAGCATTTGATGTCTCCGGAGGTGCAGTTTAGGATTGTCTGGGCTCTAGCTTCGTAGCTACTGCAAACTATGCTAAGATCTGTTCTAACCTAAAGAATGCTTCATTTATTTTATTTCAATAAAAACAGCTCAGTAAAGCCTTTATCGAGCAGTCGCTCCTGTCTTAACATGTCTTTTCTTCCCTCACAGTCTGTCTGTATATCGGATCAGTCTTCTAATCTTTGTGCGAGAATATGAATTCTGGCTGCTAATGCATATACATCATGTAGTTCCATATTGCTTTCCAACTTTAAAATGACACATTTGCACCAAAAATATTTCTGGAAGTCTTTTGGAGAGTTCAAAATACTTCATGCTCTTTGAAAAAACCTTCCTATGTGATCCTTTGATTCCAAATTGGAGGCATTTAATGAGGGATGGCTAAGCACAAGTACATGAAATATAGCGGAGACAGATCATGACAAAGTGAAATGGGTTTTCACAAACAATGGCCTTCGACTGTCACCATGTCCAGATATGTTTCTATGCCCTCATCCTCTCTCTTCATTTCCTCTTCGGCTCTGGGCTCCTGGGAGGTCCCCAGCCCAGCTTCCAGGCACAAGCATCCAGTGCTACTCACCTCCCAAGCTTTCTCCTCCCTTCCCGGTCCCTCACTCTCTTTGTGACACTTGCCAAGAAACCCCCTGTTTATTGGAGTTCAGGAAATACCAATGGATCATCAAGCAACCTTTTCACCTGTCAACTGCCAAATGACATTTTTATGTTTTAATAAGAGTCTGATGGATGTAAATGGCCTCAATATGAAACTGAGAGTTTCGGGTAGCCTAGAAAGAAAACAAAATAATGCAAATGAGATATTTAGTTTTTCTTAAAGTCACATCACATATACAGTTACTTCCTTGCCTATACAGAGGAATAGTTCTGAAGAGAAAATAAAAGAAATAAAAAGGGAAAATAAAACCAGATGGTGCTGTTTGCTGATTCCTGTTATTTCTATGTTTCAAATTTATAAGTATGATAAAAATGATGGAGATAAACGTGTTTACTGCCAGCAACATAATTATCTACCTCAGATTATAATTACTTGAGATTAGATCTTTTCTTCCTTCCTATAAGTTCTGAATGACAAAGGCCGTGACATTTTAAACTCCCAAAGCACCAGTGATGGCATTTGTCACATAGTAAGCATTACTAATAAAAAATAATATAATAATAATAATAATAACTATCATAGCTTTTGAAGAGAAAACCACAAAATGAAACACACACACAAAAAAAAAAAAACAGAAAAAAATAATTTAAAGGAAAGAAATATCCATTCCAAAGAGAAAGAGTATTTTGAGCAAGCGTGGTGATTCTCAAGTTTATCCTTAAACCATTCCCAAAGATCCCATGCCTGAATTTTAAGGAGAAATGGAGTTTTTAAGCAGGAAATGGAAGGAGTGCTGTCCATATGATTCTGTGAGATGTTGATAAGATACCTGGACACTTCTCTAAACATTGTGACAGAGGGGTGCTTAGTGATGAGCGTAGATATTTTGTTTTCAGAGTCCAAAGGACAGGCTTAGCCTGCTGTGGTCTGGCATGATGAAACTTCCAGGAGCCCCTGCGGGGGGAGGACACAAAGGAAGCCATATCATTGGCCTGTCCCCATGTCATGGACCTCACTGTGTCTATCACCAAAAAGAAAGAGAAAACAGGAAAAAATAAAAGATAACTCACAGTACTGGACAAAACTTTCAGAAGCATCATTGAGATAACTTCCGTGGATGCCAGAGTAATTTAGGAGATTATTTGGGCGGGGGGAATGAATGTCTTAAAATTGTAATAGGATTGAGTGGAGAAAACACAAGACACACAATCATTTATTGAGAAACAATGTAAGAGTGTCAGTGTGGCTTAAATACTTCATATACATACAGCGCTGTCAAATAAATGTGGTTATTTAGCAACAGAAATATGTCGAGTGTGACCAAAGAACTTGGTTTTAAATTTAATTTAATTTAAATTGTTCCCATTAAATTTAAGAGGCCACATGTGGTAGTGGCTACGGTATTGCACAGCACAGATTCTAATCCTCAAGAGAAGTCAGAGATTGTTTTTAGTACTCTGTATTTTAGAAATGTAGAAACTGAGTAAAGAAGATTAAGTAAGTTGCTCAAGATCACATCGAGAATGGCGCTGTCCACAACATAAATCCAGGGGTTTCTGACTAAAAATAATTACTCTTTTCTCAGTATTTTATCTTTATCCAGTTTTCTGAAATGACTGATAATTTTTCTCTTAGTTTAAAACTAAGTATCATGCATACCAAAAGATATATGCTAGAAGGCATTATTCTTTGAAAGAGACCCTGCACTGGAAACTACCCATATGACCAACAAATCAAATGAATAAGTGAACTGTGTTCTATTCACACAATAGACTATTATACAGCAATGAAAATGTAGTATCTACAACTCTGTGCAACAATTCAGATAAACCTTACCGACGATATTGTCCATTTAAAGCCAAAGGACCAAAGCCAAAAGAGCATATAATGAATTATTCCAGATATATAAAGTACTTGAACAGACTAAACTAACCTATACTGTTGGAAGTCTGAGCACTTGTTTCTCCTGAGAGCAGAGGTAGAAGAATGGTGAGTGGTGGCTGGGGCAGTGGCTGGAAGAGAGCATGAGAGCAACTTCTGGGATGTTGTACTATGTCTTGCTCAGGATACCGATTATACTTAGTGAGAATTCGTTGACTTGTGCATTTAGGATACATGCATTATATTAGTTTTCTGCTGCTGCATAGCTCATTACCTCAAACTTAGTGGCTTAAAACAACACAAATTTATTACCTCAGTTTTGTAAGGGGAACTCTGGGCATGGTGTGGATGGATTCTTTGCTCACAGACTCACCAGGCTGACATTAAGATGTTGTCTAGTTCTCATCTGGAGCTGGGAGTCCTCTTTCAAGCTCACTGGTTGTTAGAATTAATTGCCTTGTGGTTTTAGGACTGAGGTCCTCCTTCTCCTGCTAGCTGTAGACTGCTCTTAGAATCTAGAGGCTGCCCATACTGTCTTGCCGTGTGGTCCCCACCCCAATTCACACATGTGTACTTGCTTTCCAGGCCAACTGGAGCATGTCTCTCTGACTTCCTCGTCTTTGATTAGCTGGAGAAAACTGTTTACTTTTAAACGGACCAAGCCTACCCAGATAATCACCATATCTTAAGGTCAGTTGATTTGGGATCTTAATTGTATTATCAAAATCCCTTCTCAGCAATACCTAGGTTAGTGTTTGAATGAATATCTGGGAGAAGGTGTGCATATAGCAGGGGCTGGGAATCTACTGATGCCATCTATGAATTCTGCCTCTTGCAGGTACCCTTTTTATGTCTAGATTAAACATTTTTTTAAATTCCTAGTATCACCTAGGAAGTATCAGGGATAAGCGTCTCTATCTAGATACTACTGTCCTTCATAATCACGGCTTTAGAGCAAGAATTAGCACAAGAAAGGAAGTTCTGTGGATGACATCACAGGTGTTGGAAGTGACACAGCTAATCATTATTTTCATTTTGTAGTGTCTGTCTTTTCCTTTACTCAAAGATTGACAAGAGAAAACACAAGCCTACAAATTTACCATGCTCCTAAGTATGAATTCAAGTGTCCTGGTCCAAACAAATTATCTCTGAGCATAGTGAGAAATTTCTGGCAATGGTCTTTGACCTTGACAGTCTTTGAAACTGTTATGTTGGTATGGCAGGGATAGTTTCATGCATTAAGAAGAGATAGGACTGAGCTGCCTGTGGGCCTGTACAGTCTGTTAGGATGGGGGGGGGGAAGCTGTGTTTTATGACAAAACATGTTCCCTTGGTATCCCCAGGCCGTGCAGGACTTGATAGAGAGATTGTGAAGGTCTCCAGCTGTAGATTGTGAGGCTCTAGACTGTGATTGTGAAGGTCTCCAGCTCTAGAAGTAACATTCAGGTAATGAAAATCTCAGTTCCAAAACAAGCCTTTATCGAGAGTGGCCAGCAGAATTCACAAGAACAAGTCATGTAAAGCTGAAGTACCTTCATTTCATGATAGCTTATGTGGATAGTAGAGCAGAGAACTGTGTACATGTGGACATCAACATGCACGTGCATTTTCTCCTATGAATATTTCCATGAGAAACTGTAGACACAAGCCCTAGATATGAGTTCAGTTAGTCAAAATCATATGCAGTTGGCTACACTAGAGAAGGGGAGGCTCTGTCTTGCCTAATATTGTCAGTTACTGCAGCCAAGTTCTGGAAAACATGATTATCAAAATTACAGATGACACAAAAGTAGAAAGAATAAATTGGCTGGATAACAGAATCTGTATTCAAAAAGATGTCAATAGACTGGAATGGTGAGCCAGATCTAACAAGGGGAAATTTGACAGAAAACATCTAAGAGCCTTGCATATATGCTCCCAAATTAAAATGCCCATAGCTACCTAGTTTAAAATGCCACGTTACTGTGCATAATTAATTTGTACATTTGATATGTATTTAATTTATATTATCTAATTTTCTCTTTTTAACCATACTGTTAGGGTGGGTGTAGTTTCCTTAATTATGCAATAGTAGAAGTTCGGAGAAGTTCACTTATTTTGAGCAGGCCAGAGTTCGTGTAGTTAATTACTCTGTAACAAATATAATTTGGAGGAGCTGGTGGAGTAGGGATTGTACTTTTGGAGTGGATTATAATTTCAGGCTTATTAAGTTCAGTACACGAATGGTGAGATGTAGGTAAAAACAGTTAATATATAAATCCTAATTCCTTACAAATACAGTGTCTAGAATGCCAAAGATGAGTATTTTGTTTTGCCTTGTCTGCTGAGATCCAGAGCATCGGGTACAGATCATAATACCATGATTTTACATGAATATAGACAAAGTAGAGCCAATCAAAATATATCACAATTACTGTCGTGAGAATTCTCAACATTACGTCAAAAGAGGAAAAAGGAAATTAGATTTATATTTCTAAAAAGATGTATTAAGGTCACTTATAGCTACAAATATTAGGACTAACTTACAAAAAGCCTAGTGAAAGATGAATTGGACTTACAAAGTGGGGAAGTAGGACACTGGATTTTATTTATTCTAAGAAAGAGCATATTTCTACACAAGAAAATATATTAAGTAATATGTATTGTATAAGTTAATAATATTTTATGGTATCATGATTGTTAATTATCTTATTTAACAATAAACTATAGCTATAAGTGGCTTGATTAATAGTTAAAAACAATATAAACAAAATCTACTTTTTCCATATAACATTGAACTTAAGCTCTTTTGCAAAGATACATAGCTTTCTTTATTAGAGACAGGCTTAATTTTCTAGCATTTGGTGATTTTCAAAGTCTCTCTTTCTCATGGTTAGATTTCATGAAGCATTTACAATTTCACAAACTGAGTATGTTGTCATTCCTTTAAACTGGTTCAATCTCCACGTGGGTTTATTTTTTAAGTTTTAGACTTAAAATGTAAAGACAGTGTATATACAGTAGCAAAGTAAAGTTTTAAAGATTGTGCAAATTATTTTGGGGCATAGAAATTTCATTTCAATATGTCATAGGTCACTATCATTTATAAAAATGATTTTCTTTTATACAGAATTACATCTCTGAATTTCTTTTTCTTTACCATGAAGAAAACTTTCACTTATCCTGTCTTCATAAAAATCTTCTATAGTACAAAGTTTTATGTTGCTTCCTTCTCTTAGAAAGATGTTGTGGGGCACCTAGCTGGCTCAGTCAGTAAAGCATGTGCCTCTTGATCTTGTGGTTGTGAGTTCGAGTCCCACATTGGGTTTAGAGATTACTTAAATAAATAAACTTTATTAAAAAAATAGAAAGATGTTGTAATCGTGGCTGAAAATGGAAGTGGGGGAAAAAACCCCACAAGAGTAAATTCACTTTCTGTAGTTCCCAATTAGAGACTTGTTCATGACCACCTTTTTCCCTAGCTCATTTTTTTTTCTCTAACAGTTTTCTGAAATATTTAGAAGTTACTGTAGGATAACAGTGATATTACATGTGAGTATTCTCATTAAATTCAAGCAGTTGTGCTCTTTGTAGAATATTAAGAATTGTAAGACAATTAAAGTTCATCTGTTTGCATTTAGATTTTGTGCTGGGGCTGCAAAGTATGAAGAATATAAGATAAAGAGACAATTCAGAAATAATACCCATTTTCCTCTAGGTTGTAATGACTAGTAATCAGTATTGTTATTTATGTGTTGGCTTAGATAGCCAAAGTTACTAGTAGTACACAAAACTAAAAGACTAGGAGCAGAACTAAAATAATTACCCAGCATTGGCTTAATTACACAAAACATCTGAGAGGGTTTTAAAGTACAATGGAAATGAAAATCACACATATAATAATCTTCCAATCTAGACAGGTAGAATTATAAATTATGTCGTGTAATCTGTAGATGGTGATATATTAATGAAACAAAAAAAATGTAATTCAATAGAGATTAATGTAAAATCTTTCAAGGTGACTTGCTAATGTTCAGGTATTTCTCTATATTCAGAGGTGTACCATTCTATGAACAGAAATTCTCAGTGACTGGATGGATTTTTTTAAAGTATAAAATGCTTTATATTTAAAGTAAATGTTCTTGTGTACTGAGCGCCATCAAATGCGTTGCGTCAACCTGCAATGCCTAAACTCCCTTCTCCTAGCCACAAAACCTGCTCCTCCTGAAAGTGGCAAATAACAGCTGCACCCACGGCTTCCTGGGCGTGTGCTCTATGCAGTTCGTATAAAGCCACAGGCTTCTGTGTTCCCCCACTAGATAGAGATCTAGCCATACTAGAAGGCAAAAAGATGTAAACACAAATTTCACCAAGTACAGCTATGTTCTTTCAAGGGTCGATTCCCCTCCAGTTTCTACCTTCTTTTGTTCTTTTTTTTTCTATACCTTGAAATTATTATTATTTTATATTTTGTCCAGATTTTGTAATTGTTATCTTTGGGAAGTTAGTCCAATCTAGGTACTAGCTGCATGTATTCAGGTAAATGACATCCTCTGTGTGTCTTGTTTTCTTCATCTGTAAGATGCAGATAAGATGTGGATAATAATAGGTTTAGTGTGAGGATTAAATACAGTATATATGTGTCATGAGTTTGTATTGTGTCACGTTAGCTAAGCTGGAACTATGCTTCTCAGAATTCTCTTTGGCTAATAGAGACATTTTGCACGGGAATTGGCAGGTGAGAGAGAAGAATACACTTTTTGCACTTGGAAGCACACTGCAAGGCACCAGTGCTTATGGCCACTCGTGCAGGTGGTTGCTGATCTGCTGACTCACCTTGTTTGTGCAGGGCAGAGGCTGGACCCACAGCCCTTCCAGCTCCCACTGGGTCTTCTGCTTCAGCCTTCTCCAACTTTTGTACCCTTGCCTGTTTGGCTCTGGAAAAAAGAGCACTCACTGGAGCAAGAGTCAAGCATGAAAAGGATATGACTGGGAAAGCCAAATAACATGGTTAATAATTCTCAATATTATCCTGTCAGATAGACTCAAAGTGAATCCATCAGTACTTCACATGGTTTCTGGCAGTTGGGTTCCTTGAGAAGCAGACTCGGAGACTGAATTTAGATCTAGCCTATGTGCCCTCGGGTACATCTGTGGAAGAAAGAGGGAAGAAGCAGGATAAAGTAGATGGAGAAGTCAAACTTCATGGCAGACCCAAGCAGTAGCTTCAGCTGACTCCCGCAGAGAACTCTGCAGCTAAAATGGCCTGTCAGATTGTGCATTGGACACCTTGCACACCAGCTGGTTCAGTCAGTCACTGCATGACAGTCTCTCCTGGAAGGCACGACCTTGGGCGTGGCAATTCTCTGCAGTTGAGGCCTTCCCTGGGCATCTTTATGTTCATCACAGGATCTAGTAAAGGTGGAAGAAAAACGGGTGAAATTGTGATTCCATTGTCCAAAAAAATGCAACCTGTGCATAACAAAAGATTGTGTCAGAGAAAGACAAGCTAGCCAGTTATCATTTTATCACCCTTAGTATTGTTTTCAAAAGCCATCTCTGGGCACACTGAGCCACAGGGCTCAATTATTTCCATAATTGAGATGGTAGCATCTAGAAGGAAAAACACTATGAAGTCATCCTTGGGGAACATGGGTTTCATTTCATAAGAAAAGTTTATTTAATATAGTGGATGATGATCAGCTTTGGGATTCAGACTAAATAATTTTATATTCAAATTTTTATTCTCCAAGCAATTTGCATCTCACTTTAGAGGTATATTGTTCTTATTAGATTTGTTTTCAAAAAGGGTATTAATTACCAAGATTGCCTGGAGGAGAATATTTGTCAATTAATTCAGGAGTCATGGTGTGCGCATAGGTGTAGTATCATGGCAGAAATTTAGGTTAATTTTGGAAAATGTGACTGGAATTAGTGAAATGACATGTAATTTTGCTTCAGTGCTGGTATTTTTAACACAGTTTTGGATTCTTTTTTGGAACTGTGCCTGAGGACATTTGACAAGCTGCACAAGATAATCAATCAGTCAACCATCTATATTGTCATCCTTCATTTTTTATCTAAAGTAGAATTATCCACCTTGATTTGCCTTCTCTCTCAGTTAATATGAAGAATCAATAATTATTGCTGATTTTAATTCTCCTTCCTGGTTTTGAAAGGGTAACTTTACATAGTCATTTGTTTTCCCAATACTTATGATAAATAATTATTGACCATTTCATATTTTGTCCATCCATAACATAATGAATTAAATACTGAGGTTGCTTTTAATATCATTAAAGACTGACGTGTGTAGAGTAGTTGAATTTCTTCAGTAATAATCTACTTACGATTCTTTCTTTGACTTCATTCTTCCTTCCCTCCCTCCTTCCCTTCCTTCCTTCCTTTGCATCCTTCCTGCTTCAGACACATTATGAATACCTACTAAGAGTTGGTACCTCTACCAAGCAGGGGGGAGAGATGAATTTAATATAAATGAGATTATCCATCATGCCTTGGTTACACAGACTCAAAAATACTTAACGCATACTGAGAACCGTGCTAGGCACTAACAAACTTCTATAAATATTATGTTCCATTTATACTCAAATTATACTCTTTATACCCTGTTTATATGGTTTATACTATTTATGCATTCTATTTATACCTTATTAAATCTGCAGGGAGAGAATATATCAAAATCTGTTCAGTAGACTTGGAGCAAATCAGAGCGACTGACTAGGACTCTAAGGTGGATGGCGATGACGTAGTGTACCTGTACTGCATTTACCTTTCAAAAGGTAAATGGTCATGAACCTTGAGTATTTTTAGGCTGGGAATTTTATACATGATCTTTTGGGCAATGAGAGGATACTGAGTATCTTTGGGGTAGTGAAGTTGCATGTTACAGACATCGAATTTCTGGTGATGTACAGGATGAAGTGAAGGAAAGAGATTCCAGAAGCAGATAACCCATGGAGAAAATTGTCGTAGACCGAGATCTGATGTCACACACACAATGCGTAATGTGGAACTTGGCTCGTTGGCGTATCTAATGATGCTACATTAAAAAGTAATAGAGAAACAATATCCAACTAAAGAAAATTTTTAGAAATGTGGCTGATAGATTTGATAGTGATAGGAGGAGTTAAAGAGACTGAGGATACAGTTTTACAATAATTTCTGTTTCAACAGCATTATGAAACATAAACATGAAACAAATGATGATAACATTTTAGAAGAGAAAGCACAAAGAGTAGAGCTTTCACTTTTAGGGTCACTCATCTAGCCAAATAGTTCATATTTGAGGAGAGTTCAGAAAGCAAAACGGATAGCATTGTTAATTATTTTTGAGCATAAAACCTTCTGGTGTGGAGATTAACTTCTGTGGAGTTTAAAAGAGAAAAAACATGGCTCCTTTGCCAGGCGGTTTACACAGGTCAGAGCGTTCTTACTGAAAGAAAGATCTTCCATTTGAAATGAAGAGGATTCTCCAGTTAGAGAAGTGTCCGAGGGAAAAAAAAAGAATAATTTACTGTTTCTCTCTGATAATTTCTGCCTTAATACTTAGCATTTGATGAGTGCACCAAGTATAAAATCATGTGGCCCTCAGACCATGAGTAGGAAAAATGAAACAATTAAGAAAAAATAAAACTTTCTTGGTGCACTTTCATATTGAAATTACTCTCTAAATATTCAAAATGAAGACAAAGAATTTTTATATTTTCAATGGAAGCAATTCCATGCTTCAAGAAGCAATATTCTAAAAAAAGGGGAGACATCACACAAAGCAGAGTGAATTCATTTTCCTTTTTTCTCTTTTTCCTCTCTCTCTTTCCTTTCTTCCCTCCCTCCTTTTTTTTTTTTTTCACTAAAACTGCTCCAATTTGGGATATTCCTGCATTAACTATAACATTAATTAAGCTGTCCTGACAAAGGCAAATGTCAGCCTTTTAATATAAGTGATAGCATGTTGATCTGTTGATTGCGCAAATGCAAAGGTTGGGACTGAGGTTGAAAAGGAGAAAAATTTTAACCAGTGCATATTCTTGCCCCCTTGTTAAATTCAGTCTCAATTTACTACTGCGATGTCTCATGGGCCTTAGACAAACTGCCACAGAGCACTGAAAGAAAACACAATTCCTAGGACACACATAATGTCATATAGTGTAACAAAGTGAGCATATGGTAGCAAGCCAGGCTGGAGCTCATGGTCCTACTTTGACCCTTGATATCCATGTGTCCTTGGATCCTTTCTTTTTTTTTTTTAATAGATTTATTTATTTATTTATTTATTTGAGAGCGAGAGAGCGAGCGAGCACGAGTGGGGAGAGAGGCAGAAAGAGAGGGAGAGAGAGAATCTCAAGCTGGCTCCCCGCCGAGCATGAAGCCAGACGCGGGTCTCTATCTAACGACCCTGACATCACAACCTGAGCTGAAACCAATAGTCAGTCAGAGGCTTAACTGACTGCGCCACCTATGTGCCCCTCCTTGGATCACTTCTATAAATTCTCTGAGGATAAATTTGCTGAATTGGCTACAAATTGTACATAGGCTTAAATACATAAGGTGTGATAGTCTCAACTAATACTAAGTACAGAAGTCGAAGATGGATGGTGTAGGTTCAGCTGCTCAAGGAGAACAGGGCCAAGTCTGTAGTACAGTCTTAAGCTTTGTCTCATAATCCACACATGGCTTCCAGAGTTCCTTCTAGTCAATAACAGGAAGGACAATGTTCAGAAAGTTATGAAGTACTTTCCTGGATGTCCCTCAAATTTCTGCATCATCTTATTAACCATCTCTATCTTCAAAAGGTTGAAGAAGAGGTAAGCACATTGCTGGGATTTTATTCATCAAGAAGAAATAAATGAATAGAGAAAGTAAGATGTCTCTTAATATAAATACCTTATCAAACTGTGCTAAAAGTTAAATGAGAAATGTATGTGACTCTTATTACTAGAGGAAGTTGGTATTTATAGATTTTAAACACATTATTCTCTGTGTCAGGAAAAATAGCTTAAAACACTAAAATGTTGATCCGGAAAAGTCTGTCAGGCTGAATTATGCCTAATTTTGGGTTGTGCCAAGTGGTATAGAAAACATCAGGATGAACATATCACATCATCTTAGACCATCTATTATAATGTAATATTTAAGTGGGAAAACTTTGTACATAAATACAATGCCTTCCCTCCACTGTACCCATCATTCACCCATTGTGTGTGTACATGTGTGTGTGTATATACATTGTGTGTGTGTGTGTGTGTGTGTATGCATATGTCTATCTATCTATCTATCTATCTATCTATCTATCGAATAGTATAAACTTCCATCTAGGTAAAAAGTAAACTGTGCTACAAGATATTTAAGAAAAACAAAACTGGTAATAGAATTTTTTTTACAAAATCTGAGTTTTGAAAGAAGACATTGAAATAAGTATTAGAATATGAATTTCTGAAGTGATAATATAAAATTACAAACTTAATGTGATCTACCAAGTTTGCCTTTAGGCAATAATTTCTGTAAAGATACAGTTCGTATAGATTGTTCTCCACTTATGACCACAGATTTTAAATTTCCTGTTATTGACATCTAAGAGATGAATCAATGACCATTTATTCCATTTATCTGTATTGACCATCTACTCATGCTGGCACATAAGAGACTGGAAAAAAAAAAGGTAACATTTCTGGATTCTAGAAGCTCACATTTTGGTGAGTGAGGCAAAACAGTAAACAAAGTAAGGTGGTATTGCCAGATGGAGGTGGGATAGGAAATGTCTTTTGAATCACCATGGAAGTGGTGAAATGGAAGCTAAACCTTGAAAGGTGGGAAAGAATTCACCAAACACATAAGTGAAGTTAAGGGATCATAGACAAGGAGGATAATTTGAGCAAAGATAGATAGGTTGAAGAGGATATATCTTATTCTAGGGACTACACAAGTGAGGTCTGGTAAAAAAATGCTCTCAGAAATATAGTCAGAGGAAAGATGAATTTTGTATGACATACTGAAGTAATAAGTAGTTTACCTGGCAGGCAATAGGGAGTCATGCATAATAGCCAGCAAGTGCCTCACTCATAGTTGTAATTCTACCATGACTGAGTGCAAGAGACAGGTTTTAGGCAGAGTTCAGTTCTTACATCATATCAGAGGTAAGAAATTATGAGAGTATAAATACAGAAAGATAAACTGTAGATAGATATGAATGACTGCTTTGGTAAGATAATTACAAAAAAGAAATGATTATACGGTTGTTGATTAATTAGATATGGTTCTTAAGGAAGTTCAGAATTATTTGGTGTTGTCAGGTGAAACATTTAATATAAGAAGGATTTTGGTGCAAGAAGAGGATGACTTAAGCTTGTAGTAAGCCTATTTGGAGATTTCTATGGCATTTTCAGATGTGGTCCAGTAAGTATTGAAAAACCCAACCTCATGCTAAGAGAGAGAGAGATTGCAGCAGATACTATAAATTCAGAGATCATTGGTGTCAAGTTAGAAGATAAAGCTGTAACTGTGGGTGTACTGGTGTGGAGAATGATGAAAAAGTAGGTTCAAAGTTAGAATCCTAGTAAAACCAATATGTAAAGTAAATATAGGAGCAAGGTATAGAGTTTATCATCATCAGTCACTCTGAGACGATTTCACTGAAGAACACCCCCCAGGCTGATTTAAATGTCCACATGCAGTATTTCCATAATTTCCTGTATTTATAACACAAATAATAACAATGTAACCATCCATTTACTTCTCTGTCTCTTCCATTAAATGGTACATCTTTCTGTGTCAATTTCTAACTGACACTTTATTCCTAATGCCTAACCAAGATACATAGTAATCACCGAATTAAAAAAAAAAGAAAAGAATTTTATTGCACTGATCATAAGGCAAATCAGGAGAGAGTAGTGCCTTAGAAACCAAAACAGAATATTTTCAATAAAGAGGAATTAAAAACATCAAGTCCCATGAAGAACATAAATCAGATATGAATAGTTAAGTGTCTACTGAATGTTTCAGAATTTGTTACTATATTATTTTGGGGTATGTCATCCTTATTCTTGAAAATGAAAGCATGGTATTTGAAGTAGGTGTTTTTCTTCCTCAATGTGTAATTGTAGTATGTTATTAAACTGCTTAGGGTGTGGTTATTGTAGTGGACATTTATCTTTCTTTTTGTCTACCCAACAAGTCACTCTCCATCTTGTGTTCGAGGTATAACTGTCCTCGCGAGGCAAAGTCTGCCTTTCACTAGAGAAGAGAAACATAAATAATTTCAGACTTACTAAAGCCTAGGAGTGGGCAGATGCAGCTACCCGCTTCCTCCATGTATCGGGTGCACTGGGTCAGTGAATACCATTAAACTATTAATCAAATAAGTGGCCCTAACAGGTAATTCTTAATTACTTTATAGATAATTATCTCATCTGTATATTAATCATCACCTTTGTCTTTTTCTTTCTTCCATTCACCTTTGATGACAAAAAAAAAAAAAAAAGGAAAAGGAAGGAGAAACTTGCAGTGTTCCTATTTATTAAATTTAGTAGGTGGAATCTTAAAATAATGGTTAATATGAGATATTTGGATCAATGATGTATTTGACATGTCTATAATTTTCCTATCTCTTATTTCTATAGATGACTAAAAAGAGTTCCCTCTATTTTTACATATATAAATTATCTGTGTGTGCGTCTATTTTAGTTCAGAAATCACATTGATTAGAAAATTGTCCCTAGATATTTATAATAGGAAATATTTTATATTTTCAGTGGCCTTGATCTTTTGAAGTGCCACTTAGGGTTCACTGTGATAACATAGCTCACTTTCTCAGTTTTAGTTAAGTGGACTCATATAACAGTTGGCATCTCACCCATTCCAAAGTGTTGGCATAAAAAAATTTTGAATCATGACCTTGAGCTATCTAAGTAAAAATCAATCTCAATCATTACTTTTGGCAGATTTATAGGTAAACCTAAATCAAAAACATTTAAAAGCAAAAAGATAACAAGGTCTAAAGAACTTGGAACATTTACATGGGAGCAGCAAAGCAGGCTTTGCTGTGGCAGCATTGGGAACCAGATTTGGCAAGTAGATAAGTAGGTATTTTCCGAGCTTAACAAATAAATACACTTGGCACTTTATGAATAATTGAGTAATTAATAAAATAGATGAGTGATCATTTTATTTGTTATTTTTATAAAATAAAGTTGGACACGGTGAGGAGGAGGAATGCAGTCTTATATTTTGGGAAGGGTATTAATTACATGTAATTAAATTCTACTAGAGAAGAATTGCATCATGATATTAAGCCTATGAATTTCATTAAGCCTTAATGATATTAAGCCTATGAGTTTCTGTAGGAATTCCTTTGAAAATTGATGAGCAAGCACTTCATTGGTTTAACTAGTTCAGTGGTATAATTATGGGATTAAGTCAGTTATATCATGGTATGAATTTATTCCTACTTTGGAGATGTCAATCTTATTTTTTCTGTCTATTCACACTTATTTTATAATAGTTTTTTGAAGTCCACAAGCTGCAAACTAAATACAATGAATGACACTTTACACCATGCACTTTGTGCCATAAAACAAATTTAGAAATACCTCTAGGTATTAATATTGGTAATATCTGATAACATAAGAATATAATTTAATATAGCTGGAATTTTTTAAAAAGTAAACAAAAAAGAAATAATAAATACAGAAGATGCCAAACCATGGCCTGGCTATTCTAGCAATTTCCTCCTCCTTGTCACAGTTTTAAGTCTGTCTTAATCTTACTCCAGTGAATGCATTCCTGATCTGACCTGCTTCATTATTCAGATGTAATTGTGGTCTGTTGGCATGGTTCTACTTGCTTGGCTTTAGCTGCTAGAAAGCAATTATACCTGATCGTTCTGGTAGTTATTGCTGCTATTATCACTTGCCTGCCCAGGACCTGCCAAGATTTTCCCAAACACCATGACAATTTTGTTCAAGAAAAGAGAGAGAGAGAAAGCGAGAGGGAACCATTTCATTCCCATATTTGCATCTCTTTTGGGAACCACAACTGTGTTGTTTGTTTCTTTGCAACACTTTCTTTTTGCTGATTTTCCTACTATACTTCATGGGTGTAATGCCAGTCTGGTTTTGTGTGTGTGTGTGTGTGTGTGTGTGTGTGTGTGTGTGTGTGTGTATGTGTGTGTGTGGTTTCTACAGGATTCTGTTCTCTAGCATATAGTCCAGCTAACCCAACTATTATTTCTTGGGATATGGTTTACTCTTATCCACTTCCAATCTAAAACCAAACTTTTGTCATGCAGGTTGCAAAATGGAGAAATGTAATCAGAGTATGCTGTCAGTTTCGTATTGCCTCCCCCTTGCTTCCTTGCCAAGTAGACCTGATGTTCACTATTTCCTCCACTTTTGTTGATGGCTCTTGATTTTGTACTCCCATCAGTTTTAATGACTACACTGGTCTTTCATACTGCCTGGATGGAAGAAAGATTTAATTTAAACTGAAGAATACTTGACAGTGATGTCAACAGTCCCAAATGACACCAAAAGCAACAGATGTATGGGGACGTTTTTGGAAACTAGCCCGGTCTTTGTAGGAATGAGTTAAATAATAGAATCTTCATGCTCTCTCACCTTTGGATTGTTATGCATACATATTAGAAGTTACTTTTTGGTCCAGTTATTTTGCTTATATATTTTCTTTTGGCATATAAATTAAATGCATTATTTTTTCTTTATTCCTACCAGATTGAGCCAAGAGGGCATTTTGAAAGAAGGTAACTTCTGCTATTTAAAAAGCACAGATTCAAATGTATCAATAAATCATTCTCATTTAGAGTCAGCCATGCTCAAAATCCTGTGGGTTTCATGGGTATAAATTACAAAATCTAAAGCTTGCCTTCCAGGAACTTGAAGTCAATTCGTGGGGAAAGATGTATGTCGTTTTAGCTATAAACACAAATACAAAAGAATTAATGGTCAAGGCAGGTTATGATCATTGTCAGAGTCTGTGTGGCCTCATCCCCATCACACTAGTCCAGTAATCCCCAGGCTTGTCCTGGCCGCAGAGCCAGCAGGACCCCTGCTTGGTCACCTAGTACAGCTTCTCTTAAATCAGCGTGTGGGGGTTTGGAAGTAATTTTCTGATGCTGTAGGCTATCTCTTTACCTTTCTATTTGATCTCATTTCTGCCTGTCCTATCACCTGGGGTTGTTTCTAACTTCTGTCCTTATAGTTGGCTTCATTCCCACTTGCTTCCTCTTACTAGCTTGGCCTCTCCTTCCTCTCAGTGTGCCATATGGCCGGTAGTGCACAAGAGTCTATGCTAATCCTTTTATGACTGTCAGGGCCAGCTCTGTACAGCAGCTTATAAACTCTACAGGAATTTAAATAAGTGACGGATTACTCTGGGCCAGGTTATCAGGGATCTTGATCTGCCTAGAAATCAGAATGCATAAAGAAAAAGGGAGGGCTTTTGAGGTAGAGAGAATAATGAGTCAAGTGAAAGACAAGAAAATGTTTAAGTGCAGAATGATGATAGGAATTTACTTAGACAAGAGGGCTTATGGAAACATAGATGAAAATATAGTTTGGGGCTACATTGTGATGTTCTTTAAGACGTTGCGATTACATTGTATGTAATGGAAAATTATTGAAGATTTTTGAGCACAGGGATGTCATATTTAAAGCACCAGTCTAAGAATTTGGTTATGTAAGCATGTTTAATATCGTTTACTTGCCTTACTTAGTTGCCTTGTTGTATCGAGAAGACATGATGATCACCAAAATGATGTAACTGGGGCTCATGTAACTGGCCTATATCAACAACTTTAACAATTTAGATTACCAAGAAAAGCCAAGTAGTAATATATAACTGCCGTTCACCCCTCCCTGTGTTTACCTGCTTTGCTATGTGACTTTGTATCCTCTTGTCCTAAAGGCAGAGTACAATTCCCTCTCATTGATGTTAGACTTGACCCTGTGATTTGCCTGAAGCCATATTGTGTGCCGGTTCTGAGACTAGACCGTAAGAGGTCGTGCGTATTTTTATACTCATTCCCTTTGAGCTTCTCCCATCTCTCAAACTAGTTCTGTGGTCAATGGAAAATGAAAGAGATATGGCGCATATCTAAACCTAACTTGCAACTTGAAGCCAAGCCCAGTTGAGTTCAACCTAGATATGCTAACACCCAGCTGACAAGGAGACATGTGGACAAGAATAAATTATGTGTGTTTTAAACCACCATCTGTTTGGGGTAGCATTAAACAACATCGTTTTTGAAATAGCTGACCCATAAACCTTTTTTTTTTTTAACTAATGGAGGAATATAATCCAAATATAAATGTGAATAGTTTGCCGTGTGTCAGAAATGCTAAACTGAAATATTGTAATTATTTCTGGGAATCATTATATGAGAGATAATACCAACAATCAGACTCATGGGGAAGCTTAATATTATGCTGATCAGGAAAAAGTGATGGAACCGAGGAGACATGAGTTGCAGGAGAAAACATAAAGGCAGGAAGAGAGGAATACAAATTCACATATTTGGACATATATCAGTTAACAAGTAATTAAAATGTGTCTCAGATTGACTCAACATCAAAGAACTCATATACCTGGAAGTTGTGCGTTGGAAAGAGTTTCAAGCTGAACTGAAAAAGATCTCCAGCTTCATTTCTCTGATTCCCTATGTGCTAACTTTGCCTTCGTAATTTTTTTCAAAGCATACGATTGCTGTTAGTAACTGTGAAAAGGGTTTATGTGTTCATTTCCAGGTGAAAGAAAATGTGTTATTTTCAGACCTTTCTTTAGAGTGAGAAAACACTTTCCCAGAGTTCTCAGCAAACCTTTCTTTGCCTCTCACTGACCAGGATCAGGATCATATGCAGTGCAGTAGCGTGGTGGCAAATTGACCAAAAGAAAGTCACTTTCACCAAGTTCTGTCGTGTAAATGCTCCCATGATGGTTATTTCAAGCTACCGGTATTACACCAGTGAAGACAGAATAGGGAAGAGATGTGCACAGTCATCTCTTGCGAGCCATTTCCAGTACACCAGGAGGCATAAGTCCATTCTTGAAACAGTCATTGGACTAATAAATGGGATTGCCCTTCTTATTAGTAACAACACAGTGAAAAAATCCTGAGTTTCTAAATTTTCTACGATAAATCTGTATTGCTTTTAAAGATAGAAAAAATATTATTGTAATGGAAAGACCATGCCAATGAGAATATATTTACTAAAAAGTAAGCATTAATGTATTGCTTCATTTGGCTATAGAATTTATACACAGAACTTCAGAATCATTCTCAATTTTAATATTACATAATTTATTTTTAATATTTAATGTATTTTAATGTTTCATAGTTTAGAATTTTACTGTTTTAATATAGTGACTCATATAGTCATAAAGAGCATTTAGAATAATTAATTCTCCTTAGAAATTAATATTCAGTTCAACATTTCTTACATACCAACTATGTTCTAGATATTACGTTGTATTCTGGAAATAAAAATAAAAACCTGAAATGATGCTTGCCATCAACCAAATGTAATGGAGGAAATAGAAAGATATGCCAAGGATTAATAGAGCATTGGATGGCAAACTGCAGTCCATGCGCCATCTTCAGACTGCTACCTGTTTTTATAAACAAAGTTTTATTGGAACACAGCTACCCCCATTGTTATGTATTTTTCTATGGCTGCTATCACACTACAAGGATAGACTTGGACGGTAACAACAGAGACCATCTGGCCCACAAAGCTGAAAATATTTACTATGTGGCACTTTACAAGCAAAGCTTGCAGACCACCAACATGGAGCACGACAGTCACCGAAGTGTACACCAGATGAACTGGCAGCACAAATAAGGGCATCACAACCAATTTCATTCACTGAGAGGGCTGTGTTAAGCAGAAAGTGATGGAAACTCAGTATCAGTGCACCAATTACCCCAAATCTGAGTGACTGTCCATATGTGGATAAACATCTTAAGGGTTAGCTACACCTAGGAGATATTTTAGTTTCTTTTAGACGCAGCATGACAAAAAGTGTTAATTAAGTACAGCTATGTTCATTATGGTTTGCGAATTATTGTTTGACTCTGTCAAGCACAAAATGATTAAATCATGGATTGTTGCATTTAAAACAGTCAAATTTTGGGGCGCCTGGGTGGCTCAGTCGTTAAGCATCTGCCTTCAGCTCAGGGCGTGATCCCAGAGTCCTGGGATCGAGCCCCACATCAGGCTCCTCCGCTGGGAGCCTGCTTCTTCCTCTCCCACTCCCCCTGCTTGTGTTCTCTCTCTCGCTGGCTGTCTCTCTCTCTCTGTCAAATGAATAAATAAAATCTTTAAAATAAATAAATACATAAATAAATACATAAATAAAATAAAACAGTCAAATTTAAAGTAAAACTCTCTGAGTGTGACTTATTATATAAGGGCCACTATTCACTTGCTGCAGTTCATATAAAATCAGTCTTTCCAAAGTATCTCTTTTTCTTAGATGAAAGGCCTTATGTATCTTGAATTATTTTCTTGATTTGTTCTTTGGCTTCTATTCTGGTTACTCATATAATAGTATATTTAAAAGAGCCTGAATGCATTCAACACAAGTATATTACTATGAAATCACTTAATCATTTATTGAATATTTTTTTCCTAAAATATTCTGATCTGTGCTCCAAAAAAGAACAGGAAAAAAGCTTATAGAACTTATTAAGGGGATCCTGGCTGGCTCAGTTAGGGGAACATGTGACTCTTGATCTCAGGGTTGTGAGTTCAGGCCCCACGTTGGGTGTAGAGATTACTTAAAATCTTTTTTAAAAAGCACTCTTATTTATTCTTCACTGTATTCTGACTTTGATCCACTTTAATAATATACATGCATTTATAACACATTTTTTATCTAATTCATTTTGCATCCAAATTATATATATCAAAAATAAATCAAACGTTTGTTTCAGTTGCAGTGATCATTCAGTAATAAAAGCTGTTGTTTAAATAATTGGATGCTAACTCTCCAAAATGAAGAGCGTGCTTACTGTTTGTTTTCTTAATTCAATAAAAAAAAAAGTGTAATATGAAATTATTCATGTGCTTGAAGGAAGAGTAGAATCCAGAATTCCTAATGGTCCCTGTATCATGGTCCCCTTTTCCACATACATACTGCTTCAATATCCGGCTGAACAATAGGCCTCAGTCACCCAGTGTTCATTGGGCTCCTGGCAGCACTACCTCTTGTCCACCTTCACAACATGATGACAAGAGGGACGGCAGGCTCTGGAGACTGGCGATCTCCATGAGAGCCTTGTCCGTCCTTTCTGTGCCCCAACAATCCCAAGCTTACCATCTCAATGAGATTCTCCTGGTTCCCACATCCAAGCTGCTACAGTCTTCTCCCTCACAGTAACAGCCCTGTCCTCTCAGTGTCACCAGTTTAAAAAAGGGAATCATCCCAATACCTTTGCTCTCGCTTCCCCCTATATTGTTTCCCAACAAATCCTAGTTTCTCTACTTTCCAAGTATTTACCAAGTCCAACTGCTCCTAACTGTCTGTATAGATACCATATTACCTTTATCTCTGGTCCAAATTACCACAGTCTTTGGTTAAAATTATTGTAACATTCTCTTAATCGACCTCATTTGTTCAGCCCTTTGACCTCTAATGTTTATTCTCAGCACAACCTAGGTCTGTCATTTGTTGCTTACTTGAAGATGTCATGCTTCTTAAGAAAAAAAGAGTTATTTATTAGAGAGAGAGAACACACGCAGGCCAGCGCGTGGGGAAGGGAGGGGCAAAGGGAGAGAGAGTCTTAAGAAGACTCCCCACTGAGTGCGGAGCTCAGCATGAGGCACGATCCCACCACCCTTATATCAGAACCTGAGCTGAAACCAAGAGTCCGGACACAACCAACTGCACCACCTGGGCACTCCTTTCTTTTCTTTTTAATTTTATACTTTATTTATTTATTTAGTTATTTAGTTATTTAGTTATTTAGTTCATTTATTTATTTAGTAATCTCTACCCCAATCTGGGGCTCAAACTCACAACCCTGAGATCAAGAGACACATGCTCTTCTGACTGAGCCGGCCAGGTGTCCCCAGATGTCATACTTCTTCTCACAACATGGCAATGGCTCTGCATCATTCTTAGTATAAAAGCCAAAATAATTTAAATGGCATATGTGCTCTGACTCCCTGCTCTCTCTCTGACCTCAGCATTTCCATTAGGTGACATTGGAGTAACTATGTTGTGTTTTGCTTTAAGTTGAATCAAAAGCATTAAATCCAACAGAAGAAGAAAAGTACTATAGTTATATAAATGATAATCGCTGAAAAGTTATTTTAGGCCTGGCAAACCTCTTCTTATTGGCCACACATGTTCTTTTGATCACAGTGAGGTGGAAGTTTTCAGTAAACAAAGATTATCTTCAATGAGCTTCACGTATGCAGTATTCCCAATTGAGTATGAGGCCAGATTCTACATTTCATCCACCCTCATTCAAGGGGTCTGAGGATCTGAATCTCCAATGATCATAATGTTTATGAACTCCAGCATCAGTATTTTAACTTGGTGATTGGGAGGCTGGTATCTTGAACAATCTTTACCTAAGGCCCCTGTGGGAAACACATTGCAAGCAGTTCCAGACCTGATAGCTATCATGGGCAGAATTTGTGGGTCTATGGGGAAATGCAAACATATTTCCCTTTTGTCATATTTGGGACTAAAAAGGACAAGTTACTCCTGAGCGCATCAGTGGAGATGAATATATCACTAACGTAAAAATAAGATTATTCATCAAAAAAGACATGATTTTAATCAGGTGGTATGCAAACTTAACTTGTTCTCCCTCAGAATAGTTCTCCCTGATGCCCAGCAATTGACAGTATAACATGGAGATCAAGAGTTCAGACTCTTGAACCAGGCATCCTGGTTTGAACCCTGCCTCCGCTCCTTATGACAGTTATGTTCTGTGCCTCCATTTCCTTATGAATATAATAATACCCATCTCCCAAGGTTAATTCACCAGGAAGCCAATGGAACTTAAACTTTGGGACTCATCACGTGTTTAAGCTCTTATCCAAATGAGGAAGGAAATCCGGGCTAACTGGAAGCACTTTATAAAAGTCATTTCCAAAAAATTTACCTGAAGTTTCTCAAAAGAAATGGATCAGCTCCAACACTCCAGTAATTCCTCAGGGCATCTTTCCACACTGCATAAATATTCATTTTCATACCAGTTTCTGTGTTCATAATTTCATACTTTTTTTTTTTTTTTTTTTTTTTTTTTTTTTTTTTTTTTAATGAAGAGTGTCTTGCATTAGCCCCAGGTACTACAAAATCCGGACTCCCCCCCCTGCCTACTGCCTAGGATTTTTGTGAGGATTAGAAGAGGTAATATGTTTTAAGTACTTAGAACAATGCCTGGCATGCAGGTAGAAAATGTTAGCCATTCTTACAAATAGGTTGCTCAACAATGATTACAAATTGATTACTTATATAGTTCTGTGAAAAGGAATTCATTTTGAATGGCCGTATCAAGTGTCTGAAGCCTCACTCCAAGAAATTCCTGAAGTTCTCCCAAAGCAAGAAGCAAATAGAATAGACATCTACTGACTGAAGTTCACTGCTGTATCACCAAACTCCTGTTAGTTCAGTTAAAATGCTCAAGTGTCAGAATCCAATGACCACTTGTTGAAAATATCTTGGGCTCCTTTTTATATCTGTGAGTATGGTTTTAAATCCTAAAAAATGTGATTTAATATAATTTGTTTTCTTAACTAATTATTCCCTCCCCTCCATTACCTGTGCTCTTGACTCTTAGAACCCCTGTTATATATACCTTCTGGAAGGATTAATCATTTCTGTTAACATCTATCTAATATTTCATGTGTATTTGTTTAGCCTTACAAACTGCATAATTTCCCCAATTTTATCTTCTAGAACACTAGCTTGGTCTTTATTGCTATCTAGCTAATATTTACTCTGAGCATTTATGATTTTTAATCACATAAATTATATATTAATTTCCTGGACTTCTTTTCTTTCTCTTAGTTTTTTCAGAATTATTTACTTTTGTTTATAATTATGATATAAATTCAAAGTATTTGACATCATATAATTTTATTATTTTACCTAAATTTTGTTTGGTTAATTTTGGTTTCAATATGAATATGTGTGTGCACACACACCTGCATGTGTGTAGTTCAGGTTTTTGTTTTCATTTGTTTTCCCATGACATTGATTTTCCATTATTTTTTAATTGGTTGTTTTTCTTCTCTGTATGCATGGATGGTGGAATAGGTTAATTAATAAAGACACCTAATATTAGATTTCTCTGCATTTATGGAGAACTGTTTCTTTAATATTTTTTTTTTTCTTGATTTGGACTGTTGACATCAGTGTCTGGAAGGCACTTTATTCTAAGAGTGGAAGACATTAGAATAGTGTATTACTAGGTAAAAGGGGTTTTCCTTGATTCCATGCATTTATACTTTCCCACCATTCTACCTTTTCTTGTGAAAATACTGGACATAAATTAAATTCTGCTCTGCTTCTCTATCAGGGCCAAGTATCATAAGTAGGATCTCTTCTTTTGATGATTGCACCCATTTTTCAAATACTAAAATCTTGGGTCAGGAGCACATTTCCCTCAGTCATCTGCTTAGGGAAGGGAGAGCTGATAGTCTAATAGCTCTTCAGAATGCTCATTCTTAATGAATTGCTCCAATGAGTAACTGTGGTAAGTAATCTTAAAGACAGCCACCAGTTTACCTGAATATTCACAATCTTGTATATCCCCTTCCATGATGAAACTGGGCTGGCTGTGTGACTCACTTAATTCAATGCCTTGTAATGAAAGGATGCTGTGCTAGTTCCAGGCCTAAGCTTTGAGAAGGCCTGACAACTTTGTGCTTTTGTGCTCTTGGGAGTGCTGAGCTGTTGTGTAAGTAATTTGACTGTCCTACTGGAGAGGTGTTATATAGAGACTACATGGAAAAGCCAAGGAGGAGAGGCCCTGAGACTATAAAGAAAGAGCGAGAGCCCTAGTTATCCTAGTATCCCAAGCTCAGCTCTTCAGCTGTCCCCGTCTGTGCACCAGACATAAATGAGGGATCTTGGACATTCCAGGCCAGTTGAGCGTCTAGATGTTTGCAACCCAAGATGGAACCACATGGAACAAACTGCCCAACTGAGCCAGTCAGCTCACGTTATCATGGAAAAAAACCAAAACAAAAACCCAGTGATGATGACAATGACAACAACAAAACAGTTGCTCTTTTAAACTACTAAGTTTTTGAAGGGTATTTGCGTTTTTACATAGCAGTACACTCTTATTTTAAGAATCTCCAGAATTCTCTTGGGAAGATCTTGAATCATCAGCCAAGAATCCACTATCCTCTCCATAACAATCTATGCCTCAATTCTATTTTCCAGAAAATTAAAAAAAAAAAGAAAAGGTTCCTAGTGACATCTTTTTTTATTTTTCCTAACCTACAATATACATTTCATATATTTTCTGTAATTTCACTGGTACTCTGAAAAGAAGGCAAGGCCATAAATGTTCTCAGTTTACCATTACGAACTAGAGGCCAATAGGTATATCATTTTAATCTCCAATTTTATAGATAATGAAACTGATAATTTGGAAGTTGAAATGGCTTAAAATCACAGCTAGTCACATCCAGAATTCAAATTGTTACTATATTAAATAGTATATTCAGAGGGAGTAAAAGTAGAACAACACTATATTTGAAAATTGTATTTTATTACACACACACACACTGAAGATCACCCACCTCATTCCAGAAGTGGCACATATCATATCCACTTGCCATTTGTTTGTCAGAACATGCCATAAGGCTCCAAACTAACTTCAGGGGAAATTCAAAAGAGTTAAGAAATCAAGAAATATGTGTTGAGTACTAATTGACTGCTTGTACTGTTTGATAAAGTGGCCCACTCAAGTCATCTTGAAAAGACCCTGTCTGCTAGAAAAAGGATCTAGCAGAATAAAAGATGAAATTTCTTACCAAGAAATTTAGGTGTGTCTTCAGTTTATCTATTGACCTCTTAAACTGTAACCTAGCATTTGATATTTAGTTGTTAGAATTGCTCCTAGACGGGGGTGACTGGGTGGCTCATTCGGTTAAGCATCTCTCAGGTCATGATTCCAGCGTCCTGGGATCGAGTCTTGCATCGGGCTCCTTGCTCAGCAGGGCGTCTTTTCTCCGTATCCCTCAGCCCCTCCCCCTGCTCCTTCTCTCTCTCTCTGACTCTGTCTCTCAAATAAGTAAATAAAATCTTAAAAAAAAAAAAAGAATTGCTTCTAGACAGGTATCATCCTTTTTATTCCACTTAGAAGTAGTCATATCATTTTTGTTTTGTTTTATTTTGTTTGTGTGCATGAATGAATGGAGCTTCAAAAAATCACAAAGGAGAGTATCGTCCAGGTGAGGGAATGGTGTTGTGCATCATCTCACTCTTACCCTAGATGGCAATTTAGGGAGCCATATGTTCGGGTGGCACAGCTTCAAGATGAAGGAGAGCTACCTGGCTACCTGATCCATACAAGACTCTGCATAAGTAAGAACTAAGTTGTCATTCTGTTAAGCCGTGGTACAACTTTGCATTAACCTCAATAATACCGGCATTCACATGACCATCAGGAAAACTCCTATAGCCTCCACCAAATTATGGGAATCAATTTGCTTAATGGTAGTTCCCATCACACATAGCATTACTCTGCCTCTTGCCGTCACACTTTTTCCACACATTTTATGGATTCTCCCAGATTCCTGAGGATATGCCAGGTTTGTCCAAGATCTTGTTAGTGCCCTGCTCCAGCACTGTTATACGGGTAGCCTATCAAATTCTGCAGTTCAGTAAAAATCCACAGTGGGTCTCTGGGGAACCTTAAGACTTGAATCGAGGAATGGAGAGAAATGTCATAGTGTTCTCCACTCCTATGAAGTTCTTCTTACAAAAAATATCATTACGGAATTTTCAGCTTTTTCTTATATGCAATAAACATGGATGATGGTCATGACACCAGTTTCGCTACTGCTTTGCCCCTTAGGCATTGGTGTGTCTAGGGTGTCCTTTTAGAATATTTGAGCTTTTACCCTCCATTGCTGTCAGTTTTGGGTGTCAGTCAGAAATCTGAAGGACATTTTTATCATTCTGTTTCAAACAGGATTTATTTCCTTAGAATTTTTATTATATAACCTTGTGTTTAAAATAGATGCAATAATGCATTCTGAAGTATTTCTTTCATTTTCTCATCCTTATTTTCTTTCTAATTTCCTGCTTTTGCTTCTTCCCAAAATTCAAACTGATACATGGATGGTAGTTAACTAGTTTGGGATATGTGGTTATGGGAGCAAGGCCAGCTCTATTTCCCACTTGTCAAATCCTGGTCATTACTCAGTGACTGCTAAGAAACCACTTTCAAGGTCTGTACTAAAAGAAAATCAGTTACAGATCCTGATTCTAATCTAAAATCAACGAGAAAAGTTTTAGACATAAATAAAAGACAGGACTGCATTCAAAGAAGTAAAAAAAAAAAAAAGATAAGTAATAGTGCGATGCTTTTTTGGAAGAAATCCTACTACCTAAATTCTGAATGATGGGTTATATTTTTAAAAGAAATGATAATTATGTGACATGATAGAGGTACTAATTATCACTACAATGGCAATCATATTACAATGTACAAATGTATCAAATTAACATGTTATACACCTTAAATTTTCACAATGCTATATGTCAAATATATTTCAATTAAAAAAAGAAACTTACTAGTTATAATTTAAGAGATCACTGAAAAGCCATCTAAGTTCCTTGGTAAGGAATTATGTTATCGCTATCATTTGTGTGTGTGTGTGTGAATTATGTTATCTCTTGGTTGCAAAATATAAGTTTAGCAATCTTTATGCCCATCAGAATGTTAAGAGAACTACACATCAGTATGGCCAGAATAATGGCCTCCTAAAGATGTTGGTACCCTAATCCTTAAAACCTGTGACTATATTACTTTTTATGATAAAGGGGACTTTGCAGATGTGATTAAGGTTAAGGACCTTGAGATGCAGAGATTATCCTGGGTAACCCAAATTTAATGACACAAGTCCTAAAAGGTGGAAGAAAAGGGCAAAAGAGGAGGTCAGCAGGAAGAGTTAGAAGGACTCAATGCCCCATTGCTGGTTCTAAGATGAAGGAGTATGCAAGGATCAAAGAAAGACCTCTAGGAGCTCAGGACAATCCTCAGATGACAGTCAGCAGGAAATGGAGAGCTCTTCTTGGAACTGAATTCTACCAATATCTGAATGAGCAAGGAAACAGATTTTCCCTTAGAGCTTCAGGAAAGGAATGCAGCCCTACCAAACCATAATTTTAACCCATTGAGACTCACACTGGACTTCTGGAACTAAAGAACTCTAAAATAATAAGTATGTATTGTTTTAAACCACTATGTTTGTGACTAATATGTTATAGCACCAATAGGAAACTAATTCAGCGACCCTCAAGTAATGGTAGTTTTCCTTAACATGGCAATGTGAAGTTTTCTTTAAACATTTTACCAATCAACAGATAATTTCAGTGATGTATTTTACTGGTGGCTCTCAGCAGTAAACCTTAGCAGTTGATTAGATCTGTGGTGTCTTCCATCCACAATAATTAATCTCTGTTGCTTCTCCAGTCACGGTTTTTCCATGCAGAAGCAGCCATGGACAACTGCAGTACTTATCCATTACTCTTTCTGGTCCATTTTAGGAGTAGCCTGATACCATTACTGATGTATTATTTGGGCCTCCTATTAGACCTTGATTGCCACATCTGCTGGTTACTGGCTGTGAACCCTTGGGTAATTAAACTCACCAACTGAGCAGTAGTTTTCTGTTAAAAAGAGCAGAAGGGAGTGTCTGCCTGGCTCAGCTGGTAGAGCATGTGACCGTTAATCTTAGGGTCATGAGTTCAAGCCCCACACTGGGCCTGGGGCCTACTTAAAAATTTAAAAAATATTTTTTTTTAAATTAGAAAAAAAGGAAAGATTCATGTTCCCTTCATAAAGATTGTGTAAAGGATTCATTAAGATGTGAAGTGCTCATTACAATGCTTACATTCATTTTTAAGATTTATTGATCGATTGATTTATAGAGAGCCTGTGTGAGCTGGGGGGAGAGGTAGAGGGAGAGAGAGAATTTCAGGCAGACTCCACACTGAGTGGGGAACCCGATGAGGGGCTGGATCCCATGACCCTAAGATCATGACCCAAGCTGAAATCAAGAAGACATTTAACCAACTGAGCACCCAGGTGCCCCCACAATGCCTACATTGGAGAAATGTTATATCCTATCTCCTCTCTTCCCCTTGTTCATTCATTCAACACATTTTTAATGGACATTTAGTATAGGCTAAATATTCTCTTTGGCACTTGGGATACTTGAGCGTGCAAAAGACAAAAATCCCTCTTCTCATGAAACATATTCTAGTGTAAGCTCCACTGCTTGCTCAATGGCATCCTATCTGGGCTAAGAGAAGTAATATATGGATGCACTGCCCAGTGCCATGCATTTATTTATCATTCCAGGTTAATCTTGTTTCTTTTCCCTGGGCCTCAGGAATTCTTTGCTGATTCAGAACTGTTTATTCTCTATAGAATTCCCTTCATGCATTGTAGTGAAGAGTCCATTGCTGTCTCTAGTTAGTAATTAAGGTGGAAATATTGAAAAGTGAAGAGAACAAGGTAATGATCATGCATTCTGAGTGACCCACAACACAGCTATAGAGACATGGCTGATAAATAGGAAAATAGAAAAAAATAGGAAATATTTTATAAACATAAGAAATCTGTAATGAGTGATTTTGAAAAAATCAAAGAAATAATAACCAAACTGGGAAACCCTATGTAAAATTTTAGAGAAATGTCTTAACCGTAAAAAAAATTCTTGAAATGTTCTTAAAGGAGAACCAATTTTGGATTACGGGATATCCAGGACTATTGTTAGCTATACTTAGTAACAATTTCAAGATGAAGTTTTCAAGTTGAACAGATGGCTCTATTTCAACAGTGCTACTATTAGCTGTGCAATATAAATAAGTTTATTTGTTTGCTTATGTTTAGGTGACAATTTTATTTTTATTTACCTTATTTATTTTTAATGCCTTTTTTTCAGATTTTTCGAAGAAGAAAAAGGATAAACTAATTTTAAGTTGTAAAATTAACATTTTGTCTAAAAATACACAGTGTATCTCTTAGGCAAATAATGGTTTACATTGAGTTTCCCTTTTTTGTCATTCCAACTCAGCACATACAAAAAATATTTTCTGGTGAAAAACCTTTATTTTGCATTTTGTCTAAAAACTGCCCTTGGGACAATTGAAAAATCTTACTCTTTGAATTTCTGGAGACTCTAGTAAAACCGATAGCTGTCTTCCATATGTTTATAGCCTTTCCTCTATACAAAGTCCTTTACATACAATTGAGCAAACATCAGAGTAAGCGCATGTTTATTTTAGAGTAGAGGTCAACATTTGTAGTTGAGCATAAATCCATACAAATATGAATCAACACTAACTTTGTAAAGCTGCCCAAATTCCTTGCTGTGGCAAGTGGTTTGTGGGGTAGATTTCAATTTTTTTTCTATTTTTTCCGTTTTTCTTGAGAGAAAGAAAGCCCCCACCCACAGGCGCGGGTTGGGGCGAGGGGGAAAGGGAGAGGGAAAGAGGGAATCCTGAGCCTGAGGTGGGGTTGGATCTCACAACCCTCACACCGTGACCCTGGCTGAAATCAAGAGTCCCAAGCTTAACCACTTAACCAACTGAGCCACCCAGGTGCCCAAGGTAATTTATGTCTCCTTTGGACTGCCTCTGGAAAAAGGCAAAGAGAGTTTTTCTTAGCTGCAAGTGAAAGAAATGAGTTTGGCCAAGCAGAAAGCTCTTGGCCCGGAAGATAAAAACTAGGAGAAGTCTGGTAAAAGAGTAACAATTGGTTGGGGAGTATGAGTATTTTTCCTGAACTGAAAAGAATTTACAAAAGAATAGAAGGTGACTCTGCAGTGAGATAGCCAGAAGCCACAGTTACAGTTAAGAACTCCCACAGAATACCTTTTGGCCACTCAGCCAAGTCCTCCGAACTCAGTTCAATTAAGTCATCCATTAATACAGATAGTCACTCTGCCTCTCTTTCCCCTAATCTCACCAGTACAGATGGCTTCCCATGGAATCTCCTTCAGTTTGGGCAATGGATCATTCTCTTTGTGTACCCTCTCTCTGGACCCCCCCTTTTCTTATCTTCACCTAATAATCACTCGTCCTTCGGATCTCAATGTCAATGTCTCTTCCTCCAGAAACACTTTGCCCCTAATCTACATGGGGCACTTTTCCCCCACCATGTTTCCTTAATATCTGTGACCCCAGCCACAGCACACATCATAAAATAATTTTTGGTTTAATTGTATGTGCTGTTTCATGGACTCTAACATCTTTAGGTAGGTTTCTACCATTATTACCAGCAAATCCCAAACACTTGGCTTGCACTACTGTAAATACTGAATTTGTGGAGTAACTGAACTAAAACCTGGGAAATTAGACTGCTCGGTTCAAAGTGTGACCGCAGTTAGTGCTTCCCCCAGGTCCCTTCAGATTTCCTTTATCATTTCTGTGAATTTAAATTTTCATAGCTCATTCAGTCAACTCAAATGCTTTTATATCCCATCATTACTATGTATAGTATGTGTCAGTAAGAATAATAAAGAATCTGTAACTGGGTCAAACTGAAAGAAGACACCATAGCACCTTATAAATGGTTTTATAGCTGCCTGAAAGTCAAAATTATATCAGAGAAGGGATTAAGAAATAATGCTACCAGACTACGTGATTTGGAAATATAAATTCCAACATATGGAGATTTTGGAATTGAGATTTAGCATATAAAAACCACTGAAGCTTTTTATAATTTCACTCACCAAAAAGTATTTTTGAGCATTAAGTTGTCATAATAAATGTATAAATCAGAAACATAAATAATAATATAAAACTAAGTATCTCTTAACAACTGTAGCCTTAAACTTAATTTTTTTCCCAGATGAATAGAAGTTCACAGAATCTTTTTCTTTTTTTTCCTCTCTAATCAAAATAACTCCACCTCCTGATTCTAAAGCAATGAAATGAAATGGCTAAAATCATGTTATTTTATGATAACAATTTTACAGCTGCTATGAGGGAGACATTTTTAAACCTCCCATATCTATTATAAACGACACTGAAATTATCATCCTTAGATTGAAGAAGAGGGTGAAATATTTGTCACAATATAGTCTCTCCACCCCACCATCCTGAGAAGAATGCTAGGACTAAAATTAGAGAGTGCAGGCAGCATTACTTAATTTCAGTCTTCTGCAGAAGGAGGAGAGATTTGGGCCTGAGGAGATAAATAGAGCTCAGAACAAAGAGAAGCTAGTCAGTTCATGTGAGTCTCTCAACACCCTGGGTGGTAAGCCCACAGTCATCCAAGAAACAGATGCTAGGTTTAAAATTCAATTCAGGGTGTCAGTGAATTGCATTAAACCTTGTATTTTGTTTTTCTTGTGAAGAAAAAAAAGAAAAACATGTTTCATTTATCAAACACAAGTATGTTTCTTCAGAGATTTTGTTCTGATGTTTTGCTTTAATTTCATATTCTCTAATGTGTCCAAGTAGCCCTTAAAAATGATGTCAACCCATTTTTACAGTAATAAATTCATTTACATCTCACATGAAGAGTCTCAGCAGTACAGTCAACATGGCCTATCACAAAATGTTTGACTTTTATTTAACATAATAGAGCATGAGTCATACGTTTAAAACTTTAATATAGTTCTCCTGTTTTAAAGACTAATCTTATACTAGAGAATAGACGGTAGCAGAGTGAACAAATTACATTAGTGACAAAACTACAAGGAAATATTTAATTGTCTGTGAAGAGTATCTTGAGATGCTTTCGTAATGCACAGCCACCTCTCACATTCATGATGCAGCTTTGAAAAAATAGACCAGTACACTGATTCGGTATTGCAGTTCCTAAGAGAACAAAAGTTACTTTCTGTTAAGTGTTTCTAAGGGAAGTGTTGCTATCATTTGGTGACTTTTTTTTTTTTAACAGAATTAAATTCTTGGTCATGCTAAGAAAATTTAACAACCTAGCGGTATTTTTACGATTAAGTACATATTTATACACTTAAATACTTTACACTTAAAGTACATATTTATACACTTAAGTACATATTTATACACATAAATACTTTAAGTGTATATTTATACACTTAAATACTTTTAAACGCAGGTAGATATTGTGAATGAAAATACAGCTACATGGGCATAGATATTGTAATGCAAAGAATTAGGATTTATTCTAAGCCTCCATTTATAAACCAGTTTTGTTCTTTGTCACCATCTCCTAGGCAGAGATAGTACATTTTGTATGTGACTTGTTGTCAGGTGCTATGTGCCTTCATTTGTTTTTTTGTTTGTTTGTGTGTTTGTTTTTTAAAAGATTTTATTTATTTATAAAAGATTTTACTTATTTATTTGACATAGAGACAGCCAGCGAGAGAGGGAACACAGGCAGGGGGAGTGGGAGAGGAAGAGGCAGGCTCATAGCGGAGGAGCCTGATGTGGGGCTCGATTCCAGGACTCTGGGATCACGCCCTGAGCCGAAGGCAGACGCTTAACAACTGAGCCAGCCAGGCGCCCCCTGTGCCTTCATTTGAATGACTTGTGAACTCCTGGACATGCCTTTTTCACCAACAATTTTTTTTTTTTTTAGGTAGGCTCTGTGCCCAGTGTTGAACCCAATGCAGGGCTTGAACTCACGACCCTGAGATCAAGACCTGAGCTGAGATCAAGGGTCGGATGCTTAACCAACCCAGCCTCCCAGGCACCCCTTTCACTGACAACTTTTTAATTTAGAGTCTTACTAAACATTGCTAGGATAGTTTGTAATCATTAGATATTGTGAGGGAGGAAAAGTCATTTTTCCTCTATCCTTCTAGGTTCTTGACTTAGATACCCCTGGAATAAAAGACAGATTAATAGGAGAAAAAAACGAACAGAAGTTGAATTAGATGTATGCCTCCTCTATGCATAGGAGAGACCCAGGAAAACTGAGTAACTCCCTGAAATGGCCCAAGCCACCCCCTTAATACCGTCTCTAGCTAAAGACAAAAGAAGATGCTGGGCGTGGGGAGTCAGTTAAGGGCGGTTACCAGAAAAAGCACAGTAAACAAGAGTAAGGAAGTGGTGCAGATATAAATCCTTGCCTTCTCCATGGATAAGAGTTTCTAGAGATTAAAAAACAAAACAAAACAGAATTTCTAGAGATTTAGAGTGTCTTTCTCTTCCTGGCACAGCACGGAGAGACACCCTTACAAATGGAGATTTCCCTTATAAATGTAAATGCCTCTTAGAAAAAGGTGACCTTCTACTCAGTATGCAGAGCTTCTCTGTCTGCTGTTTCTTAAAAATAATCAGCCTAAAATAATCCTTAAACCAAAGACGCATATTTTGGGGTGGCATATTCCGCTTCTCTTCAAATCAAATAATAATTTCTATTTAAAAGAATGTGTTCATAGATAAAATGGATTCAAAATAGGTCATTCAATCTGCTTACAATATTTTTTTTTTCAAAAGATATGGCTAACAAAGAAATATAGTATTAAGAAAATAAAAATATAGGGGCGCCTGGGTGGCACAGCGGTTAAGCGTCTGCCTTCGGCTCAGGGCGTGATCCCGGCATTATGGGATTGAGCCCCACATCAGGCTCCTCTGCTATGAGCCTGCTTCTTCCTCTCCCACTCCCCCTGCTTGTGTTCCCTCTCTCGCTGGCTGCCTCTCTCTCTCTGTCAAATAAATAAATAAAAAATCTTAAAAAAATATATATATATAAAGAAACCACAATAATACAAAATTCCAACACTAAGATCCCCAAGTCTAACTTTAATGATAATAATTACCCCTGTAAAAATTTATGTATCAGATCAGAATTTAAAAATTTATATATGAAGACTTGTGAAAAGCGATTTATTTTTTTTTTTTTTTGTTCTTTTTGTTTTCTCAAACTCCTTATAAACCCTGAGTGGAGAAAGGAGGAGAGTTCCCCATTGTTTTTCAGTAGATTTCCTCTTTTTCCTCTTGCACAATATTGTCAAGAATTCATATTTTCAAGTTTTTTGACAAAGAGAATGTGAGAGAAGAATTATCAGAAGAATGTAAATTTCTCCAGACAGTTTTAGAAGATAATATTTGTCATTTTATATGTAGAAAGTATGAATAATTATGGCAGATATTCATTTAAAGTAGAGATATGTCAGGAAGGAAGACCTTCCTCTGCCCTGTGGCCTTCTAGCTGGACTTAGAATCAAACTGGCATGAGACAAATTAACGGGAGAAAATCAAATTTAATAGGCATAAATATGGGGAATCCATATAGACAGGAAATTCCAAAGACAATGAGGCAATGCAAAGCTCATAGGAGCTAAGGAGGGGGTCAGGGTCTGAAGACACAAAAGGGAGAAGGCCATCAGTATGAAGAAAAGGAGAGGTTTGAAAAACAAAAATTGCCCTACTGGGCAGATAGCTCTCTTCCCGGTACAAGCTCTCCTTTCCAATGTAAATATAGGTGGTTGTGGGGGAGGCAAAGGGCTTTTCTTGCATCTTCTGGGTTTTGATTACTTTTAACTTAAAATAATCTTTATGCCAAAGTGGCCTATCTTGGAGTAACCTGCCCTTGGCCCCTACAGATATTAATAAATCATATTTGGAGGCTCCTGGGTGGCTCAGATGGTTAAGTGTCTGCTTTCAGCTCAGGTCATGATCCCAGGGTCCGGGGATGGAGTCCTGCTTCGGGCTCCCTGCTCAGCGGGGAACCTGCTTCTCCCTCTCCCTCTGCCATTCCCCCCTGCTTGTGCTTTCTGGCTCTCTCTCTCTCTCTAATAAATAAATAAATAAAATCTTAAAACAACAACAACAACAAATCATATTTGCATAGGTTATCAAAATAGTCTTGGAATTTAAGGTGCTGAGAACACATGGCAGTGTTCTTCAAAAGCAAAGTGATTTTGGCAATTGACATAGTTAAATGAACAGTTAGTGCATCCCCAAATTAAACTAAAGCTATCAGACTATTAACCAAACCAGTCCAGTGTTAAATGTCTGCCTTTGGCTCAGGTTATGATCCCAGGGTCCTGGGATAGAGTCCCCCATCGGGCTCCTTGGTCAGCGGGGAGCCTGCTTCTCCCTCTGACTACTGCTGCTCCCCTTGCTTGTGCTCTCTATCTCTCTGACAAATAAATAAATAAAATCCTTTAAAAAAAATTGTCCACATATCAACCTGAAGTGTCAACAACTCATATCCTCACTCTGTCTTTTCAATAATATTCAACAATACTGTGTTTCAAACAAATAGTAAAGGTATAAAGGAGTCTGGTGACACTTTTTGGAAACGTTGGAGTTTTAGCACAGTGTACGAGTGTATATGTTTGGGGGACACAGTGAGTCTGTGTGTGTGTGTGTGTGTGTGTGTGTGTGTGTGTGTGTGTGTGTGTAGTCATTGCCATACCATGTTTTGCTTCAATTATTGGGCTCATCGCCCTTCCTTTTGGGGAACGTAGATGTGACATACTTTCCAGAAGGTATTTACATATTTACAGATTTAAAATCCCTACTTAATAGTAATCCAATAATAAATTGGATTCAATTTATGCAACACAGTGATATTTTAATTAGACAAATTCTCCATTATTTTAGAGCATTGTGAGAAACATAATAAAATTATTGTTAGCATGTTTGTGTGTGTATGTGTATGTACTGGGTTCATAGCAATGAAGAAGAGCAAGTACTATATCTCTTGAGTTAATAAACCCACAAACAAAGGCAGGTAGCAAACAAAAGCAAACAAACAGAAGAGCCCCTAATGCGCACTGATCGGCAACATGATGATTTTTCTAAAATAGAAGTCTCATTTCTTATAACCAACACATAATGCATCTGGAAAATAAGCAAATCGAACAATTCAAAATTCAAGTAAAGAAAATTGTATCTTATCAGATAATAACTTGTTGATGCTTATGTGAATGGTAATACATTCATATCTAACACCAGTGAAGAGAGAAAGATGTATTTAATGTTTTCTATTTGTGTGTTATGCATAGCTTAGATAATGTAAAAAATGTCTTATTAGAAAGCCTGTGTAATGATAAATTAGTGTTTGAAAAACAGAATTTAATATACATTCTGGTAGATATATATTAAAGTATGGTATTAAATCCCTATTAGTGATGTTTCAAAGTCAGAAATACCATTCTTATTAAAAATAGAAAAATAGAGAGGTCAAGAAAAACCCAAGGTCAAGGTTTTTCTTTAAACTTTGAATAATGGGTACAGTTGAAATTTTTCTTGATCTTTTGTGTATGATTCAGCTTGTGTCAGAGGTTGGCCAAACCCCTACGCTCAGACCAGGCTAGCAGGAAGGAGAGGAAACCTAGAACATGAATTACCAAATAAAGATTAAAGTGGAGCCCCTCATGTCCACATTGATAAACCTCCTTAGAACAGGGACATCGCTGGGGAACTCTTAGTCAAACTGAAAGCAGCAGTATTCCCACACTTCTGAGGGCTTAGCAAAACGTGCTGGGAATCCGGCAATGGTTTTCTAACCATGAAAGAACTAAATCATTTTCAAAACATGAGGTCTAAGTTGGAAAAATAATGGGAAGGCTCTAGTTGGTGAAAAAAAACTGGAAGTCATTGCTCTAGTATAAAAACTGGAAGTCATTGCTCTAGTATAGAATTTCCCGATGTATATTACTCAGGAAATTATTTCTGTAGGTTAATAGGTGTTACTAGAAACAAACAAAAATAATTCAATGGTCAAATGTTTAGATTTGCTCTGTTTTAAATAAATACTTTGCCTTTCTATGTATCTGCAAAAGGGGAAGAGGGGAAGATTTTCCAAACTTATATTTTGGCCATAAAGTGGGTTTTTTTTTTTTTTTCCTTTCAAAAATCTGGCAGAACTGAAGGTCCACAGACCTCAACCTGGGTAATGCTTACTGAGACAACAGAGCCAGCAAACCGGAAATGGATACCTGAAACCAAAACCACCCAGCTGTCCTTGGATTCTGTTAGAGCTTTTCCACTTTGATGGAATAACCTGGATACCATAAGGCTTTTCTCTGGAGGCCTCTTTTGACCCAGTGAGTCAGAATCTTCTATCTTGGGACTCATCACTTTGAAGTTTGCTTTCTGACTGCTGCTACAAACTGTATGCCCAGGCTTATGCTTTGTCTGACTTTTCATGTTACAGGTACTGGCTTTTTAAAAATTTTTTTAACTTTCGGAGAGTTTATGTCATAATTCAGCTAAAGTGCAGCAGCACTGTGTGCCAGATATTCCAGCAAGAAAATTGTCATTCAGGCTGGCTCTGAAATTAGGCCTCCTTGGAGCACATGGGATGAATAAGTTAAACAAGGAAGGTGATCAGAGCAGATACTCATGTGTTACTCCAGCTAAGCTCAGGATGTTGGAAAGCCATGGTATTTGCAAGCAAATAGATAAGAGGTCTGAATCTCACTTTGCCCATTGTTAACTGTGAATTTGGGCAATTTATGTACATTTTCTAGGCCTCAACTTTCATTTGTAACAAGAAAACAACACTGCCAACTTTAAGTACTTAAAAGACGAAACAACATAATTTCACATAAAAGATTCTGGTATATATTGAGTATTAAATAGGTGGTATTATTATTATTATTATTATTATTATTATTATTAAAGAAATAGAGTACAACATTTTTCTTTCTAAATCCTCTTGCTCCTACCACAGTCCTCTGAACTTGTTCAGAGGTGGAAAACCTCTTCTTGTTCTGCACCTCCCCTGACCTCCAGACTCCAGACAATGGTTCCAACTAAGTAGCTTAAGATGTTTGTTTCCAGCGATATTTTCTCTTCAGTGGATGATGTCTGATGATTGAAATACTTGTAGATGGAGATCACTTCATCTCTCACGATAGATTTTCAAATAATAGAAAATAATGTAGAGCAGCTCTGCTTAGTGTGGCCATCTCCCCAGTGTGTCATCTCTGTGGGAGACTACTTCCTCCCCAGGCTGACCCTTGACCCCACACCCAACACTCAAATTTCTAGGAACCTCTCAAACCTTCTACTCCAATACTTTTGGTAACAGAAAGTAGTAGCCTGTTATCTATTGTTTTTCTAGCTGTTTTTCATTACTCTGTGCAAACCCAGAGAATAAAAGTCTTATGTTACCTGGATTATATTCACTTTTAAAATACTTTCCCAAATTTTAATTGTATCTTGCCTTTGATTTCGTCATCCTGTCTTCTTCGTCCAGCACTTTAAACCAAAGTGAATTACATGATGTAGGTACTAATTGTGAACAACAGAAATACGTGTGATATTCAGATCTATCACTAAATTTACACAGTATTGCTAACCTTGAGATTTTATATAAATGTTTAAATAAACAGATTAGATTATTTAGTGCCACTTAAATGTTTATATATTGCAAAATTGCTAATATTTAGTGCCCCCAGCTGTTTAAAGTGATTTATTTGCTAGTAAATATTTTAATGATTTTTCTCTCTCATGGACCAAACTTCAAGTCATATGTACTTTTACTAACAGCTCCACCAAGACACACGTGTACTCGGTTGTGTTTGCTTATAGCTCAGCTCAGGTTCTGTGCATGAGCAACATAGTTTTGCTTGTGTTTTGCATTTTCCCAAATGGGTTGTACACATATTGTGGAGCCTTTACTCCAAAAGAGTGGAGCGCTTTCTAATGTACTTTTGTACCATTTAGTACATACCTACATCATGTTCTCACACTCTTGGGATTCTATTTTTGCTTAGCTTTCTCCCCAGATCGAAGCACTTGAAAAGCAGGAGCTATGTCCTACCCACTACTGTCTCTTCAAGGCCTTTCGCAGCCTCTGGCCTATCAGAAATGCCTAAGAGATGTTTGTCCCACGAATGAATGTATGAATGAATGTCATTGCAGAGTCCTAATTATCAGAGGGGTTTATGTTCCATTTCCAAACAGAAATCACATGAACAGTAATACCCCTGGGAGTGGCATATGTAATTTCCAGTAGAACATTTCTAGTAATTCCAAACTTGTTATAGAGCTCATCTCATTCATTTCTAAAAAGTTCAGATTATTAAGAAACTTTAATGTTTATGTTGACCCAACATTTTACTGAATGATATCTGAAAATAACATTCTCTTTTCTGTCTTCTGTCGAAGTAAAAAGTAAATCTAGTTTTATATCCATTTGGCATTTTGTCACATCTGCACAGGGTAATTAATTCCTGACATTTTTTCTTGTTTTTGACTAAACCTCATCAAATATTCTAATAGTCTGTGCAGGCTATGTTATAAGGTCCTAAGTCACCTTTCCTGTGGCTTGAACTCTAGCCCTTTTATTTAGAAAAGACCTCGATAGTGAACACCCCAGAAATTATAAGAATCAGCTTCCATCCAGAATCTGGTCAAATGGCCTGTGTCTGTTTTTATAGGCAAAACACGAAGGAGATGAAAATGAGAAGACTTAGCCTTATCGTCATTGAAGAGAGACTGGAGAAAGCTCGGTTCTGAACTCTTGAACTGCAGAGCAAGTACAGAGAGTACCAGGTAAGAGAACTGAGGACAGGGGCCACAATCTGGCTAACAATAATGCATAAGAAACAGAGTGTAGATCTCTGAGGAGACGATTTAATTTGCTACTTTTTAAAAAGATTTTATTTATTTGATAGAGAGCAAGTGAGCACGAGTGCGCAAACAGGAGCGGGGGGGGGGGGATGGGAAGGGGCAGAGGGAGAGGCAGGCTCCCCCCTGAGTAGGGTGCCAGATGCAGGACTCCATCCTGGGGTCATGACCTGAGCCGAAGACAGACATTTAACCAACCGAGCCACCCATGTTCCCCTAATTTGCTGCTTTTGAAGGCTTATCAGTTATCTGTTTTTCTGGAGCCTTCATTCTTTTTATAATATAATGTTTGTAAGAGCTCATCTCCCACAATTTCCTAACAGAAAAATAGGCGTGTGATAAACTAAGTTTGGGCCTCAGCTTGTGTTAGTATAATCCAGTCTGTCTCATTGCACATCGAGCTTATATCCCATTTATATTATCCCCCCTCAGCTTGACTGAGTTCCCTGTTCAGGATCAAACGGTGAAACTCCGTACATACACATGAAACACTTGGATGAGATATTATCTCATATATATTAAAAATCCAAATCTGAGGGAAATGTGTTCCTACTGTTTTTACTGTATCAGTGAAATATGCACATTTCTCCAGTAACTGAGAAATCAAAAAAAATTAAACTGGGGTGCCTGGCTGGCTCAGTCAGAAAAGCAAGTGGTTGTTGTATTGGGGTTGTGAGTTCAAGCTCCATGTAAGGTGTTAGAGATTACTTAAATAAATAAAAATTTAAAAAAAAAAAACTGATAATACTTACAAATAGGCCCCCAAATATAAGTGAAATGTATAGTGTTCAATAAATAAACAGGAGCAAGCAGTTACAATATAACACAAAAGATAGATAGACCTTATGGTATTAATATATCAACTTGATGTACTACCTCTTTCTAGACTCTAGTTTGTTTTTTAGATGATTTTATTTTGACAGATTTAAGCTTCGCATAATATTCATGAAAACAATTTAGAAAGACTGTTGAGTTGATCTACTCAGTGAGTCATACTGTATTCATTTTACTACTCTGGCAAGTATTTTCATTGATCCTTTAAATCTATAAACACATTAGCATTAACATTGTGCATTTATTGTGGGTTTTTTTTTATTTTTTTTTTTACTGGACAAAACAATTCCACAATAAATGATGTTTATATTTTAAACTATAATAGGTTTCACTTTAAAAGGGCTAACGTTTCAGCAGATGATAAAGACAACATATGGGAGAAAGAACATGTACTTTTCTTTGACTCTCAAAAATATTTTTATATATTTTGGAAGCAGAAGTTGAAGTTCCTCATTTTGCTTCTTAGTGAGTTAGACCCTGAATGGCTAATAGAAATTAAAATGCTTTAAACTAAAACTCTTTTTAAGGCACTAAAATGAGCAAACAATTGAATTATTTCTTATATCTTAGGAATTAAATAGTGGAAGGAGTTGTCTAATCACAAAATAGTGGTTGGCTTAGACTCTAAACATATATCGAAAGTTTACTCATATTTAGGACATAATTAAGGCAGTTGCTTATTTAATGAAGAAAGAAAATAAGGAAAATAATCCATGCAGCACAGGGGGATCATGCTTTGGGCATGCGTCTCTTTTTATATCCAGTGATACATTACTGGTGAACATTCCTTACTTAGTTCAACCTGACTGCCTACCAACAAACAACATGTAATTGAGATGTTCATAGATTGATACTGGATGAGCTTAATAAAGGGTTCTACTTCTGCACATCTCTGGAATTAAAACAAAAGGCACTAAACCTACAATTAACAGCTGGAGATAACATATAATTTTCCAGAGCCCAATAGCAGTTTTTATGTTTCTCCATTGTGCTTCATATATTGGCCTATTTGCTGTGGATTTTGCCCTGGGAAAGCTGGGAGTTTGTATGTGCTCAATTGGGATATCATTTTCTTTGACCTCTGAAGGTTAGCGATAAAAGTTTTACTGTCGGGGAAACATAGGCACCATGTCGCCGCTTTACCGTTAGAGATGTTGTCATTTGCTTCCCACAACAGAAATGCCTGTGGGTTGCGCCACAGCTGAGACACAGTTTGTCAAACATCCTTAATCAGCAAACACATCAGAGAGTACAGTCACACTCGGAGCATCCATTCCATTGCTGTGAATCACGTATTATTTAGTAAAACATCCTGCCAAAGATATCACTGAAATAATTTGATGTGTTAAAAAGAACAATACTACATAAATCAAGGAAAGGAGCAGCAAAACTTTTAGATTTTTCCTAGCAGCCTACTGTATGTAATGAGTAATTTTTATGAGCACTTTTCTTTAAAAATAAGGAAGTATCGAGTAATTGAGATGATTTCATTGAACTGCATATACTCGAATAACTAGTGTGAAAACAGAGAAATTTAGAGCCAAAAGCCCAAGCCATAATGTACTAAAACTATAAAAACGCTATTCTACTAAGTAGAAATAGCTCAGACAAAATCGCACATGTGCAGAAACATATGCACATATGTAATATCCAAGCAGAATGTTCAGTACTTAAATTTTTAAATTTACACAAAAATTATAGAAAAACTATTCATCATTTCATACTAATTGGGTAATGGATTATAAAAAGTTTTTTATATAAAAGTGAAAAAATAAAAATAATTCTGAAAAAGTTTGTTAATAAAAATTCAGGTGATGTACTAAGGTTATAGGCTTAATAGGTAAAAAATTTAGTCAAAAATGTTTTTCTATATATAAGGGTTTATGTTTAAATTTCTTTCTATGTTTCTGCTAAGTCTGACTTTTTGAGTTTGGGGCATCATTTTACACTTACTTGTCCTTTTATTTCAAATGCTGCGTCGGGTAACTTGCGATAAGGAACATGACACATGGGGCGCCTGGGTGGCTCAGTTGGTTAAGCGTCCAACTCTTGATTTCAGTTCAGGTCATGATCTCACAGTCATGAGATGGAGCCCAGTGTTGGGCTCCACGCTCAGCAAGGAGTCTGCTTGAGATTCTCTCTCCCTCTCCCTTTGCCCGTCCCCCTGCTCATGCTCTCTCTCTCTCTCTCTCACTTTCTTTCTCTCTTAAATAAATAAATAAAGGTTTAAAAAAGAGATGACACATAAAAAATTTAAAATATATATACGTATTAGTGAAACATGAGAAGGAATTATGTATATAGGGAAATACTATGAAAAGAACAGATGTAACGTTACTCTAGAAAAATGTACATTAAAATGTCCTTGTAATATTTAAGTTGGACTGCACATTTGGTTCTAATATTCCTGCAGATTAAGACAAAAAATGAAATGTGATAGGTTACAGATTTATATTGTGTATTGTCTAAATATAACACAAATGCATAGCAAGGAAATATAAAAACAATGTGAGAAGAAAAATCCCAAATATAGCAGATAAAATGATATATATAAATGTAATAAACCCACTGTCAAAGAGACTAAAATATGAAGGTTTGGGTTTTTTTTTGCATTTGATGAAAAAAAATTGTATGCAGTCCATGAAATGATGTACATGTATAGGAGAGCTGAAAGTGAAAATATAGGCATGAATATATGACCTTACATATAGCAAAATGTTTGATTTATTGAAATTGCACACTAAATGATCCTTTTTTACTGTTAAGCCTGTATAATTCTCTGGGACAGGAGGGTTTGGAGTTGTTCTGAAGCTAGGAAGTATATTTTGGGTTGATGGTAAAATGCATTCAGTTTTTATAACTGATCAAGTTTTCTACTTTTTCTCTTGAATCAATAAATGTTTATTTTCTAAAATATTTTCCATGTTTTCTAAGGTCATCTGTCTGCTGGCATATTACTCATTATATTCCATTACAAATTTAAAGATATCTTTCTGTATATATAGTGACTTTTCTTTGTATGTTTTCTCTTTTATGTTATTTAATTTTTTTTTTTTGTTTTCTTCTTTCTTTTGCATTGTCATGCTTTTCTCTTTTTTTGACATAATCTTTCCAGAGGAACATATGTATTATTATTCTTTTCAGTGATTTTTATTTTTCCTTTGCCAAGTCATACAAGTGATTCTTTTCTCTGTCATGGACATTCTTATCTTTATTATTCCACTCCCTTTTTCTTTGGGTAACTTCTCTGCTTTTGATTTTCTTCTTTTTAAAAAAGATTTTATTTATCTATTTGAGAGAGAAAGAGCATGAGCAGGGGGAGAGGCAGAGGAAGAGGGAGAGGGAGAAGCAGACTTCCCACTGAGCAGGGAGCCCAAGGTGGGGCTTGTTCCCAGGACCCTGAGATCATGACCTGAGCTGAAGGCAGACATTTTACTAACTGAGCCACCCAGGCACCCCTGGTTTTCTTCTTAAGATAATCTATTTGATTACTGATTTTTTATCTTTTTTCTTTTTAATTTAAGGTATACGAAAAATACATATGACATTGTATTTTATAAAATGTATGATAAATAGACACTGAACAAACAAAAGTGTAGTTGTAGATATATATGTAAATGTACATAGCGATAGTGAAAATATGAAACGGAGGCAAAGAAAGGCAGAAAAGAGAGAGAATAATCTGTAAAAATATTCACTGAAATACTAGTAGCAGATGTCTGTTGAAATTCAATATATGTTTACTATTTCTTGTTTATACTTTTCTGTGCCTTTATGGTGAAAATTGATAGACTCATTTTCATACCCAAGAATAATAGTTACTGGTATATTTGGAATTAAATCACTTCATTTTTTTAAAAAGATTTATTTCTTTCTTTCTTTTAGAGAGAGAGTGTGTGCGAGCAGTTGGAGGGGCAGAGGCAGAGGGAGAGAATCCTCTGGAATTAAATCACTTTTATTTAAAAAAAAATTTTTTTAAAGATTTATTTATTTATTAGAGAGAGAGCAATGGGAGGGGCAGAGAGAAAGGGAGAGAGAATCCTCAAGCCGACTTCCCCCTGAGTAGGGAGCCCAACATGGGGCTCGATCCCAGGAGCCTGAGATCATGACCTGAGCCAAAATCAAAAGTTGGATGTTCAACCTACTGAGCTCCCCAGGTACCTTGGAATGAAATTAATTTTAAAAATGGTTAAGTAAATGGGGATGAAATATGTCAAATTTAGCTCATTTACTTAAATTCTCCTTCTTAAAAGGCCATAAAATTATATTAAAGGATCAGAAGAAAGGTACCTTCTACAACAATGTTTTAGAAATGTGAGATTCCAATAGAGGATGAAAGAACTAAAAAAAAACTTCCTAAAATATGGAGCACCAAAGAAGCAGCAGCTTAGAACATGTGCAGAAATCTCAACCATTCAGGAGGGATTGGCTGTAGAGACTGAAGATGATACACCTAGCAAAATCTGAGAGATCATTTGGTCTTGGAGGCCACGTGTATGGTGGAAGATCATAGTAAGAATGGGGGTTTTAATGGGCCAGAAGTCATTCTCCACTACGGAAGTGTTTAATTCTCCCTAAATACCACCTCACCTAATTTCAATACAGAGTCATCTGAATCCATGTAGCTACTCTAAAAACCTTACAGGAAACTTTGCAATTGAAAGATGGGGCCTGAGAGAAACAAATTTGAACCCCAAAGTAATGCCTTTTCTCAATCTGATGTTTAGGAATCTTCAGTCATGAAGATGGTGATCAAATTGCTCATTCTAAACAGAGCATTCTGATCCTCTAGACCCATATAAAACTTACAGTCTCATTCTAAACCATAGACAGACCCCTCAGACTGTTAGACATTAAGGGAATATGGCAATAAATGAGAGAGTAAGCAACAGAAGCTAACACAAAAATGGAAAAGTTGGGGAGAAGATGATTAAAGGAACAGGAGATACTTTAAAACAACAAACAGGAAATTCAATTAAATATTTTCTGAAATATTTTTTAAAAAATCAATGAATAATACAAAAATCTAAAATGATTAAAAAGTAAGAGGAGATTGGGACGCCTGAGTGGCTCAGTTGGTTGGGAGTCTGCCTTCAGTTCCTGTCATGATCCCAGAGTCCTGGGATCAATCCCCATGTCTGGCTCCTTGCTCAGTGGGGAGTCTGCTTCTCACTCTCCCTCTACCTGCCACTCCCCCTGCTTGTGCTCTCTCTCTCTCTCACTAGCTCTCTCTCTGTGTCAAATAAATAAATAAAATCTTTTTTAAAAAAAAGTAATAGGAGATAAAAAATAAAGGCTGAATTTAAAAGCAAAATTGCTCAAAAAGTAAAAATCCGTAGTAGGTGATAAAAATCAAGAAAACATAACAAAACAGAAGCTAGAAAAGGAGAAAGCAAAAAGGGGGGGGGTTCAGTGGAGCAGGGAAAAGACACAGAGAACGTCAATCCAGTGGGAAGTGGGATAAACATCAAATTTATAGCAATTCCAGAAAGATTAAATGTGAAAAAAGGTTAAAGTTATTAAAAATTATTTAAGAAAATTCATGTGACATGACGAGAGGAACGAATGTTTAAACTGAAAAGGCAGAACATTTAAGGTCTAGTCTTTTAGCAACTCTGAAGTCTAAAATACAGTATTGTTAAAAAATAAAATACTAAAGGGGCACCCAGGTGGCTCAGTCAGTTAAGTGTCCAACTCTTGATTTTGGCTCAGGTCATGGTTTCAAGGTTGATAGATTGAGCCCCACGTTGGGCTCTGTGCTCAGCGTGTGTCTACTTGAAATTCTCTCTCTTCCTCACTCTCTGCCTCTCCCCCTACTCGGGTGTATGCACTCTCTCTCTCTCTCAAAATAAATAAAATCTTTAAAACAAAAAAAGGTGGGCAGAAGAATTTTTAAAATAATAAATAAAATACAGTGTTGTTGACTACAATCACTATGTTGCGCCTTAGCTCTCTAGAACTTCCTCATCTTGTAGTTGCAAGTTTGTCCCCTTTGACCGGCATCTCACCAATGCTTCCACCTCCTAGGCCCTGGTAACCACCATTCTACTCTCTGTTTCTATTAGTTCAGCAAAACACAGACACACCTACATACACACACACACACACACACACACACACACACACACACACCAAAAACAAAAAACAAAAACAAAAACCAATTACCTAGAATAGTGAAAAAAGAAAAAGACATACAATAAGATGCAACAAATGTATCTTAAGAAACCAGCATAAAATTGACAACAAAATCAAACAAATATCACACAATAAAAGAACATGAAAAGCAATCTCCAATGAATTCTGTCCTCTTTTTGCAGTTACATTTTTTCATTTATTGTAGTATAATTTACATATAGTAAAATTCACCCTTTTTAATTTTTATTTTTATTTATTTATTTATTTATTTATTTTTAAAGATTTTATTTATTTATTTGACAGAGAGAGAGACAGCCAGCGAGAAAGGGAACACAAGCAGGGGGAGTGGGAGAGGAAGAAGCAGGCTCATAGCAGAAGAGCCTGATGTGGGGCTCAATCCCAGGACCCTGGGATCACGCCCTGAGCCGAAGGCAGGCGCTTAACCGCTGTACCACCCAGGCGCCCCATATTCACCCTTTTTTAATGTGCACCATTCCGTGAAATTTGACAATCTTACAGAATCAAGTAACTATTACTGAAAATCAATATATGAACATATGCCTGTCACCTGGAAAAGTACCTTTGCACCACTTTCAGTCAGGCCCTCCCTTCTCTCCCGTCCTTGGCAACTACTGATCTCATTTCCATATCTCAAGTTTTCATTTTTCCAGAATGTTATATAAATTGAATCCAACCGTTTGTAGAATTTGGGGTCTGGCTTCTTGTACTTAGCATAGTGCTTTTTGACATTTGTCCTTGTTTTTGCATGTAGCAGTGGATTGTACGCTTTCGTTGCTGAGTACTCACCGTAGGTACCCATCACAGTTTGTGTAACCATTCCCCCACTGATGAACGTTTGGGTTGTTTCCAGTGGATGTAAACATTCACTTACAGTGTTTGTGTATAAATATGTGTTCATTTCTATTGGTTATGTACCTACATGCCGAGTGGGTGGAAAATATAGCAAGTGTATGTTTAAAAATATAAAAACTGCCAGATTATTTTCCAAATTTGCTGTACCATTTTGTATTTTCACCAAAAATGTATGAGAGTTCTGGCTGCGTTCATATATTGAAAGACTCAATATGTCAAGATGTTAGTTCTCCCCAGATTGATCTAGAGATTCAGTGTAGTTGTCTTCATAATCCCAACAGGTGTTTTTGTAAAATTTGACAAGGTCATTCTAAAATTTATGCGGAAAAGCAAAAACCTAGACATGGAAAATTTTTTTTATAAAGAATAAAGTTGGGAGATGCTTGTAATCTGATTTCAAGAATTAATATAAAGCTATAGTAATCTATATTATGTTTAATCGGTGAAAGAATAGATAGTGTAATAAGACAGAAAAGAGTACAGAAATAGAACAACACATATATGGTCAATTAATTTTTTTCTTTTTTTCTTTTTTTTTTTTTTTTTAAGATTTTATTTATTTATTTGACAGAGAGAGGGAGAGCCAGCGAGAGAGGGAACACAAGCAGGGGGAGTGGGAGAGGAAGAAGCAGGCTCATAGCAGAGGAGCCTGATGTGGGGCTCGATCCCATAATGCTGGGATCACGCCCTGAGCTGAAAGCAGATGCTTAACGACTGAGCCACCCAGGCGCCCCTAATTTTTTTCTTAGTAAGGAGAGATTTCATTCAAAAGCATTATTGCAAGTGGAGGGAGTTACTGTGGCAGTGGGAAGAATGCTGTGTCCGTAAGATCTGCAAGAACCTCAAGAGTTAGGCAAATAGAGTTGTTGTTTTTGTTGTTGTTGTTGTTGTTGTTTTATAGAGAGGAGTAAACAAGGCTAGAAAGAACTGGGTTTGGGAAATGGAATGAAACCATAGCTTGATCAGCTAGTAAATCAGACAATGATTTAATCTGTGGCCAGCCTATTTTCCTGGAGGAGCCATTAAGGAGGGGCTGTTTGCTGACTCAGGCCAAGGGTGGGCCAAAATTCAGGGGCTTGAAAAAAGGAGAAAAAGCTTTGTTCCTATTGATTAGTGAGGCAGCCGTTCAGCTAATTACGAGACCAAAAAGGGAATTCGTAGGGTCTGTGTCTGGCCTTGTCATAGGTAAGCGAGGGGACTGAGGACTGATATGGACATCGTTCCTGCAAAATTCATTAAACCATCCGTTGAGGGGTGGCAGCAAAGGTCAGTTGTTTTAGTGTCAGGCGTCTTAAAAGAGGGATACCAATAATGAAAAAAAGGAATATCAATATAAAATGTGGTATTAAACATTAATACATTGAATCATGCAGGTGGTTGGTAGGTGAAAATCTTTTGATTATGCAGCACCGCTCGTTGAGTTTCTCAAAGTTAAGTTATCAGTGCTCTTAGTGATGTTGCCCAGTCCTGATTGCCTATCATGTAAGAGTTTGCATCATCTGGGCATTTTACCAGACTTACTTAGTGACCCGGACAGCAGCTTGTCCAGGAAGAAATCCAGCCCGTGTGTAGTCACTTGCAGGAATGAGTCCTTTGATGTATATATGTAGTCAATGAGCTATAACTCTCAGTGCTTCTTCAGCTCCTGGGAGAAAGGACCAAGTACATGGCAACCTAGAGCCTCTTGGTAAGGATCCGGGCGATCAGGTTTCAGTTCACAGTGATGCCAAGTCAGGAGGGAGGGAGAAAAATGGGAAATGTTAGCTTGGAGAGTTGCAGTTGGATACGGAAGGAAACTGCAAGAATTTAAAATTTGCTAATGGTTGACAATGTGTGCAAGATGACAGGATTCAGTCCAATTTCCAGGTAGATAATAAAACCATACAGTTTACAAGGAGGTACAAAATAGCTCACAGACAATGAATAGGACCAGAATATTATAATCCACAATAGTATGCTATAGTTTACAATTGAAACATAAACTTTCTCTTATAGTCATGCCCCTTTTCATCAAAGACAATCTCAAAGAAAGATTATTCTTTTTTTCTTTTTAAGATTTTATTTATTTACTTGACAGAGAGAGCGAGAGACCACAAGCAGGGGGAGCAGCAGAGGGAGAAGGAGAAGCAGGCTCCCCACTGAGCAGGGAGCCTGATGTGGGGCTTGATCCCAGGACCCTGGGATCACGACCTGAGCCAAAGGCAGACGCTTAACCATCTGAGCCACTCAGACACCCCAAGAAAGATTATTCTTGGTCACAAAATACGTCTCTCATTAGATTTGGCCAGATTATTTACATGGGTGCAGCAAGGATGATAATTTACTATATAGGTCTTTTAAGTTATGATTTGAAGGAAGTTTTTATAAGGAATTCTAAATTGGGCTTTTAAAAACCTCTTAAGGCTAGTAAGCAAAGCCAAGACCTCACCAGCGGATTTCACCTGTATTAAATTTGGATAAATTCCTCTCTTTTCAAAGTTCCCTAAGTGTCTCAAGCTTCTTGGGCCTGCCAGGAAGTGACCTTCCTTACTGACCTGAAATGCTGGGGGTCCTGTGAGTCAGGTATCAGGTTGGCTTTTTGTAAGCAGTGGCTTCAAAAAGTCAGGCTTAGTTCTTTCAAAGTGTCTGGTCATGTCTGGTTCTATGAGCATCATTCTCAAATATGGCATTCCAGGCAAAGCCTTAGTTATATAACCAATGTCGCCAATTATATTCTGTTAACAAGAAGAGCCGATTTTTATTAAACCCATGCAAAGTATTATTTTGCCTTGAAAATAACAATACTGAATAGGAGTTTCTGAATTCTGGAAGGATCAGGCAAGGAAAAAAAAAGTTTCGTCTCTTTATAAAATTATAATCTACTCAATTGTCATAACCAGTTCAAGAAAAAAATGGGTTCATTACATTCAGAAAATAAAATGTTAAAACATGAATATTTTAAATGAAACCCATAAACATCCTTCAGAAGTTCATTCAGTCCTATGCAATTCATTCTCATTCAGTTCGATCTTGAATTAGGAGTCTCATGAACTCATCAGCTTCTCGACTATACTTCTGCAAATACTCAGTTCAGCCGTTACTTAAGTGAGGCTATCAAAAGTGCTCCAGAGTACTTGGCATAGTCCTTTTCATGGGTCTCATAGAAAGGCAAATGTTCTGGCTTTCAAGCACTTTCAGGGACGCCTCAAATTAAAACAGAAAACTGTGTGGGTGACAAAAGACTTAAAAGAGCCACATTTAAATATCTGATGAAACTTAATTATGAAAATAAATACAATTGACAAGGAAATTTTGTTGTTTCTGTGTCATACAACATTTTAAAAAATAACTGAAGTTATGACTCACACTACACTGTTGTCTGTTATCAGGCAAAACAGCACCAAAACATATCATGGACAGCAAGGACATTGGCAGATCTCTAAGAACTTTGCACAATTTCTGAAATATTTATAACATTTTCCCCATATAAACTTTAACTAGGTAAGGTTAAGCATCTCTACTGATTTGATAACACTTCCCACACAACTGAAAACATATGAAATAAATCTAATTATTTCTAGCCCCTCTCTTTTTACAAAGTGAAAGATCCTGTGTGATTTTCTCAGGATCCTCTGAGAAATCTCAAAAACAGGTTGAAATCAGGAAGATATCGCTTAGGATTTATTTTCTGGAATGCAAAATGTCACACGTTGTCAGGAGGTATGAACACTTGATTGTATAAAATCATGGGTCACTGAGAAACAATATTTAGATACCCCTTTAACCAAAGTGACTATAAAAGATTTCAGATGGGGGTGCCTGGGTGGCTCAGTCAGTTAAGCATCTGTTTTCAGCTCAGGTCATGATCCCAGGGTCCTGGGATCGAGCTCTGCCATTGGGCTTTCTGCTCAGTGGTGAATCTGCTTCTCCCTCTGCCCCTCCCCAAATGAATAAATAAAATCTTAAAAAAAAAAAAAAAAGCTTTCAGATCTAAGTATAGTTAGTAACATGATTTTACAAAGCTTTAGCTTTTCAAATCACTCATTGAGGAACAATTAAAACATAATCCTTAAATCAATTGAAATACCTTTTCATCACTTTAACCGGATGCAATGAAAACTTAAATCTATACAAACTTCACGAAAAGTCTGTCCCAAATTTATTGGTACTGATGGGATTTTTCACCATATTATTCCGCATATCTCTATGAATAGGTTATGTTAACTATGCCACTTCATTATTATAAAATAATTTCATCTTTTGTCCTTTTAAAATTAAATACATTTCTTTTTCTAAGTGGTCATTTTTATTGATAGGTATTTTTGTAACAGTTTGTGTTTATGATGCTTCTTTTAAGGACATATGCAAAAATATATTTCTTTCTTTCAGATACTGATATTCATTTGCTCATTCTTTAGCGTATTTTTATCAGATTTTCTATACTACTGTGCTTCCTCAAATTAATTACAATTCAGTTGTGACAAAAATTACAGTAAATGTTGAGAAGTGTCTTGGAGCACAGAAGCAATAAACTTCTCATTCTGGTTGTGTCTTAACATAGTTTTTCAAACATTTTAAGCAAATATCAGATTTTTTCTTTAAGAAAAAAGAATCCCCTTGTGGATTTCTAAAAAATGGGTATAACCAGACTCTGTGGTGCAATTGTAAACTTGAATTGTTACAGATATTTCTTTCAAAACCTGGTTATTGTATTCCTTGATTTTTCAAGCAAAAAAATCTAAGAAATACTATTCTCTTTTGCAAGCAGTCCAAATGTGAAGGATAAAAGAAGTGTGGCTAAGGAAAGGAATATAATAGAAATTGTTTTTGCCCTCTCAAACTCAAAAGGTTAGAGCGACACACCATCATTGGAAGGATGGCAATCCTGTGTGTGAAACGCTACCTGGGTGAAATTCGGCTTTTAGTTTAAAAAAGACAAAAGAAGCTAGTACTCCTCCATAGTTATAAATTAAAAACAGAAAATCACACTGAATAAACCAGACATTTAAAATTCTTAATCCAAAGGTATCTACAAGCTGTTGACTGATAGACTCAATCAAATCCACAGAGTTACAGAGGCATCATTACCAAGGAAATGGTTCCTCCCATCTGTTGTTTTTACTGCTGATCCTCTTCTCCCTGCCGGAACATAAAGGAGACATTAGAGACAGGTGATGCAGGGACAGATAAAAGGAAATCTTTTCCAATATAGAATGTTTTCCTGCAAAATTAACAAGGGAGAGTCTAAAAAATTAATAATTTGTGACAATTACAGCTTCAGCTGTTTTTGCTTAAGATTCTCCTCCTTCTCTATTGATTCACCAAGAATTACAGGGCTGTAAGAAAAAGTTACATTCTTATTTCTTTAGCATTAGATTAATAAAACAGCATTCACATATCCTAATTGTCAAATTCAGTTAACAAAAATCTCCATTAATAAAAATAATAAACTAGGGGTGCCTGGGTGGCACAGCGGTTAAACGTCTGCCTTCAGCTCAGGGCGTGATCTCGGCGTTATGGGATCGAGCCCCACATCAGGCTTCTCTGCTATGAGACTGCTTCTTCCTCTCCCACTCCCCCTGCTTGTGTTCCCTCTCTCGCTGGCTGTCTCTATCTCTGTCAAATAAATAAATAAAATCTTTAAAATAATAATAATAATAATAAACTAAAAATGAACTGATTTAATTTTAAAAGGATAAAAGAGATTGTAACATAATGAAAACAGGAAATATATAAAATCAACCATCTGACTTAAAATACCACTGAGAACATATCCTTGTTAGTATTCTAGACTTCCAGTATTCAAGATTTTTTCTCTTTATTATTGAGGAATGCAGACTGTTCCTGGCCATCTGTAATCTCTGTTGATGATTCTGTCTGCTTTTTTCCGGTGGTTCTTTCCTCGGCGTTGGGGAGTTTTTTTTGCATTCATGCACTGATCTGTGCACAGCTGAGGACTCCAATGGAAACATCTGCAATTGTCTTGAGCTCTTTTTCTGTTGAGTTCTCTTCTTTCTGTGCGACTTTCTTTTCTCTGGTATGCGGACTTGCAAATTCTAACCTCCCTAGCTTCTCTGTTTCTTAGGTATTTCTTCTCAAGTTCTGGTGCTTGCCCAACTCAGCCTTGGTTGTACCTCTCTAAAGCGCAGCCTGGTTGGATACTCACTGGGACAGCAAATGCGGGCAATCACAGGATTCCCCTAATTTGTTTTCTGTCTCTTGGGGATTGCTGTCCTGTGCTAGGAGTTGTCCAATTTCTGAAAACATATGTTTCATATATTTTGTCCACTTTTAACTGTTTAAAATGGGATGATTACTTTGGTACCTATTATTCCATCATGGCTGGAAGAAGAATTTTGACCTAATTTTTGCATTATAATTTTTCTGCTTTTCTTTTAGTTTCTGCACGTGTCTAGATATTCTTTTTCTCAGCTTTATTGAGGTGTAACTGGCAAATGAAAAGTGTATGTATTATGGTATACAACTTGATGTTTTCATGTATATATGCTTTGTGAAATAATCACCACAATAAAGCTGATTAACATATTCATCACTTCACATAGTTACCATTTTCTTTTTTTGTATGTATGCCGAGAACACTAATGATTTACTTTCTTAGAAAATTTCAAGTGTATGGTGCAGTATTATTTATTGTTGACTATAGGCACCCTGCTGTAAATTAGATTCCCAGAACTTGCTCATCCTGTATAACTGAAACTTTGTACCCTTTGACCTCCATCTCCCCATTTCCCCCTCCCTTCCACCCCGTGGCAACCAACATTGTATTCTCTGACTCTGTGAGTCTGTTTTATTTTTTTAAGATTTATTTTATTTATTTGAGTGAGAGAGAGAGCATGGGGGAGGGGCAGAAGGAGAGGGAAACAGAGTCTTAAGCAGACTCTGTGCTCAGTGGGGAGCCGTCATGGGGCTCGATCTCAGGTCCCTGAGATCACCACTGGAGCTGAAACCAAGAGTTGGTCGCTTAACTGACTGTGACACCCAGGCTCCCTCTGTGGGTCTGTTTTTTTTTTTTTTTTAATTTGTTCCTCCCATTTTTTAAAAATTTAAATTCAGTTAATTAGCGTATAATGTATTATTGGTTTCAGAGATATGTGCATCTATTTTAGATTCCACATGTGAGACCATGCAGTATTGTCTTTCTGTGTCTGCCCTCTTTCACTTAACATTATGTCCTCCAACTTCATCCATTTGTAAATGGCAGGATTTCCTTCTTTTTTAAGGCTGAATAATATTCCCTTGTGGGTGCGCGCTTGCTTGTGAACATATATTACATTTATTTATTCATTCATCTGTTGTGGACATTTACCTTGTTAGATATTCTTAAACAATGTATTGTTTTGTGAACTTTATATAAATCAGGTCATATCAGATGTTATTCTGTGATTTGCTTCTCTTCTGCAATTTTGGGTATTTGATATTCATCTATTGTTGATGCCTGTATTATTATATAATAATCCATTTTATGAATATGCACAGTTGATCTGTCCATTCTTTTATTAATGGACATACAAGTTTATTTTTTTTATATGAGGTTATTTTTAATCAGTTTTCAGTTGTAACAAATACTGCTGTAAACAATTTGTTCATATTTTCTAGTTCAGTTGTGCAAGATTTTACCTAGAGCAATGTTTCATGAATTTCATTGTGAATATAACTCATACTTAATGTGTTGGCCAGTGCAGACTCTTTTTCAGGAAGTCTTGGGTAGGGTCTGATATTCTGCATTTCTATCAACTCCCAGGTGATTTCATTGCTGCTCTTTCATTGGACCTCTCTAAATAGGGAGTTGTAAGATTGGCAAACTATGGCAAACTATGGCTCTTGAGCCAAATCTAGCCTGCTGCTTGTTTAAGTACTGTCCACGAGCTAAGAATTATTTTTATTTTTTTTAATTAAAAAAAGAAGAATGATATTTTGTGATACATAAAAATTATATGAAATTCACATTTTAGTGTCCATAAATAAAGTTCTTTTGGAATAATGCAATCCTCAATTGTTCATGTATTCTCTATGGCTGCTTTCATGCTCCAAAGAAAGAGAGTTGAGTGGTTCTGATAGAGACTCCATGGCCCACAAAACTTAAAATACTTACAATTAGCCCTTTAGGAAAAAAGTCAACCCTTAGAGCATATAGATGGAAGCAGTATTGCTGGTTTTTGTATAAGCACGTGCTCAACTTTCTTATGTGATGCCAAAATGTTTTGGAAGTGGCAAGGAGTTGTACCACTGTAAACTTTTAGCAGCAGTTGGGTGAAACTATGTATTGCTCTTCATATTAGCCAACATATTAACTGACTTTTAATGGGTATAATATTGCATTTCTTGTGATTAAAATTTTTGTTACACAGATTACTAATGAGGTTGAAATTATATATTTTTTATGTTTGTGAGTCACATATATCTCCTGTTTTTTGAAGGTTCTGTTTATATCTTTTGTTTTTGTTTTTTGAGATTTTTTAAAAGTAAAGATTTTGTTTGTTTATTTATTTATTTGAAAGAGAGAAAGAGCATAAGCAGGGGGGACGGCAGGCAGAGGGAAAGGGAGAAGTAGGATCTCTGCTGAGCAGGAAGTCCAACCCAAGCCTCAATCCCGGGACTCTGGGATGATGACCCCAGATGAAGGCAGACGCTCAACCGACTGAGCCACCCAGGTGTCCCATCTTTTGAGATTTTTCATCCTTTGTGTACTTACTGATTCTTTATATTGTTACAGTGATTTTCTGTCACTCACACACATTGCAAATATTTCCTTCTGGTTTGTGGTAGTCTTTTACTTAACAAAATTTCTTAATTGCATTAAGTTATATTCGCCAGTCCTTTTCTTTAGAGTTAATGCTGTTTATATCTTTAGACATTTTCTTCTAATCCAATATATTAAATATATTTTCTTATATTGATTTGAAAAAAGTTTCATAGTCTTGCTTGTCAAAATTAAGTCTTTAATAATGATGAAGTTGATTTATAAAAATAGTTTAGAGGGATCAAATTGCATTCTTCTCCATGGGTCACCAATTATTCCACCACCCACATTTCCTCGAAGATATTCAATGGCAACTGGAACATAAATCACTTTCCGTATAAGCGTGTGTCTCCTTATGGGCTGTTTATTTGCTTTCATGGCACCAAATCCACATAATAGCTCTATAAATAGTTTTGGTTTATCACAACATATATCCTCACATTTGTTCTTTTGGGGGAATATCTTGGCCATTCTTAGGCCTTTTCGTTCTATATAAATTTTAGAAACAACTGGTTGATTTGAATGAAAAATTCTTCGGGAATTCATGTTGAAAGTATATTGAATCAATGGAATAATTAGTGAATAATTGACATCTTTCCAATATTTAGTCTTCTTGGCCATGAATATAATATGTCAATATTTATTTAGATCTTTTTTAATGTCTTTTTTTAAAAAATGTATTTATAATGGGGTTGACCATATTATTGTTATAAATAATATATTTCCCTCCAATTTATTGCATTTAAAATTTTCAAACTGAAAATTTAAGACTAATATAACAATCATCTCCATATTATCCATGTAAATTCAAAAAGTGTTCATATTTTCTCTAGAGACTGAGGAAGAGGGATATAAAATATGCCTTTTTTTTTTTTTTTTTTTTTTTTTTTTTGAGGCAGGAGAGGGGAAGAGGGAGAGGGAGACAGAGAATTTTAAGCAGGCTTCATGCCCAGTGCAGAGCCTGACCTGGGGCTTGATCTCACGTCCCTGAGATTATGACCTGAGCTGAAATCTAGAGTCAGATGCTTAACTGACTGAGCCACCCAGATCCCCCTAAAATATACTTTTAATATGAAATCTTCTATATGTGTGTATATGTGTGTATGTAACCATATTAGTACTTTGGCTAATTTAAGAACTTTTAACCCAGTGGTTTTAACATTCTTTGGTGATATTTGCCATGAGGGTTATAAAATCATGATTTTTTTCCCCTCACTTCTACCATTCTTTCAACACTCCTTATCACTCTTTTTTGTATAGTTTGGGGGTATTAATGATTTTCATTTTATAATAAATAAATTTTATAATTTGTTTTGTAATTTATTTAATTACAATAAATTAAAGTCATTTTTTTTAGATGATCAGATTGTTCCCAACTTGACCTTTCTGAACCCTTCATACTCGTCCCGATGTCTTATTGACATGATTCCATTAGTTCTTTAGTGCTTCCTTGTGTACTGGCACAATATGACCTGGATTTTCTTATACTTTCCTTTTGCAAACCTAAAATGAAGATTTTTCCCAAGAGCCCAAGAGCCCACTGTAAGCCTCTAACACTGCAGTGTCATTTCCTCTAGGTCCTTTCAGGGGAAAAACTAAAAATTATATGTGTTCCAAAATTATGTGTTCATGTGTTTATTTCCCATTCAAATTTATTGTTGCAGGGGTTTCTTTAAAATATTATATTTTATATTTGTATCTCTTTTTCCCTTCAGGGAAGTGTCAGTTTCTAATATATTCATTTTCTTGTTTTATACTGTAATATTTATAAAATTATTTCAAAATTGCTATATCACTACTAACACAAATATTCTTTGCAGTTAGACTACTGTGCTAAAAATTATAGGAAATAATTATTTTCTCTGTGTGATTAAGTTGTCAGTTTGATATACACTCAGTTTTATTTGTTTCTTTTCTATTCAACTTTTTATATACTTTTTTAAAAAAGACTATTTTTAAGTAATCTCTACACTCAACATGGGGCTTGACCTTAAAACCCCAAGATCAAGAGTCACATGCTCTACCAAATGAGCCAGCCAGGTGCCCCTATTTACTTCTATATTTCAATATGTGAACTAGTTACATGATTCAAAAATCTAAAGAACATAAATGATATTCATTAGGGAAATGGGTCTGTAATTCTCCATTTTGATGGGGTCTTTGCCTTGGTTTCTTCTTTGAATGTTTGGTAGAATTCCCTGGGGAATCCATCAGGCCCTGGACTCTTGTTTTTGGGGAGGTATTTTTTTTATTTTATTTTAATTTTTTTTTTATTATATTATGTTAGTCACCATACAGTACATCCCTGGTTTCTGATGTAAAGTTCAATGATTCATTAGTTGCGTATAACACCCAGTGCACCATGCAATACGTGCCCTCCTTACTACCCATCACCAGCCTATCCCATTCCCCCAACCCCCTCCCCTCTGAAGCCCTCAGTTTGTTTCTCAGAGTCCATAGTCTCTCATGCTTCATTCCCCCTTCTGATTACCCCCCTTTCTTTATCCCTTTCTTCCCCTACCGATCATCCTAGTTCTTATATTCCATAGATGAGAGAAATCATATGATAATTGTCTTTCTCTGCTTGACTTATTTCACTTAGCATTATCTCCTCCAGTGCCGTCCATGTTGCAGCAAATGTTAAGAACTCATTCTTTCTGATAGCTGAGTAATATTCCATTGTATATATGGACCACATCTTCTTAATCCAGTCATCTGTTGAAGGGCATCTCGGTTCCTTCCACGATTTAGCTATTGTGGACAATGCTGCTATGAACATTGGGGTGCATATGGCCCTTCTCTTCATTACGTCTGTATCTTTGGGGTAAATACCCAGTATTGCAATGGCTGGGTCATAGGGTAGCTCAATTTTTAACTTTTCAAGGGACCTCCACACTGTTTTCCAGAGTGGCTGCACCAACCTGCATTCCCACCAACAATGTAGGAGGGATCCCCTTTCTCCACATCCTCTCCAGCAATTGCTGTTTCCTGCCTTGTCAATTTTTGTCATTCTAACTGGCATAAGGTGGTATCTCAGTGTGGTTTTGATTTGAATTTCCCTGATGGCTAATGATTCTGAACATTTTTTCATGTGTCTGTTAGCCATTTGTATGTCATCATTGGAAAAGTGTCTGTTCATATCTTCTGCCCATTTTATGATTTGTTTATTTGTTTCTCGCGTATTGAGTTAGAAGTTCTTTGTAGATCTTGGATACCAGTCTTTTATCTGTAGCATCATTTGCAAATACATTCTCCCATTCCATGGGCTGCCTCTTAGTTTTTTTGACTGTTTCCTTGGCTGTGCAGAAGATTTTTATGTTGAGAAGTCCCACACGTTCATGCTATCTTTTGTTTCTCTTGCCTTTGGAGATGTGTCATGAAAAAGGTTGCTTTGGCCGATGTCGTAGAGGTTGCTGCCTATGTTCTCCTCTAGGATTCTGATGGATTCCTGTCTCACATCGAGGTCTTTCATCCATTTGGAGTTTATCTTTGTGTATGGTGTGAGAGAGTGGTCAAGTTTCATTCTTTTGCATATAGCTGTCCAGTTTTCCCAACACCATTTATTGAAGAGACTGTCTTTTTTCCACCAGATGTTTTTTCCTGCTTTATCAAAGATTAGTTGCCCAAAGAGCCAAGGGTCCATTTCTGGGTTCTGTATTCTGTTCCATTGGCCTATGTGTCTGTTTTTGTGCCAGTACCATGCTGTCTTTGTGATCACAGCTTTGTACTACAGCTCGAAATCCGGCATTGTGATGCCCCCAGCTTTGTTTTTCCTTTTCAACAGTTCCTTGGAGATTCGGGGCCTTTTCTGGTTCCATACAAATTTAAGGACTATTTGTTCCAGTTCCTCGAAAAATGTCCTCGGTATTTTGATCGGGATAGCATTGAAAGTGTAGATTGCTCTGGGTAGCATGGACATTTTAACTATGTTAATTCTTCCGTTCCATGAGCATGGAATATTTTTCCATCTTTTTGTGTCTTCCTCAATGTCTTTCAAGAGTGATTTATAGTTTCTAGAATATAGGTCCTTTACGTCTCTGGTTAAGTTAATTCCAAGGTAACGTATGGTTTTTGGTGCTATTGTAAATGGGATGGATTCCTTAATTTCTCTTTCTTCAGTCTCATTATTTGTGTATAGAAATGCAACTGATTTCTGAGCATTGATTTTGTATCCCACCACATTACTGAATTGCTCTATAACTTCTAATAGTTTGGGAGTGGATTCTTTTGGGTTTTCCATATAGAGTATCATGTCATCTGCGAAGAGAGACAGTTTGACTTCTTCTTTGCCGATTTGGATACCTTTTATCCCTTTTTGTTGTCTGATTGCTGTTGCAAGGACTTCTAGTACTATGTTGAATAATAGTGGTGAGAGTGGGCATCCTTGTCGTGTTCCTGATCTTAAGGGAAAGGCTTCCAGCTTTTCCCCATTGAGAATAATATTTGCTGTAAGCTTTTCATAGATGGCTTTTATGAACTTGAGAAATGTACCCTCTATTCCTACACTCTGAAGGGTTTTAATCAGGAAAGGATGCTGTATTTTGTCAAATGGTTTTTCTGCATCTATTGAGAGAATCATATGATTTCTGAATTTTTCTTTCTGGATAAAATCTAAGACACTGATAGATTTGCGAATATTGTACCACCCTTGCATCCCAGGGATGAATCCTACTTGGTCATGATGGATAATCCTTTTAATGTACAGTTGGATTCTATTAGCCAGGATCTTGTTGAGGATTTTGGCGTCCATATTCATTAGGGAAATTGGTCTGTAATTCTCCTTTTTGAGGGGGTCTTTGCCTGGTTTGGGGATCAAGGTAATATTGGGCTCATAGGATGAGTTTGGTAGCTTTCCTTCTGTTTCTATTTTTTGAAATAGCTTTAGGAGAATAGGTATTATTTCTTCTTTGAACGTTTGGTAGAATTCCCCAGGAAAACCGTCTGGGCCTGGAGATTTATTTTTTGGAAGGTTGTTTATCACTGACTCAATCTCTTCATAATTAATTGGCCTGTTTAAAAAATCAATTTCTCCTGTTTCAGTCTTGGTAGTTTATAGGTTTCCAGGAACGCCTCCATCTCTTCCAGATTGCTTAATTTATTGGCATAAAGCTGTTGAAAAAGTTTCTAATAATATTTCCAATTTCATTGGTGTTGGTTGTGACCTCTCCTTTTTCATTCATAATTTTATTAATTTGTGTCCTTTCTCTATTCCTTTGGATAAGTCTTGCCAAAGGTTTGTCAATTTTATTAATTCTCTCAAAGAACCAGCTTCTAGTTCTGTTGATTTGCTCTACTATACTCTTGGTTTCTAATTCGTCGATTTCTGCTCTAATCTTGGTCAACTGCTTCCTCGTGCATGGATTAGGCCTGTCCCTCTGTTGCTGTTCCAGCTTCTTGAGGTGAGAATATAAAAATTGCATTTTAGATTTTTCTGTTCTTTTGAGTGAGGCTTGGATGGCTATGTATTTTCCCCTTAGGACTGCCTTTGCAGTATCCCATAGGTTTTGGACCGTTATGTTTTCATTCTCATTGGTCTCCATAAATTGTTTAAATTGATTTTTGATTTCCTGATTTATCGAATCATTCCTGAGCAGGATGGTTCTTAGTCTCCAAGTGTTTGAGTTTCTTCCTAGTTTTTCCTTGTGGTTGAGTTCCAATTTCAAAGTGTTGTGGTCTGAGAATATGCAGGGAATAATTTCAGTCTTTTGGTATCAGTTGAGACCTGTTTTGTGTCCCAGAACATGGTCTATTCTTGAGAATGTTCCATGGGCATTAGAATAGAATGAGTATTCTTTGGTTCTGGGGTGTAGTGTTCTATATATATCTATGAGGTCCAACTCGTCAAGTATGGCATTCAAAGACTTTGATTCTTTGCTTAGTTTTTGCCAGGGTGTTCTGTCTATTTCTGATAGTGGGGTGTTGAGGTCCCCTACTATTAATGTATTTTTATCTATATGTCTCTTTATTGTGGTTAAGAGTTGGCTTATGTATCTTGCTGCTCCCCTGTTGGGGGCATATATATTTATAATTGTCATATCCACTTGTTGGATACATCCTTTAAGAATAATATAGTGCCCTTCTGTGTCTCTATCTATAGTCTTTAGTTTAAAATCCAATCTATCTTATGAGAATTGGTACCCCAGCTTTCTTTTGAGGTCCACTTGCGTGAAAGATGGTACTCCATCCCTTTACTTTCAGTCTGAATGTATCTTTAGGTTCAAAATGAGTCTCTTATAGACAGCACATGGATGGGTCATGTCATTTTATCCAATCTGCAACCCTGTGGCGTTTTATGGTAGCTGTCGGGCCATTCACATTGAGAGTAAATATTGAGAGATATGATTTTAATGATGCCATGTTGCCAGTAAAGTCTTTGGTTCTATCAGTTGTGACTTTCTGTTCTGTATCCCTCTTGGGGCCTTTTTACCCTTATAGAACCCCCCTTAATATCTCCTGTAGGGCTGGTTTCGTGGTTATGAAATTGGTCAATGACTGGCAATTCTGGAAGGTCTTCATTTCTCCGTCAATTCTGAATGACAGCCTTACTGGATAAAGGATCCTTGGCTGCATGTTTTTCTCTGAAAGAGTTTTAAAAATGTCCCCCCACCCCCAACCCTTTCTCTCATTCCAGGTCTGTGTAGACAGGTCTGATGTAATTCTGATACCTTTGCCTTGGTACGTGAGAGATTTCTTTGCCCTGGCCACTTTCAATACTGTATCCTTGGATCTAATATTTGCGAAATGCACTATGACGTGACGTGGCGTAGGTTTGTCATGGTTGAGCTTGGGAGGGGTCCTCTCTGCCTCTTGGACACGAATGTTTGTTTCCCTTGTTAGATTAGGGAAGTTTTCAGCTACAATTTGTTCAAATATGTCTTCTAGACCTCTGTTTTTCTCCACCCCCTCAGGGATGCCAATGATTCTGACATTGGAACGTTTCATTGAGTCAGTAATCTCCCGTAACCTACATTCTTGGGCATGGATTTTTTTAAGTCCTGATTCTATTTTAGCTTTTTCTTCTACTAACCCATCCTCGAATTCGCTGATACGTTCTTCTGCCTCATTCACCCTGGCCGTCAGGGCCTCTAGTTTTGACTGCATTTGGCTCATAGAATTTTTAATTTCTGCCAGATTCGCTCTCATTTCCGCCCTTAGAGATTCTATATTCTCATTAACATTTTCGTTAATACTTTTTTGAAGTCTACACATCATCTTGACCATTGTTACTCTGAATTCCATTTCTGATAATTTGGTTACATCCATATCCATTAGTTCTGTGGCAGAGGCCACAGACTCATTGTCTTTTCTTTGCTGGGGGGGATTTCTCCTTCTCGTCATTCTGATGAGGAGAGGTTGTGGGGTTGTCCAGAGCCCAAATTATTGACCGGGACCCAGGCCGTGCACCCTTGTTTTATAGGGATCTTAGGGATGTGGGCTTCTTGATTTTTCAGCCTGCCTTCTGGGGGAGGGGCCTGCCGCGCCGATACTCAGGCAACCCTGTTTGGGTAGGGTCTCCGTGTCCCCTGCGAGGGGGAATGGGGATGGGTACCCTGTGAGCCGGTGTTTCCAGGCTTTTGTTCTCTGGCGGCTTTCCCTGGTGGTTTGCTGTGCCTCTTCTGAGAGTCAGAGCAGCAGTGGCCGAATCTCAGCCTCTGTCACAGAACAGAGGGATTGCAGACCGTTCTCCACTGATGTTCTGGCCACTTTAACTCTGTTACTGTTGGTGCTGCTCAACCCTGCAGCGTCCGGGGATGTGCGCTCCACAGCCAGCGTCCCTGCCCTCACTTCCAGGGCCGGCGCGTCTCTGTCCTTTGTGTTTCTAACACCGCCAGCCGCCAGCCGCCCCCGCATGCTCCCGGAGCTCCCGGTCTCAGTCTGGTTCCAGTGAGCACACCGGAGCTCCCTTTCAGTCTGGTGGCGCGCGCTCCAGAGCTCCCGGTCTCAGTCTGGATCCAGCGAGCACACCAGAGTTCTGTGAGAAGCCTGGTGGCGCACGTTCCCCGGCTCACGGTCTCAGTCTGTTCTCTCGCAGGTGCCGGTCCGCGAGCCCCGCCCACTCCCCCGTGCAGGTGGCTACCACTTCCCGGCGCCGGAGCTCGGCGGCTCCCTCCCCCTTCCGTTTATCTTCCGATATCTGTGCGTGGTTTCATGGCCCCCCGCTTCGTACCTCAATACTCAGCGCTGGAGATGTTCATTTGTAGAGATCCAGATGTATCTTCCTGTGTCTCAGGCTGATTCCGTGGATGTTCAGGCTGGTCTGGTACCTATCCAGCTCGACTCAGGGGACCGGCTGAAAAAGGGGTCCCCTACTCCTTTGCCATCTTAACCTATCCTCTCCATGCTAATTTATATCCTAATAATTAACTTATTGTTTGTATTGTATTGTTAGTTTTAGCATTGTGCCCCATCAATATTTTGGGTACACTGTATCATCTGCAGAGAGTTTTATCAGTTCATTCCAATTCTTATTATTTTAATTGTTTTCTCTAATTACAGTGTTTTACATATTCAGTGTATTAATACATAAGTGTGAACATCAATGTAATGCTTCTTCCTTTAGCAGAAAGAAGCATTATTTCACCCTTTGGTAAGATGTTAGTTATGCTAAGGTGTATCTATTTGTCTATCCATCTGTGTATCTATGTATCCATCTGTCTATCTGTCCATCATCTATCTGTCTAACCTATGTACTATATCATTTATCTATCATCTTTCTATCCATCTATAGTTAAGGAAGTTCCTATTGATTCCTAGTTTAACTGCTTTTACCAGGAATGTTTGTGGAATTTTGTTATGGTGTTTTTGGCATCCAATCTCATTTTCAATATCTAGAAATTGAAAGCAGACTATTTGTAAATGGAATCCAAGGCCCTCTTCCCAAAGAACTACACCATGAACCAGTAGGGTTGATTTTAAAAATGCAAGTCTTGTTCAATATTAGAAAATCTATTAATATCATTCACCACTTCTAAGATCTAAGAAGAATTGAAATGAGGTCAGTTTTTGGTTTTACTTTTTATGCAGTATCCATTGGATTTAGATGTCAGTGCTATTCTTGCTTCATTAAAAACATTTTTTTTAAAGATAGAAATCCATATGATCCAGCAATACTACTTCTAGATATTTATCCAAAAGAATTGAAATCAGAATCTCAAAGAGATTATTGTGCACCCATGTTTATTGCAGCATTATTCACAAGAGCCAAGATCTGGAAACAAACGAAATATCAATAGATGGATGAATGGATAAAGAAAATATATACATACAATAGAATATTATTCAGCTTTTAAAAGGAAGGAAATCCTACCATATGCAACAACATGATTGAACCTTGAGGACGTTATGCTTAGTGAAATAAACCAGTCACAGAGAACAAATATTACATGATTCCATTTATGTGAGTTATCTAAGGTAATCAAATCCATAGACGCATAGAGTAAAATAGTGGTTGCCAGGGTCTCAGGGGAGGGGGAGATGGAGAGTTGCTATTTAACGGGTACGAAGTATCAGTTATGCAAGTTGATTAAGTTCCAAAGATCTGCTATACAACACAATGACTGTAGTTAGCAATATTGTGCACATAGAAGTTGATTAAGAGGGTAGATCCCATGTTAAGTGTTCTTACTGCAAAAAAAGAAATAAACAATAAAATAATAAATAAATAAATAAATAAATAAATAAATAAATAAATAAATAACATTTACAAGTTTTCCTTCTTTTCCTAGGCTCTGCAAAAGTGTAGGTAAAGTTAGCAGCATCTGTTCTTTGAGGGTATAATAGGATTTCCAATAAAACAATTTGAACCTACTCTTTTTTTTTTTTTTTTTAAGGTCAGTTCTTTGGTTATGTCCTTTACTTCTTCCATGGAAATTGGTTTGCAATATGTTTTTCTATGGGGATATGTTATGGTAAATTGTACTTTTTAATAACTCATCCATTTCACAGAGGTTTCCAAGTATACTTGCAAAGAGTTTTGCAAATAACTTGCTCTGTGTCCATGGTTATTTCAGACCAACTATAAATTGTACTTGTTTTCTTGGTTAGTTTTTCAGAGGCTATCTATTTCACTAATTTTTCATAGAAATAAGGGTTTCATGTGTATGCAGTTATAGTACTTTTCTGTTTCAAATGCATTCGTTTCTTTCTTTTTTAAAAAATATTTTATTTATTTATTTATTTATTTGAGAGAGAATGGGAGTGAGAGAGTGCACAGGGCAGGAAGGGGCAGAGGGAGAGGGAGAGAGAGAATCTCAAGCAGACTCAGCCCTGAGCATAGGGCCTGTCACAGGGCTTGATCCCTTGACTCTGAGATCATGATCTGAGCTGAAATCAAGAGTTGGACACTCAACTGACTGAGCCACCCAGGCGCCCCATATGCATTCATTTCTGCTGTTATCCCTTTTATTTCCTTTTTTGCTCTCTTTCATTTTATTTTGTTGTTTGTTTTTAGCTAATGGGTTAATTTTTTTCCTGCATTTTCTTCTTTTTCATTTGTGTTGGTATGAATATTTAAGGATGTGACTTCTCTGTCTCTCCTTTCATTGTGTTCCATAGAAACTAAACTGCACTATTGAGCTTTTAAATCTCCAGAAAGGATGGTCTTTTGAAAAAAAATATTGATTTCTAACATATCGAATTGTGAACTAAGTACATAGTTTGTATTATTTTTATACATTAAGCTTTTCTTTGTGACCCAATTAATCTCATAAGTGTTCCAAATGTACTTGGAAAAAAAAGTGCATCTTCAATTAGTGGAGTGCAAAATTTGATATATACTCCACTAGATGGACTTTATTCATGAGTGTTCTTAGGTCTTCCATTTCTCTACTGATTCAGTTCACTTCACTTCAGTTGATTTGAAAGTAGTGTGTTAAGCATTTGTATTTATTAGTGTGTTTCTATTTATTACTCTTAGCATCTCATGTCATTTCTGCTGTATGTTATTTAGGGCATAGATATATTCATTCATAGCTGTTATGTCTACATTGTGAATTTGACTTCTGAATTATAATGTGTTGTTTCTTTCTTTTCTTGTCTTTCTTTCTTTTTTTTTTTTTTTTTTGTATATGATTGTTTTTGGCCTTAATTCTGCCTTGCCAAATATCAATATTGTATCCACTCCTTTTTTTTTCAGTCTTCTGATATACTTTCTCTTATCCTTTATATTTAGTTTTTCTGAATCACCTTTTAAAAGTTACGTTTCTTTTGTTTTTTGAGAGAGAGAGAGAGTGAGAGCAGGGGAAGGGGGCAGAGGGAGAGAGAGAATCTCAAGCAAGCTCCACACTCAGGGCAGAACCCGATGTGTGGCTCCATCTCACTACCCCGAGGTCATGACTGCAGCTGAAACCAAAGTTGGAAGCTTAAGCGACTGAGCCACCCAAGCGCCCCAAAGTTATGTCTCTTGATTTCAGCACAGACATGGGTTTTGCCTTGCAGGCCACTCTGAAAATAATTTCCATTTAATGGTGAGCCTAGCATGTTTGCTTTTATGAGGATGGCTGACATGACTGACATAATTAGATTCTGCTTTTTAAAAATATTTTATATTATGTTTAAATGCATTATGTTTTTTGCGTGGTATTCCGCTGTCTGTTCTCCTTATCTGATGTGTTAGTTTTGTGTTTGTTTGCACTTAGGAAGGTTTATTTAGATTTTATCCAAGTGATAACCTTTAAACTAATACTCTAATATAATGTTATTATCCTTCTTTTTCTTATTTAGTCATGTTTGGTTTGTAAGCTTTAAATATTAGTCCTTGGCACCCACATATTATCTATGAGGCAAACAATGTGCTTATTCTAAATTTCAATTCTCAATTTTAAAAATTCTATTACATCTATTTGATGAAACCAAAAACATTTATGTTTCAGTCTTCAGTTCTTACCTCCGCCTGTGGTCCTGACCTAAACCAACCATTAAATTCATCTGGTGCTCACTACCGGTCATCTTTTTGAAGTTTCTCATATTATCAATGGGTTGTAGGAAGCTTATCCTCTAGTTACGTGAGTGTAGTAGGTTTGTAAGGGTTTATGAGAACAATATTCTCTGATGTCTAGCATGAATGACAGTCTTTTGTTTTAGCTTTGTACCTGAAGGACACATTGGCAACATATAAAGTCCTTGATTCTCACTTTATTTTCTTGTATTTCTTAAAAATGTTGCTTCTCTGTTGCTTTGCTTTGTGTACTGCTATCAAGAAGTCAGATTTAAACTTGATTGTTTTTCCTTTGTAAGTGACATTCTTTTCAGCTGGAAGACCAGAGGAGTTCTTCTTTATCTTTTAAGTTGGATCATTTTACTAGCATAGATTTCAGAATTGACCAATGCGGATTTTGTACATGTCTCATATGTTTGTTTCCATTTGCTCCTTTCGTTATCTTCTGTATGTTTTCTTTTGATGTATCTTTCTTTTCACTCATTCTTTCTCTCTTGTTGAGTGTACTGTTGTTTGTTTTATGCCTGCTTATATTTTATTTAGCACTGCACATTGGATGTGAAATAAGGAGGGACTAATTGGAGGATCTAGGTGGTGAGACCTTCCCCTGAAGATTTATATTTGTTGGCTTCATTTCGCAGCAGAGTTTTGTCTCTAGTTTGTAGCCTTTCTGGATGTTTTCTTGGGCTCCTCGTTTTGGCAGAACCTGAATTCCATCATTGTTTACCAATCCCTGTGAATCTGAAATCACTGTTTCTCAGACACTGAGCAGTATCTTTAAATCTTAGCAATTGTCTCGCTGTTTCTGTTTTATATTTTTTTCTAATTTTCTAGATATTCTTACCAGGAGGAATAAAACAAAACAGCTTAGTCCTCATTCCAAAATGAAGCCCTTTCTTTCCCTCTTATTACTTCTGAACAGTTCCATTTATTTAGCTCGTAGTCAGTTGTCGATACTTAGGAGCAAGATTTAGTGGCCAAGATAAGTGGTGGTGTTTATAGTATTCATAGTAATCTATATCTCCATATAAAATACTATAGCAGAGAACTAATATTTACTATCTTGGATGAATACTGACAGGATATTAAGGCATGACAGGATATGAAGCCATGACAACTAAGTCATGAGAAATGTCAGATTAGGTGCGTGGGCTAGGGGTGAAGGCAAACTCCATGTACTATAGAGCAGAAAGAAAGTGGATTTTCTACAGATGACTGGGTGCAAAGATATATTGTCATAATATTGTCTATATTTGCACTTAATATCTGCTTAGTTTGTACAGCTTCTCTGGTTTTATCACTGAAGGTAATTTTTTAAAGTATAACTTAATATTGTTTATTTCTTTGCCATTTTTCCCTTGCTGAATCTCACTAGAATTGTGTCAAATGTTTGTCTTTTTAAACAATTAACTTTTAACATTGTTCAGCATTTATTCCCTTTGTCTTTTTTCCCTTAGGCTTTTTTTTTTTTTTACTGTTTCTTGATAACTACTTAAATTTGATAATTACTGCATTAATTTTCATACTGTCTGATTTCCTAGTGTAAGTATTTAAGGCTATCGTTTCTCAGCTCTAGTTGCACCTTTCAAATTTTGATTTGGAGTGTTTCAGTTATAAATATTATCTTTATTTTAATATATTTCTGACTTATGAGATTTGGAAATATTTTGATGATTTTTAATTATCTTTTCATGTTTCCCAAAACGTAGTTCTGATTTCATTTCTCCTTCTTCTTCTTTTTTTTTTTTTTTAAATAAGCTCTAGGCCCTGGGTAGGGTTTGAACTCACAACCCCAAGATCAGGAGTTGCATGTGCCACAACCGAGCCAGCCAGGTGCCCCTAATTTAATTTCATTTCTATTTAAGACAATATATGATATTTCACCTGGTCAATTTATAACTTATTAGAATAATTATGTTAAAATATCCTAAAATATTGGTTTCTTTGTAAAGTTCTTTTTGTCACTCTTTTTTTTTTTTTTAAGATTTTATTTATTTATTTGACAGAGAGACAGCCAGCGAGAGGGGGAACACAAGCAGGGGGAGTGGGAGAGGGAGAAGCAGGCTTCCCGCCCAGCTGGGAGCCTGGTGCGGGGCTCGATCCCAGAATGCTAGAATCACACCCTGAGCCAAGGGCAGACGCTTAATGACTGACCCACCCAGGTGCCCCTTGTCACTCTTTTAAAATATTGTGCTTAGTGCACCTGGGTGGCTCAGATGGTTAAGTGTCTGCCTTCGGCTGAGGTCATAATCTCAAGGTCCTGGGATCAAGCCCCACGTCGGGCTCCCTCCTCAGCGGGGAGTCTGCTTCTTCCTCTCCCTGTTTGTGCTGTTTCTGTCTCTCTCTCTCTCTCTCTCAAATGAATAAATAAAATCTTTAAAATAAAATAAAATATTTTGCTTAAATGTTATAAACCATGTTAGTAGAGCCATACAAGTTTAGAACTAAAATATTTACTATATATGTAGTAGCCATTGTAACTTTAATAATGATTTCAAGTCTGTTTTAGTTGATAATGATAAATCTTCCTTTTGTCTGTATGTTTCTAATCTTTCACATTCATGTTCAAGTTTTTATATTCTTTTGCTTTACATGTGTCTTGCTGTAAATAGCTTACTTTTGACTGTTCCTTGGGTGCCCCACCAATTCAGCACAATTTAAAATTAAATGACATTTAAAAAAATCAAGTGGCCCCAAATCAAACAAGAACCTGCTTGAGTCTGATATTTCTTTCCAGAATTATCATATGGGGTTTTATTTTTTTCTTTTGGTTTCTTGCTATGTTTATTTTTTAAACTTCTACTCCGTGCCTAAACTAAGTTAGCTGAATTTCCTTTAGCTCCCTTCTCTACAGCAAGTTTATTACGTATTCATAGTTTGCAATTCCGTTTTAATGCAGGAATTCTCCAATTGGGTTATCCATTGTGGTGGGTTCTAGGTTTTAAATTCTTGCTGTGATACCTACCCAAAAATTTAAATTATCTGGGTTTTGGTTAGTACACTTATATTGAAAGCAAGCTTTGGTGCTTCTTTACCAGCAAGGGTTCTTACTTCTGCCTCATTTTGGGAAATCTAGAGAGTTCTTACCCTTATGTCACCCCTCAGTTATCTGTATACAAATACATTTTTAAAAATGTATAAATCTTTTGTTGTTTCACTTATCTCCTATTTCTCTTATCTTTAATATCTTCTTTCATTTTTATTTGGTAAATTATCAGCTTTCCTCTCCAATGCTTTTACTGATTTTTTAAATGATATTATTAATTCTAAGAGGACTGTCTTGTTCTCTCTTTATATCTCACTGGGTGGATATTATTCTCAAATCTTCCTAAAAATACTAATTAATCATTTTATTAAGTAGACTTTTTAAAAAGCAGTTTCAGGTTCACAGCAAAATTGAGGAGAGGGTACAGGGATTTCCTGTGTATTTCCTACTCCTATGTATGCATGGCCTCCCCCGTTATCAATATCTCCCACCAGAGTGGGACTTTTGTTAGAACTGGTAAACTTACATTGACACATAATAATGACTCAAAGTCCATAGTTTACCTTAGGATTCACTCTTGGTATAGTACATACTGTGGGTTTGGATAAATGTAAAATGACATGTGTCTATCAGTATGGTGTCATGCAGAGTATTTTCAGTGTCCTAAAAATCCCCTATGCTCTACCTGTTCAGCCCTCCCCACCCCTAGCAACCACTAATCTTTTTACTATCTCCATAGTTCTTCCTATCCAGAATGTCATATAGTTGGAATCATAAAATATACAGCCATTTTAGATTGGCTTCCTTCACTTAGTAATATGAATTTAAGGTTTCTCCATGTCTTTTCATAGCTTGTTAGCTCATGTCCTCTTAGTGTTGAATAATGTTCCATTGTCTGTCTGTACCACAGTTTATATATCCATTCACCTACTAAAGGATATCTCGGTTACTTCCAAGTTTTGGCAATGGCGAATAAAGCTGCCATAACATCCTCATGCAGGTCTTGGTGTGAACATAAACTTTCAGCCCAACCAACACTTAGTGCAATTGCTGGATCATGTGTTAAGAATGTGTTTAGTTGGGATGCCTGGTTAGCTTAGTTGTTTGAGCGTCTGCCTTTGGCTCAGGTCATGATCCCAGGGTCTTGGGATTGAGTCCCACATCGGGCTCCTTGCTCAGCGGGGAGCCTACTTCTCCCTCTCCCTCTCCCTCTGCCTGCCACTCACCCTGCTTGCGCACTCTCTCTCTCTCTGACAAATGAATAAATAAAATCTTAAAAAAAAAAAAAAAAAAGAATGTGTTTAGTTTTGTTGGTGGGAATGCAAACCAGTGCAGCTACTCTGGAGAACAGTATGGAGGTTCCTCAAAAAGTTAAAAACAGAAATACCCTATGATCCAGCAATTGCACAACTAGGTATTTACCCAAGGGATACAAAAATACAGATTCAAAGGGGTATGTGCACCCCAATGTTTATAGCAACAGTATCAATAATAGCCAATCTATGGAGAGAGCCCAAATGTCCATCGACTGATGAATGGATAAAGTCGATGTGGAATATTACTCAGCCATCAAAAAGAATGAAATCTTGCCGTTTGCAATGACGTGGATGGAGCTGGAGTGTATTACGTTAAGTGAAATAAGTCAATCAGAGAAAGACAAATACAATATGATCTCACTCATATGTGGAATTTAAGAAAGAAAACAGCTGAACATATGGGAAGGGGGAAAAGAAAAAAAGGACAGAGGGAAACAAACCATAAGAGATTCTTAATGATAGAGAACAAACTGAGAGTTGATGGAGGGAGGTGGGTGGGAGATGGGCTCGATGGGTGATGGGGATTAAAGAGGGCACTTGTTGTGACGAGTACTAGGTGTTGTGTGCAAGTGATGAATCACTGAATTCTACTCAAGAAACCAGTATTGCATTGTATGTTAACTAAGTAAAATTTTTAAAAAAGAAAAATTTAAAAAAGAAAGAACGGGTTTAGTTTTGTAAGACATTGCCAAACTGTCTTATGAAGACATTTTGCATTCCCACCAGCAATGAATGGAAGTTCCTGTTGCTTCACCTACTTGCCAGCACTTGGTGCTATCAGTGTTTTGGAATTTTTTTTTTTGTCATTTTAACAGGCATATAATGGTATTACATTATTGTTTTGATTTGTAATTCCCTAATAACATATGATGCTGAACACCTTTTTATATGCTTATTTGCCATATGTGGTGAGATATTTTGCCCATTCTTATGGTTATTATATTCTTAATGTTGCGTTTAAGAATTCTTTGTACGTTTTAGGGCGCCTGGATGGCGCAGTCGTTGGGCGTCTGCCTTCGGCTCAGGGCGTGATCTCGGCGTTCCGGGATCGAGTCCCACGTCGGGCTCCTCTGCTGGGAGCCTGCTTCTTCCTCTCCCACTCCCCTGCTGTGTTCCCTCTCTCACTGGCTGTCTCTCTGTCACATAAATAAATAAAATCTTAAAAAAAAAAAAAAAAAAGAATTCTTTGTACGTTTTAAAGAACAGTCCTATAGGAGAAATGTCTTTTGCAAATATTTTCCCCAGTATGTGGCTTGTCTTATTCTCTGAGAGTGTTGTTGGCAGAGAAGAGGATTTTAATTTTAATGAAGTCCAACTTATTAATTATTTCTTTTGTGGATCATACATGGGGGGCAGCACTTTGCCCTGTGACCTCACTTCTGTGACAGATCCAAGAAGAGCTGTTAATTTTTTAATTTGTTCATCTTTTTCCTTGTTGTTAGGATGGCACGACAACTTCTAGGCTCCTTATATGCCAGACCAGAAACTAGATATCTAATGAACAGTTCTTTAAAAATAAATGTCTTCTATCTCTTATATTATCCCCTTTTTTTCAGAATTTATTTATCCATCTATCTATTCATCTATCTATTTATCTAATATATGTTAATATATATTTCTTAGTCTGGTTTTTTTTTTTTTTCATGATCCAGGATTTCTCCAGAAGGCTGGTGGTTATTAGGTGCTCCTTTACATTAATGAATGCATTAAAAAAAAAAAAAAAAAAAGACAGGGTGTCTATCTGCATGGTTATTCCTTCATCCAATTCAACTTATAATTAACCATGGGAAAAAGTCTTTAAGGAAACATTCTCCTTCTCCCATGGCTGCCCAGCTTTCAGGATCTCTTATCTTCACTACAGGAGTATTAGCAAGATCTTGGAAACTTGAGCTACATACTTTTAGATAAATCAATATCTTGCCAGAAGAAGTGTTTAACCTCTCATCCACCTCCCAAATTCCCCATATTTTGGGACCAGATTTCATTGCCTTCATGTGATATGCGTTATTTCAAATTCTGTGTTTGAGATATTACCTGCTTGGTAATTTGACTATGTGACAATCCATCAACAAAGTTCTCATTGATTTTTAAAAACACTGAAGTACATTTGTGGCTATCTCAAGACCACAAATAAATTGACCACATTGATCTTTTTCAGACAAATATTTCATTAGCTTGAAGAAGATATATTTTTGGATCATTTTTATCTTGATGCTTTTCCCCATACTATGAAAATACTGAGCATTCTTTTTTTCCTATGCATGTATTTTATTTTATTTTAATTCCAGCGTAGTTAACATACGGTGTTATATTAGTTTCAGGTGTACCATATAGTGATTCAGCAATTCCATATATTACCCAGTGCTCATTAAGATAAGGGTACTCTTAATCCACTTCACCTATTTCACCCATTTCCTACCAGCAACCCTCCCTGCCATAACCATCTGTTTGTTTTCAATAGCTAAGAGTATGTATTTTGGTTTGTCTCTACCCCCGCCCCCGCCTTTGCTGTTTTGTTTCTTAATTCCACATATGAATGAAATCATATGGTATTTGCCTTTTTCTCACTGGCTTATTTTGTTTAGCATTATACTCTCTAAACCAATCTGTGTTGTTGAAGTTGGCAAGATTTCATTTTTTATAGCTGATAATGTTCCATTGTGTGTGTGTGTGTGTGTGTGTGTGTGTGTGTGTGTGTGTATACACATATATATACCACATCTTCTTTATCCGTTCATCTATTGATGGACCCTTGGGCTGCTTCTGTAGTTTGGCTATTGTAGATAATGCTGCAATGAACACAGGGGTGCATATATCGCTTTGAATTAGTGTTTTCTTATTTTTGGGGTAAATACCCAGTTGTACAATTATTGGATCATAGGTTAGTTCTATTTTTAATTTTTTGAGGAATCTCCACACTGTCTTCTGCAGTGGCTGCACCAGTTTGCAGTCCCACCAACAGTGTTCTTTTTTCTCCGTATCCCAACCAACACTTATTGTTTCTTTTGTTGTTGATTTTTGCCATTTTGACAGGTGTGAGGGGATATCTCATTGTGGTTTTGATTTGCATTCCTCTAATGATGAGTGATGCTGAGCATCATTTCATGTGTCTGTTGGCCATCTGTATGTATTGTTTGGAGAAATGTTTGTTCTCTTCTGCCCATTTTTAATTGGATTATTTGTTTTCTTGGTGTTGAGTTTTATAAGTTCCTTATACATTTTGGATACTAATTTTTTATCAGATGTGTCATTTCCAAATATCTTCTCACATTCAGTAGGTTGCCTTTTAGTTTAGTTTTGTTGGTTGTTTCATTTACTGTGCAGAAGCTTTTTATTTTGATGTAGTCTCAATAGTTTATTTTTGCTTTTGTTTCCCTTACCTCAGGACACATATCTAAAAAGATGTCACTACAACCAATGTCAGAGAAATTACTGCCTGTATTCTCTTTAGGATTTTTATAGTTTCAGGTCTCACATTTAGGTCTTTAATCCATTTTGAGTTTGTTTTTGTATGTGATGTAAGAAAGTAGTCCAGTTTCCTTCTTTTGCATGTTGCTGTCTAGTTTTCCCAATACCATTTTTTTTTTAAGATTTTGTTTATTTATTTGACAGAGATAGAGGCAGCCAGCGAGAGAGAAAACACAAGCAGGGGGAGTGGGAGAGGAAGAAACAGGCTCATAGTGGAGGAGCCTGATGTGGGGCTCGATCCCACAACGCCGGGATCACGCCCTGAGCCGAAGGCAGACGCTTAACTGCTGTGCCACCCAGGCGCCCCCAACACCATTTTTTGATCTGAGTGTTCTTAATTAGTAATCTTTCCTCAAAATTATTTTGAGATCACATATCACAAAAATATATTCATAATAAATCCATTAAGTTCGAAGTTCTAACTCTTGAAATTATCAATCATAAGAGGTAAGTTATGGAACTAGTGAATCTGTAGGGGAGCTGAATATTGAAGCCAAAATCTGGTTCTGGGATGCATTTATAAGACATTAATTGTCAATGCATTTAGAGTTCCAGTAGTAATGGACAGCGTATGGTTATGTGCTCTTCTACTTGTATGTGTCTCACAATCTGTGTAATGAACACTAGCACCACGGAACATTATCTAAATTTTCTCTTAATTCTAATTTTAAATATACATGTTAAACAAATTTGCAAAAAACAACAACAACAACCCTACTCCCATATGCTCATTTAATCTTGTTTTTAAATAATAACAAAATCAAGCTACATAAAGGATAGAAGAAATATAACTACTGTCATATTTTAGAAACACATTTTTAGCACATGGTTCCCATGAATTTATGATTGTTAACAATGTTTTATGGAAACTAAATGTAAATTATGGAGGTAGTTTAAATTTTAATAACTATTTCCAGCACTTTTCTCATTTGAAGTAACAAGTATTCTTAATTTTTTTTTTTATTTTGTAAATACTGGTATTAAGGAGGGAAGACTTTTGCCTGTCCTCTTTTCCACTTGAGTTAGTGTTGAGTTGTCCTTAATTTAACATCTTAAGTTTACTAAAGTAAAAACAGTTTAGCCAATCATTATCCATAAGCTATGTATGTATGTCCTCAGGTTTCAACTACGGCTGCCCTGAAATTAAAACTAAAGATGGAAAGCACATGGCTATGAGCTCATCATGCCATAATGAGATGGGCTCCAGAGATTGCAAAGTGCTTCAATTCCACAATATGCAAATTGTGTACAATGCCAGATGCAGAAGCGCTGATCCATTTGCCAAGTTCTATGGAGGGCATGGTGATTCATTCACAAATTGTCACAAATTTAGATACTCAGGAACTAGCAGCCTGTTTAGGGCTGCCTACATGCATGGTTACTGTGGACTGTTGTATGACATTCTGGCACCTGGAAGGAAATCTCAATCTTAAATTCTGTCAAAGTCTACCATGTTATCAGACTTGGTTAACCCCAGGATATAACACAATACTTTTTGTGCCTATAGCTATTGGACTGCCTGCTCATAACAGAGAGAACATTCAATTCCAAGAAAAGAATTGACCTCAATGTAAATTAGCACCTGTTAGCCCTTCTCTCCATGTTCAGATTCATAGATTCCTCCATTGAAGTAAATAATTTCTTGTTCCCATAAGCCAATTTTTTAACTTCTGTATTTATGAAATAACCAGTCATAGATTCTACATGACACATTATTATACATATTTCACCATCTTAGAATACTATGTTCATTTATTCAACAAATATTATTTGATGACTTACAATGAGGAGACAAATTAAGTTGGATGTTAAGAACAATAAAACAAATTAGAGCATGCCTTCAAAATATATGTCTAGTGGAAACATAAGTAAGTCATATGTTCTTTGTTATCTGTGTGTGGTCAAATCTGTTTACTTTTTAAAATATTGATTTTGTTTTGGGGAAGTGTTTGAGAATGGAACCAAAATTTGATACTGACAAAAATAAATCCTGACCAGTTGTTGAGATATTATTCATCCTTCTAAATAAGAGTGTAGGGAGACTTTACAAAAGAGTAAGTTGGTTTGTTCACTCAATCAATTTTCTGTAGGTTTATCCCTAAGGTCTAATGTTTTGGCCTAATGACTCTTTTCCAAGATATCAATCTTTTGAAAGAATGAAATACTGAGAGTAGAAGCTAGCAGATCTTTGAAAAATTGACTTTTTTAAGAGAAAGAAAGTATATTTTTTCTCTGTGTGGAAAATGTATAGAAGCATGTGGTGTGTATACGTGATATTGATGAAAAATATACATTCCAAAGTCTAGATAGTTTATAGCAAGGTCATCACACTATGGCCTCTAGGACAAATCAAGCCCACTACCTTTGTATGTAAATAAAGTTTTATTGGAATACAGCTATGCTCACATTTTTTTTTAAAGATTTTATTTATTCATTTGAGACAGAGAGATACAGAAAGGGAGAGCATGAGCAGGGAGAGAGGCAGAGGGAGAGGGAGAAGCAGACTCCCCGCTGAGCCAGGAGCCAGACATGGGGCTCAATCCCAGGACCCTGGGATCATGACCTGAGCCGAAAGCAGATGCGTAACCATCTGAGCCACCCAGGTGCCCCTATGCTCACATTTTTACATATTGTTTACGACAGCTTTCACTCTACAGCAGCAGAGTTGAGCCGTTGTGGTAGAGACCATAAGGCCTACAAAGCCTAATTTAAATTATTTACTATCTGGTTCTTTACAGAGAAAGTTGACAGACCCCTGGTTTATAGTTTTGCATTATAGTTCTGTAAAACTTAGTGTTTCTTTCACTAATTAATACATGTTTGCTAAGTATTGCCCAGATATAAAGTGCTAAATGATAATGCTCGTGCAGGTTAATTTATATCAGATTTCACATAAAAATGCAAAATATTAAATAGATTGAAAATAATCCTTTTGTGTAAAAGCCAGACTGTGGAATCTGTTTAAGAGAGAAATTAAAAGAAGCTCAAGTACTACCCAAAGATAAGTATTTTCTATAAATTACTAAATTTGGTACTGTATTTTCCATGTGTAAAAAGATTCAGTGAGGAAAAAAGAAACCACCCAGATACTTCATTATAAGGTATTTAATGCAGGGAACTAGTTGTAAAGATATTAGAAAAACTAAAACTGAAGATGGTGAGTCAACTAAAAGATTACCAACTGTATGTTGCCACTGCATCTGTAAGAATAAAAAAGCTACTAGTGCTTCTGAGTAGCACCTGAAATCACAGCAGGAAGTGGGGCCATGGAGGGGTGGTGTATTAGTTTCTTTGGGCTGCCGTAACTACTGTCATAAACTGAGTGGCTTAAAACAAGAGAAATGTATTCCATTACAGTTCAGGGGTCCTAAAGTCTGAAATGAAGGTGTCAGTGGGTCCAGGCTCCCTCTGAAGGCTCAGGGGAAGAATACTCCTTGCTTCTTCCTAGCTTCTGGTTGTTAACTGCAACCCTTGGCATTGCTTGATTTGTTGTTGCTTTATCCCAGTTTCTGCCTCCACCTTCACATGGCTGTCTTCCCCCTGTGTGTCTGTCTCCTCTAATTCTCTGTGTTCAGATGTCCTTCTTTTTATAAAGACAACAGTCATTGGATTTAGGGCCAACTCTAGTCCAGTATGCCCTCATATTAAAGTACTTACATCTGCAAAGACCCTATATCCAAAGAAGGTGACATTCACAGGTTCCAGGTGGACATGAATTTGGGGGTGGGGGACACCATTCAACTCAGGCAAGAAGTGGATCCACTCTGGAATTTGTTGGAGATGTCACCTGAAGCATTTTCCTTCCAATGGCTTCCATTTGCCAAACCTACCAAGAATTTAGTTGGCAATGGAGACTGAGAAATGTGGTTTACAGAGGACAGCTCTTTGGGATACAAAGCAGATCAGGGGCTGCTAGGTATGGGTTTGAGAAACAAACAAACAAAAAAACAACCTACTTACCATGTTTTTTAAAATTCTTCAGAACCTCTTAACCCTTTATATTCTATGCCAAAAAAAAATATGGATGAAGTTATATGATGTTTAGGGTTTGCTTAACAATAATACAGAAAAGGGACAGAGTGAGTTAGGACATAGATCAAGATATTTCAACAGCAGCACCACTGACATTTTAGGCTAAGTAATTGTCATCAAGGGCTGTGCATTGTAGAATATTTACCAAAGTCTCTGGCCAGTAGTACCCCCTCTACCAATTGTGACAACCAAAAATGTCTCAAGACATTGACAGATTTCCACTGGAGGGCAAAGTTGACTGTTTTTGAAGATCGACTTTGAGTTATTAATTTTTGAAGCTGGGTGATGGGCACATGGGTGGTTTATTGTATTATTCTCTCTACTTCAGTATATTTTTAATATTTCCATAACAAAAAGTGAACAGCACAAGATAAACTGCCTGAGAGAATGTTCTGCTTCTGCTAGATTTAGTATTTGAATTAAGGCTGTTACTAAAGGTCACCTAAGTCAATACTTGAATCAATTAGTAATGATGCTAATGAATTCTGAAGGTCAGCTTCTGAAATGATTTTGCAGAGAGAGAAATTGAGCAATTTTACATGCTCTATATCTTCATCATCAATATTCATATATTAAGTATATAAATATACACACCTCATTAGATACTTGTTTTTAAAATATATTTACCCATATACAACCCAAGTCTCCAGAAATTTTCAGTCAAATACAGATAGTTCCTTTGCATTTAAATTAAGAAAGGTTATTGGCTTAACTTTGCATTTGCCAATACAAATAGTCACATTATATCACACAACCAAAGATAGTTGTATCCTACACTGAACCAGGAGTGAGTCTGATGACTTTGAGTTCTAGTCTTGATATTATCTAGATTTCTGTTTTGGACATATGATCTCTACAGACCTCGGTCTCCTGGGGACAAAAGAATTATACACAATACCATTAACATAATCTTTTTAAAACCTGTACCATAATCATTTCTTTCTTACACCTGTAAGGATGAAATGAACATCCTTAGCGTGGTATCTCTCTTCCTTAAAATCCAGCCTTTGCTTATCTTTCTAGTTATCTATTGACTTGCCATTTCTCACACCTCTGTGCCCCATTCATGATAAAGTACTTGCAGTTCTCTGTTTGTGTCATGGTTTCTGATTTCTCTGTATTTACCCACCTTCCCTAGATCACCATAGTTCCCACCTGGCCCACTTCTTTCTTTTGTATATTACTGGCCTGACCCCACCATCTTTTGAGTTGTCATTCCCTCTTCATGCATCAAAGCTTTGCCCCTGTGTGTGACGCAAGACATTCATCTAAATATCAGCCAAATGGTTGAAATTTACAGCATAACTTATTTATGGAGTATTGCTAGTATCTGTTTCTATGTGTAACTATGCAATATATCACTTTTCTGTGGCAATTTTTAGTAATGATGACTTAAATGTCCAAAATTTCTAGCTTCTTTTTTCATTTTATGTGTGTTTATATGTATGTATGTATTCATTTATTTATTTTTAAGTAAGGTCTACACCCAATGTGAGGCTTGAACTCATAACCACAGGAGCAGGAGTCACCTGCTCCAGCAACTGAGCCAGCCAGACCCCCAGCTTCCCTTTTCATTTTGTGGTGTTTCACCTCCCATTCCCTATCCTCACTGCCCTCCAATATAATACTTCCCTCAGTAACTTCTCTTTCTAATAATTCCTCTTTGTGGTTCACTTTTATTACTTCTAAACTTCCCTAGGTGACTATGAGATGAGATCCAGGCATCTGTCTTTGTGCCACTGTACTCCACGTCCCTATAAAAACAGCAGACACCATTACGAGAACCAAGGGACTATGGACAAGACAACTTTCAGCTTCTTTGTTCCTTTAGGTAAGTTTGGAATTTGCCTTCCCTTACTTTAGAGGTATGTGCAGTAAATTTCCATTGTGAATACACGATAATGTCAAAAAAAAATCCAACAGATGTATTCCCTTCAGCCTGAGAGCAAATGGTTAAGTTTTTGAAATGTAGGCGATCCTGTATGGAAACATAGAGAAGGTTTTGGCTTGAACCCACAGCCAAATTGGCACATTATTATTTGGAAATAATAGTTAAGCAATCTGATCATTTTCCTGAAGTCCTTTCACCCTCTGTTGGAAACATTATTGAATGGTCAGTGATGTTTGAGTCAGCTGAGTCTCAGGGAGGATCTGGTATCAATGAAGCATCAGTTTATCTGGAAAATTACATTCCAGGTTTGAAACATTCGTTATTCTTAATTTCCTGCCTGGTGAAAAACAGCATTATTCTGGGTATGGGAAGGAAAGGGTAATCCAACAAGATTTGTACTTCTTCTGTCAATTTGCATTGTTTTGATTTTTATGAATTATGTCATTCTTATACCATAAAGTATAATATTTATATACTAGTATAATCAGACTCTATCACTATTGCATGAATACAGAACTCATTCCCATTGTGCATGCATACCTGTATAAGGGGACAAAGCGAAACCTTTGAAAATGTATGTGCATGCCTATCTTTTAGCGCATCATTTTAGGGCTTTGTGCCTTCTCTTATTAACCTAAAATTTAAAATTTCCATTAAGGTTTGGTCTATAAATGTTTACTCTAAATCTGTAATTTACAGAAATAACTTAAACTTCTACTCGCTAAGTTCAAATCACCTCCTTCACCTACTTGGGTTTATTAAATATTGTATATTATAAGGAAATAAAGTGATCATTGTTTGAGGAAAGTATCTTCTCTTGGTTTCCTCTCCCACTTACATTCTAATGTTAGAACTTAACGATCCTTTTAATATGAAAGCTACAGAAAACTCACTTTTTATAAATTGTCTGTTTAAAATATAATTTCTAAACATATCTTATTATTTAATTTTGCTCCTTAGGAGCAATGTGCTTCACCACAAGGCAAGCAGGAGATTTACTTGTAAACTAGAAGTCAAAGCATTAGAATAGGATGAAAGCATTTCTGGTAAAGGAATTTTAAAGCAGTAGATCATTTACTGTCAAACTCTAAATAATGCTACATAGAAATGCCTAAGGGTGCCTTCAAAGAAATTGTCCCCATTTTGGATCTCACAATTAGAAGGAAAGGAGGACTTCCAAACATCCTTCATTCCAGAAATATGTGTGTGTCTGGAGTGATGACCCTGGCAGCGATCAATGCTGCATGTTAACAAAGCATGCCCCCAATCGCATACCTGGGATGGCACTGATGGCTGGCTTGGTGAGTCACTCAACCCCTGAAGACATTTTTGCAAATAGAGGCAAAACGTCAAGACCTTTTTCAAAAATTAAATCAGCAAGCTTCCTAGTTATCCTCCTGACTTAAGTAGAGGAAGTAAATTCCTATTCCCTGAAGCACCTTGTAAGAGCAGAGCTGCCTGAGCATAGTTCAGAGATGCCTTTAGCATGAATGGGAGCTGGAAAGAAATAGCCTTTCCAGAATATAAAACAGGAAAAGTTTTCTCTTCCCATAAACCATATGTAATACTTTTATGAAAAATAATTACTCTGTAGGAGCTATGCATAGGAGTTACGCTAGTAGTGATCTCTAAGCAAGGTCAGAATTTTGAGAAATAATTTCATTTACTTATAATGTGCTTTTTATAAAGATGTATGAATATATGTTTCCATGGGTATCTATTTCAGATACTACAATCTCTCTTCAGCTTTCTGTATCTATTTTAAACTTGGCTTTGCCCAGTGATTTAAATACAAGCCTGCCATACTGCCAGCAGTGCTAGCCCATAGAACTTTATGCTATGATGAAAATGTTCCATATCTATGTTATCCATTATGATCGCCTCTAGCCACAGGTGACTAGTGAGCACTTGAAATGTGGCTAGTAAGACTGAGGAAATGAATTTTCAGTTTTTAAACTGTCATTAATTTAAACAGTAATAGGCTTGTAGCTACTCTCTTGATATTGGCCAGCACAACTTTACAACAGCTCTTCTGAAGCTTTAATACATAGCAGGGGAGGTTGTTCAAAGGAAAATTCAGATGCAGTGCGTCTAGGGTGGGACCTGAGAGTCTGCATTTCTAGCAAACTCCCAGTTGACCACACTTCAAAGAGCAAAGCTTTGAAAGAATCATTCTCAAACATTAATGCTCCTGGGGAGCATTAAAACCCTCAATGCCCAGGCTGAACCAAGTACCAAACAAATAATGAATTATCTTGGTAAGACACAGTATTTTTTTTTTATCTCTTTCTAGGTGACTCCAATGTTTAGCCATGTTTGAGAACTAGTGCTTTGTGACAGTGCTTATACTTTAAAGGGCACGGGAATCACCTATGGAGCTCACATAGGAGATCTGTTTAGCTACAGATTCTGAGTCAGTGGGTGTGAAGTGAGACCTGAGATTTCTAGTAAGTTTCTCCATGATCCAAAGGTTATTGGTCTGCTTGAGATGCTGCTCTTCAAAGGGTGTGTCATGGACCAGCTCAATTAGCATCACCTGGCAGCGTTTTAGAAATGCCTAACCTTGGGCTCCGCCCTCGAGTAGTTGAATCAGAATCTGTTTTTGAACCGCATTCACAGGCAGTTTGCATGTACCTTATAGTTTAAGGGGCACTATCCAGAAATCTTAACCAGTTTTTGTTAATATTGAGTTTGAAGAGTTTGAAAGTAGTTTTTAAGGTTAGAATTCGAGCTTAGTGGTTCTCAAAGCATGATCTCGGGTCCAGCAGCATCTGTGTCACTGGAAACTTATCAGGAGTTAAGGCCCAGCAGTCTGTTTTATTGAACCCTTTGGGTGATGCTCATGTATGCTACATTTTGAAACATACTACTCTGGCTATTGTTGGGTTGAAAATTCTGAAGAAACAAACTTTATCATATTTATTTTGTATAGCTCTTGTAATAGGTACAGACATGTACCCAATGCTTTATACAATAGTATTGTGTATCAGGTGAGATGGGACTATGTATCCCAAGAAAATAGTTATTTATGAATAGTTTTAAAAGTCATAAATAAAATGTATAATATACAGAATTTTTAGAATCTTTCAGGATGACCTTTTAAAATACAAATTTGAGGGATGGGTTGGGGGCTCAGTGGGTTGGGGAGTCTGCTTCTCTCCCTCTTCCTCTGCCCCTCACCCTGCTTGTGCTCTGTCTCTCTCTCTAATATATAAATAAATCTTTAAAATTGCAAATTTGATAATTTCATTTCTTCACTAAAACCCTTTAATGCCTTACCATTTCTGTAAGGATGAACCTCAATCTTCTTAAACTGATCTACAGTATCTGGCTACCTCCTCTGGTACTGTCCACTGTTGCCACTCTCCATGATCCCCTATCCACCACTCAGCTCTCTATAATAAAATTATTCTAGCCTTCTGTCACTTTCGATCATTGAACCATACTTCTTCCTAAGTCAGGACCTTTGCCTGTGTAGTTCTTTCCAAAGATACTGTTCTTTGTATATCTGCCCCATTACCTAGTTAACAAATTCTCATCCTTTCGATAACATGTCCAAAGACAGTTCTCATCTGAATAAAGTCCACCTCTTATATTCTCTTATAGCTCTTTGTACTTTCCTTTAATTTACGCATGTTGGTATTTATCCATTTGTTTGATTATTTACAGTGTATCTCTAATTCCATATTGTGATCCCCTCAAGTCAGCGATTGGGTATAAATTACACCTGCAGTGCCTAGCATAGAGTAGTTATGTAATATCTGTTGAATGAGTAAATAAAGTAATTCATTCAAATTAGAATGATCATCCACTATAATGCCTCATCTTTTTTCCCCTATTGCTCCCCAAGTCCACTGATGTTACAGATTAGAAAATGGAACCACTATACTTTATCCAGGAATATTCAACTAGGAATACTCAAAGAGTTTTCCTGGTATATTTTCTTTATATAAATTAAAAATTACTATCTCACAGTATTCCAAAAGAGAGACAATAGTCCAATTGGAACTATTTTCTTTGTTGTCTTTTAAAATTAATTTTTAGAGTTTTCTGTACTTTTATTTTTTCCGAAGCACATAGATTCATAGCTAACTTACTGCCTAAATCACCCTTTTGGTAGATCACTGAAAATTCCAAGTTAAATGTCATTTTTGTCCATGTTTTTATTACCTTTGTGTTAGTTTCCTAGGGTTACCCTAACAAATTGCCATAACCTCGTGACCTAAAACAACAGAAATTTCTTCTCTCATCATTCTGGATGCTAGAAGTATGAAATTAAGGTGTTGGCAGTGTTAGTTGCTTCTTGGAGGCTCTGAAGGAAAATCTCTTCCATGTCATTCTCACAACTTCAGGTGGTTGCTGGCTGTTGTTGGTGTTCCTTGGCTTTTGGCTGCAGAACTCTAATCTCTGCCTCCATCTTTACATGGCTATGTTCCCTATGTATGTGTTCAAATTTTCCTCTTCTCATGAGGACACCAGTCATTGGATTAGGACCCACCCAATTCAGTTTAACCTTATCTTCACTTGATGACATTGATAAAGGCATTTTCAAATACGATCACATTGTGAGGTTCTGGATGGACATGAATCTGGGGGGACATGTCAACTCAGTAAAACCTCTGTCCCCAAAAAGAGGATAAAGATTTGGTTAAAACTCAGGCAATTAGCATTTATTAGGTACCTACTTATTCACTTAACCTGATGTAATTTATCCAATAACATCATGAAGTAGGTAGACAAATGAAAAAAGTAAGGTTAAGAAAGTAACTTGTCTAAGGATATATGGTCAAGTTTTAGTAGAATTAGATTTAAATCAGATTCTGATTTTTTTTTTTTTTCAGATTCTGATTTTTTAACCAAAGGCTATGCTCTTACTATTTCACCATGATCCTTACTGGTCCTACCAGGCCTCCCTCCCTTACAATATTCCATAAACCAAAATGATATACTGTAGTAGTATAAACTCAATATTTATTCACAATACTGTTAAAATGTTACAGGGACAACAATATATTTACTCTTTAAGTTTTACATATATTTGGGGCACCAGGGTGGCTCAGTCAGTTAATTGTCCTACTCTTGATCTCAGCTCCAGTCTTGATCTTAGGGTCTTGAGTTCAATCCCCACATTGCAGGGGGCGGGGGGGATTAAAAAAAAAAGAAAGTTCTACATATACTCATTGCCCAGCTTCCAGACCTAAGATTATCACAATTTTGTCTCTTTATCATCTTTTTTTTTTTAAAGATTTTATTTATTTGAGAGAGAGAGAGGCGGGGGGAGGGGTAAAGGGAGAGGGAGCAGCAGAGTCCCCCCTGGGCAAGGAACCTGCCGTGGGGCTTGATCCCAGGACCCCGAGATCATGACCTGAGCTGAAGGCAGATGCTTAACGGACTGAACCACCAGGTGCCCCTGCCTCTTTATCATCTTAACAACCTACTTTCTGATGTAATGGACAAGGGCATAGTGAAACACTGCATTTGCCAATGTAACTCCATGTGCCATGGACTTATATATCATCGTTCTTCCCATTATCCACATACCTACATATATGTTCTAACTGAAGTATTAAGGTCATAGGTCATGCACAGACAAGTCATATATGTTCTCTTTTTAGAAACTAATAAACAAATATGAACTATCAGAATTTATCAGAATTTATAAATATTTTCAACATTATCCTAAGCATTCTCCAATTAATGCTTTCCTTTAGCAATTATTTTATGTCATTTTGTTACCTGTATATGTAGTAACATACAAAATAATTTTCAAGTATGTATTCTTAATGATTTTCAGATGATTTCTGAATATAATAACATCTAATTCTATATATGCTATTTTGTTAGACTAGAAATATTAAAAAACTTAAAAATTAGTCTGAATCCTGGAAATAAATCATTTTAACCCAAGTAAATAATATAAATAAAATATTTCAGTAATTTCTAGAAGGAGGAAGAGAAATCTGAAGATAATTCTGAATTAATAGTGTGTATATAATGTAACTTTACTGTTTCTGAATTATCTGATACTTTGTTATAAATAAATCACCATTGTCTTCAAATGAGATTAAAGAATATCAATTAGTGCTTGAACCAAAATTAATTAATCAGGTAGGCTAAGTTATTCTACAGTAAAAACAAGCTCCAAGTTTTGATGACATATAAAACAAAAATTCATTTCTCACTTATGTACCATATGACTGGTCGATTGGCTGGGAATTCTGTTCTACATCATCTCAATTCAGGACCAGTTCTGCTGTAGCAGTCATTATGTTAAACATTATGTTAAACATTTGCCCATTCGTTTGGACAAAGTTAAAGACAGAGAATTATGAATCTCCTACTTTTTTTAATTTTTAAATTTTAAAAGTTTTCCAGCTTTATTGAGATACAATTGACATATACCGTCGTGTAAATTTAGAGTGTACAATGTGTTGATTTGACACACTTACATATTGCAAAATGATTACCACCATAGCATAAGCTAACAGCTCCATCATGTCACATAATTACTGTTTCTTATTTGTGGTGAGGACATTTAAGATCTATTCTCTTAACAACTTTCAAGTAATAGTGTATTATTTTTAACCATAGTAACAATTCTGTGTATTAGATCCCCAGAACTTATTCATCTTCTAACTGGAAGTTTGTACCCACTGACTGATATCTCCTATTTCTTTTAAAGATTCTTGTAACTTCTTCTTGAGAGCAGCATACATCCCATCCACTCACATTTTATTACCTAAAACCATTCATGTGGTTTCAACTTCAAGGGAGAGGATAAATGCAATGTTGGCAAATATCTGGAAAGAGAGCAAGAAATGTTAGTGAAGAGCATTAATGACTCTCACAGTTTGCTCTGATGGTTACCAGATATTTGGTTTCTCTTTTTGCATGAAAAATATACACATATCTCCTTGACATCTTTCTAAGGAATAAAACCCCCAAATTCCATACTCTCATACATTTAGCTGAAATTTTAGAATTTCCACACATAGCCACTCTTGATTTAGAGAACTATAAACCAATAAGACCAGTGATTAAATGATATGTCCCACACCAATATTATATATATATACTGAGGAAAATATAAGGATAAAAGCTGGAGGGGAAGTGAGTGGGTAAAATGTTTTTTGACTAGGCCCCAATTCTGCTATAGGGAAGGTGTGTCCAATTCATTGCTCTCCGTGGTCTCCAGCTACAAACTGTGAAGATGTTTCCTTTTCCATTATCCTCCTCGCACACATCTGAAATAAGCAATGGAGAATATCTCTCCTTGGGGTTTTTTCTCAGTCTGCTGCCCCTGGAAAGGTTGAGACTCCACGGGTCACTTTGAGTCTTAAACAGTCATAAAGTTTTCAGTTTCTTTTGCCGTAACATTCTCTTAAGAAACTTGGTAGGCTTGGAGCACCTGGGTGGCTTAGTTAAGTGGTCGACTCTTTATTTCAGCTCAGGTCGTGATCTCAGGGAGCCCTCCTCAGGCTCTGGACTAAGCATGGAGTGTGCCTGAGACTGTCTCTCCCTCTGCCCCTCCCCGTTTCAAATAAATAAATAAATAAGTACATACATACATACATACATTAAAAACTTAGTAGGCTTATTATATATTTCATTCTAGTCAGTTCTGTGCTCTAAAAGTTGTGCACACAGTCTGTTTCTGTACTTGCTTATTAGATTTGCTCTATTTCTTGACTTTTTCATCCCCACATCTTCTTTCAACTTAATTGCTTATTTCTTGAGCAGTAGGCAAGCCACAACTTTATTCTCTTTTTCTTGAGCCATTTTGTCCAATTGAAAGGATTTGCTGGGTGTCAAAACCTTAATTGGGTCTTTTCTCTGAAAGATCTTAATTTGTCCAGAGATTTTAATAGTGGTTATGGAGGGAGTACTCTTGATTTGATTTCTGTCACAAGACTGGGTTTTAATTGGCCTTTGTCTCTCAAAGCCCTTCTCAGATGTATATTTTACCAATTAGCGTTAAAAAACAACTGCCTCTTCTAATCCTATAGTCCCCAACTTTCTGGACTCGCACTCCTTCCTTTTATTTCTTCTTGCAAACCAGCCAATGTTTTTTAGAGCCAATCTCTTTTTGTAGAACTTTTTCAAAGCTACCGACAAACCCAGTCAACACACACTTACATTCTTTTGCAATATTTACTTCTTGATTTACAAATTCACAAGATATGTAATTTGTCTTCCAGATTATCTCAACAATTATGTCAACAATTTTATCAACTGATTAGATGCTACATAACATAGATCACCATTCTTATTGCCTCTGATCATACTTTCCTCACCACCCACTTCCCAGTCTTTATATGTTAAGGTTTTGTTATGACCATACCACATTTCTACATACATATTTCAGTATTAATTAAGAGAGATGATATATGTAGATTATTCTGCAGTTAAAAAATGATTAGTGGCTTATGTCATTAAGATGTATTTCTTGTTCCTGCTACATGGGAGAGCTAGAGGCTCTCCTCATTTCAGGGTAGAGAGAGACTGATGATTCAGTCTGGAAATGACACATCATGTTCTACTCACATTTCTTCAGATAAGGAACTCACATATTCAGTTACCATTTCAATGGTGGGGAGATACAAACTCCCTACACACCTGAAAAGAGAAACAAAAAATATTTTATAAATTGTTGGGGCGCCTGGATGGCTCAGTCGTTAAGTGTCTGCCTTTGGCTCAGGGTGTGATCCTGGTGTTCTGGGATCGAGCCCCACGTCAGGCTCCTCCGCTGGGAGCCTGCTTCTTCCTCTCCCACTCCCCCTGCCTGTGTTCCCTCTCTCTCTGGCTGTCTCTCTCTCTGTCAAATAAATAAATAAAATCTTTAAAAATAAATAAATAAATAAATAAATAAATAAATAAATAAATAACACAATGACTGTGATACCAAATAATAAATGAGTCCATTTGGCCATCAAAAATATTGGAAGGAAATTTGACATGATTCTATAATTATACTAATGCTTCAAAATAATTTAAAATACAGATATTTTCTACTATTATTTCCTACAATATATAGTACATTATATATTACTTACATTTATATTACATATATTTTCCTAAATATTTTGGTTATTTACAGTAATAAAAATAGTGGTTATATAAAGTGAACTCAGCACTTTAAACGAGTTAATCCATTTTATTCTTATAATCATCCTGTGAGGTAGGTGTTATTACTCCTATTTCAGAGATTTTGAAACCTCAGTAACAAGCAATCATGCCCAAGAAGTGCCCTCATCACCTGCTAGTAAGTGAAGAGGGGCAAGACTCACTTCCCTAGTCCCTTCCCGGATAGCTCACCTGATTGTTCTATAGGCACTCTGAGATGAACAACAGCAACGACAGCAACAACAGTATAGTGGTCGTAGTAATAGTATTACTTCTACTATGAAAGGACAGCTACCGCCTCTAACCAAGAAGTTTTTTTTTTTTTTTTAAGTTTATTTTCTTGTAGTAATCTCTGCACCTAACGTGGGGCTTGATCTCAAGATTGAGGGTTGCATTCTCTTCCAGCTGAGTCGGCCAGGCACCCTGTCTAACCAAGAAGTTTTTTTTATCTCCCTTCTTGTGGGTAATATATCAACTGTTGAGAATAGGTAATTCAGCTTTACTTTTTACTTTTTCCCATCACCACTCATCAACACACCAAAGTTCTACTGATTTTATATCTAATTTCTTAAGTATTCTCAAAACAGCTCTATATCAGGCTTTCAAATGAATTCTACTATGTCCAAAGAGTAGAATAATGCCTAACAAGTAGAAACAGTATGGACATTTAATATGTAAAAAAATATATAGTATAGAAGGGAATTTCTATCGCCAGTGGTGTTAATGTTTAATAAATGTGCTCCTGACTGACGTGGGAAACTTTCAAACATATAATGGGTCAATAAACTAGATAAACTACAAAGTGCTTTTAAAATCTAAGATTATGAGGGGGCCTGGCTGGCTCAGCCAGTAGAGCGTGCAACTCTTAATCTCAGGGTTGTGAGTTCGAGCCCCACATAGGGTATATAGATAACCTAAAAAGTAAAATCTGGGACATCTGGGTGGCTCAGTCAGTTGAGTGTCCAACTCTTGATTTCAGCTCAGGTCATGATCTCAGGGTCATGAGACAAGCCTTGTGTCATACTCCATGCTAAGGATGGAGCCTGCTTAAGATTCTCCTTCTCCCTCTCCTTTTGACCCTCCCCACCACTCACACTCTCTCTCTCAAAAAAAAAAAAAAAAAAAAAAAGTAAAACCTTAAAAAAAAATCTGGGATTTTGTTTTTCTTATGTGTCTACAAACAGACCTACTTTATTTTTCCTTTCATATTTCTACATCTTCTTTTATAGAATTTATTACATCTACACAGCTAGTTTGAATTTTGCCTCCAAGTTGCCTAACTTAAAAGATGTTATCAGTAAAGTCATTCTCCTATTCTTCAAATTCTTCCACCCTCTTAATTGGCCTCACAGTGCCCTCTACTAGTATATTCTTTCCTAGTTGCTATTTTGCCCTCTTTTTTCATTCCTTATTTCCTACTCTACCAATCTAAGTTGCAATGGCTCAGGCATGTCAGGGTATTCCTGTTAGCTCCTTTGCTGTAAACCATAGTATCATCTTAAAATGTGCTCCAAGGGGTGCCTGGGTAGCTCAGTTGGTTGAGCCTCCGACCCTTGATTGTGGCTCAGGTCATGATCTCAGGGATGTGAGATGGAGCCCCACCTCAGGCTCCAAGTTCAGCATGGAGTCTGCTTGTCCTACTCACTCTGTTCCTCCTCCAGCTTGTGTGCGTGCTCTCTCTCTCTCTCAAGTAAATAAATAAAATCTTTTTTAAAAAAGGAATAAAATGTGCTGAAAAATCCTTTGATACATTCTAATACCTATTCATGATAAAAATATTTAGAAAACTAGGAAGTTCTTTTAGGAACTTCCTCAACCTTGGTAAAAGACATCTATGAAAAATTCTAGAGCTAAAATCATATTATTTGTAAAATACTGGATTTTTGCCCCTAAAATTAGGAACAAAACAAAGGTGTTCATTCCTTCCACTTCTATTCAACAGTTCAGTGAGGGGACCCGGACAGTGTGACAAGGCAAGGAAAAACAGGAAGTCATAGAAATCAGAAATAAAGAAATAAAGCTGTCTTAAATGTATACAATATGATTGTGCACTTAGAAAACACTAAGGAATCTCCAAAAAGATATTAGAACTTAAAAGTTAAACAAGTTTGCAGATACAAGATCATATGTAAAATTAAATAGGATTTTTATAAACCAACAATAAACAATTGAAAATTGTATCCCAAATATGAGATGCTTAGGTAAAGTCTAAAAATACAGGTGTACAGAGGTATGCAGGTGGCTCAGTCGGTTAAGCGTCTGACTCTTGATCTCAGCCCAGGTCTTGAGTCAAGTCGGTCAGGTCATGAGTTCAAGCCCCACATTGGGCTCCACGTTGGGCATGGAGCCTAATAAATAAATTAATTAATTAATTAGTTAATAAGATAGGTATACAATTTCTACATTCGTTAAAACTACAAAGCAATGCTTAGAGAAAAAAACTTAGACTAAATAATTGGAGAGTATGCCATGTTCATAGATTTGAAGATTCATTTGTATTAATATGCTGATTCTAAGAGCATTTATCTACAGATTCGTTGTAATTCTAGTAAACCCACAGCTGGCAGGGTCTTTGTGGAAATTGGCAAATTGATTACAGAATTTATATAGAAATGGAAAGAAAGTCAAGTAACCAAAATCACTTGAAAAACAACAAAGTTGGAAGACTTATACTGTCTGATGTGAAAATTAACTGTAAATCAACAGTAATCAAAATAGCATGATATTGTCATAAAAATAAACAGATAAGTCAAAGGAATAAGATATGGCCATTGATTTTCATTTAATGTGCCATGGTGTTTCAGTGTGGAAAAGATAAACTTTTAAACAAATGGTGCTGGGACAACTGGATAATTATGTGGAAATAAATGAACTTTGATCCTTGCACTGTATAAAAATAACTTGAAATGAATCATACACATGGACATAAAACCATAAAATTCCTGGAAGTAACTATAGGGTAATATCTTTGTAGCTTTGGAGTACACAAAGATTTCTTAAAATAAGACACAAAAAGCCTAAGTCATAAGAAATAATTTTTTTGTTGTGGTAAAATATATATAATATAAAATTTAGAATTTTAATTATTTTTAATATACAGTTTAGTGGCATTAAGTACATTCACCACCAAATATCTCCAGAAAATTTTAATCATCACAAACTGAAACTCTATACCCATTAAACAATAACTCTTCATTCCCTTCTATCCCCCAGCCCCTCATAACCACTATTCTACTTTTTGTCTCTAGGAATTTGACTATCCTAGGTACCTCATATAAGTTAAAACATACAATACTTGTCTTTTTGTATCTGCCTATTTCACTCAGCATAATGTTTTCAAGTTTTATCCCTGTCGTAGCATGTATCAGAACTTTATTCCTTTTGAAAGTTGAATAATATTCCATTGTATGTATATAACACATTTTAGTTACCAGTTAATCTGCCAGTGGACATTTGGGTTATTTCTACCTTTGTCTATTTTGAATAATGCTGCTATAAGTATCAATGTACAAATATCTGTTTGAGTCCTTGCTTTCAATTATTTTGGGTATATACCTGTAAGTAGAGGAGATTGCTTCTGTTGGCCTGGAGGATTTAGGGGAATTTGTGAGTATAATATTCTCAGGCTTATCAACATGTGACCTCTTTCCAGATTTCAAGAACCCATTCTTTTTCTATCGAAGTCCTAACTTTGTCACAGCTTGCTATCATGACTGCATATCCCAGCTCTTTTGTAGCTCTGCTACATTTATAATCAAATCCTAGGCCTGATTTTCTTAAACAATAATATACTATGGATGTATACTATGGACATTTTCAAATATGTATAGAAGTAGATATAATAGTAAAATGAAGACATTTGCACCCATCACCCAGCTTCAACAATAATCAGTGCATAACAAATGTTGTTTTAAATATATCTTGACTCACTCCCACGACCCAGTCATTTTGTAGCAAATCTCCGACATCAGTATTTTATTTGTAAATATTTAAATGTCTGTATTTCAAAAAGATTCCTTTTAATACAACCAAAGTATTTTTATAAAACCAAAAAGAAATAATAATTCCTTAAAACTATCAAATATCTAGTCAGTGTTTGCCGTGTTTTCCATAATATCTTATAACTCTGTGTGTGTGTGTGTGTGTGTGTGTGTGTGTGTGTGTGTGTGTGTGTGTGTCTGGGCCTGCCTGCTTGCAGCTGTTGGGAATGAGAGGCCCTCTGGCTTTTATAGCATGCCATCATTGTCAGTTGTCTTCTCTGAGATTTTTGTTTCATTTTTGCTAGGCTTCCAATGCTAGTAACAGAAGCCAGCCTACTCTACCATCAGTCTAAAGTAGCTTTGGCCTCATACAGGTCAATTGCTATAGCAACCATATATTCCATAGTCTCACCGTCAACCTGATTTTATCCCAATTAACCAGATGTTTTAAAAAAGCCTTTTTGCTTGTAATGCCATTGTGTGACATGAGCCATCACCACCTCACCTATCACCAGAAGTGGTGTCTCTATTGTTATTAATCTGATGAGTAATCCGACTCCAAAAATCCATTAAAAAAAGATGGGATATGTCTCTGTTCTAGGGCCGCTTCTGATACCGACTATCAGTCCGAATTCTCTAAAAAAGTAAAGCGTAAGGGAAATCTTACGTGCTGCTAGTTTATTAGGGAATGTAATTCTAAGGCACCAAGAATGAAGTAAATGAAGACTGAATCAGGAGGAGGAGACAATATAAGGAAGGGTTGCCGAACTGGTCTCCACTTGGCATCAGATGTAACTTATTATTCAATCTCAGTGGACTCTGACAAGTCTTATGAGTCACAGAGAAGTTGGTTGGAGGGAAAAGTAGTTGAAATTGTATTCACTGGCTTTCAATCCCATTCATTAAAGCTATTTTTCCATGGGTTTCAATTCCCCCACAGTTTTGGATTATGCTTTGATCTCATACCTCAGTGGTAACAGGGAAGTTCCAGGTGGGAGGCTAGAGGCACACAGTAAAAAAATGAAGTGAGGTCATGTTGTGTTGTGCTGCATGTAGCCACACAAAGTTGGTAACTTCGCAGTGGCTGGTATAATTCTGGAGCGGGTTATTGGAAGCGGTGGACAAGGGCTATAGAGATAAGTGGGATCAAGAGATATCTGAGGTGGCACATAAGATGCGTCTGATACGGAACACTGTCATAAATTATCATGACCACACTCAGTCCTTCATTAGCCACAGAGGCTGTGTCTTGTCAAGTCAAAGAGAAGTTACATAAGTTACTAGCCAAAATTATTTAAGAATGAAATTCTGTACTGTGGAAGGTGAATTCTTAAACCAAAATGATCTATCACTGTCAAGTTTGAAGGTGCCTTTTGGAATAGAGAATGGCAACAATCCACTTACATAAAATGTTACCAGCAACAGAGAAAATACCATGTGGCAGCAATGGGTAGTTACACTGTTTGAAATTTCTGTATTCATTACATATCAGATCGAATATCAAAGAGATATAGATGCATTTTCCTACTTGCAACTCACAAAAATCTATTAAAACATTGTATTTCCTTAAAAGGAAAGACACTAAAGGGAAAAATATGGTACAGATGAGTTTTTGCGTCATCCTTCTGTGGCAACATCCATGGTAACCATAAAACACATACCACTGGAGAAATCACAACTACTTCAGTCAGATTGGAGGAGTCAAAACATAAATATCAAACTAGGTGCTAGCTGAGAGAGGCTGAAAAGGGAAAGAGACAATAGTCTTTGCTAAAAGATTCAGAAATGTCGTGCTGTGGTGAGCACTGAGTGTTACACATAACTGATGAATCATTGAACACTACATCAAATACTAATGGTGTACTATACAGTGGCTAACTGAACATTAAAAAAAAAGATTCAGAGATGTCCCTAAATGTCTTGAAACTATTATTGCATAAGTAATAAGTACATGTAAATTCATTACTGTGAGTTCTACTAAGTACTTCAGTGACTAGTGCTAATATAATTGAAATTATCGATACTGTCACCAGTGTACTACTCTCCATGTTGGAGAATGTTATCTGATGACTCCAGTCACTTGCTCAGGGAGGAAATTTTAGAGCTAATTTGGGCCCAGTGGTTTGAATTGATAAGAGCAAAAGACATCCAGGTCAAAAGTCTGGAGACTTCTCAGAGCTGTAAGTACCTGCAATTAGAATGCACGAATTTCATCTCACTAGAACTTAATACATTTGTCATGATGTTCAACAACTATCCACATGCTTATTTCACCAGGAACCAGAATGTATCTACCACTGTGTCATTCTGGGTGAACTACCATTCACTATATAGTTTCAATGATATAACTCAATCTGATCAAGGGTTAGACTCTGAGAGTTAAGTTTTCTGTGGAAAGTACACAGTTCTCTACAATGTAGGACAGAATTTCCCCCTTACAACCCACAACAAATTAATCAATAAGAGAGAATGAACCAAATTTCACCAATTTTTTTTATGGAATGGCCACTGAACAGAAGAAACTTTGTAGACAATAAGTCGAATTGTTAGTGTATGCCATGAAGATTTACACCATTGTCTGTCTCTTATTTCATAATCTTTGGCAAGAAAGTAGGCTGCCCACTAATCTCCCTTTTAAGAACGCACAGGGAGGTGGTGAGATATCCGAGAAGCTCAATCAGTATTCAGCTACACTTAAATATACTTTGTAGACATCAGGTTGATGGGCCATGTTACTCAGTGCCGGCATAGAGACTGATACATGGCAGAATCTTCCAGTATTGCTAAAGCTGTGAGGACTCCTTGTAGGAGTGAACTAATACTTATACTCTACCTTCTGTTTTGAGAGTGGGGAGTAGGCTTATAACTTACCTATATACCAAAAGTGAGGTGAACATAGGTTAGGGGTTCTTAAGATGATTTTTCAAAAACAGCGTGTTAACATGGGAACTGAATAGGGGAATTTACACCCCTCCCATTTTCTAATGTAGAGAGAGTCTGTCAGAATGAAGGGTGGAAAAAACCCTGCAAGCTGAAATAATAGATTTCTCACTGTAATTTTCCAGGACACTGGGAGAAAAAATGGGACAGTAAATCAGAGTGGAGAAATGAGGACGGTAACACACTATGGCCCCAGTGCCTTCAAATCGTTATTAAAGATATGACTCACTTTTTATTATATCAATTAGAATTCAAGTGCAATTATACCACATAATAAAAATATTCTGGTTCCCTGTCAGAAGGTTCATGTGGGAAGGATATAAAAGGAGCGTTGAAATTTGTCCTGGAATGTCTTCCTGGTATAACAGTGATAAATATTTTGATGTAAGTGTCAGAAATTTCCCCAGAAGCAGGTCTAGAATTAAATCGTTTGTCCTCTTTATTGCTCCTCACTAAAGGCCTCTTCCAATCTAAGTATATACAAAATTCTCCTATCAGATCATAAAACTTTTTTCTGTATTTTTTAGTGTTTGTTTCCCTTACCTTTGCTCTTTCTTATCTCTGTGCAACATTTCGGTGGATCAGTTTTGGTGTATCTGGTTTTATCCTTCATGTTACTTAAATTTTTTTCTCATATTCCTCGTCCCTTTATTCTTTTCCTCTCAATTTTGAAATATTCCCCAGCTCATGAATTTTATTCTTTGAAGTCATTCTTTCCATTATTTAGCCTATATTTGGAATTTTTAACTTCAGAATTCATGGTTAAATTTTGATTTGTATTTATTTCATCCTTAAAATCTTTCTTTTCAGAAATAATATGTATTAGCATTACTCTGAAGATATCCATTATACTTACTTTGTTTTGCATTATACTTCTTTTAAGTAGGTTCTGTTTTCTGTTCTCACTCTCTCTTTCATTGTGAGTTTCTTCATTTTGCTAAGTTTGGCACCTCTCTTTCATGCACTTGTTTTTCCTCAAATGTATGGTGATACTTGTTTTTCTCTTCATTTTATAAATGAGGGTCTAGATTTAACATTTGTTGCTTTCTCCCCCCCCAGGATTACTTTTTTATTCAAAGGTAAAAACAACGAATAAAACAAGATTCTAATTTTAAACAAACATTCTGTAGGTCACAGGTGAAATCTTTACTTGTAAGGGATAATTCATTAAGGTGTTTAGGAGATACCAAATATTTGCTTTTTAGCTATAAGATCAGGTTCTGAAAGGGAGGCCTCCATGTTTATCTAGTTTGCTGAACTCCCCTAAGGTAAGAAAGGGCAGGAGAACTGGAGGTACTAGAATGTCTACGCAGCTGACTGCCCCCTCAAAGGGAATCGTTCTACAAATGAGCTAATTATTGACAAGAACATACTTTCCTCAAAGTATGTTAAAAACAAGTCTGACTAGTGATTATGAGAATGGAGCTGTTTAAACACTTGATATATTTTAAAAATAGTAGACTTTATTGCCCAGCAATTGAAAGTATTTGAACATGTATTTTTCTACATGACCTTTGTGAGGTGATCAATGTTGAATAAAATAGGAATTTTCATCATTGGTTTCAATTCATGTCTTCTTGACCAATTCTTCATTTTTCCTTCCAATTGCATGCCCTTGAGGCAATGAAGAATTTTAACCACAGTAGTTACGGACTTGAATAGTCATCTGTAGCTACCTATATGCGCATTATGTGCAGTTGTGCTCCCAGTGGTTTTATCACAGCCATCCTCTGAGTGGTTTCTGGAAAACATCAAGACAACCTTCATTCAACTTCACCTCATAGGATCTGTTGTACCTCGAAGAGTCGAGTGATTGATATATAGATGCTGCCACCAGGCCCGCTACGCTGATGGTGCCTCAGTCACCCTCCTCCGTTGGTGGCCGAGCAGAAAAGCAACATTTGTAGCTTTCATTTGTCTCTTTAGCTCAAGTGAATATCTTAAGCAAGAGTTCTGAGTACAGGAGCCTTAATTCTGGACATGTCATGGTGGAAGGGCACATAAATGGATAGTTATTCATTCATTTAAGATATTCAAGCAGTTTAAACTCTAGAAGTCCCAATTCACTTTCCTTTGTGATACCTGTAAGTTGCCACAACATCTCCCATTTATCTTGCCCTTGTGACCGCTGTGAGATTACGTAGAGTCACAAAGACCTACCTCAAACAACTGTATTCTACCAAGCACGCTGAAAGCAGGAGCTTTGCAAATGTCATGCTGTGTTAGCTGCTGTAACATATTTGCCATGAAATTTAATCTAATCTAGGAGGCTCACAATTTAAAATAGTAGATCATTTTATTATCAAATTAATTTAATTTTTTAAATCTATATGACTATGGTAAGTATGGGCATATGATACCTCCTGTTGATATAATGGTGAATGACATCAATGGCATTCCTACCCTTTCTTCATTTATAGCCTGGTGGAAGGGCATAAAACGCATTACAAAATAATGCAATTACTGCTACTGCAGAAGTATTATTCAGCACAGATGTAGAACACAGCAAGGTTAAATTGAGTCTGAGTGTGTAAAGGAAGACTTCCTGGGAGTAGTGAAATGAAAGAAAACTAGAGATTATCCAAATGAACTTGAGAGAAAAAGTGTTCCACATGTGAGGAATGGCAGCTAGAATGGCACAGAAGCAAGACAAAGTGTGGCACTTTCAAAGGACTAAAAGGAATTTAAATCTGGCTCAGAGCATGCAACACATTGTAAGAAGTGAGAAGAGATGAGACTGGGAGGTAAACAGGTTCAGGTCATGGAGGATCAGGTATGCCATGTTAAAGGATTTGGCCTTTATTTTAGAGATAGAGTTGAAGAGTTTTAAGAAAGAGACTGCTATGATCAGACTTTAATTTAGAAAGCAGAATCTGGTTGCATTATGAAAAATAGAATGTCGGGATGGGCACTGGAGGCAGGAACAGGGCTTAGGCAGAGGTGTCAGTGGGCTTAGCATCGATTTAGGTCAGAACTTTGGTCTAGCTGAGCTGTGAAAGACTCAGAAGAGGTCATGATAAATACTCAGGTTTGTGGCAGTGATTTCATTTCTTTTTTCTTTTCTTTTTTTTTAGAGAGAGAGAGAGAGCAAGCATGAATGGTGGGGGGCGGGGCAGAGGGAGAGGGAGAGAGAGAGAGAATCCTAAGCAGGCTCCATGCCCAGCACGAGTCTGAAGCAGGGCTTCATCTCACAATCCTGAGATCATGACCTGAGCTCAAAATCAAGAGTCAGATGCTTAACCAACTGAACCACCCAAGTGCCCTAAGGATACCTCATGTTTAACTATCAGATGTCTACGTTTATATATCCAGTGGACAGTTGCTTACATCAAAATCCTGGAGAAACTGAAAGATATATCCAAAATGTATGATAAAGGAGATTTTAAGGAAAGCCTTATAAAATGTAGGTAGAGTTTAAGGAAACCAAAAAACTGAGGAGGCACTTGAGGCTAACAACAGTAGGGAGCCCTTCCTTAGACCTAAGGGAGAAAGGGGAATGAGCGGTTACCAAGATTCAGAAGACATATAGCTATAGAAGAGCATCGTAGTGAATGGATAAACAACATGTGGGATATGTGTGTGTACACACACTGTAATATTACTCAGCCATCAAAAAGAATGAAATCTTGCCATTTGCAATGATGTATATGGAGCTAGATTGTATTATGCCAAGCAAAATAGAGAAAGACAAGTACCATATGAGTTTACTCATATGTGGAATTTAAGAAACAAAACAGATGAATATAGGAGAAGGGAAAAAAAGGGAGGTGAACCATAAAAGACTCTTAACTATAGAGAACAAACCAAGGGTTGCTGGAGGGGAGGTGTGTGGGGGAAGGGCTAGATGGGTGATGGGTATTAAGGAGGGCACTTGTGATGAGCACTGGGTGTTATATGCAACTGATGAATCACTAAATTCTACTCCTGAAACCAATATTATACTATATGTTCACTAGAATTTAAATTAAAACTTAAAATTTTTTTAAAAATTAAAAAAAAAAAGAGCATCATAGGACAAGAGATGTTGCCTTCAGTAAAACAACAAAACCACTGCAAAACCATGTTCTGTAAGTGAGGGAAGCAGTAGAGTATATACCTTCACCTTTCTCTTTCTTTGCCCTCCCATTTCCCACTAAGGCCTCCACTTGAGCTAAACCAATTAAAAGCAAAGGGCAAGGGAGCCCAGTCCATGGAGCTCAGCTTCTCCAGTCACAGAGTAAGGCAGAGAATAAATGGATAAGCACACAGACCAATAAAGGGGCGGGGGGAATAGCCAACAGAAGATCTGAATCTGTCACCTGGGTTAGAGACAGGATTTGTAGAAGCTATCCACTGTATAGCTATTACTTTCATTGTGTGTTTATGATAGAGAAGGGTAAGCTTATTCAGAAAAGTTTTATAGTAAAAATAAAATAGAACACATATCAGAGCTATGTATCAGAGGTTAGCAAGTTTTTTCTGTAAAGGGCCAGATAGAAAACATTTTAGGCTTTGTGGGTTGTATGGTCTGTGTTACAACTACTCAACTTGTTCATTTGTCATTGATCATAGCTATAGCCAATACATGAATGAATGAGTGAGGCTAGGTTCTAATATAACTTTATTTACAAAAACAGATAGAGGTCAGAATTTGGCCTATAGGCCATAATTCACTGACTGCTGGTCTAAAGGAAACCAGAGTGAACAGAATAAGAGGAATTATCAAAGGATTCTGAGAAGGACAGGATAGTTGTTAGAGTAAAATGAGAAATATGAAGTGTTATCAAGTCAAGAGAAGATAGTGTTTAAAGGACAAGGGAATGACTGATAAAATCAGGGGATACAGGAGAGTTCAGTAAGAAAAATACTAAGAAATTTCTATTGGATTTAGGGAGAGCAAGATCATTGGTAATACTCCATTTCCATGGTGCTCCAGAAGTCACGTGTCAGTGAGTTAAAAAATGAAGTGAGAGTAAAATCACCCAGTGTAAAGAACTCTTTAAAACTGTTGAGTTGTAAAGAGAAGAGAAGAGAAGAGAAGAGAAGAGAAGAGAAGAGAAGAGAAGAGAGAAGAGATTTGTTGCTAACTGGAATTGATAAGATGGATACTGAAAAGTGTATTTTTAAGATAAGACAGAACAAGCGATGTTTAAATATGAATAGGAACGAACTAATAGAGGGGTAGTAGTAGAAGATGCATGATATACATGATTAAAGAAGGCATAGTTGAAATAAGGAAGGTCTCCTAAAAATGCAAGACAATGAGCAAAGATGGAAATGTGTTCTCGGAGAGGAAAAGGAACATCATCTTCATCATAATTACAGAGAAGGAGACAGCAGTGGCATTTGAGGCTTGCATTCATTATCTACCCCGGCATATCACACTCCCTCCAAAATCAACAAGGATTTTATAATCATAGTTCTGTAGAGCTCTTTTGGCTAGTTCTGCTTCATATATGTTGGCTGGGATGATTCATATGGTAGTAATTGCTAGAAACTCAGCTGGGGTCAAATCATTCAGAATGGCTTTGCTCATGTCTAGTGACTGGTACCATCTAAAAAAGACCTCTAGCTCACGTTTCTCTCTAGCAGGGTCGCCATGGGGCCTCAGAACACAGGAGGGTAAAAAATGAAGTGGTAAGGCCTCTTAACGCCATAAAATTTGCACAATATCTCTTTTGCCACATTCCATTTGAAAGACATGGGGCCAGCCCAGATTCAAGGAGAAAGCAAATAGGCACTGCCTCTTAATGGGGTTATTGGGAGAGTCCCATTGCCAGATAGTATGCAGGATGGGAGAGTTTGTTTCTGATATCTTAGTGAATCACCTCTCATGAGGCTTTATTTTTTTTTTAAGATTTTATTTATTTATTTGACAGAGAGAGACAGCCAGAGAGAGAGGGAACATAAGCAGGGGGAGTGGGAGAGGGAGAAGCAGGCCTCCCGCCGAGCAGGGAGCCCGATGCGGGGCTCGATCCCAGAACGCCGGGATCATGACCCGAGCCGAAGGCAGACGCTTAACGACTGAGCCACCCAGGAGCCCCTCATGAGGCTTTATAAAACCCATTCATTTTCAAACGTACCTATTTCTCTTCCCGTTCTCAACAAAATGGACTGATCAGAACTAGAGTGTGAAAAGTATGTAACGTGAGCTACAACAACTAATGGGTAGAATTAAGAAGAATCTTAATTTTATTTAGATCTACTGATAAATAGAAAAATTAAACAAAAGCCCCTGGAATACTTTAGATTCTGTAATTTTGAGTGTATGGAAAAATATGAAAAAAAATATGAAAATGCTTCTTTATGGTTGTTTCAAAAACATGAAAATCCAGGATATAATATGACAACCCCTCCAATGTTTGTCTTAAGGCTTCTGTTTATAACTTGCTTTCTACTTTCTGCTAAAGAGCAATTAAAACTTACTCCCTGTGAAACCCAGACCCAAAGGGCTGAGATAGGACAAAAATGCTTTGGAATTATTTGGTATATTCAGCTGATTTCTTGAAATATGATTGAAAAGTGGCACACGCAATTCTTAACCATCAGAATTTAGATTGATCCTTTTATCTGAATAGAGTCTCAGTGGGTGAAAATCACTGAAATTGTAGAATATCTGAAACAACTTCAATCCATCACACTGCAAAATATCATCAGTGTGCTGAAAGGAATACAAAATAATGTTTACTTGCCTATTTTTGGTTCAAAAGTTTTCACTCTAAAAACTAATAAGTGGCTCGAGGTTTCCTAGTTGACATCTTTCTTAAAAACTACCTTTACAAAATTTCTCCTCTATCCAATAATTCTGAAGTGAGGAGTTCAGTATTGATGATTTTTGAGAACACTTTCTTTCCCTCACTCTTTTTCAGTCTCTTTATCCCCACTATTTCCTTCCCTTCCTCCTTCCCTCTGTTCCTTGGCTCCCTCTTTTCTGTCCATAGATAGAAAGGAAGTATATGTATGTGCAAGAGTCCTTATTTGCAAATGTACCAATCTGGGATTTTATGCCTACGCTCATTTTAGTTCAAATTTATATTAATATAGGAGGGGCTGTCCTTAACCCCGAATGGAAAGTCATGCCTAGATAGGTCTGAAAAGATGGCAGATTCATCATCATCAAGAGATGATTTGTGTTTTAAGAGTTCCAGACTAAAGGAGAATGAAGAAAAACTTGTGTTTCAGTATTTAAAGGGGAATTTGAGGCCAAGCAGAAAGGAGGAGATAATAGTGGCCAATCTCAGTCATTGTGTAACTATTTGGGGTTATATTAACTTCTATGTGACCTGATTGAGACCAAGATGTAGTCACGTTTTTTTACATATCTTGGCAGTGATGAGTCACCATCTCCAGGTGGCTTCTCTTGTCGTCATCATCAACAAAACAGTCTAGAGCAGAACATGAACCACATGACATACCACTAGGGACCCAAAAACTGGGTAAGACTTTGGGAGGCCTGGGTAACCTGCATAGGCAAATAAGAGAAAGAAAGAGTGAAATGTAATCCATCATATTAATATCCCCCATGTATATACACATGTCCTAAGTTTGAGAGACTTAGGATATACTAAACTAATTTGTGAGAGGGTATTTAGAAATTTAGGTGCCAAGCAATTTCTGATTTGTCCAGGACTTGCTATTGAGCCTATTAGGATGTATTGGGTATGCATTATGCCTCGATAATTTTTTTCTTTGATAAGTTTTAAAGGTAATACTAAATAAGAATAAACAGATTCTTATTTGGGTTGAAGTTTGTGTAATTTCCCTATCCCAAGCCATAGATCATTGACTAAATTATACAAATCATTGTCTGTAGGTTGATTTGGACCATGAGGTCATTAGGAATTTTGGAAGTATTTGATCACAGCTGCTACTGGGTAAATTTACAGTTGTCGACGGTACAGACACCCACACGTGAATAGACTTATCCTGTGATTAACATACACTTTGGGAGTGAAACTCCTTTATTAAAATATTGGTTATCTTTAAGAAATATTCTTAAATTAGGGCATGGATCATTTATGTGCGTATTGTACTCCACATGAATATAGATGTGCAGTGCAAAATAGCTTGTAGACATCATTGTCTGGATATTTATAATATACATTGCTAAACATCTTTTTTAAAACTGTCATCAGTTAAGACTTTCTTTTAACCACCCTTAGGTTCCATTTCTAGTTTTTTTTTCTTTTATTTGAGATTATTGCAACTTCCTCCTATTTTACTGAGCTTACTCATCCTCTCACCAAAACCTCATCTTTATTTGTTCAATTAATTACACTTTTTTTAAAAGTGAATTTCATTGTGCAACCCCTTTTTTTTTTTTAAAGATTTTATTTATTTATTTAACAGAGATAGAGACAGCCAGCGAGAGAGGGAACACAAGCAGGGGGAGTGGGAGAGGAAGAAGCAGGCTTCCAGCGGAGGAGCCTGACGTGGGGCTCGATCCCAGAACGCCGGGATCACGCCCTGAGCCAAAGGCAGACGCTCAACGACTGAGCCACCCAGGCGCCCCAGTGCAACCCCTTTTTAAATGAGTTTTGGTGTGCCACTCCTACCGGGGTATTGCAGTTTCAGCCATTCATCTTCAATGATGAAATGAGACTTGGCCTTTGACAAGAGAACTTGATTGGTCAGCAAAGAAGTCTGCTGAATTGCTTTAACACAAGGATTTTCTGTGTAGAATTACACGTCAGGGCTGGGCTGCCAGGCTCAAAGTGTTTGTAGATGAATGGCATATTTCAGGAAGAGCTGGTTTAGTCCAGTTTGAGGTTGAAACCAGGTTTTAAGAATTGAATATATTGTACACCTTAGTCACGAACATTGAGATGAAAGGTAGAAAAATTTTAACCAGAGGTCAGGCTCGCTGGACAACAAATAGGAAACTAGTTGCTAAAAGAAGTGACTCAGGCTAAGCCACTGCTGTATCTTTAGGCAACTAATTAACACCAAGACACCTCATCAGTGCTTCCATTAATGTAAGGCTTTGTCACTTTAAAAAACGTGGGCAAATTTAATTCAGACTTTCCCACAGACACAGCCTGGTTCTTTCTATGCCTAGGAGCCTTGAAATCTAAGAAATTCATGTTATTGACGTAGAATGCAGTGTCACTTGGAGATTTGAATCTCCTTTCAGGCCATGGGTTAGCTTGCCTCTCATCCATGAGTACATCAACATGGTGAGGTGTTATGATTAGATATGGTAAGTTTGCATTGTCCTCTTTCTTGGAATTGGTGAATAGGCTCTGCAGCTGACACAAAGAAGAAATAAGTACATATAGATCATTGGAAGAGAATTGAGAGTTATCAATGCATTGTAACTATAATTACATTATAGTTAATTGACCAGGGTGCCATGACAATTCAATGGAGGGAAAAAAGAATTTTCTGAACAAATAGTTCTGAGAAAACTGAACATCCTGATGTAAATGTGAAATGAATCATACACCTAAATGTAAAATCTAAAACTATGAAACTCTTAGAAGAAAATATAGGAATAAGTCTTTGTAACATTGAGTTAGGAAATGACTTCTTATAGAGGGCACCAAAAATCAGTGGCAAAAGGAAAAAACAGATAAATTGCATATCATCAGAATTAAAACTTTTGTACTTGAAGGGACATCATGAAGAAAGTGAAAAAACAACCTACAGAATGGGGAAAAAATGTTTACTAGTCATGTATTTGATAAGGAATTGGTTTCTAAAATTCATGCAGAACTCCAAACTCAATAATTAAAAACAGAACACAACAAATAAACTACTTTAAAAATGAGTAGACGATCCAAACAGACATTTCTCCAAAGAAGATGGCAAATAAACACATGCAAAGATGCTCAAAATCGTGAGCCATCAGAAAAAAACAAATCAAGATGACGATGAAATACCACTTCACGCCCACTAGAATGGCTGTAATAAAAAAGACAGATAATAACAAGAGTTGGTGAGAATTTGGAAAAATTGGACCCTCATAAACTGCTCGTGGGAATGTAAAATGATGAAACTGCTGTAGAAAACAGTCTGGCAGTTCCTCAAAATGTTAAACATAGAGTTTCCATATTACCCACCAATTCTACTCCTACATATATGCTCAGGAGAAGTAAAACCATATGTCCACAAAAAACTTGTACATGAATGTTCATAGCATTATGCATCATAACTAAAAACTGTAAACAATCCATATTTTCTTTAACTATAAAGTGTCACATATCCATATAATAGGATATTATTCAATCATAGAAAGTAATGAAGCACTGATACATGCTACAACATGAGGGAGCCTTGAAAAGCTTATGCTAAGTGAAAGAAGCCAGCCACAAAATACAACATAGCATATGATGCCATGTATATCAAATGGCCAGAACAGGCAGATCTGTAGAAACAGTAGATTAGTGGTTGCCGGGAGCTGAGGTTGGGGTTCAGGGGGAGCGACTACTAATGGGTATATGGTTTCTTTGGGGGATGATAAAATTTTGTAAGATCAATTGTGGTGATAGTTCTATAATTCTATGAAAATGATAACCACTGAACTGTACATGTTAAATGAATTAATTGTATGGTATATGAATAATATCTCAATGAAAGTATTAAAGAAAAATATAAGAAGAAATAATTATCCTGAATTCTACAGAGAGCTGCCTCAATGTGGGGCCAGCAGTTCCCCTGAGGTACTGATCTTGCACCCTGTAGGCACCGCCCAAACTGTCCTCCCTTTTCTGGTCTATATAAATAGATCTTAAAAGTAGAGATAAACAGTAGAGGCAGTTGTCAGAATTGTTGACTGTGATAGTTTTAAAAGACATCTGCAGATTCTTTGACACTCCTCCCATTGAATGGTCAATTTTCTTGAATCTGAGCTGACTTAGTGACTTGCTTGCAATCGGTAGAATGCAGCAGAAGTGACACAGTAGAACTTCCATGACTAAGTCAGAAAAAAAAAGCCGTGGGGCTTCAGCCTAGCTTTCCTTGGCTACTTGCCTTTGTATCCCTGGGCCACTATGTAAAAATTCTGAGGGCTCTATGCTGTGAGAAAGCTCAGGCCATATGGAGAATCCACATGTAGGTGCTCTGGCTCACAGTCCCAGCTTAGATCCCAAGCTATGACCAGAATCAGCTGCTAGACATGTAAGTAAAGATGCCTCCAGAAGATTCCAGCTCCCTGGCACAGTGTTTTCCTTACCTGGACAAAAGCTGTCCCCACTGTACTAGGTTCAAATTCCCAACCCATAGAATCTGTAAACACAATAAAATTGCTGTTTTATGCCACTCAGGTTTGGAGTGCTTTCTCTATAGCAAGAGTAAAAACGATGTATGGTGAAAGGCTATTCCCCAGACTTGAGGCCATGTAAAGGGAAGAAAATCAAAGAGAATTACTCGTAGAGAGGAAAGTATAAAGAAGAGGACACTGGCTTTCTGTTAACCATTCTGATGTCTGCTGATGGATCAAATTCAATAATCTGCTTGTGTTTATCCAAGTAAATAGAGTTGTCAAGGCATAGAAGGTAAGAGGCAACGGATCAGACTGCATTCCCTGTTTTGGTTGGTATTTAAACACCACATCTGGTAATTGGGCTTGAGCCATGTTGTTGGTATCTTTCCCAAGATAGTTGCCAGGCTACTAGTCAAGGTTATTTTAGCAGCTTTGGGAAATGCCCTTATGGCAGGAGCTGGGATTTGAGTTTGGAATAAGTATAGGTGATTGAAGAGTAGAGCCTGAGCCAGACCATTAGGGGATACTCATCGGAACTATTCAGATACAAGCCCAAGAGAGGGACTGCAGCCAATTAATGCAGGTTGTCTATTCAAAATGAATGGAAGAGCATATGTCTGAACAAAGTCCATGATAGCACAGAAACAAATGCAGGAAACCAAAAAGCAATACTAAAGTTACAAGTAGAAAAAATAAAAAGTAACTGGTATAGGGTTTCAAGGCTAAAGACTAAATGGGGACAGGAATACTGTGGTGAATTTCCAGGAGAACTGGTCCTAATGTTATGAGTTCAGATCTTGCTTCCCTTAGTTGTTTGGAGGCTAGTCTCATAAAAAGACCTAAATTGGGTCTGACAAATTCCAGTACAGCTCTAAACAGTAATCGAAACCAAACCAACAGGACTAGGAAGCCAGGGAACAGTGGATCAGGGAATTCCCTAATGATGTAGCCTACAAAAAGACCGCCTTTAAATGCCTGCCGCGCGCGTGTCAGTCAGCACTAGCCAGAGAAGCAGTCATAAGAAAGAAAGGGGAAGGGATTATAACCAGCACCAGCTAAATAAAAAGACCTTTTTGCTTTCTCTCTTCTTCCTCCTTAAGCCAAAGCTCTGGCCTTTGAAGAGATTTGGAGGTAGGGATAGGAGATGTCTACAAGCTGATCTTGCTTCACTCAGCCACTATAAGCGAAGTCCCAGATCAAACACACACTGGGGGAGAAGAGAAGATAGAGTTTGAACTGAAGGTGCCTAAAATGTCATGAAGGGAATAAGCTATGAATAACATCTTAATTACCGGCAGTAATCGCTTACATTCCCCTCAGAGAAAATTCTTCAGTAAACAAGTTACTTGAGTAATATGACTTTATGTCATATAGCCTTGAGTAGCTCTTGTGGAGTACTGGAGTATTCAAAGTGCTAGCTTTGTAGGCTTATCGTGATAATTAACGGCAACATTCTTGAAAAGAGGAAAGAGCAATGCAGAATCTCAGGATGTAACCAGTATTATTGGCGTTCTCATCCTCCCATGGGAAGAAGGGCCAGGAGACTATTTGGGATTTCTAATGTTTAGACAGAATTCTAGTAAACTGCTTTGAGCTGCAAGCTTGAGAGTTGGAGGTTTTCTCGGTCTTTTTACTTACTATCTATGAAAAGATTACCAGTATGTTAACAGAACGTTAAAGTTTACAGATATCCTTAGAACCTACTGGTGTCTCTAGATTCCTGCCTCCCCTTATTAGTGACTGCCAACTTATTTTTATCATTAGGTCTCTGAAAATGCATATACAAACACAGAATGAATATAAAGGGTAAATATCATGTGACAATGAAATCACATAACAGGTTAGCATAAACTACACAGGAAAATTAAAGTAATGATTTTAACTCAAAAAATATTTTGTTGAATTTTTCCAAGAGACTTGATATGTTAAAATGCATAAATGTGAAATATGTGAATTTATCCAGTTTGTGTATTAAAATAGGATAAATAGCCCAAAGTGAAATGTTAAAAAAAAAAGGTCATCTTCAGGGGCACCTGGGTGGCTCAGTCATTAAGCTTCTGCCTTCAGCTCAGGGCGTGATCCCGGCGTTCTGGGATCGAGCCCCCCATCGGGCTCCCTGCTCTGCTGGGAGCCTGCTTCTTCCTCTCCCACTCCCCCTGCTTGTGTTCCCTCTTTCGCTGGCTGTCTCTGTCAAATAAATAAATAAAATCTTTTAAAAAAAAATCATCTTCAGTTTCTAATGAAAATAAGGAAAATACATCAACAATGTGTTTGAAATTTAGAATTTTTATTAAGGTCTGCTGATCTAAGAGGGAAAGTTAGATTATGGATAATTTTCATTAACTTTTTGACTATGAAAATATCTATGGGCTTCTCAAACCATGAAAGATACTAATTTAGTGAAGCACCACATTCCAAAGATAATCTGACTCCGTGTATTCTAGTGCTCATTGGCTTTTTGGACTGGACCATGGGATAATCAGCATGTCAGTCCATGATTCTCTTTCTCTTCTTATTCAGCTTGGTGGTCTTAGGTAAGATAACTACGTGATTGATTCTTGCCTTGGCTCCTTGCTTTTCCCATTGTGTATTTTCTCCAGCAGTCAATGAAAATAGAGGAATATTATGTAGATGGCAGCGAAGTCTCATGATTATATTGCTTCAGTAAAATGTAATATTCATGTGAGAGGGCCTTGAAACATTTATTCTTCTGTGTGGGGGGGTAGGTAGCTAGTGAGTAGGAGGGGAGGTTTCAGACTTTAAAGACATAAAAGAGGGCTTCTGTAATAATAGAGTGTACCTCCTTGTGCTTGGCAAACTGGTTTGAACTTGGATTCATGTTAAGAATCACAATGAAATTTGCCAGACTCAGTTCAGGTTTTTTATCAAACTAGACTCCAAACAACTATGGGAAGCAAGCTCTTCAATACTCTTACCACAGTTCTCTGTCCCCAGTTGGTTCTGAGCCTTGGTGGCCGACACCAGTGAGTTTCCATCCCTTTTTGTTTGTAGGTTCAGTCTTGCTATTGGATTTCTTGCCAAAGCTGTAGATTCAAATGTAAGATAAATATTGTCGCTTTAACATTTAACATAGGGTAGTTTACTGTGCAGCAATAAATAAATGGAATAGATTTCTGTTTTAACCTGGAATTGCAGTGCTTCTGTAACAAAATGTCAAGTATGTGACTTTGGGATGAGGCAGTGAACAAGGTTAAAGAATCTTGAGTACAGTGTTAATTAAAGACTAAGGAGCCTCACATATGCCCAAAGAGAATGACAATAGAGTCCTACTTTCAAGCCAGATCTCAAATACTTTCTACTTAAAAAGATTTTTAAAGATTTTATTTATTTATTTATTTTTTAGAGAGCAAGAGAGAGCATAAGGGAAGGGCAGAGGGAGAGGGAGACAGAGAATTTCAAGCAGACTCTACAGTGAGCACGGAGCCCCATGCAGGGCTTAATCTCACAACCCTGAGATCATGACCTGAGCTGAAACCAGGAGTTGGACGTTCACCAACTGAGCCACCCAGGATCTGCTCTACTTATAAAGTTTTAAGGAATATGAACTCACCTTAAAAAAGAAATCTCAATTCACAAAGAAAGTAACCACCATAAGTATGAGTCAAAACAAACAATGGCAAAATGAGACCAACCAATACAATAAACATTAGAATTATATCTTAATAACTCTAGAGAAATCAAAGGAAAGGCTGAAAATAAGTCAGAAGAGAGTTAATAAACATTATAAAACATGTTTTATAAAAGCCCAATAAGTTCTGTTTCCAGTAGTGGTAGACTAGTTAGTTTGGATCAACTTTCTCACATAGAATAGCAAAAATCTGTACAAATTTTTTTTAAAAAAATTGTTATTCGAAGGCTCTGAAGAACAAGGCAAGAAATAAGGGAAACCCAGAAAGATCAAGTTGAGAATTTGGGATTTTTCTTCCAAGGAACATCTGACAAATATAAAAGAGTTGGTGATGAGGCTACGAAGCTGGACAATGCTTCTGATAGATCCACAGGGCAGGGGAAACAAACATTCAGGTTTAGTTTTCCTATCAAATTCTGTAACCTTTGTGTTGCGAATAACACGTGGACAACATGCCATAAGGAAGTGCTCTGCCTGTCTGAAAGAGGCAAAAATAAGTTCTCTCTTGTTGAAAAATGTATCAAACCAGACTTAAAATTATTTATATGGCTTTTTATATATGATGTCTGCCAATTAAAAAGTATCAAGCATACAAGTAGGCAAGAGAAATATTACTGAAATCAGAAGACACAACAAAAAAACAGAAATAGTTCAGAGGGAAACACAGATAATGGAATACTTGACATTTATTTATTTTTATTTTATTATTATTTTCCTCAGCTTTATTGAGATATAATTGACATATAACATTGTGTAAGTTATGTTTTTTTGTTTTTGTTTTTTTAAAGATTTTATTTATTTAACAGAGAGAGACACAGCAAGAGAGGGAACACAAGCAGGGGGAGTGGCAGAGGGAGAAGCAGGCTTCCCACTGAGCTGGGAGCCCGACACGGAGCTCGATCCCAGGACCCTGGGATCATGACCTGAGCTGAAGGCAGACACCTAATGACTGAGCCACCTGGGCGCCCTGGAAGTTATGTTTTTTAATGACCGTGCTCCATATGTTATGGAAGTAAAGATGAGAATAATAACTTGGGAAGTGAAATGAAAATTATAAAGAGAGCAAGATAAATATCCTTGAACCAAAGGAAACAATAATTGAAAATTTTAAAAAGTAATGTATGTGGTTAACACCAGATTAGAGCTAAAGAAATCATAGGAGAATATTCAAAAAGAAGTATGTTGATAGAGAGAGTGAAAATACAAGGGACTAAATAATGGTCATTTGGGTACAATTGAAAAGTTAAATATACTTCTAATTGAAGTCCCGTAAAGTGGGAAGAGAATGGGAAACAAACAGTATTTTAAAAGGGAAACAGATGAGAAATTTTCAGATGTCATAAAAGACATCAAGTCACAAAGCTCTAACAATTCCAGAAAATAAATACAAGAATCCACACCTTGCACAGCATGTAAAACTACTGAAAGTCAATCATGAAGAGAAAATTCTAGAACAGCAGAGGAAAAAAAACTACCCTATAAGAATAATAATATAACTGACTTTACACAGGAAAAAAATAACAAAGCCAGCAGATAATTACACCATTTAAATCTGTAATTTGCAGTTCTTCCCACCAAGAAAACTTTAGGCCCCAGTGTCTTTGCTGTGAATCTCATAAAAAATTTAGTGTACATAAAGGCAAATTCTTCTAAAAAACGCAAAAATTTCAAGTGAGCGCAATTTAGATGCCAAAACGTATCAATACATTATAAGAAAGGAAATTGCAGATCAAATACGTAGGCTAAAAGTGAAAGGATGGGAAAAAATATTCCATGCAAATAGTAAACAGCAAAAGGCAGGTATGGCTATACTAATATCAGACAAATTAGACTTTAAGACAAAAACCTATTGCAAGAGACAACAAAAGGACATTATATAAGGATAAAAGAGTCAATTGACCAAGGAAATTTAACAATTATAAATATGATACACCAAACATAAGAGTTCCTAAATGAGGCAAAATTTGACAGAATTGAAAAGAGAAATAGACAGCAACCCAGTAATAATAGGAGACCTCAGTACCCCACTTTCAATAATGGATAGAACAGCCAGACAGAAGATCAATAAGGTAACTGAGGACTTAACACTATAGACTAATTGGACATACAAAATAAATAAGATACTCCCTCCAACAACAGTCGAATATACCTACTTCTTAAGAGCACAAGGGACCGTCTACAGGATAGACCATGTGTTAGACAATGAAACTAGTCTCAACAAATTTAAAGAGATTGAAGTTATACAAAGTATCTTTTCTGATCACAATGGCATGAAACTAGAAAACCAAAGGCTGGAAAATCCACATATACGTGGAAATTAAACAACACACTCATCAACAACTACTGAGTCAAAGAATAAGTCACAATGGAAATTCTCAGAACTATCTCGACACAAATGAAAACAAAAATACAACATACCAAAATTTATGGGATGCAATAAAAGTGACGCTAAGAGGAAAGTTTATAGCTGAAAATGTGTACATTTTAAAAGATCTCAAATGAACAAACTAACTTTACATCTCAAAGAACTGGAAAAAGAGCAAACTAAAGCAAAAGCCAGCAGAAGGAAGGAAAAAATAAAGATGAGAGCAGAGATTAATGAAATAGAGAATACAGAAACAATAGAAAAGTATAAACTAGGGTTTTTTTTAAAGACCAACAAAATTAATAAATCTCTACCTAGATTAACTAAGAAAAATGAAGACTCAAATAACTAATATCAAAAATGAAAGAAGAGACATTACAACCAATGCCATAGAAGTAAAAAGGATTCTAGGACAATACTGTAAATAATTACATGTCAATAAATTGGATAACCGAGAAGAAATGGATAAATTCCTAGACACACACAATCTACCAAGACTGAATCATGAAGAAATGAAAAACCTGAACAGATCTATAACTAGTAAGAAGATAGAACGAGTAATCAAATACCTTCCAACACAGAAAAGCCCAAGATTAGATAGTGTCACTGGTGAATGCCACCAAATAGTTTAAGAAAAATTAACATCACTACTTCCCAAACTCTTCCAAAAAATTGAAGAAGAAAAAAAAGTAACACTTCCAAAATCATTTCATGAGGTCAGCAAACAGACCTGAGAATATACTATTTACATGAATAATTTCAAAACCAGGTGATCAATCTGCCATTTAAAAGCGTTCCTACAAGGAAACCACTGACCCAGGTAGTTCTATACTATTTTTGTTGTGGTTTTTAATAAACTTGCAAAACTGGCTCTCAAATTTATGTAGAAGAGCCAACTTCTAAGAATACAGAAGATGTCCCTTAAGAAGAACTTGGTAGGGGGTTATTTTATCAAATGTTAGTTATTATTTTAAAGCAATCATTAATTAGGATAACAGGATGTTCCTGCAGAGATAGCCAAATGGAAGGAAAAAAAAAAAATGCCTCAGAATGAGAACCACCATATAGTGAAAACTTAATTTATGTTAGAACTGAGAAATTTTAATAAATGAAATGGAGTGCCCTAATTAGCCATTGATTGCTTTAACTTTTCAATTGGGAAAGAACTCGCAGGACTCAATCAGTTACATTTACAGCTTTATTAGAGATAAGAGTGACATTACTGCAACAGCAGGTGAAGCAGCGGCACTGAAGGGCCCAGAGATATCAGGAGCAGGCTTTCTTGTCCTCCCACCACTGGGGCTCAGGGGACACACTTTGCCTCCAGATCTGAAACCACTGACACACGTGCAGAGGTAGACCAGCCTTAACCATCAAAACCCCCCAGGCTCCACTGAAATCAGGTAAAAATTTTAAATCCAGTCATTAGTAGTAAACAATACTGACTGGTTATGTCCTACCCTGAAACAGTTCACATACTCATGGTTACAGAATATTATCTTTCTCTAGTTACTGCATTTCCTAGCTTTGGCTAAGAGTCAGTACCAGGCCCCAGGGGTGCCTGGATTAAGTATGTGGTCAAGCTCGTCCTGCTGAGATTAACCCAGCCTATATATGAAGTGTGAAGAATATATTTTCCACAGGGAAAAGCGTCGAAACTAAACCTCTACTGTAATGGCTAAAATCATTTTCTGTTGGATTACAGTTTTAAATATGAAAGCCATATCTGTAATGTCTTAGAAAACAATATAGGAGATCATCTTTATGACCATGGGAAAGACGAAGGCTTTTAAAAGTAAGCACAGAAAGCGTAAAAGAGATTTTAAAAAGGATTGATAATGTTTAATACTTCAAAATTTAAAATTACCTTTTATCTCAGCATCCTTTTTTTTCACCAGGACAAGTGCACTCCTTAATCTCCTACACCTGTTTCATCCAGCCTCCGCCCCAACCCTGGTAACCGTCAGTTTATTCTCTATACTTAAGAGTCTGTTTCTTGGTTTGTCTCTCTCTTTTTTTCTACCTTTGCTCATTTGTTTTGTTTTTAAAAAGAGGAAAATATGTCTCAAATGAGAAAAATTGCAACACATATAACTGATAAATCATTAGTATTCACAATATAAAAACAAAACTAAAATAAGAAAAACGTGAACAATGCAGTAGAAAAACTATATGGGAAAATTATGAACGGATCATTGCAGTGGGGAAATATAAATGAACACCAGATACATTAAAAAAAATGTTTAGCTTCACGAAAAGTCAAGGAAATGGAATTTAGAAAACACAATGAATTATAGTTTTACAGCTAACGAATTCAAAAGAAAATGAGGGAGGGGTGCCTGACCAGCTCAGTCAGTGAAGCAGGAGACTCTTGATCTCAGGGTTGTGGCTTCCAGCCCCTTGTTTGGTGTGGAGATTACTTAAAAAAATAAAATCTTAAAAAAAAAAAGAGAGAGAGAGAGGAAGTGAGGGGAGGGAGGAAGAAAGGAATCGATAGAGGTGGGAAAAGAAAAGCCAGACAATATCAGGCATGAATGAGCATGAAAGTGACACAACTGGAATTTACAACTCTCGGTGAAACTGAAATTGCCATAAACACTGAACTACATACAACCTGGAAGTTCTACTCCTGGATAATTAATTATCCTAGAGAAACTGTTGCACATGTGCTCCAGGAGACATGTAAAATGATGTTCTTAGACACATTGTTCATAATAGAAAAGAATTGGAAACTCTCAAATGCATATCACTTCATCTAAAAGATTAATTGATTTTGGTACATTCATTCAACACGCTATACAGCCAAGCAGTTGAATGAGCTACTGCTAAACACAGCCACACAGTTGAATATCAAACATATAATCCTGAGAGAAAGAAGCAAGTCACAGAAGAATATTCCATTTGTATAAAGTTCAGAAACTGGTACATTTCAACAATGCATTGTGTAGGAATGCATGCATAGAGGCAGCTACTATAAAGAAACGAAAGTTTATGGGGCACCTCCCACTCTTCGGCTCAGGTCATGATCTCAGGGTCTTGGGATCAAGCCCCGCATCTGGCTCTGTGCTGGGTGTGGGGCCGACTTGAGATTCTTTCTTTCCCTCTCCCTTTACCCTTCCCTCCCTCTCTCGCTCTCATTAAAAAAGAAGAAGAAAAAGAAAAAAGAAGAAAGAAACAAAAGTTTATGACCATTTCAACTCACCATTTTTAAAAATACTCCTTAGGGAGGATGTCTGGTAAAACCTTGGTGTTATTCTCACACCTCCTTCTCTCTCCCTATTTTCCCATCTGCTAGCCTGCTACATTTAATCATCAAGTCCGGTTGATTCCACTTCCTGTGCATCTCTAGAATCGATCCACATCTCCTCCTCTTCACTGTTCCTGTCCTAATACAGGCACCCCATTACTTGCCTGTGTGATTCAAGCAACTTCTTAACACGTGTCCCTGCCCAAGGTTCTGCCCCTCTCCTTCCATCCCCGCCATTGCTGCTGCCAGAGCAGTCCTTCTAAAACGCAAACCTGTTCTTATTGCTCCTGTACTGAGTTCTCATCATTCTTAGGATAAATATACACTCCTTGCATGGCTAACAAACTCCTCAATGATTTACCTCTTTATCTCTTTGTTCTTGTTTCTCAGTACCAACTTACCTCTTCATCTCAACTCTTGACTTTTGTATGTCCTGTTCTTCTGATTGAAGGGTTCCCATCTCAAACCCCTCTTGCCTGGCTTATGCTTCTCTCTCCGTCCTGCCTCCAAGTGGATGCCACTTCCTCTGAACTCAAGAAGATTATTTTTGGTGTCGATTTCATAAATGCATGTGCATTATAAACTGTACTTCTCATGTTACAAACTTTTCACATTGCATTTTTCAGGGTTCTTTACAATACTGTGAGTTCTACGAGCAAAGTGATCATTTTTACTTTGCCCCATATTGAATCTCCAGTATTTACAATTATTTAAAATTATGACTGCTGCATAATAAGTATACATCAATTGTTAATAAATAAAATTATTTGGACAGAATATAGGCAGCTTGATTTCCCTTGTTTCTCAAACATGTACATCTGGTATAAATTTCTTAACTTCTTCAGACACCAGTTCCCTGCTCTTTAGATTGACATATCTATGCTTTTCCTAGGTAACGAACTTCCCTTAATAAAATCAGGAGCCAGCCCTCATTTTGTGTGACTCTACAACTTCTGGTTCTGCTGTCCCTGCATTTGAGAGTGTCAAAAACCCTGAACCTTACTCAAGGTTTCTAAAACCCTTACAAATAACTTGAAACAAAATCAATTATTACCCTCACCTTTGTGTGCATCTGTTTTTGAATAGTGTGTGAGCTTTGATCCTGCAACATGTAAAAAATTTGTCTCATCTGGATCCTCAGTAACTTCCTAAATGTTCTACCTTCGTACATTTAGTTCCTTCCCCATTATCTCCATCACAGCCAGAATGTCCTTTTCAGAGTATTTATTCAATTACTTACTCCTGCCGACCATAAGGTCTTTATGCATGATATGTCTCCCAGGCAATGTATTTTACTTCTACTCTTCATGGAAACAACTCTAACATTTCTTTCCATTCTCAATTTTCATGTCCCCTTTTTAGTGATTCCTCACAAAGACAGATATTTCTATTGAATCTCACAACACTGTCTACTCCTATAGCACATGCAGAGCTAACATTTTGAAATTCTTTGTGTGGATGTTTGTTGAATGTTTATTGCTCCGTTCCTGCACCAGATACATACTGCATGCGAGCAGAGGTCACATCTGATTTTACGCTTCATTATAGCTCCAGGACCCTCCAAACTTGCCAGACACATAGTAGACTCTCAGTTTACTTTTGTTTAAAGTTAGGAAAAATGAAAGAAGGAGTAATGGAAGAAAGGAAATAAGTTCTATTTTTTTAGACACTCTTGAGATTATTAGGGACATAAAGCTGAGATAGACAGCCTTTGACCTATTAATCGTCCCAGTAAGAGAGCTGGACACATATCCAAAGTCCCAAGAGGGACAAACCATGAGGGGACTATACCACCAGTACTGGAAAAATGCAGAACTGGGAGTATGGAAATATTGTTACAGGAAATATGGGACCCAGGCATGAAGATCGAATGAGGTTAGTGGCCAAAAGAAGGTCAGCGCTAGAGAAACTGATGCAGACATCAAAGTAAATTCTAAGAGCAGGAACTATTTATTAGTCAGAATCCCTCAAAGAGCAGGGTTATTATGATACTCCCAGATAATGGCTTCTGGCTCTGCTTTCTCACCCACGATCATGGTAGCCTGCTTGAGAGTAGGACTTGCTAATTTCAACAGACTACATTTTTAAATGACTATTTTCCTGTTTGTTCTCCCATGCTTTTCATATTTTGTACCTTTTTACAGTTTGCTATTTAAATGTATTCTTTTAAGAAATGAAAAGTATAAAGATGTTCGAAGAAATGTAGGTCAATTTGGAAAATATTGATAAAGTTGGGAGCTTTCAGTGTGGTTTGATTTCCCGATGGTAAATAACAGTTTTGAGGTCATGGACTAGGCCTTTTGCATTAGGACTTTCTAATATAATTTAACCTTCTCCAAAACTCCTCAAAATAGGTGTTATTTGTGTTTTGCAGATGAGGAAACCAAGGCTCGTAGTCTTAAGAGTTCTGTGGAAATAGTTTTAAGCATGTCAAGAGCAAATTTCATGGTGTTTCCATGGAAATATTAACCTTGAAGCTAAGATCCTCCTGGGGCATGTGGGTGGGGCAGTCGGTTGGGCATGGGACTCTTGGTTTCGGCTCAAGTCGTGAGCCCAGAGTCCTGAGACTGAGTCCGGGTCTGGCTCCACACTCCGCATGGAGCCTGCTTAAGATTTTGTCTCCCTCTCCCTCTGCCCCTCCACTCCCCTGCCCCTCCTCGTGCACATGCACTCTCTCTCAAATAAATAAATCTTAAAAAAAAAAAAAAAAGAAAGAAAGAAAAAGAAAAGAAACTAAGATTGTCCTTTCTTTATAAGAGATTCCTCATACATTTGCTTTCTGGAGTTGAAACTTTAAAAAGCAAAAATACTTTTAAATCCTCCTCCTTTTGTATAGACGAATGAGGGGGTACTAATGTGATATAGAAACTGCATTGGTAAATCTATAGAGATATCCTTCTTTAGGATGGATTTTAAGAGAGCTAGAATCATATTTTTAAACTTTAAAGGAGTGAATTTTTTCAAATGAGATCTTACACAAAACTGTATATAAAAAAAATAGATAAAAGAGGAGCTGCCCTGGCAGAACTGAGAGTGGAGGAGCTTCTTGGATCCCAAACTCCTTTCCAGTCTAGCAGTGGTGCCCTTGGGGCATCTCTAGGAAACCGCAGAGCCCCAACTAACACAGGGTTAGAGCCCGAGCATTCTGAGTCCGCGACAACGACTCAGAAGGGAGCAGAATTGTTATCACTCAATTCTCCTAGCTTGGGTCAGGTGTGCTGGCTTGTAAAGGGCATTGGGCAGGAGTACCAATAGCATCCACTCAACTACACCCCTTGCATGGCTCAAGTCATTTTGCTTCTCATACTAAGTTTGCTATGTTCAGTCGCAATTCAAAATTTTGGGACAAACTAACCTCATGTTTAAAGTATGGCTGAACCTTATTTAAAAATGTATACTTCCCTCGTTCTTTGTCATTATTTTTTCCATACTGCTTCCAGACATAGGTATCCTGGATACTTGTTTAGCTGTCTGAAAAGTAACTGAATCTCAGCTGGTGAATTCCAGTGTGCTGCTTTTCTCCTCTTTAGGGTATTACTTGACCAATGCATCTGGAGAGTTTGGTGTGGAACAGGGGTACTGCTGTTCCCTCTGCATTACTAATACAATTATGACATTCAAAATCATATCTCAACACAGGCATGCATACTGTTTTCTGAAACCCTTTTTTTTTTTTAAAGAAATCTGTACTAATTTCTCACTGCCATTTAAGTCCGTATGGATATCTGTATTTGGCTAATTTAGCACATTTCCCTTTTATTCTTCTTTATGTGGACTTATTTTCTTTCTTATACATCCAGAATTATGGTAAAGAATGGTAACTACTTTTACATCCTAATCTTATATTTACTTAATGATTATGAACTACTGAAGGAAAATTTCCTTTTAAAATTAATTCTTCATTACAGGTGATGATGAAAAGCCCTGTGTGAAAGGTTTTATTTTTGTCAGTATTCAGATCTTACAATAATACTACATGATAATGTTATCTCTATCTCCATTTTGCAGCTGAGATCATTTGTTTAGTGCTTTAATCATATCAATGTGACCTAATCAGTTTTTTTTTAATTTGGTATTTAAATAGACAGGAGATATTAATTCTGGTTTTGGCCCCCTGAAATATCAAAGAAAGGGTTCATTTCTGCCATTATCACATGAAAAAAAATGGATCTTTTTCAACAGATCGATATTGAAGTGATATAATTTGGCTCAGTTAATGAAAGTTCTTAAAGAATGGAGTGCTGTATAATGATGCTGTCCAAAATAAAGGAAGAAGAATCACAGATTACGGGAAGACTCCTAAAGTTTGATTTTAATTCAGAAAAGGCTCCAATATTTATATCAGTTTTCATGAGCTAAGTTTCATAATCATTAGAGTCATACCCGTTTGTGTAGCAATAAGGACACATATGCTGATTAATTTGTAAAATTATGAGATTTTTGCATAATTAGAAATTGACATTTCTAAACAAAATTTTAGATTTTTCCATTTGTGATTAACAAATACCCCGCCAAATATTACCCTATCCTATATTTTTTTCTACATAAGTTATCAAACATCTGTACTCTATAGATATATAACAAAATAAGCTCAGCATTTCATTTACTGTTACTCATCATTCCTAGGTAATGCCATAATGGGATCTAAACAGTCTTTTTCCAATTCAATTGAAGAAACAGTCTCTCTAAAAACTACCAAAAAACATGTGTAGTTAAGTGCAGTTTTGCTCCTTTGATTTGTTTCCAATAGGATATGAGTGAATGTGAGGTTCTATTTTCTAATATTTAGTCCATTCCCACATCAGCAAGGCTTCATTCATTCATGCCTTAGCTCATTCAACCAATATTTATTAAGAACGCACTATGCTAAGGTATTGTGCTAGTCACCAATGCATTATATGATGGACATGATGTATACCTTCATACATCTAGTGGAGGAGATATAAAATTTAACAGGCAAAAAATAAAGTGAAATAAGTCTTATGAAGAGGGAAACTCTAAGTGGTAAGGCTGTACACCACACGAGCACAGGGAGCCTGGGCAAACACTGAATACTTAGGTCACATTCATTAGCTTTTTTTTTTTCCTCCTCTAGCAGATGTGTTGATGCTCTGCCTGTATTCTCTTGTTACTCACAATTCCAGTAAAAGTCTACAGCATGCAACTGGAAGTATTTGCAACCCCTCAGGTGTGTGAGACAGGCCAGAATTCCTGGTGAAATGATGCCCCTAAGTTCAACCCTCAACCAATCACAGATGGGATTTGAAGATAAACATCTAAGCTTCCTTAGCCCTCAGGTGCATCTCTGAGGCACATTTTGCACAGTATCCCAGAGTTCCTCTGTGGGATTGTGCCTTGGTTGCCCACAGGAGTAACGATCAATAACACACCCTTTGTTGGCTTCTTTGCCTTACCTGTGCCATGTCTCCCTTCTGGAACAGATGTTTCCAGAGTCACCTTTTAAATAAACTGCTTGCATTTAAATCCTTGTGTCAGGGTTTGCTCTAGGAAATAGCCAACCTATTATGTCCACACTCCAAAATACACATGCTTCCTGAAAAATTTTTGACTCTTGAGTGCTAGTCAATCTGTATGATGTCTTTTATTTAACCCCTTCAGGTGAAAGAAACAAAGGCCATTAAATTTTACCACCAAAACCATAGGTAAAATACAGGGTTTTGTTTTGTTTTTTTTTTTTGATCCAAGACCACTGATATTTCTATAAAATCATGATAGCCTCTTGCCAGTCAGCCAGTTGATCCCAAGGGAACAAATATGTCATATGAAAGCATTTCTAATTATCTGAGAAATAATTTCTCAGCTACATTATTGAAATTGAAACATTAATCTTAAGTACCAAAAGGCAGGAATCTGGCCATTATTCTTTTTTTTTTTTTTTTAAGATTGTATTTATTCATTTGACAGAGAGAGACAGCCAGCGAGAGAGGGAACACAAGCAGGGGGAGTGGGAGAGGAAGAAGCAGGATCCTAGCGGAGGAGCCAGATGTGGTACTCGATCCCAGAACGCCAGGATCACGCCCTGAGCTGAAGGCAGACGCTTAACAACTGCGCCACCCAGGCGCCCCTGGCCATTATTCCTGGACAAGCCATATTTATTTAGCCATATAAGTAACTTGATGTCTGAATCCTTATGTAGAACATTGCCATGCAGAGTAAAAACTTAAGATTTCAAATTTCAAGACCTAATTCTTACAATCAAAAGCATACATAAGGGAATGATAAACATGTACATTACTAGGTTATTATTTAGAATAGTACTAATGACAATCGCAAGCATATAACTAACTTTCTTTAATCAATCTTTGGCATGTCAGACTATACAGAAATTACCAGAATAAAAGAAAAGGACTTAGCGCAACTTTTACTGCCACATATTTTGGGTTAGTAGTAAAAGCAGATTTGAGATATACTCTTCAGGGACAGAAAATACAGCTTTTTAATGTATCTTTCTGGTATTGAAATGAGCCTTTGATCATTTGTAGAAATTGCAGGTAACTGTATCTTAAACCACTTGAAGTATAACTGAAAACTGATATTTGTCTGTTGTTTAGTATAGAAGATAGGTTTTTATATTCCTTCTCTTCAAATAGTTTGCTCAATATCCACTTTATGTAATAATGCTTTTTGTAAAATTTTTCGATAAATAAATTTGTTAGGACGGTACTGAGTGCTTTTAGTTGATGTGAAGAACAAATTAAATATACAATAAATGCATCAAGTAATTGATAAAATGATAATTTCTTTATAGCTTCAAATATTTATTTATATTCTGCTTTGTTCCAAAAAGAGGTACTTGATAAAAATACCTGTACTGAAAAAAGTTTAAAATATATATATTTCAGATACCAAGCCAAAGGAAAATAACAGAGAAAGAATAGAGTCAAAAGTAAAATTAACCCACTAAGAAATATATAAATGTAGATGACCATAGACTTTATGGAGGATTCCAAATTTGTTGCTGAGAATACTTTGCTTGTATGTTTCATTCAGTCCTGCAGTGCAATTCTGTATCCTTTTATACTCGAGCTCTACCTCTTCCGTGGACTTCTTCTGCAAGCTTCCTAGCCCTCTGGTTTCCTTGAATTCCACAATGGGTATACTCAGTAGGAGAGTGTAGAGAAGCAAGAGAATGAGGTCAGGGTATTAATTTCTTTTGCTCTTACCTGTGCAATCACCTCAGCCTGGTTATGTTCTTCAAAGGTAAATCACTGTTTCTTTGAAGGAAGCCTTCCCCTCTGTATACAATAGATTTCGAGTTCTGATCATCACGTTATTCCTCATAACTTCAGGCCTGCAATTGGTAAAATCCTTGCTGTTACAATCACAGGATCCCTGTGCCATCCCTAACGGCTTCCTTACAGGCTGCTTACATCTTTGCAAATAGTCCCTTCATTAGACTCTAAAATTTTCTATCCTGAGCATGACATTTATTTTCCTTTGAGACATCAGTTATACAACCCCAGCTTCTAAAATGAAGGAATGATCTAGAGAAGAATCAAGGCGTGCAGTGTTTATCAGGTTCAAAACAATAACAATTTAAAAATCTATTTTAGTAAATATAAATCTTCCTAAAGAGAAGTTCATAGCAAATGCATTATCATAGGTACAGATAGAGTTAGCTTTGCATGATAAATGTATATCTTCAATAGCAATTCAACAATAGGTTAAAAAGTAAATGGCTCATTTTTAAAAACATCCTTCATGTAACTAATATTATTCTGAACATACGGATTTTAAGTGATTTTTTTTAAAGATTTTATTTATTTATTTATTTGACATAAAGAACACGAGTGAGAGAGAGAGCATAAGCAGGGGGAGCTGCAGAGGGAGAGGGAGAAGCAGGTGTGGGGCTCAATCCCAGGACCCTGGGATCATGAGCCGAAGGCAGATACTCAACCAACTGAGCCACCCTGGCGTCCCAGATCTTAAGTGATTTAATCCGAAAGGAAATTTTATTTTGTTTCCTACTGCCCCTTAAATGCCCCTTCATAGGACTGGATTTCCCATGCCTCGGATGTAATTTATGGGAAATATCATAATGCTGTGGTTTAATCTCGCTAGTCATTAAGATATTTATTCCAATGTAATGACCAAAATGTTTTTTAATGCAGTCCTACAATGAGAATGTAAGGTCTTTTTTTTTCCCCCTGGCCTTTCACTTCTACCTGTCCTTCTACATCTTTCCTATTATGATTTATGCCCCTTTCTAGGTGGAACAGATGAAGTGATAAGTATTAGAAGAGGTGAGATGATATAAAGAGAGCAGTCAAATTCTTATTTCATTGGTACTGTGGTGGCACTTCAGTGCTCTGAAGCTGAAAAGTGTTTAGAGTTGGCCATTCGTTTCAGGGAGTGCTTCTATATGTTCTTCAGATTCTTTCCTTCATTCCCAACCTGGGAATGGTCCCAGAGTTTCCTTGCCTATCTTTTCCTTGACAAAGAAAAATTATTTTCTAGTCCAGCTAAATATTACCACTTCTTTATATCCTAAGCATCTGGTACTTTCTAGCTCATTAATTAATGGAGTCTTATTTGCTTCAGTAAGAGAACCTTTAGATGGGATGTTTGACAAGTCCATGAGTGTTCTTTCACACATAGCCCCAAAGAAAACATTCACACATTCAAATGTCTTAGAAGCACTGTGAGAAGTGCAGTTAGATACTAACACACAATCCTCAGTTCTAGTACTGAAGACCACTTCAGGCTGCTTCTTGTCTTTTATATGTTTCTGTACAATGGGTCAGATCCCCAGATTGCGTTCCCTCTACCATCCTTAAACTAAAAGAAGAACACCTGCAGGTGACACATACTCAATCCTCTAAGTGGACTCTTTAAAAGTTCATATCACTTGGGGTGCCTGGCGGCTCAATCAGTTAAGACTTCAACTCTTGATCTCAGCTCAGGTCTTAATCTCAAGGTTATGAGTTCAAGCCCCATGTTGGGCTCCATGCTGGGCATGGAACAGACTTTTTAAAAAGAAAAGAAATAAATTTCCTCTCTCGTGACTTGAGACTGAGGAGAAAGCACCAACAAGCCCTTTTTTGGACGACACAATACTCTGTTATAGCGCACAGTTGCTCTCTTCAAAGAAGTCTTTCCTGATCACCTACTTCCAACAATTTTGTGCCTTCAGTATCAGGGATCTCATATCTCTTTCTGTAATATACCTCAACCAGTACTTCACTTTGATAGCTTATTATAAGCCCTAATGGTCTATTGTATGAGGATAATTCCGTAAATCTACTTTATATGAGCCCAAATAATGTCATCTTTCCATCACAAAATCTACAAACCTACTTGCATCCTTACCCATTGGACTCACTTTCCTTCATCTTTTAATGGAAAATATGTATCTATATGGGAGAAAGATAAACCCCTCCATTTGTCCCCTGTGACCCTTGCCTCTCCAGGACTCTGGACTTAGGATGATCTCTTCCCTGTCCTATACCTTCAGTATGCTTTTAGAAAGCAACATGTGGTAAAGACTACATCATTTCTGTCTGCATTCAAAGATAATCTAGTTAACTCCCATCCTGAAAGTACTCTTTATAACTTGTTATCCCCTGCTGGAGCTGGAAGAGTCATCCAGTAATTCACACTGCTCTTTTCCAAGATCTCCACCAGTCAAGAGATAAAATACAAAGTATAAGGCATATTAAATCAACTTTCCTCAACTGTTATGTCGGTCCTTTTTATATCAACATTAGAGGAACTTAAATATGTGCATGTGATAGCAGGGATAAGTCTTTCCATTGCACTAAAATCTGTGGTAGCAAAAAAGAAAATGGTTATGATCTAATGTTCACCACTAAGAAAATTAAACAAGATACTAACTCATAATGCATCCTCACTTTGAATGCTACGCATCAATTAAAGTTGATGACAGACGCATACATGCTGATTTAGAAAGATCTCCAATATGCAGTTCAATATGCAGTTAAGATAAAAAAGCAAGCTGCAAAATAACATGTATATTATGCTACAGTTTATGCAAATACATTGCAAAATATCACTATGCTTTTCTATTTGGATGCACATAGATGTATAGAGAGTTTCTGTGAGCATAACCACTGGAGAGGAAACAGCACTGGATTCGGGAATGTGATAGATTGCAAATGGCCACAAATCCTTTACAACTCCTCTGATTAAGAGGTAGAGTATATTTCTCTACTCAAAGAATCTGGATTGGCCTTGGGACTTGCATTCTCACATTGTTCATGTTCTTAGGCTAGGTTTCAAAAGGCCTCGCAGCTTCTGTTCTAGCTCTCTTGAAACCCCAAGACGACCTATGTGAGGATTGAAAGGTCATCTGGAAAGAGAGGCCTAACCTTCCCTGCCATCCCCCCATCCCAGTCACCACAAGCATCCCAGCCATCCGCACCACCCCAATCCTCCCAGCCATCCCAACTGAGGTACATTCATGTGAGTGAACCCAAATGATGCCAAGTAGAGCAGAAATCAGACTTAACAACTGATTCCAGCCAAAATTACTGACCCACAGAAAAAGGAGAAAATAAATGTCTTTTTTTTAATGCAGAAAGGAAGATAATGCAGGATTATTCTTCAAAAAGCATCTTATTTTCATGTGTAATTTAAAAAAAAATTTTTAAGATTGTATTTATTTATTTTTCAGAGAGAGAGCACAGGCAGGGGGAGCTGCAGGCAGAGGGAGAAGCAGGGTCCCTGCTGAGCAAGGAGCCCAACGCTGGCCTCTATTCCAGGACCCTGGGATGGGACCTGAGCTGAAGGCAAATGCTTAACTGACTGAGCCACCCAGGTGTCCCACATTTTTATGTAAGTATTTTCTTAATAATTTCTACGTGTTTAGATCAGAATGTATACAAGTATAGCTGTTCTATAATGATAAGAATTTAAGAATTTTCAGTCCAAAGAAAAATACCTCAACCTTTGTAGATCCCAGACTCTCTCCCTAAATAGATGCACCTAAAATTTCCATATAAGTACACTTGACTTAATAGTCCAATTAACTGAACAGACCAATAGAGAAAAAAAAGTTACCATTCACAGACTATTCAAAATTACTAAATGACCAATAATCGTACATAAACTGTGATAAAATACTAATCATCCAATCAATGCATACTGAATTAAGAAGGAAATACAGTATGTCAACTATGAAACTGGTCATCAAAATTAATACTATTATCCCCAGGAGTCCAGTTTATTGGCAAATGGGCCCTTTTTGATACAACTGATAAGAGAGCACATTGATACAAATTTGCTTGAGACAAATATTCAGAAATCTTAAAGTGTACAGACCCCTTGACTATTAATAATTTATTTGAAGGTAATTATCATACTTGTGTGCAAAGATTGATATATAAGGAATTTCATGGCTGAGGTATTTTTTTATGGCTGTAGTATTTAAAATGGTAAGTGTTGGGAAAATGTTAATAATCAAAAGGTAACTGGCAATCTGATGCAATAATATATGACCATTAAAACTAAGATGTAGAAAATGGTGCTTAATGATATTGTAAAACAATTGCACTATTAAGGGGTGGGGGACAAAGAAGAAGGCTGCAAGGCAGTGTGGTCTCACTTAGGGTAAACTCATGTGCTTATGTGTGTGTGTGTGTGTCTGTGTGTGTATGTGTTTATGTTTGTTTATGTAACTATAGATAAAAAAGCATACCCACAAGTTAAGGAAGTTAAGTGTAATTAAGATAGTTGATTTTTGGAGGGGGGAATCATACTATTTTCCATATATATGTGAAATATACTCCTTTTTGTAAATTGATTTAAAAGGCTGTTATCATTTCTTTAAAATTTTATTGTTGTTGACAAACCTACGTGAACACATCATAATCCCGAAGTCCTTGGTTTACCTTAGGGTTCACTCTTGGTGTTATACATTCTATAGGTTTGGACAAATGTATAATGACATGTGTCCATCATTATAATGCTATACAGCATTTTCACTGTCTTAAAAATCAACTGTGCTCCACTTATTCATCCCTCTGCCAGCCACACATGTCAACAACTCATCTTATTATTGTCTCTGTAGTTTTGCCTTTCCCAGAATGTCATAGAGTTGGAATCATACACTATATATCCTTTTCAGATTGGCCTCTTTCACTTAGTAATATGCATTTAAGTTTCCTTTGGCTTGCTAGCTCATTTCTTGTTAACACTGCATAATATTTCATCATGTGAATATGCCATAGTTTATTTATCCATTTACTTACTGAAGGACATCTTGATTGCTTCCAAGTTTTGGCAATTATAAATTAAGCCACTATAGGGGCACCTGGCTGGTTCAATTGGTAGAGCATGTGACTCTTGATCTCAGGGTTGTGAATTTGAGCCCCACATTGGGTGTAGAGATTACTTAAAAATGAAACCAAAAAAATAAATTAAGCTACTATATACACCTGCATGTGGACACAGTTTTCAAATCCTTCCGGTAAATACCAAAGAAGGTGATTACTGGGGATCATGTGGTAACAGTATGTTTAGCTTTGTAAGACACTACCAAACTTGTTGTTTGGGTGAAGTGGTGACTTTGAAGCTTCTTACATGCCAAAGTGGAAACCGGAAGTCTTACCACCCTTTAATACTCATATAAGCAAAGCAGCCAATAAAAATCACACAGTCCAACTGTTGTTTACTAGAATTCTGAAGAAAAGACTCTAGTTCTTATAACCTTACTTTCTTTCCATAACTTTATGGCTATCATTTCCCTTGGATGTAATGTTTAAAATTAGTAAAAGTCAATTGTCTATTGTACTCATAATATAGGCCTGTATAATTCTTGCAAATTCTTCCAAACTCTATGTAAAATTTCTTCAGGGAAGCCTGGGTTTATTTGATCCATATTCCACATGAAGGACAGAAAAAGGTTAGGCATTTCTCCTCATTGTTTCCTAACTACTTACAGAGAAAAATTTCAGAAGCAGTACAAAGTTGTTTGTACCTTCTGCTGATTTTCCTTTGATCCTGAGTGGACACTAGTATGGGTTAAAAAGAAGTCAACATCAATACCTGGATAACGCTGTATGAGGACTTCCTAAGGAATATATTTGAGTTTATCTCCTCATGTGACAGAGTAGAGTAATACTAAATTCATTTTAGATATTCATATATTTAAGGTAGATATTTAAGCATTTAAAACAGTCTAGCAATTACTCTTTATGAGTGAGTGTGTGTGTGTGTGTGTGTGTGTGTGTGTTGGTCTACAACACAAGTTTTAAACTATAGTAAATTTTATATTTTCCTTCTCACTGCCCTTTGTAATGTGTGAACTTTTGTATAATCTTGACTTCCATGTAGACGTTGTAAAATCTTCCATGTAACATTTGCTATTTCACTGGGCAAGAAACTCCCAAGATTTTGCATTTAATTTTGGGACACGGAAGGGAACTATTTAGTTTCAGGTTGTTAAAATTTTATACTTAACTCCAAAATGCAACAGACCAATAACTTTTATAAGAAAATAAAAATATTGTTCTGAGTAAATGGATTAGAAATCCTTTTGTTCACTATAATTGCAAAATATTTTTTTAGTGTTTTCTAAATTAGATTTACTAAGAAAGTAATATAGTTGAACAAATTAGAAATAAGCCCTAACTGTAATGAGTTGACCATTAAGAATAACAAAGCTATTAAGAATCAACCCAAAGAGGGTTCTGGGAAGATGGCAGAGTAGGGTGCGTGAGGAATCCATCTCCCCACCTAGTCAACAACTGTACAGCAGAATCTGCTTGATAAAACTATTTTGGAACTCTAGAGTCTGTTGAAGGCTTGCAACTTCCAGGGGAAGACTTGGATGATAAATAGCTAATTTTGGTCAATTTCAGCCTTTAGTTCCTTGGCAGCTACCCAGCCCCAGCCCCTAGCCATGTGGCAGGCAGCTATGCACGTGTTCATGGAGCTTGTAGTAGTCAGGGTAGGAAAAAAGGACCCTGTTCTCCAAATCAAAAGATACTACCCACAGACTAAAAAGACAACCCACGGAATGGGAGAAAATATATGTGAATCAAATATCTGATAAGAGATTAGTCTCCAGAAAATGTAGAGAATTCTTAAAACTCAACAACAAATCTGCAAAGTACCCAGTTCAAAAATGGGCAAAGGACGTGAATAGATGTTTCTCCGAAGATATATGAATGGCCAGTACACACATGCAAAGATGTTCAAAATCACTTAGCATTAGGGAAAGGCAAATCAAAACCGCAGTGAGATACTACCTCACACCCCTTAGAACGGCCACTATCAATCAAAAACAAAAGCCAAAACTAAAAACAAAAAACAGAAAAGGTGAGGATGTGAAGAAATCGGAACCCTTGTGCACTGTTGGTGGGAATGTAAAGTGGTAAAGCCAGTATGGAAAACAGTATGGCACTTCTTCAAAAAATTAAAAATAGAATTATCATATGATCTAACAATTCTACTTCTGAGTATATACCAACAAGAATTGAAAGCAGGGACTCAGAGTTATTTGTACACCCTTGCTCATAGTAGCATTACTCAGAATACCTAAAACATGGAAACAACTCAAATGTCATTGACAGATGAATGGATAAGCAAATTGTAGTATATACATACAATGGGATATTATTTAACCTTAAAAAGGAAGAAAATTCAAAGTGAAAGAAGCCAGTCACAAAAAGACAACATATGATTCCGCTTATATGAGATACAAAGCGGTCACAGTCATAAAGACAGAAAGTATAATGGTGGTTGCCAGGGATGGGGAGGGAGAATGAGGAGTTATTGTTTAATCAGTATAGAGTTTCAGATTTACAAGATGAATGGAAGCTAAACTCTTGAGGCCCACGCTTTTTAAGACCAGAAATTGTCAGTGAGGATTGGTATTAAACTACTTTCAGTGAACTGGGATCCAAAAGACTGAACTGTGGTGTGGAACGAAGCCACTTTCCCTGCCTGAATCCAGGGCCGGTGCTGTGAATTCCAGCAGCTAGTAGCTTGCTTGTGAAAAGGGAGGGAAAAAAAAACTATAATGGGAAAATCGACAAACGTAACTACCTCAAAATTAAATATTCTGTTAAAGAAAAAAAATGACATAAAAAGTTAAAAGACAAAGATAGCCTGGGGAAAGTTATTTGAACATACATCAAACACAGTACCAGAGCTCCGGATATATAACAAACTGTTGCCAATAAGACAGAGGCAAACAATTCAATAGAAAATTGGATACAGGATTGGAACAGGCGTTTCACAGAAGGCAAAACCCCAATGGCCTGTAAATATATGGAAACTGTTTAAACCACACAAATATTGAAGGATTGGAGGAGAAGTGTCTTCTTTGCTCTCATTGCTGGTTCTTAAACTGTTTTTCTTCCTCCTCCCTCAAAACTCCAGATCTTCTGAAATTTGTGCTCTTGAGTCTTCCTGAGCTGATGCTCCTCTCAGTGCTCTGATCTACCAGCTAGCAATGTCACGTCTCATTTACCATTGTGTGCAGCAGATAGCTTATTCTATTCCTTTCTACCACTTCTCATGTCATAATGTACTTGAACAGCTCAGGATCTGTAAGGATGATCTCTCCCTTACTTTGTCTTCACAGTTCCTGAACAACCTGCTGCAATTCTCACTCCCTCCATCAAGCTCAATCTCTGCCTCCCGTGCCCTTAGTATTCCGAATGGTCGCACTGCTGCGCAGTCTCTGCCGCAGCCTTCCCACGCTCTAACCAAGATTCCCTACCTTTTCCGTTTATCTAGTCTGCAATTTTATCTTCTGTAATTTTTCAAGCTCACTGAGACCTCCAGTTTGGTATATCATGTATTTTTATTACATATTAACCTCATGGCTTTACACATATTTCCTTCCTTCATAATCCAGCTTGGATGTTGTGTTCCAAAACTGTAGTGACTCATTTCAAGTCCATCCTTCTCTCCCTCCATAGTACACAACTGGCAAAGGTTCAATCTCACCATAACGAGGTATTTTTCTTCTCATTGGTTTTCCCTAAGCAGATTAAGGCTGATTGGAGAAGAGTGCGCATTATAGTGAATCTATTCACCATTAAATTAGTAAGGCGCCCTCTGCTGGTCAGAATTTCCTCAACGTTTCTTCGGTATATATACTCACATTTTCAGTCTTCCAGATTATTTCATAGAGTACTTATGTTTCAAACCCTGTGTATGTCTTCCCTCTAAAACTGTACTGAAAGAAAAAAATTATGGAAGAAAAATAAGCCAGTAATTTCCTCATGTCTCACCAACAATATTACCAAATCATCTGTATTTTTTTGTATTCACCGCCTCTTCTCATGTTGTAAATGAAATAAATTGTATGCATCAAAGCCAGTTCCCCTAGGTCCTGCCCTCTCTCAGCATCTCAAAGACTTAATTTCTAAGTTATCATATTCTCTCTCTTGTATCATCAATTTATCTCGCTCTACTGGGTCATTCCCATGAGCATACAAATCTATTTTTCTCAAAGAAACATTTCTTAATTAGCTAAAAATGTAAAACAACTTCAGTTTTTAAAATGAAAAAGTGAAATAAATTTATACATAATATGACTTACTTGTAAGGTATTTTTAAAAATGAAATAGTTCTGTGAGTGCTAATATAGAATGTTCCCAAGAAATTCTCACACACACACACACACACACACATACACATACATATATACTTCTGTTTGTACACGCATTTAAGGCCTTATGCATTTGTGCATGAAATTTCTGGGAGTTACATACCATATTTTCATAATAGTTACTCCTAGAAAGAAAAGCGAGATTTGATTATGGAAGTAACATTTATAACTTTTTTAATTTTATATATCTCTGTATTATTTGCAGAAGTGTAATTTTGTAACCTAATCTGGCAGTATGTAAGTAACAGAATAGAAAGGATATTTTAGTTACATATTCAAATTGTTATTACTGCAATAATAGACCAAGCTTCAGAGGAAGATAAAGGCAGATTAACATTCATTGAGCTCCCACTAACTCCTGTGCTTGACTTTCACATATAGCATCTTATTTATTCACTTAATTTTTATGTGTAGCAAGTAATATAATGCCTTTGACAGAAAGAATAATTCAGTGCTCCTGTCTGGTTTGTGGAAGGTGATGGTGAGCTCAATGTTTAAAAAGATGTTAAGACTTTTTCCCTTCTCCTCAATTTAAGGTTGATACATGTTGGAAATAAACAGCAAAGTTTCTCCTAATTATTTTATAGGAAGACCCAACAGATCAGAAAGAGTAACATATTCTAAGGGCTAAATACATATTTGTTTAATTAATCAGTAGATGAATCTTGATCAATTCACTTTTTGCTTATATAAGAAAATAAACACAAAATCAGTAGTGAGTCACCTGATTATAATTCACCATGATATTTATCAGGTCTTTTATGAAATAAAGACTGCGTACAATTACAGAAACCTCCAATTTATTGTTTTTTCAATCTTTCAAGATTGAAAAAATAGTAAGTTCCCAATTATAACCATAGTTGTATTGGTGTGGTCTTCTCTGTGATTAGGCAATTCATTATTATTCTATTAATTAGTGTAGTGATTTTTAACCTTGGTTGCACATTAGAATCACTTGGGGAGCTTTTAAAAATCTCATGCCCAGGAAGCTGAACTCCAAACCAATTACCTCAGAATCTCTGGGGGTGCGACCCAGGCATCAGTCCTTATAAAAGCTTCCCAGGTTGATTACAATGTGCAGCAAGTTTGAGAAGCACTAATATAAAGGAAGTCACATGGTTTGCCCTCATAACAGGAGTCGAGAATTCTTTCATCAAAGCTACTATATCTCTGAAAACTGTGGCATGCAAAGTAAGCAGAAATATCGCTTTTTCTTTTCCTTTTCGAAAAAAGTTATCATTTTAAATGTAGAACAGAAATGAAACAGAAGGTTCACCTATTAAAACGTAATTCTGTATCTTCATTTAGGCACACAGCCTTAGAGGGTGTTAGTAAATGGTATTTATTTGGGAAAGGTTGGCATCTTATAAGTAGCTTCGGCTGAAGTTGGGATTTGCCCAGGGCAATAGTACAATTAATGAAGACAGAGAAGTGCTAAATCACAAGCCCAGTGATTTGTGTTTTGATTGACTTCACGGAATTGTGAGAGTTACATTTTAAGTCTGATCCTCACAGGCTTTCTATAATCAATTACAGCCTAAAATAATCATTTCTGCTTATTAAATCTGAACTTGTGAATGCAAATACATGTATGTGAATACAGATTAGAATTTGAAGATAAATGGAAACTAATGCTTCCTGTATATTTGATTTCTCCTTCCAGCAGAAAGAGTAACTCAATTGCATGTTTAATTTTCCTTCATTAATTGTACATTATACTTTTAGATGTTCCTTTAATATCTATGACTCAGGATGTTGTATGTTATTATTCTACACAAGCATAATATTCTTAGGAGATTTTGCATGATTTCCTGAGGCATCAGAATAAATTTTTCAGAGTGATATTTTTTTCATGTAGTTTCCAATTCGTAACACTTCAGAATTCATAAAATTATATTCATAACTTAAATTGTGTACTTAATTTGTTAATTGTATCTATTCTATTCAACAAATATTTTTGATAACAAACCATATCTCATTATTATGGTCATGCTGGGGTCTATATAAGAAAAAATATACCAATAGTCTTGCTCTAAAGGTAATCAAATATTTTAAGAGCCAACATATGATATGCATGAGAACAAAGAAATATTTTAAAAATTAAATATGATCACATGGGAATATACTATACTCACATAGGAAAATGGATAGCAGTTAAAAATTTTAATTCAGTTATCCTATGGCTAGGGCTTGTGTTGGCTTTGAGCTTACTTACATCAACAAGAAAAAATGACCAATGTCTTCATAGACCTTGCTGACGTGTGTGTGTGTGTGTGTGTGTGTGTGTACACAATTACTGTATAAGTGTATTCATTGAAACTTGATCATAGAGTAAGTACATGAAGAGCACACACTGGAAGACTATTTTCCAGGAGGAGCTCACTTCAACCTGTGGGAGAGCCTGGGAAAACTAAGACCAATTGAAGCTGCTGTACAGTATTTGTGGCAAAGATGTCAAATGGAGGTATCAAAGAGATTGCCTGATAGAGACAAGGTGACCGAGGTAAGGCTGAAGAGAGAGTGACAACGCTAAGCCAAAGCAGATTACATATTACATCAGGTCTGCATGAAGGCCTTGCACAGTGACATTTTCACTGACAAAACATTGGTGCCTGAGTTGGCTACTGAATGGGAGGAGCTTCAGATACATTCAGGTCCCACCATGACCTCTCTTTATAGGAAAGCACTCTTGGTTCACTGGAGCACACTTCCACTCCTGCCCACCACAGGTTAGCATGTCTGCATGGAGAGGGGTCAAGCAGCATCAAGTACTCAAGTTGTGCCTACTCTGGTACTCAGGGGCTGCTAGATGCGGTAAAGTCTTCCCTATACCAAAAAAGCTAGATAAGTATGGGCTATACTCCCTGGGAGACATTCCCACTGCTCTGAATTTGAACTCCGGGAAATTTTCCCATTCCAAAACACATGGGTCTCCTCCCACCACCGAAGTTTACAGCTCCCTCCAAGAATGTAATTACCTAGCAAAGGTCTTGAAGTGGTTGGGGGAGAAAGTTATGGCAAAGAAAGGCCCTTGATCATCATTACATTGAGGACAGTTTTAACTAATGATCCCTCTGGCTGGGTCTCAAATTTTGAAAGGGCTGATAGGCACTTTGAAGGTTTCAGATCTTGTTCTACAACCCCAATAGGTAGTCTTTGAAGAATTTAAAATATCGGCATGCCATGATTGATTTTGCCTTACAATAAAATATAATTCTAGCTCCAGTATAAAGTATTAATTAGAGGTTCTAATTTAAGATGTCATGTAAGAATATACTGCTTTCTCCTACTTCAAAAGCATAGAAAAAACAGAAATTTTATTAATCATAACCAAGACACACTATGAAAAGGAAACAATGAGGAAACCCTGAAAGATGAAAAGCAGAAAGGAATATTTCACATACCATGAAGGAATAGATTAACCTGAAGGAACTTCTGCTGAAAAGTATCTAGAAATTTTGAGTAAAATATTCAACAAAGTCTTAAGTGCAGAACAAAATTTACAATAAATTAAGAGGGAATCCCCACAGATGAAAAAAAAAAAAAAAGAGGCATAGGAAATGAGTGGTGTTAAAGGTAGACTGAGGCACTTTAAATTTTATGAGTTTATTTGAACATTCATTGATTGAAGTGGAACAGCACCAAATCGAAAGTGGTTAGGAGCACTCCACCAACAAGAACTAGAGGAGAGGTTTTTTGTTTTTGTTTTTTAAAAGACTTTATTTATTCATTTGACAGAGAGAGAGACAGCCAGCAAGAAAGGGAACACAGGCAGGGGGAGTGGGAGTGGAAGAAGCAGGCTCCCAGCGGAGGAGCCTGATGTGGGGCTCGATCCCAGGACTCCAGGATCACGCCCTGAGCCGAAGGCAGACGCTTAATGACTGAGCCACCCAGGCGCCCCTAGAGGAGAGGTTTTTAATAGAGAAGACATGTAAGCAAAACAAGGAAATTGCTTGACTGACTGTAGCTTATGCAGTTGCCTTATTTGGGAAAGCCTAGCTGGCTGTTTGTGATTGGTTGTTCTTAAGTTTCATTTTCTAAGATTCGAATGTATTGACTCTGGCCTAGGTTTTGGTTTGCTCACTTAGGCTACCAAGACACTAGGGCCACTCAATCTAATGGAGTCCTTGATTAAATACTTTCACAGTGGTAAATGGGTGCAGAATATTTGATTCTCCGAAAATAATTTTCGGCTTCATGAACCAAAATGCTCAGGCCATAATGGCTATAAAGGAATAGAATTCAAAATAAAGGCATACATGAAACCCCTGAAAAGGTTGTCCAAGAAAAGACTCCACCTTCAACAGAATATAAGGGGGAGAAGAGGAGATAAACTGCTGGCAAACAAAGGGAGATGAACCAAAATTTGCACTTAGTAACCTGGACTTTGGGTAAGAAAGCATACATTGATATTTGAACCACATTCTTGCCTTGATGAAGTTTGGAACTTTAATTTAGACTGCTTGCATTGGCTAAATACCGGAAGCTGAAAATGTAACAAAACCTGGTACAGGACTGTTAATAAACTTGGGTGCATCTAAGAGTAGCAAATATAACAATCCTCAGGAAAATGTACTTTCAAACCAAACCTCAAAGGATTCTCCCTATTAAACCCCTGCTGAACAGAAGCTCACAATCTAAAATTAGAAAACACAGTAGGAATCCATCACTATAGGCCAACATCAACAGAATTAGGAGAAAGCAGAATTAGAGCTCTGGGTTATTCAGATAGTAGAATTATTGATTATAAGTGATAAACTGAATATGTTTCACATGATTGCATAAAGCAGAAAGGATAAGATTTTAAGAAAAATTATAAATCAAAGCAGATTTTAAAAAGAGAAATGATCAAGCAATAATAGCAGAGGTCTCAAATTAGCAGGAAAAAAAAATTGGTAGGTATCTTCATATTGAAAAGATCCCCTGAATGCAGAATAGACTGAGTAACTATAATAAATATATGAAAAATAACAACTATTCCTCAAACCTAGACATGACATATATTCAGAAAAGTGAGAATAAAGAGAGGATTCCTAAAAAACTTCTAGAAAGGGAAACAAGTAGCTTATATTCACGAAGGAGTATATGTCAAGTAACCAGCAAAATATCTCAGGAATACTGAATGTTAAAATAACATGGATTGGTTTTCAAAGTCTGAAAGAGAGTAACTTTGGCCTTATAATCTTACACTTAGGTAAACCATCACCAAGCAAGAAAGATAAAAACAATTTCAGCTATAGAAGGTCTCAGAAAGTGTCTCTCTCACAGATCCATTCTGAAAGAATTATTAGAGAATTTACTCCAAGAAGAAGGAAGAAAAAGGAGGCAAAAATGGGACGATATAGTCATAATAAGCAAAGAAATAAGATGCACTTACTGTTAAATTGCAAAGGCTATGGTTTTAAATGCATGGATTAAAAAACAAGATTGAAAATAAAGTTTCCATTTCAAGAGGCATGAAAAGGTATTAATGCAAAATTTAATTAATGAGAGAACATAAAAGACTTAGTAAGAAAGATCGCATTGATCACTAAAACTGAAAGTAAAGTCATTTTTAAAATTGTGACTAAACAAATAGAGTGAAAACACACAAAAATTTATTTCATTTATTTCCTGTTTAATTCCAGAAAACAATCCTGAAACTCTATGTGCCTAATAACATGGAATCAAAACATATAAAAGCTGAATGAATGAATGAATGAATGAATGAATGAATGAATGAATGAAATGGTCAATTCCATAATCATATTGAAGGATTTTAACATATCTCTTAGAAATTTATATGTTGAACAGATAAACACCAAGAATATAGAATATTTGTACACCATAATAAGTGATCTCATCAATTTCTGTGTAGAATCCTGCACTCAACAATCAGTAAATGTATGTCCTTTCTTTAAAAAAAAAAAAAGATTTTACTTGTTTATTTGAGAGAGAGAGAGCACAGAGGGAGAGTGGGAGGAAGAAGCAGACTCCCCGCTGAGCAGAGACCCGCCCCCACCATGTGGAACTCAATCCCAGGACGCTGAGCTGATGACCTGAGCCAAAGGCAGACACTTAATCGACTGAGCCACCCAGGCGCCCAATGTATGTCCTTTCTTAGCGTGACCATGGACTAAAACCCAGTTGTATGTGTTTCCACAGCAGATTCTATACAGCAGGTGCCAAGAAAGTTATTGGTTGAGCTTAGCTAGGTTTGGAATATTGCCGGACAGGCACCACATAAACAGTGGGTCAAGAGATTCTTGGATCATGGAATAAAAGTGGTTGAAAAACTTACTATAGCTACTTATAGAGGTAAAGACATCTTTTTTCCCCTCACCATTAATTTGTATATTGCAGGAACCCGAAGAATAGATATATTAGACTATTTCTTCAGAATTCAAAAGATCTGTGTACAAGAACCTAATCAACAAAACTTTTCTTACTCTTCTTAAAGAGCCATTTAGTTCATCTAATGGTTAGAGGTTTGGATAAGATGATATCTAAGTTACCCACCCATCCCTAAGGTTTTTATTATTTTCTGATTTCTCATGATTTTGGTTTTAGGTTTATATTCTATACATGTAGACATTCCATAATGTCTATAATGTCTATAATGTATACATTATAGACATGCTGCAGGCACAACGAGCTATAGAGCGTTGTGGTCACCTATTTACTCCTCAGTATTTTCCACTCATCTACCTAGCTTTACCAGCCAAGGATTTTATCTTCAAGCATTACATTCCTAGTAACTATCAGGGTCTCCATCACACAGAAGACACTGAGTAAATGATTAGTGAATAATGAATTACTAAATGATAAGATTTGATTACAGTAGTTTTAAAAATGTGTTCCAGGAAATGCTTGGCATCACTGAGACCCTTTCAAGTGTTTACAAAGGCAAAAATATCTTTATAATAATGGTAAGACATTACCTGTTTTTTGTTTGTTTGTTTGTTTTACTTCTAGTCCCTTTAAGGCACGTGAAGAGCAGCAGGCATTAAGGAATACAGTGGAAACTATGGAGCTAGAGAGTCAGAGAACAGGAGAGAGCCAAGTTTGTCCATCTGAGATAATGACTGAGGACCAGTTCTGTTATTCCAATTCACCCGCTCTAATTTGATATTAAACCTGTTCATAACACATAGAGCTAATTTAGCCTCCTTCCTCTTTTCTTTCAGCTTCAAAATATACTCTAAAGTTATTAGAGGCCCCAAATGCTTTAATTGTTGAGTGTTTCTCTCTATCCTTGCAAGCATTGTTTGTGTCAGCTCTAACGTTGGACACTATATATGTGGAAATGCTCTGAGCTGCCTGTGGGAGACACCATATTTAATACCAGCTAAAATACGTCGTTGTTATAAAATAGAGGGAAAAGCTCCAGGGAGAAATCTCTCCTTCCATGTGAAATCATAACAGTTTAGAGCTGCCAGAGTCTTTAGTGATGATCTGATTCGCTGATCTGATTCAAAAGATTAAATTATGGCCTACCAAAGCTAAGAAGAGTCCGAAGACTTCTTTAGGGAATAATTTAGCACTGTGGAGAAAAAAAAGACCTTTCTCAAATTATCTATCAAAGAGTTAAGCGTGGATCCAATTACTTGCAGGTGTATTTTGGGTCAGTTTGGACGACTAGTGCTCTTTCCTCTAATTCTCATCGCACTAGTCCTTCAAGTAGTTGCAGTGTGATGTCATCAATCCTATCAAGAGGAAAGGTAAAGGACAATCAGTTCTAATTGATACTAGGTACTGAAAGTAAACCAAGCAATGATGAAATGTATCTTCTGTCAGACACGGCTTATTCGCTTAGTTGTCTCACCCAATATTCTTTGGGAAGAATTTTGAGCTTTACTGTTCACTCTGTAGTTTATGAAAAAAGTCTCCTGGGAGTATATGAATTCTGTGTGTTATACTGTGTGACAAGAATGTTCATTTCCAACAGTCACAAATTACCTATGCTCTTTTCAGAATTCCATGTATATGAAATTCTAAAATTTTGCACTATGTTATCACTTTTCCAGAAAAAAGAGGGAGATAAAAATACAACATAATATAATCTCTCTCCCCACCTTACTCTTCTGTGCTATCACTATATTATGATTGTTATATAACTTTTATTTTCATATTGTATCAAAGCAGAACATAGTTTTTCTTCAGGGAAAAAAATATTTGCATTTTTGAGGATAATGACTTTCCATATGTACAAATCTGAACATAAATAATTATACTAAAGAACATAAATGTATGCATGTGCCCTCTGATCTAATTCCCTTCAAGTTTTTGTTTGTTTGTTTTTTGTTCTTTGTTTTTTTGTAAACCAATGCAGTTTTAACCAGTACTCAAGAACAAACATGACATATTTAGTGATGCCAAATCATATGTCCAAAGGGATGGAGAATATGTGTGAGGAGCTGATGAATAATGATTAATGTTGATTATGATGATTAAGAATAAATGATAGGTCCCGGATATTTTGTAGTTCTCACCCCCTCCCATTTGTATAACAGATGACAAATGCAATGTACAGCTGCATTGCAATTAAATGCTTTTTCCTTTGTAGAATTAGAACCCTTTTTGGTACCGTTTAATATGGTGGGTCTATAAGGCAAATATACACACGACTGAATCATTCTGTGACATTAATGATTTAACCAAAATTATAGAAAATGATACTGGTCTAAATAATTTACAAAATCACAGAAAATATTTATGATGTGGGTAAGTGCTTAAAAATAAAAATATCTTAATTTATGTAAACCGTATACATTTTATAAGAGCAAAGCGTTTATTATCAGAATTGAATAGGTAGAATATTCCCTTTTCATGTAAGGCACCTATTAAAAGTCACAAATGCCAACTTTTGGCAAGGATGCTCTCTTGGAATTAGTTTGGTCAATATCTCTACAGGTGGCACAAGAGAAAAGGATTGAGAAGTTTGTTGATAACACAGGGTCATTCCAGAATCCCGTTCTGGCTGTCCACTTTAGCAGCATTTTAAGCCTCTAGAACTCATAAAATCTTACTGATTTGGGAAATAATTTTTCTGCCTTCTGCCATAAAACTAAAAATTCTATTTTGTAACAACAGTATCTGTTAAATGTCCAAAATGTGCTGTGTGTTTAGCAGAATTGAAATGCTCTCATTGGTTCAAGAAGATGCCAGTGGTAGTTTAGATGACTCACAAGGTAGATAGTGATCATTGTACGTGTATTATCTTTGTTTCTGCTCTAGACCGACTACCAGAATGTGTAGCAGCAAACAGTCCTGATGCTAATCGGCTCACTTCCTGATAACTTTTGAAAGAACTTATTTTTTATCAAAGTCAATTTTTTCACTTTTATTTTTTCGCTACTATAATAGTCTCTTAACCTTGTCATGGATTGAGACTATGAATAAATGAATTTTGTCTTGCTTTCTTTTAAACCCTCAGTACTTAGCACATGGCAAATAGTATGCACTAAATAAATGTCTACTGTGTGATGATAATAATGAATAAATAAATTATTTTATGAATACTGCTAGCTCATTCATTTCACTGTGAATCATAATAATAACACTTTTAATAAGTTTCCTGTTGTTGTTCTTAGTAGTTAAGAAAAGCACCAGCATTAGTATCTGCTCAGTTGGAATATTGGAATATAAATAAATAGCAGAGTAAAAGCCATTGCTTTGAAAATCCCAGCCATCCACCTAATTTAACTTTTCTCTGACTCAATATTGGTTGTGAAGCAAAACTTACGTAAATCATGATAGGAAATCCAGGCATCATAATTAAAACTGACCTTCTCTGTCTGTTGTCTATCATCTGATTCTTTTTTGCAAAAATATCACCAAAGCTTTTTTTTATTATATTGGCTAAAATGTCAAGGTCTCTGATGATTATGACTCTCAGAGAAAAGCTTTATCAAAAAAAATGTAGCACTTGGAATACTTTAAAATAAAAAAAAAATTACTGCCTAAAAATGAGTTTTTATTTTGAGCTCTGCAGTATTCTAACTTTATAGCAATTTATTTTATTCTCTGAACTTCAGAAGTTAAACACAATTGTAACAGTAACTCATCTTCTCAATGGGAAAGAAAGAAAGAATCAAAACAATTGTCACAATAGGATAAATGACAATGGCATCTAGGATTAAAGTATGAGCCTTCACCTACCAATATGAATTCTATGATTAGCCACTTATTTGTGGGACAGTATGGTGTGAATAAAGGATGGGGAGGAGGAATAATTAATTCTGTAAAATATCAGGCATGTTTAGAAGAGCAGAACAGAAAGTATAAAAGCACCAGGCCTTTGGGAGCTCCTAAATAATTAATTTTCAAGGTCTAGCCAGATTGAAAGCTGTGTAAATTTTTCCAAATTATCATGCACACAAAATTAGTGTATATTAATAAAAATTTGTAATATAATTGTATCTGTGCAGAAATGGAAAGGGCAAAAAGACTTTAATATAGTGTATTAGGCTCTACGTGACTTAATCCCTGTTTCTAGTTTAATGTCTCAGCAACCACATCACTGTATGTTTCTATAAAAAGTAACTCCATTCAGATTATTAAACTTCCTTGTTGTCTCTCATTTTGGATCTTTTCAGATTGTGCTCTTGCTGTCTGGAATACTTCTCTCCTGACCCATTCTCACTTCCTTGGGTGATTCTTATTCACCCTGTATAACCCAACATGGAAATCACTTGGCAAAGGCTTGGCTGATTTCACCAAAATTATGTTATGTATCCTTTCCATGTTCTTATATCTCAACCTAGAGTTTATCACATTGGATTGTAATTCAAGGTATGCTCTCTACCATAAGCCTCTTAAGTTCTCAAAAGGCAGGAGATCTTCCAGTACCAATATCCCTCTTGTTTATTATTATATGCCTAATTCCTAGCACAGTGCCTGTTTCATACAGTAAATGCACCTACTGATTTAAATCAAAATTGAAGGGTGAAGAAAAGAGGCTGTTCATTCAGCTTTTTTAAACTGCTTATTATAGTGCCTAAATAACACAGAGGAATCAGAAACTAATAATACTAAGCGAGGGCATAGAAACCAAAACAAAAGTTCAGCTGCAAACAGTTCAGGAATTCAGAGCAGCAATTTGGGCAGAAGGATAGTTATGTCATGTAACAGCCTGGGCAGCAGGATTGGAAAAATGGGTCATTTGATGGTAAAGAGGAGATCAAGAATATAGTAGCAGGTAGAATTGAAGCAAACCTCAGCCTTAGACAGAAAATATTTTGTGCTCTTATTTTCAAGACAAAAACTAATCTTTAATCAAGGTTGAACAGAGAATAGAGTGACATTGAACATTTGCCTTAAAAATGGATGACTCATATAATATGAAAAAGATGAAATCAACTTGAATCATAGACTTAAATTTAAGACTGAAACCATAAAACTCATTGAAAAAACATAAGAAAACATCTTTGTAAATTTGAGGTAGTAGCATTTCTTAAATACAATGTCAAAACTTATTGATAATAAATTTATATTAGATGTTATATAGTGTAAAATTGCTGCTCTTCTAAAGACGTTGTTAACAGAATGAAAGGAAAAGCCACAGACTGGTAAATGTTTACAAACATAGCTGGTAAAGGACTTGTGTCTAGGATATATAGAGGAATCTCAAAATTCAATTCCTAGTAAGAAAACAAACATCCCAAGTACAAATGGATAAAAGATTTAAACAAACACTTCAATGAGGAAAAGATATGTCTGACATTATTAAGCACAAGAAAAAGAGATACTCAACATCATTATGCCACTATGAGATACCACCACACACCAGTTAAAAACACCAAAGCACAAATAAAATAAAAAACAAAGTAGCCTGACAATCTCAAGGGCTAGAAAAGATGTTGAGTAACTGGAATGCTCATGCATTGCTGGTGCTTGAAATGCAAAATATTATAGCAACTTTGGAAAACAATCTGGCCCTTTTGCTAAAGTTAAATATTTATTTTACCTGATGGGGGAGAAACGTAACTTCACCCAAGAAACCTGTACATGAGTGTGTATGTATATGAATATTTATGATGGCTTTATTCATAATTGCCAAAAAGTAGAAGTAAACCAAATGGCCTTCAATGGGAGAATGGGTAATCCTTGATAATCATATCATCATATCATATGGCAGAATACTGCTCAGCACTGAAAGATAATCTAATAAATACTTACCTGCACTTGAAGTATCTTTCCTTATGGATATCTAACAGTTGCAGGAACCTTTGTTGAAAATACTGTTCTTCTTCCATTGCATTACCTTTGCACTTTTCTTAGTATCAATTGACCACTTTCACCACTCCTTTTCAACATGGTCCTAGAAGTCCTTTCTAATGCAATAAGACAAGAAAAGGACATAAAAGGTGTACAGAGTGGAAGGGACGAATAAAACTGTCTTTGTGGATGGCATGATAGTCTATGCAGAAAATCTGAAAGAATTGACAAAAAAGTCCATTGCTTTCAAGTCCATTGCAATTGAAATTAAAAACATAATACCATTTATATTAGCATTGCCCAAAATGAAACACTCAGGTATAAATCTAACAAAATATATACAGGATCTATATGAGGAAATGTATATTAATATTGTCTAGATGTCAGTTCTTCCTAACTTGATCTATTGATTCAACACAACACTGGTCAAATTTCATGAAGTTATTTCATGAATATACACAAACTGATTCTAATGTTTATATGGAGGCAAAAAACATAGAATAGGTGACACAGTATTGCAGGAGAAAAGAGTCAGAAGACTGACCCCCATTCTACTTCAAGACTTATTATGAAGCTACAGTGATCAAGGGGTACCTGTGTGGCTCAGTTAAGCATCCAACTCTTGGTTTCAGCTTAGGTGTGATCTCAGGGTCATGAGATAGAGTTCTGTATCCGGCTCCTTGCTCAATGCAGTGTCTGCTTGCATTTCTCTCTCCCATCCATGGGCTGAAAATAGTCAAGAGAGGCATAGACTGTTGGGATCATGCAAGTGCAGGGTCAGATCCTTCTCTTTAAAATGAAAAATGGTACACTTCTGAAGACAGTTTGGCAATAATTTCTTACAAACTAAACATACTTTTACCATACAATCCAGCAATTATGCTCCCTGGTATTCACCCAAAGGAGGTAAAAACTTACATTCACACAAAACCCTGTGCACAGATGTTTATAACAGCTGCATTCATAATTGATAAAACTTGGAAACAACCAAGGTGTCCTTCAGTAAGTGAATGAATAAATAAATGGTGGTACATCCAGATAGTGGAATATTATTTGGTACTGAAAAGAAATGAAATAGCAAGCCATAAAAAGACATGGAGGAAACTTCAACGTGTATTAATAAGTGAAAAGCTACTATCATCTAATTGCATCTATATGATATTCTGGAAAAAATAGAACTACGGAGATAATAAAAAGATCAGTGATTGCCAGGGGTGGAGGGAGAAGGAAAAGGATCAGTATTAAACACTGAAGACTGACCAGGAATGGGGTTAGGGTGAGGCAAGTGAGGCATTCACCTTGAGCTCAAAATTTAAGGTGAGGGGTAGACCAGACAATCTCAGTAATCAAGATAAATTATGCTTTCATTCAATATTTTTTAAAAATGAAATTAATGCCAAAAATCCATGATGAGAAAATATCACACTTTTAAATAAAGACACCATCCATGGGCTGAAAATAGGGTTAGACAAGTGAGGCACAGACTGTTGCAGTCATGCAAGTACAGGGTCACATCCTGTCTCTTTAAAACTTTAATATTTTGTTCCCCACTCCCATCACCTTAATCCTGGTTCTGACTCAGTAACATGTACCCTTGACACTTCCTTGTCTTCCGGTTACTGGAAAGTATTAACATACTCTCTTATTCCTGAAGTTTATTCAGAAAAGGATGAATAAGCAGAGCATAGAGGATTTTCAAGATAGTGAATATACTCTGTATAATACCCTAATGATGGACATCATTAGATATTTGTCCAGACCTGTGGAATGTATAACACCAAGTGTGAACCCTAAGGTGAACTGTGAGTTTTGGGTGATTATGATGTGTCAATATAGGTTCATCTTTGGTAATAAATGTACCATTCCAGTGAGAGATGATGATGGGGACAGGAATATATGGGAAATCTCTCTGTTTTCTTCTGTTTTGTGAATTGAAAACTTCTCTAAATAATTAAATCTTTAAAAACATATTAACTAACCAAATATTTGTAGGTCTATGTTAAGACTCTGTTTTGTGCCATGGATCTATGATTCTATCCTTTCTCTAATACCACATTTTCTTAACTAGTCTAACTTTATAGCAATTACTAACATCAGGAGAATTGTATCTTCTAATTTTATTCTTTTTCCAAAAAATGCCTTTTTGCTCTTCTAATTCTTTGTATTTTCATATAAATTTTAAAAGTCAACTTGTTGATTTTGGGGAAAATTCTTGCTGGGATTTTGATTCTTGCTGGATTAGTTGAAACTCTACATGAGTTTTGTTAGACTTGCCATGTTAATGCTATTGAGTCTTCCAATGCATGAACACAATATATTTTGCTCTCCTTAAGTTCTTTTTTGATTACCGTTATCAGTAATTTATACTTTCAGCATACAGATCTTGCATATATTTTGTCAGATTCATATCTAAATGTTTCATGTTTGGGTGCAAATTTAAATGCTATTTTTTCATAAATCTTTGAAAATTTTAGAATAGTTAGATTAACAAAATTTTCAAAGTACAGAGCTCCAGGATAGCCCTCACCCACTGTTAACAAGTAAGGAACCAACAGTGTTCCATTGTTATTAATTAAACTTCACACTTTGTTAGTATTTTGTTAATGTCCTTTGTCTGTTCCTAGATCCTATCCCAAATACATTGCATTTAGTTGTCTTGTCTCCTTAGGCCCTTCTGATCTGCAACAGTTTCTCAGAATTTCCTTGTTTTTGGTGAACTTGACAATTTTGAGGAGTATTAGTAAAATGTTTTGTAGAATTTATTTCAATTGGGATTCGTCTGATATTTTTTTCTCATGATTAGATTTGAGTTGGGAGTTTGGGAGGAAGATCATAGAGATAAAGTACCGTTCTCATCACATCATATCAGGAGTACATACTGTTGACATGACTTATGAATGTTGATGTTAACCTTGACACCTGGCAGAGTTAAGTTTGCCACATTTCTCCACTGCAAAGCTGCTCTTTAAGTGGTATTTAAAATTAAGTTTCCCGATTTTCACTGCGAGTGCATAGAAATACAGTATATAGAAATATATTGACCTTTTATCCTGTGATCTTGCTAAACTCACTTGTTAGTTCTTTTAGCTTTTTGTTGATTATATTGGACATCCAATCTAAAAGATCACGTCATCTGCAAATAGATGGCTGTTTTATTTTTTCATATCTGATCTGTATGCCATTTATATATGCATGAACATTTGTATCTATGTATGTATATCTCTATGTATTGTCTCATTGCATTGTCTAGGACCTAAAATATCGTATTCAATATGACTAATGAGAATAGACATCCTTGCCTTTTCCCTGTAACTATAAGGAAAGTATTCTGTTTTTCATCAAAAAGTACTACACTGTTTGCAGAGGTTTGTCTTCTTCGATACCCTTTATCAGAAAGAGGAAGTTCCTTTGTCTCGTTTTCTGAGAGTTTTTATCATAAATGGATATTGAATTTTGTGTGAGGTTTTTTTTTGCATTTATTGAGGCAACTACATTGTTTGCTTCTTTAGTCTGTTGACATGGTGCATCACATTGATTATTTTAAACCACCAAGAAATGCTTTCTCCAATATTCCTGCTCACGGTCTTTCTCTTCAGCACCTGGTGAAATCTCTGGAGAAGAGCCCTCAAGTGTATGGAGTCTCACTTGGTGTTTGTAGCTCTCAGGAGCTCTATAATCTCATGTTACCCAATACTCAGCCTTTAGCAAATTGTCAAATATTTTAGTTGAAACCTTTTTAGCCACTTCTACGCTAGCCCTGTCTTCCTCCTGTGCTCTGCCATACAAGAGTCAATGGTTGTGCCACAACTCATCTTGAAGTGTCTATCTTTTCAAAGATTTCAGCCTTGTTGGTTATTTTGTAACTTTCACATCTGTGATGGGTTCAACAAAATGTATGATATTATGGTTTGCACTGCTTTTTACTCATTGTTAGTGTGGGCATGACAGCCTTTCGAGCTCTCCAAATTCTAGGCAGAAGATGGTAGTCCTTTTGTTGAAAAAGTTTACTTACCTCTAACAATAATATGATCCAGGAATGTCCTTTCCCCAGAGAACTTGAAACATAACTTTTTTTTTTGAGGGGTAAAATGTAGTCATGGTGCCAGTTTGGGCTCAGGTTCAGCATAGGCAAGGTAAATTTAAACATTTATTCTGTATAGCATCTAGTCCAATGTTGGAACCTAGGTCTGGGATAATAATTATATTTGCATTTAAGGAAACTCTCCCTCTAGGCTTAAAATTAAGAAGCCAAGGGATAATTATAGCATTTTTGCCAGAGTAAATGAAAGCAGATTAGGATATGAAGCTCTTTGAAGTTACATAAATCAAGCCTGCCGACTATTTTCCTTAACTATGACACTAGTGAATGCCACTCACAGGAGGATTTCACATTACTTTTTTAAGAAGTATATAAATGGTAACAACAAATGTGGGTTAGCATTGTTCACATTATGGCATTTTATATGAATGTACATTATATAAATATATTGATTCTTTACTTCAATAAATATTTATTGAACAGCTAAAATGTGATAAACACTAATCTGACAGTTATGGAAGAAACATTCGGAGAGGCAGTTAGGAGACCTGAGTTTTAGCCTTGATGTTATTACTAACTCTTTGCCTTATGTCGGATGAATAAACTCTCTGGACAAAATTAGTGGGAGTTCATGATATCAAGGGTTACAGTTGTATAGCCATACCACCACATCCCACTCAAATCTGTTTCACACACCTATGACAGACTAGGTAATTCATATTTGATTATTCAACCTAAGACAAGTTGGATTGCTTTTAAATTTTTATCTTAAAGGGATCGAAGAGCTAACAATAGTGAAAAATTAAGACCTGGGAAAGGATGGAGACATTGAGAGATGCAACTAGTACCAAGGCTCCCTGTTGCACTTCGAGTATATGCCAATCAAAAAGATTATAGAAGACTGATGAATCACTGACGTCTACCTCTGAAACTAATCATACTTTATACGTTAATTAATTGCATTTAAATGAAAAAAAAAAAAAAAAACAGACAAAAAGTATAACCTGAAAAAAAAAAAAAAAGGCTGAGAGCCTGATAGATTCTTTTTGGCAGCCTTGCAAATTTAAATGGACCAAAGTGGGAGTCCAGGGTCTGAGGTTAGAAAGGTGAGGAAGACCATTAGCGAGAAGGTGAGAGGAGACGTTTGGAAAACAAAAGTTGCCCTGTTGTGCAGATTAAGTTTCTTAGGTTAATCTCTGTTAATAGCTCTCTTCCTAGTAAAGGCAACCATTGAGGAAGATGTAAAGAGCTTTTCCTGAATCTGCTGGGTATTGATTGCTTTTAACTCAAAATAATGTTCATGCCAAAGTGGCCTATGTTGGAGTGGCCTGACCTTTGCCCCCTACATATAAATATATTTGTATAATTTATAAATGCATGAAATATATATATATGTACGTATATATATTTATACACTTGGTATAAATGTATAAAATATGTAAAGCAACATTGATGACTGATGACCTTTTGAACATGGTGAATTAAGCTAATGTCTTTCTTCTAGTCTCACTATTTCCTCCTTCTGAAACATCTTTTAAGTAGATGTTGGGACTTTTAAATTAATCTTCTTTACCTTTCAAGTTCTCTTTGAAAAAAAATTTTTCTTTTGCTTTATTTTGCCATTTGGGGAAAGAAGTCATTAATTGGGTATAATATTTAGTTCTTTCATCTGTCCCTTGTCCATTCCGCCATTTGATTTAGTCATCATCTCTAGTTATTTCTTATACATAATAATGCAGTCTTTTAAAGTAACTTCCTTTTCCTGCTCCATGCATGTAATATTGATATTAAGTAAACTTATTTTAATTTCCTGCTCTTGTAGTTACATTAACAATTTTTCTCTATGTGTAATTTCTATTTCTTGAGTTGCTATTCTGTCATTCACGTTATTGGCTTTTCTTAAATGTTTGGTGACCTTTAAACAGGGCAATTTTATATAGCGATGATGTGAAAAGCACGTTGGAATGGGTTAAAGCTTGAATGAAAGGTCAGAGAATGGAAATACAATGATTACCCAATAATTTTAGAAGAGTGTCTTTAAAAGCTAGAAAAAGAAGTGGAGGGACACAATAGTTGGAGAGGATAAGGCAACAAAAGAGAGGTTTTGTTTGAATGTTTGTGTGTTTTGATTTTTGTATTTTATTGTTTAGAAGGTTAGAAACCACATTATGCTCTTCTGCAATATGACTTTGCCAGGTCCCATCTAGAGGTGGAGTCTGTTTCCCTTCCTCTTGAATCTGGACTCTGCAAGAGTATGTGGAATAAGAAACAAAGGGTCACTCGTAATATCAGACATTAAGAAATCTGTAACTACAAACCATACCACTTGAAATACTTCCTCCTGGGAAAAAAATCAACAGGGAAGACATACAACTACCCTAAGGCAACTGTGCTGTGAAAAAGCTCAAATAAGCACCATGAGGAGAGAGAGGAAGGCCACGGAAGAGCACGAAGGTATCAGACCTGTGAGTGAAGCATGTATAGGCTGCCGGCCTAGCCCAGTCCCCACCTGATCGCCGCTGAGTTACTAGAGCAGAACACGTTTCTGAGCTCTGAATGCCTGACCTGTGGTTTCATGAGCAAATAAAATGGTGGTTTAAACTTTTAAGTTTTAGTGTAGTTTGAGATGCAACAATAGATAACGAAAATAATTAGAGGATATATATTAGCAGCTACCTTTTTCCTCCTAAGCACAAATATTTTTAATGGGTTAGTATTCTATAGAGAGTTTTTTTTTCTTTAATTAACTTTAAGACATACAGAACATTTATAAAGATTAAAATAGCAAAAACTCCTTTGTTAATTACCCGGTTTAAGAAATGAAAATTACAGAAGGTAATAACAACCACTGGTACAGCCCTCCTCTTGTGAAAAACCACTATCCTGTAATGCTGTTTATTATTCTTAATAATGTCCTACCTGTTTTCTACGTATTTTTTAAGCATTACAGATTATTCTTATGCACATTTAGCCTCATACAAATGACATTTTATAAAATTGTCCATCAGCAAATTGTCATCTTTTGTGTAATGTTCGTTTTTAGAGATCCATCTATATCTCTAAATCACTTTATTTATTCTGAGTTGTTTCCTGTAGTTTGTACTACAGTGTTGCTATAAATATTCTGGTGCCTTTGCACCTAGGAGTAAAAATGCTGAGTTGTAGGGTATGCTGTCTTGCTTTTGTTAGAGATGAACAAATTGATGCAGGCAGGCTGGGTACAAGGACCCAGAGGTGATCCCACAGGACCAGACAGGACGGTCCTTGGCTTTGCACAGGATAGAAATCAAATGAGAACCAGGAAGAAGTGAAAACAGAGTTTTATTGGATAACGTAACTGACAGATAGCATGTAACAGATGGAGTGTCTGGGAGACTCAGAAATGAAAGGAGAATGAGTATCTCTGTCATTCAGGATTAGAGGTTTATATTGGAGAGGAGTCCAGGGCTTGTGTTCCTTCAGAAATCCAGGGTAGGGTCCGATCAAAGGCGAGCGTTAGGTGAATAATAGGTCGTTGTTTCATAAATTGGCGAAGGTAGGGGATATTGATGGCAGCGTCAGCAAACGTTTGTTCGAAGTTAATGTCCTTGCACATGTTTGGGATCCAGTTCTTCTTAGATGTTATCAGGTGTTTGAGGGCCTAGGGTGAAACTCAGAGAATGATTAACTTTCTTGCTTTCCCCTTTGCAGTGGGAACATAGCTTCTTTGGTTTACTGAGACAGAAAATAGAGCACATGAGTAAATGGGGCCTCGCAGGAAAAGCAGCGGAGATGGAGCCTTTCTAAAAACAGAGTCACTTCAGTTTCTCTATCTCAGAACTGTTAATCAAAAGTAAATTTTTTACACAATACTACCTACTTTCTTGAGATTCACTGAACTCAAAACATGGTAATGGAGATGTGCTTCCTTTTACAGTTTTGCTTTGGCAAAGTCAACATGTAGATTGTCTCAAATTAGCACTTGACATGAAAGAATATATGTTATTTAATTATTTGTATAGCTGGGAGAGTAATGGGTCAGAGTGTGGGAGAAAAACCAGAAATGGTTAACATTTCATCTTTTATGGACTTCAAATTCAGCTGAGAGTTCTCCTCCTTTTTCTCCTCCTACTTTTTAAAAAAAAATCATAGCCAAAAACAAAAAGAGAAAGTTCAGATCTCCTTATTTACCTCCGATGCCAGCATATATTCACCTCCTGGTTATCCTTTTTTAGATTAGAAGATTCATTTTTCTCCCTGCTCACCTCTTTGTCCTTTGATACAATTCAGGATTTTATGTAACACTGACTTCTACTTTTCCTCTGTAACTTCGCCTCTTTCTGCAGGACATAACTCTGAATAACACAATTAAACCGAACACAAGAGGGTTTTAACGTAGAGATAAAAAGTTATTTCTCCACACTAATGGTGGAATAGATTTATACATATTGCATTGTTGGTAGTTCCCATTCTACCACCAGAAATCAACAGCAAAAGATCTACACCCTAGCACTCTGAATTGTGGCCCGGAGTGCTGTATTTGTAAATATGTAATGGAGAAGGAAAAACAATCAAACTCTAAATCGGGTCTCACATTCCCTTTGATAGCACCTCCTCACGTAGGACGCAGCACCTGAGCAGCCGCACTCGGGCTATTTAGGTTCCTTCCGGGGGAAATACGTGTCTGTGGAGGGAAGCATTTCTTGGCTCCAAACATTTTACTCTTCTCTCATATTGTTGCAGGGAGAATATTCTCTAAAACTCTGTACAAACTCTAACAGTAATATTTTGTGTAATAATCCTAGACATCATTTGAAAAGCCCCTCCTCTGACAAGGCAAGAAACAACAATTGCTGGAGAGGATGTGGAGAAAGAGGATCCCTCCTACATTATTGGTGGGAATGCAAGTTGGTACAGCCACTCTGGAAAACAGTGTGGAGGTCCCTTAAAAAGTTAAAAATTGAGCTACCCGATGACCCAGCCATTGCGATACTGGGTATTTACCCCAAAGATACAGACATACTGAAGAGAAGGGCCAAATGCACCCCAATGTTCATAGCAGCATTGTCCACAATAGCTAAATCGTGGAAGGAACCGAGATGCCCTTCAACAGATGACTGGATTAAGAAGTTGTGGTCTATATATACAATGGAATATTACTCAGCCATCAGAAAGAACGATTTCACAACATTTGCAGCAACTTGGACGGCACTGGAGGAGATAATGCTAAGTGAAAAAGGTCAAGCAAAGAAAGACAATTATCATATGATTTCTCTCATCTATGGAACATAAGAACTAGGAAGATCGGTAGGGGAAGAAAGGGATAAAGAAAGGGGGGGTAATCAGAAGGGGGAATGAAACATGAGAGACTATGGACTATGAGAAACAAACTGAGGACTTCAGAGGGGAGGGGAGGGGGGTGGGGGAATGGGATAGACCGGTGATGGGTAGTAAGCAGGGCACGTATTGCATGGTGCACTGGGTGTTATACGCAACTAATGAATCATCGAACTTTACATCAGAAACCAGGGATGTACTGTATGGTGACTAACATAATATAATAAAAAAACATTAAAAAAAAAAAAGGAAAAAGAAAAGCCCCTCCTTTGTATCATCTTAAGTTTAAATCAAGTTCTTAAAGTTACAGAGCACAATTAAACTTGTCAAAGATTTATATTCTCATGAGAGCCGGGTATTCGAGACTTTGATGGTCATGAGTTTGAAACTAGTGATAACTATACTCCGTACGTGAGGAATGAGAAATGGATACAGTTTGGATCTTTAAGTATCTAGCGTATGAATCTGCATTACGTCATTACATAGCATTGTTCCTGTTTTAATCTTACAGTACTTCACCTCAGTTTTCCTCAATTAGTAGTTGAACCCAAACAAAATTGTAACTACTAAGACTTTTTAAATACTTACATGTGGCAGATATTGTTAATTTTTATGCATTTTTTATTTCCCTCAATTTATGATTCAATAATGTCCTCATTTTACATATGAGGAAACTGAGGCATATAAAGACTTCCAGACATTTAAATGTATTTATAAGAAAATCTATCATATTGTGTTTATTCAATTTCCTACATTTAAAACAAGCTAAAACTCAGAGTACACGATGCCTAGGTGGCTCAGTTGGTTAAGCGTCTAGCTTAGGCTCAGGTCATGCTCCCAGGGTCCTGGGATTGAGTCCCGGGTCCAGGCTCCCTGCTCAGTGGGGAGTCTGCTTCTCCCTCTGCCCTTCCCCCTGCTCCTTCTCTCTCTGTCTCTCTCTCTTTCAAATAAATAAATAAAATCTTAAAAAAAATTGAGAGTACATACACATAACCTTTAAGAACACTATTTAGAAATTACAAAGTTAAATTCAACAAAAATGTAAAAATATATAGAAACAGTAAATTAATTGCATAGAAGCTCTCTTTAAATAAACCCATGCAACCCCAAAGCCAATATGAAATCAAGAGTAAAAGATAACTAAAATAGCTTCATCCATACTTTAATTCCTCATATGAATTATAGGAAACTATTTATAATGAAAAATAGTCCTTTATATACATTATAGATTTTCAGGCATTGGTAACATCATTGGACCTTGGGTTGTGATCATGACCCATCACTTCTGTCCTCCTTGGTTTGCAATGGCATTTTTTATATTTTACCCCATAAATCCATCTTCTATTAGTTACTCATTGAATAACCAGGTTTATGATGTGAGCAGATAAGATACTTGATTGTAGGAAGGTGGGGGAGGGACAGTAAAGTATCCTCCAAACTGAGAAGGTACTTTAAGATCAGAAAACAAAGCAAGTGACGCCGTACAGTTTATGCAGCATTGTGTTCAGGGTCACTTATAGCAGGGGTAGAGCAGCTGATGATCCAGAGCTGTGCAGCTGTTCTCTACAAAGTCCAGACCTTAGTGCACAGATTTTATAGAATGAGGGGATGTGTAGAGGGCATTGTGGTAAGGCTCTAACACTTAACAGACCTTGTGGTGCCACCTGTGCACCAGACGTGGGGAGGAAACAGTTATCTCTACTAGTTATTTAAACAACTTTAGGGAATACCAGAACAAGTCTTTCCTTATTCAGGTCAGGGCATGCATAAACTTCCAATGGGCCTAGAACATGTAGCCCCAAGGGAGGTCATCTTGCAGACATGAACAAAATTGAGGGCCAAATATGGAGTCAGTATGGTCAACACTTTACATTTGGTATTAAATCCTGTTAAGTTTTTCTCTTAGATTTCTGTTTCTGATTTCTAGAAATGAGTGGAATTAGAAGGAATACAAGTGTATACATATTTTTCTTTTATGCTTGTTAATATTTAGTAAATACTAGAGGGAAATAGGGGGAAATTTCCTACAATACCTAAGTAAATAATTCCACAATTAGTTTACTTTTTAAAAAAGGTGATTCCACATAATTTGGTATTCATGACTGAAATAAAGTTTTAGAATATGTAATGGCAGAAGCGTACATTTAGAAATATCATTTTGTATTGAGCTATTTATTTTGTCTTTTGATAAATTTTTGGGATGTATACCTAGAATATAAAATCAGTTATTTAATTTATACCTCTAGGAATAATCAAGGAATAGTTATATGTTCTATATTTAAATATGTATTTTGTCCTTTATAAAATAACTCATTTATTATTTTTTATTAGCTTCCCCTGTGTGTAGAATTTAAAAAGCATATTTTTAAAGGCATATTTTTTAATGTTATGTTTTAATGAGATGAAAGTAGCGGTGGCAACAGGAAATACTGAATTATATATTGTTGAGCATGTTAGCTTTTTAAAAATATTTTATTTATTTATGGGGTGGGGAGCAGAGGGACAGGGAGAAGCAGACTCTGTGCTGAGCATGGAGTCCGATGCAGGGCTCGATCCCAGGACCCTGAGATCATAACCTGAGTAAAACCAAGAGTCGGACGCTCAACCAACTGAGCCAACCAGGCACCTCTATGCATATTAACTTTTAAGGAAATAAGGATACTTACAACACATAAGAATTTAGAAATTTCACAAGGTGAAATATCTTAAATGTTACTGCATCACTGTCATTCTAAAGAGGATTTATGAAGTGCTTATTTGTTTGATGGATTTAGATTCCACGTGGAATTTATTTATTCAAGTATTTATTAGGTGCCTCTTAGGCACCAAGACTTGTACTAGATACTGGGAATACAGGATATGGCTTAAATCTCTTAAAATATTCAGAGAACGAAATCAACAGATGATTTAATTTTTAAAAAGCCAAACAGAAGTGTTTGCCTCCAGAAGTAAGAAATTCTCTTATGGTAGAAGAAGACAATACTAGGTAATGATAAAATATATGCATATTGCTCTCTACTATTAAAATAGTAAGGACTTCAAGTAAAGAGGCCATGTCTTTTTTTTTTTTTAAGATTGATTTTATTTATTAGAAAGAGAGAGAACAAGCAGGGGGAGCAGCAGGCAGAGGGAGAGGGAGAAGCAGGCTCCTAGCTGAGCAGGGAGCCCTGCACGGGCCTCAATCCTGGGATCCCAAGATCATGACCTGAGCGGAAGGCAGACACTTAACTGAGCCACCCAGGTGCCCCAAAGGGGCCATGTCTTATTTTTGTCTTTATTCACAGTAGACTGGGCTATAATAAACAACCCCCAGATATTAGTGGCTTAACAAAATGGAGGTGTGTCTCTTTTTATGTTATTACAGATAATTTGGCTATTTGGTGGGAGGCTTTTTAAAGAAGGATTCATAATGAGATGCTTCTTTAATTCAGTGAATCCACCACTTTTAGGGCCTCAGAGATCTCTGAGCCTTCTGCAGCAAGCCTAGAAACAATGGAAGGGTAATAGACATGGGGGTCGGCAAGTGGGCTTAGTAGTCTGGACTGGAAGTGCCGTTTATAAATTCTGCCCACATCCTGTAGGCCAGAACTTCGTCATGTGACCCAAGCTTAACTGCAGGGATTTGTGGAAAAAAAGAAGTTAGGTATTATTAAACAACTTGCCGAGCTCTACCGCATATTTTTTTCTCCATCCCAGCCTAATGCCTGACATATACTTGTTTGTTGAACTTTCAGTTTGCATTAAAAAGAACTTGATCTCGGTGTGCCTGGGTGACTCAGTTGATTGAGTGTCTGACTCTTGATTTCAGCTCAGGTCATGATCTGGGTCGTGGGATTGAGCCCCAAGTCCGAGTCTGCTTGAGATTCTCTCTCTCCCTCTTCCCCTCTCCGTGTTCGCGCTTTCTCTCTAAAATAAATGAATAAATCTTTTTTAAAAAGAAAGAGACTTCATCTTATTCTTTTTTATGACTGAATTATATTCCATTTTTGGTGTCCCAAGAATTGCTTGTTGGTATGGGCCCTCCCCCAATTGGAAGTGGTAGTACCAGAACCTATTTAATTTTCCTTTCTTAGATTAAGAAAATGTTAACACAAGAAAAGAGATTTGAAGCAGTTTGAATAATGGCAATCAATGTATTCTAAATGTAAGTACAAAAGCAAACCCCATGGCAATGACTTTAAATGAACTGAATTTTCTGAAGTAGGCCAAATGAGGTAACATAATCTTGGCTCCCTGCCTCTTTGCTAATTATCAGGTATTCTGTCAGTCATGGAGGTGTGGGTCAAAAATATTAGTGAAAATAGTGCACCAGGGGCTCCTGGCTGGCTCAGTTGATGGAGCATGAGACTCGATCTCGGGGTAGAGATTACTTAAAAATTTTTTTTAATTAAGAAAAAGTAATGCACTAATGTTTTAAAATGGAAGATAAGTGTTCTGAATGTTCATCACTAATAATCTTATGTCTATACCTAAAAGAGGATATTTTTAATATAGTCTGCCTCCACTGCTAGGACACACTGTGTATCATTAGTCAGATTCTGAGAATTAATGTGAGATAACACTGAGGTATAAGACTGGTCTTTTAATGAGAGTTTGTGGAATTGTTATGTCTTAGACAATTGTCCTCTTTATTATTATGTGATACCCCTCTTTATTCCATATAATTTTCCTTGCTCTGAGGTCTGCTTTATTTGAAAATAACATAGCTACTCCAGCTATCTTTTGATTAGTGTCAGCATGGTATATATTTCTCCATCCCTTTGCTTTTAATCTATTTCTGTCTTTACAATTAGTTTTCTTGTGAACAACATATACTTGAGTCTTGTATTTTTATCCACTCAAACGGTTGGTGTCATTAATTGGTGTATTTAGACCATTCATATTTTATTTTATTTTATTTTATTTTATTTTATTTTATTTTATTTTATTTTATTATCTTTAAAGATTTTATTTATTTAATTGACAGAGAGACAGCCAGCGAGAGAGGGAACACAAGCAGGGGGAGTGGGAGAGGAAGAAGCAGGCTCCCAGCAGAAGAGCCCGATGCGGCCTCGATCCCAGAATACTGGGATCACGCCCTGAGCCGAAGGCAGACGCTCAACAACTGAGCCACCCAGGCACCCCTAGACCATTCTTATTTTAAACTAATTACAGATATACTTGGATTTTTATTGACCAAATTTTAACTGTTTTGTATTTGTTGCCTTTTTTTCTTTGTTTTTTTTTGGGGGGGGGTTTGTTTATTTGCTTTCCTCTCTTTTATTGCCTTCTCTGGCTTTAATTGAACATTTTATATGATTTAGATTTCTCTCTTTACCATATTTTTTAAAATTTAGTGTTTGCCCTGGAGTTGGCAATAGACATTTATGACTACTATACTTATGACTACTAATCCATTTTCAAATAACTATAGTATTTCACTGATAGTGGGGGTACTGTTTATTATGGTACTATATCACTATCATAACAAAATATTCCTATTTCCTTTCTCATCCTTATAAAACTTCTATCATTCATTCTATTTATCTGTAACATATAGTCATTGAATACATTGTTATCATTATTTATTTTGAGTAAACTGTTATCTGTTTGGTCCATTAAGAATAAGAAAAGCAAAAAATTTTACTTTATTTCCATTTAATCCCTCTCTGATGCTCTTCCCTTCATCATGTAGTTGTAAGTCTCTAACCTATACAATTTTCTTTCCCTCTGATAAACTTCTTTAAATATTTCTTGCAAGGCAGGTCTACCGGCAACAAATTATCTCTCAATTTATGTTTGTGTGTAAAAGCCTTTATTTTTCCTTCGCTCTTTTTCATAATTGTGGAAGAAAATAAAGAATGTAAAATTGGCCATTTTAACCATTTTAAGTATATAATTTGGTGCCATTAATTGCATTACTCATCTATTTCAAGAATTTTTTCATTATCCCAAACAGAAACTCTGTTCCTTTCTCTTTCTCCTCCTTTGGGTATTCCCATTCCAGATATGTTACACATTTTTATAACTGTCCCACAGTTCTTGGATATCTTCTTTTTTTTTTTTTTTCTGTTTTTATTTTTTTTCCTCTTTGCTTTTCAGTTTTGGAAGATATTATTGACTTATCCTCAAACTCATTGTTTCTTTCTTCACCTGTGTCCAGTTGCATTTCTAGTATTTCCTTTTGATTCTTTCTTAAGAGTTTCCATCTCTCTGTTTACACTACCCATCTGATCTTATATATCATCCAATTTTTTTCATTAGAGCCCTTAGTATATTTATCTTAGTTATTTTAAATTCCCAGTCTGATGATTCCAATGTCTCTGCTATATCCGAGTCTGGTTCAAATGCTTGGTTTGTTTCTTCAGAATGTGGGGGTTTTTTGCCTTTTGCCATGCTTAGTACCTTTTATGGTGTGTTAGGTAAATGGAATGGAGGTAAATAGATCTTTTGTGTGAGGTTTTAGGTTTATCTGACTACACGTTAGGCTGTATTAACTGTTTGCTATAGCGTCGGTGTCAGAGGCTAAAATTTTTCCTGGTGTTCTTGTTTTTGTCACTCTTGTTGGATTTAGGTTTCCCTAGAGACTCCTTAAATAGAATCTGAGCCACGGAATTCTTTTGAGCTGCAATGCCCTGTTATTATTCGGGAACCCTGTTGATATGGTGCTTAGTAGGGAGCAGAGGGAAAGTGTTCTATATTTTCTATGATTAGGTTTCAGTATTTTAGTGAGTCGGAGGTACTGGACTGTGACCTTCTCAAGTGCTTCTCAGAATTATTATACAATACAAGATGCCCAGAATGGGCTGGATTTGGGTTTTTCCCTTCCCTCACATGGAAGGCTCAAGGAGTTGGATGTTTCTCTTCACCCATCTCAGTTAGCCTCTGTTAATATCCACATTGGTTAGATTCTGGTAAAGTAATTTCCCTTGAAGCAGTCTTGATACTGAAAAAGACCCTCTAGGTTTATTTCAAAATGGTTACTTTTCCCTTCCCACTGATGGACGCATGAGATTTTTTCAGATTTTCGCCCAGAAAACCTGGTGGTAAATTTTAATACCTGGTGGTAAAACTGTAGAGCCCTCCCTAAGGATGGGATGCAGGACTTTTTATATCAAATTAGTGTACACTCCGTCTACAACAATTAATCATTTAACCTTAAGTGTTTGTATCAATCTCTAGCTGTACCTTCTGCTCCTGGTAAGAGCTGATTCTCTGTATCATCTCTCTCTCTAGTTTTTGGACCAGTGCATTGCCTTATGACCTCAATTCTCTAATGGGTCTCAGATATGTTGTTGATTTTTGGTCTTTCAGCTTTTTGTGAGGATAGGAGTTTCTGAATTCCAAGCTCTTTATATGTTAGACTGGTAACCAGAAGTTACCACAGTTTATGGGAAGAGCTTACTGTGAAAGTCTATTTCCTGGGGCGCCTGGGTGGCACAGCGGTTAAGCGCCTGCCTTCGGCTCAGGGCGTGATCCTGGCGTTATGGGATCAAGCCCCACATCAGGCTCTTCCGCTATGAGCCTGCTTCTTCCTCTCCCACTCCCCCTGCTTGTGTTCCCTCTCTCACTGGCTGTTTCTATCTCTGTCGAATAAATAAATAAAATCTTTAAAAAAAAAAAAAAAGAAAGTCTATTTCCTTTAAAAGTTTTCTGCTTTATAGCAAGGAGTTCTAAATATTATGGCAAGAAATTTGCCTTGGAAAAAATAAATATATATAATTTCTTAATAACCAACTTTGTAAAGAGTAAACACAACCATAATTAAATATATGATAGTTGCTTGGGTCACATATTTCAAAATTTTCATTTCAATTCACACTACCTACAATCCCTCACTTTTTGTCTCTGAGTCACTAGTGTGAACTACAGACTACATTTTCCTAAATTATCCATTTATTATAGGTTAATGGACTAGTTTTTAAAAACATTTCCACTACATTATTGCATAATATCCTAATCAGAGAAATTTGACAATTTTTCACATAATACATTTGTTGAAGTCTTTGCTCACGATATTTTTAGAAAATATCTGCCCTGTTGAGTGCAGAGAAGTTCTATGACTTTTAAAAATGTCTGTACAATTACTTACAGGTACTCCACTGAAATGTGATGGATTTTAAAAACACGTTATTTATTTGTACAGTGTTGAGGAGGAAAAATCTTTCTTTAACCTTGAAGATTCTTGTGGCTGGTCTAAGAATTAAATTGACCTGAGGCAGATTAACAGGAGAAAATCAAACAAAATCGGGAAAACATGTATATACATGGGACATACTCAGAAAACTGAGTAAACTTCTTGAAATGGCTGAGGCCATCACCTTAAATATAGTCTTCAACTAAAGATAAAAGAGAATGTTGAAGGTAAGAAGCCAGTTATGGGAGGTCACTAGGAAAAACCAAGTAAACACGAGTTAAGGTTATTATTGCAGATTTAAGTCTTTACCGTCTCCATTGAGAACAGTTTCCAGAGATTTAGAGTCATCCCCTTCTTCCTGGAGGATGTAAGGAGGAACTCTTACAAATGAAGATTTCCCTTATACTTGTAAATGTCTCACATAAAGGTAACTCCTACTTGTTTTTTGGAGCTTCTCTTATGTCTGAAGTTTTATATTTAATAATCAACCCAAAATAATCAATATGCCAGGGATCCATATCTTGGGGTGTCAAGATTTGCTCCCCTACAATAGAAAATTGCAAAGAGAGGGATCGTAGGTTGGGTTTCCTGGGAAGCTGACTCTGAGCATTTAGTTTGCAGGTTTTTATGCAGGAGTGCCCTTGGGATCAAACATATGGAAGGGAGTAGAAAGCAGAAGTGGAAAGAGGAGGAAGTCCACTTTTGAGGCAAGCCCATCAACAGTCTCAGCCCATCCCTTGGAGGGATGTTCTGGAACTAGACAGGTCCTTTAGAATAGTCCCTCATAGAAAAGCTAAGTCTTTATACCTCATCTTGAACAGTCATTGGATCTGGGCTGCCAGAGATAGGCACGACATTGGGCAAGGTACCTGAAAGGGCTAAAAGTAACTGGGGCGACAAGTCCTTTTTGGAAGAGAAGCTATGTGTCTCCTCTCTCTGTTCATCACAACATGATAGCTGGATAAAAAACACATCCATTAGCTACTTAATTTAAATATCATTTGAAGTTAAACAACAGTCAAGGAATTGAGAGACCTTTATTTTATGAACTAAACGGATATTCAGATATGTATGAGAATAGCTAACATGTAAAGCAGATAATCCTCTTACAAGGAATTTTTGTGAAGGAATACATTAGAAACAAGAAAATACACCAGAAATTAAAAAACAAAATATGAAGTGTAGTAGCTCTGGAAAAGTTTTTCTGTTAGAGTGCCACTCTTCATTTTAGTAAAATTGAAAATTGCTAAATTTTTTTATTTGATGATATCTTTCTAAAATATACTATATGTGCTTTTGCTTTGCTTTTTTAATTAAAGTGAGAGGAGTACCATCTGGATTTTTAAAAAATGATCTTTGGGGGCACCAGGGTGCAGTTAGTTAAGCTTCTGACTCTTGTTTTCCACTCAGGTGGTGATCTCAGGATCATGAGATCAAGCCCCACGTTGGGCTCCAAGCCCCACTTTGGGCTCCATGCTCAGCAAGAAGTCTGCTTAAGATTCTCTCTATCTCTCTCTCCCTCTGACCCTTCGCCCCCGCCCCCCCCAAGTAAATAAATAAAACAATTTTTTTTAAAAATGATCTTTGGTTGACATTTTGATTACATATTATATTATATTACATTACATTATATATAAAATTGGTGTGCCCCCAAAATATCATTTGAAGTTAAACAACAGTCAAGGAATTGAGAGACCTTTATTTTATGAACTAAACGGATATTCAGATATGTATGAGAATAGCTAACATGTAAAGCAGATAATCCTCTTACAAGGAATTTTTGTGAAGGAATACATTAGAAACAAGAAAATACACCAGAAATTAAAAAACAAAATATGAAGTGTAGTAGCTCTGGAAAAGTTTTTCTGTTAGAGTGCCACTCTTCATTTTAGTAAAATTGAAAATTTTACTGTGTTGTGAAGAGACTGTTAAGGGCAGTATATGTTAAAACGTTAATTTGGAAAGATTTTACATTGAGCTAAAGAGAAACAATAGTGTAGTTAAGAAAGACCAAGTTGTTTATTGAGATGAAGCTTGAGCCAAGAATTGCCAGTTATTTTAAGGCCAGGATCTTTAAGAGTATGGAAGAAAGGAGGTAGAACAGGGGTTGAGAATATTAAAAAGGCAAATGGAGAACCTCCTTAAGTATAATCATCTAGGCTGAAAATATGTGATGATGTACCGAGTGTGTACTTTACCCAAGAGAAGATGCTGTGTGAATATTCTTATACAACTAAAATTCCTTAATTCCACTTGCTTTGTGTTCATTACTTCATGCTATATATATATTTGCTGTTTGCCCACTGTATCATGAACTGTTATGGAAATTTTGAACCTTAATTTTTTATTCTACAAATAAATGTATAGAGAAATCAGTGAAAAAATCCAGTATATTTATTATTTTCCATTTATTCACTATACTCTTGAACTTAATTGATCTAAAGTCACCTGTTCTTTTCTCCTCCCCTAGTTGCTTTCACATTTATAAAAATAGTAACAAAATTATGCTTCTCAGACATTTCTGGTAAGATGTATATCTTTACCATTTGACTATGTAACAAGCAATTAAGAATAGAAGTTATTTAGAATCCCACAATCTCCTTTTGAAATTTTCATTTTTCAAGAGCATAAATTCATAAAGCTTTCAATACCGAGCCCTAAAGGTTTTAGTGAAAGAGCAGAGAAACTATTTTATTTTGCACTTTACTAATTCTCATTATTTTGTAGTGTCATTGAAGTAATTTAAGTTCATCTGTGGAAATTTAATTAAGCGTTTCAGAATGGAAACATGACAAATAAGAGATATAATTTAAAAATATTTTATAGCACTGTAGATAAAGAAAATAGGACAAATGTCTATATAATCTCATGCCCTGAGTTGAAGGTGAAAATTAATTATAAGGATCTGATGTTAGATGACAGAGAATGTGACTTTTATTTTGAGACTTTTTATGAAGTTCTAAACCAGCACTACTGAAGTATTACTGTCTGCTGATTTTTCTAAGTGGACTGAATATACAGATAGCTACTTTCAGAATTTAGGGAAAGGAAGGAATACATTTTTTTTCCTACAAATGCCCTTTTGTAAATTAACATGCAATAGTTTAAAACACTTCCTTAAAGAGTCAGTTTGCATTTGAAAGTTATATCATTTTAATTTTTTATTCTTGGTTGTATAAGGTAGTACAATAATATCGTAAAACAAAATAAGCTTGATAGATTCTATGTGTTGATTATTTTAGTTTGGATAAATGTTTCAAATCTTTACTAGGAAGACAATATGAGCTTTTTTATTGAAAAGTTTATAAGAAGTAGAATAATATGCAGAATATTACTTAGTGTTATAAATATACTGGATTAAGCATATTATAATTTCTGTCAACATCAGGCCAGTTTTTGAAAAAATTGGAAGTTTAGTCATAGAGGTAGAATTCAATGAAATTAAACAATAACGGTGATTTCATTTAGATATACTCTCACTAAGGAGTTCCAGAAAACTCTACAATTGCTTTAGGGTTTGGATGTCCTAATCTGTGAAGCATGAAGATAACATATACCTTTCCTGTGCATGCATGCTGTATAACCATTTTCATAAGAAGGAACTTAAAGGATTGCTTTTGGCTGTAAACCTGCATGCTTCCAAACCTCATTCATACTTTGGATTTTAGTTGTTCTCAATATACTGGCACGGTAGGTCTATTCTAGCTATTGATCTTGACTAGAATAGAGGAGAGATTTAATGTACTTTGTGGAACGATAGACATTATTTAAAAATTATTAAAGTTCAGAACTGCTATGCCCATTCCCCTAAATAAACTGCATGTATCTTGTTCTTTTGCTTCTCTTTAAGCTTGATTACATCTCTGCTCAATTACAGAAATGAGCTATTAATTGGACTTCCTTAATTGGAAGTTTGTCAGTTGCAGAGCACAACTGCTCACTTGTTCCTTAAGAATCAGTTAGGTCTGATCTCTGTGAATACAGCGTGAAAGAATGAGGAAGATTGGAGAGGTCTTTGCAAATGCAATGTGATCTCTTATGCAGGCTTCTAAATTACAAATGATACACAATGATTAGCCATGTCCAACCCTGTCATTTTATTTGTGTGTTGTTGGTATCTGGTAGTACTTATAAGACATCTCTAAATGTAAATGTTTTAAGTTACCGTTAATAAAAGATGATGATATTATGGTTTGTTAGAAACTGAAACATGCTCATTTATAAAAATCCAACTACAGTTGACCCTTGAACAACACAAAAGTTAAGGGCACTGATAACCTGCATGGTCAAAAATCTATGTATCACTATTGACTCCCCCAAAACAGAACTGCTAATAGCCTGTTCACTGGAAACCTTACGGATAACATAAGCACTTGATTAACACAGATTTTATATGTTATATGTATTATATATTTTATTCTTTTTTAAGATTTTATTTATTTATTTATTTATTTATTTATTTATTTATTTGACAGAGAGATAGAGAACACAAGTAGGCAGAACAGCAGACAGAGGGAGAGGGAGAAGCAGGCTCTCCACTGAGCAGGGAGCCCGACATGGGGCTCGATCCCAGCACCCTGGGATCATGGCCCAAGCCGAAGGCAGCCGCTTAACCAGCTGAGCCACCCAGGAGCCCCTATGTACTGTATTCTTACAATAAACTAAAGAGAATGTTATTAAGAAAATCATAAGAGAAAATACATCTACAGTATTGAAAAAAATCCACATACAAGTGGACCCAAGCAGTTCAAACCTGGATTGTTCAAGGGTCGACTATACTTAAAAATTCTGACAATTTTAGAAAAAGAAAATCTACTATATATTTATTTTTAATTACAGTATAATTAACATACAGTGTTATTTTAGTTTCAGGTGTACAATACAGGGATTCAACAATTCTATACATTACTCGGTGCTCATTACGGTAAGTGTACTCCCTATATGTGTTCTTTAAAATTTTAAGGTAATGCTTTTATTTTTATGAAAACAAAAAATAAAATAAATTGAATGGAAACATGGAATAACAGCTTCAGATAAATGAGTATTATAAAAATCTAAATGATATGATTAATTACAAATTAGATTTTGGGGGCACCTGGCAGGCTCAGTTGGTGGAGCATGTGATTCTTCATCTTGGGGTTGTGAGTTCAAGCCCCACGTTGGGCACAGAGATAACTTAAAAATAAAAATCTTTTAAAAAATTTAGGTTTTCACAAACATTAAGAATTTGGCACCATTTTGGTTTTAATACATGTTCATGTATCAATGCTGTGTGATACATTTTGACACCTTTGGGAAATTTGAGAAAATGAGCCCTCAATGACTTATTTATTCAACCTTCCCTTCACCATCCTGAGCTTTCTCACTTGTAATACTTTTGTTATTGTCAAATTTTGTAACATTTATACACTCTTCTCTAACTCTAAACTTAAAATAGCATCAATTCTTAACTTCAGATTGATTTATTTTTCATCACCAGGTTTACTCTCTTTGTGTCATTCTTGATTTCATTATTTTAAGTCACACAACCAGCTAGTTATATTTTATAATCAAGTAGTTTTTGTACGTAAGTTTAATTTATAAGAAGGAAGTTTTATTTTCTGGATATTACATGCTTTAGAATATTTTCTATTGTCTTTTCACTATAAAGACTTGGCGGGGTATAAAATTCTTGAAAAAGTCTTTCTCTCACAGTGGGATACCTTTAGTACATAATCTTTTTGAATTGAATGTTGATTTGTAGGAGACGTACGTGATTTGTTTTGCCTCTATTAGTGTTCATTTATATAGTTTTAATATATTTAATATTTAGTATTTTGCCACCATATGCTTTGGCATTCAGCCTTTTGTTTCAGCGTTTCTAGAAACAATGTGCCCTTTTGATGTACACATTGAAATCTTTATTTCAATGATGGCTTCTTCTATTTTACATTTAAATACTTTAAATGTTTTCTTTTTATTCCATATTTATCATTCCTAGAATCCCTGTTAATTTTCAGGCCTGATCTTTCAGTTTTGTTTTGGTGATAATCTCAATCCTGTTAGTCATATTCTTCGTTATGTTTTCAGATGCCTGTTGATTTGTGTTAATTCTAATATGTCTATAATCTCTGAAAATTTTTTTCTTCTTTGACTTTCCGGAGTTCTAACAACTCACAATTTATTTCATTTTCTCTCCTGACATCTATTATGTTCTAGAAAACCTTTACATGGAACATTAAACAGTTTCGTGTTGTTTTTTGTGGGGGGGAGAACCTTGTCACTAATTTCTTTAAGGTGATAAAAAATTACTTGTCGGAATGCTTTTTTTCATGGTGTAGTTTTTCTTTTGTGGTACATCCTATGTTGAGTGTGTTTGTGTGTGTGTTATTTGTACAATTCATGCTGGTTTCATCATAATTATTCAAATTTGAATGTGAATGGCTACTGAAATTTTCTTGTGCACAATGTCTGGGAAGTAATCTCTTGTTATGTATTTTAGCCTTTAAATAATATTACCGATGTTACAAGAGTATTGTAGGAAATGTTACTGACAGAAGGAGATTTGTGTATGGAGAAGAGTATTTACTACTACTTTTTTTTTTTTAAGAGAATCTCTCTCTTTTTTTTTTTTTTTTAAGATTTTATTTATTTGACAGAGAGAGACACAGCAAGGGAGGGAACACAAGCAGGGGGAGTGGGAGAGGGAGAATCAGGCTTCCCGCTGAGCAGGGAGCCCGATGCAGGGCTTGATCCCAGGACCCTGGGACCATGACCTGAGCCAAAGGCAGACACTTAATGACTGAGCCACCCAGGCGCCCTTACTATTACTTCTGATACTTAGTAGTGTTATAATTCCATGAATCGATTTAAAAAATATTTAAATACTCTTTTACCAATGTTATTAAAATAAAATACAGTAGGTATTGCTAGACATTTAAATGTTGATTGCAAACCTAGTGAAATGCTCTTAAATGTATCTGTATGATAAGTCCAATATGTCAGAAGTCCTCAATTCCTTCCAATACCTTCACAATATACAGATTATTTCTATGATAATAAAAGTTATTTTACGTATATAGTTAAACTAATATTAGTATCAACATTGAAGATCTGTTCTATTTCTTAACTTTATACATGTCCAATTCTACTGGAGGGTACAGAAAATATTATCAGATCCCAAAGAAAAAGTACAGTCAGATTGCTGATTTACAGGCTCCAATTTCATCTTTGAATGGGGTTTAAGCCTTAGCCAAAATTTGCTGCCTGGGTCCCACTGTAGAGTTAAGATTCATTGCTAATTCAAATGGAATTTACAAATCCATGACTGATCTCAGGTCATGGTGTTTCTCTCTACTCACATTTCCATCAAGTTTTGATCTGGGCATAGTTTCCTCAACTTAAAAGTTGTTTAATAATACTTTATAGAAGTTTATTATTAGATACTAGTTCATCTATATAAACTCCAAGAGAACTGTGCATTGTGTCTTTGTGATCAGTTCTTGAATCTGGATTCTTAACTAATTTATCATCTTGTATCTCATTGCTGTACTCTCATGTGTCAGGTCATTGTGTGTGAACACCAGTGCTGATTAATCCCCCTGATTTTGTACAGTGCCTAACTTCCAGGAATTATGTAGGTTTTCCTGCAGTTCCTTGTAGCCAGTGTCCTGTATTTAAAAGAAATACAAATCTGTATAGCAACCCATAACCAAAAAGAAAAGAAAACCAAAAAATTACAAATTCCCAACAGGTTGCCATTGTATTAAGCATATTCTGTTAGTCATCTTCTTTTGTACTTATAATTAACTTTTGTACATTTTAAAATAACTTTTACATTTACTAGTATCGTTATGCACTCAAAGATTTTCAGAAGTTCCAAATAATTGTAATTATTTTTTTCTTCTTGATTTTTCAGTTTTTCACAACTTGGCTAGTGAGAGTGGTTTTAGGGCACAGCTTTGGTCTTTTAACTCTGCTGTAGATCTGTTTTGAAGGCCTCTTTCCTTTCTGGCAACAGGGCCTTCCAATCCATTATGCATTTTTTTTCTGTCTCGAGACATTAAATCAGTTACTCCCTCTAACGCACAATTATTTTGAATTGAAAAAGACTTTTAAAACTCTAGCAGTTGGGATTATATTCAGGTACTGGTAACAAGGTCCAGAAATGACTTTTATTTAAACACATTAGGGTTTTGCTTTTCTTATTCTCAGGAAGAGTTTCAGAAGTCAGCAGTCCAATATTGTAATATTAAATGTTTTTGCCTTCTTGTCATCCTTGTGTCTCTGTTTTGACATATACATTGGAAAGTATCCCTGAGCAGAAATATGTCTAGCTAAGTACCTTTTAAAATACATTGAATAAGGGGCGCCTGGGTGGCTCAGTCGTTGGGCATCTGCCTTCGGCGTGATCCCAGAGTCCTGGGATCGAGCCCCACATCGGGCTCCTCCGCTGGGAGCCTGCTTCTTCCTCTCCCACTCCCCCTGCTTGTGTTCCCTCTCTCGCTGGTTGTCTCTCTCTCCGTCAAATAAATGAATAAAATCTTTAAAAAAAAAAAAGTCTTTGAGTCTTGATGAGTCAACTCTTGTCCGATAAATGTGTTGTTTGCTAATTTGAACAATCTATTTTTCCCAGTGGAGATCTGTTTGTCCAAATGAGTAAATTGTCTGCATGTACAAGTTAGTTTGTGCACAAGTTGGTTTGTAACAATTCTTTGAAGCCAAGGACAAAGTAGCAGAGTGTTGTAAGAGTTTTTGTTGTAAACAGTGCCTTATACTTCATCATCATCAGTATTTAGAATTAGCTAATCAAACAGAAAGATACAGGCAAAAATGATAGAATTGGTGAATATGAAATGGTCATTGAAGACTGTGTCTGGTCAGGAAGGAGAAGGTTGTGCTTTCAGCAGATACTTGTATTCTGATCAGTACAAATTCTTTGACATAATCAATGAGTATTAATGAAACAAAATCAATGAACATTTTTGAAGCTTCCCAGGAAATTGATAATTATCAGGAAGAACAAATTCCATTTTTGTTACCTATTTATCAGGAAATTACCTATGTGAAGATCATATATACTTTAATTCACTCATTTTGCACCCATGTGTAAGGTATAGCCTGAAAGACTAAAGTGAACCTCTCCAAGGATAGTTTTTAAGAGAAAAATATGGGCAAAATAACTACAATGCCAACATTGTAATCGGTTCTGATAAACTATGACTGGATTCTATTAGGCTGATACATTACTTCTTCATGAATGCTAAATTAGTTTTATTTTAAAGATAGTAAACTTCAGTAAAAATTATGATTCTCCACATATCATCAATTTATGTGATGGGGAAATTTCCTGTTGAAAGAATGAGTATTAATTTATTGAACATTAGGATGAATAACATTGAAGTTAATCCATTTTATTGACGTTCTACAGAGCAGCGAAACATAAGAAATATTGATAGTCTTCCTTAACAATCTATAATAGACCATAGCTATTCACTTGAATTTAAAAAAATAGATCTGAAAATATTTGTAATCCTAAAAATTTGCAGTACATGATCTTTATTTAACTCTGGCAATCCTACCTTCTAAGTGATTCTCACTCCTCATTGTGAAATGATTAAAAAGTATATATACCTTTTACTTCTCCATCCATCCCTAGCTTCTGGTTCCTATCAAATTCTAGAACCAGCTCAGGCTATTCCTTACTGTATTAGTTGTCTGCTATTGCATAACAAATTACCACAGATACAGTGGCTTAAAGCAACACATATTTATTATCCCCCAGTTTCTGTGGCCAAGAATCTGGACGTGGTTTGGCAGGGTCCTCTACTCAGGCTGCAATCAAGATATTGGCCGGCTGGCGTCTTATTGGATGCTTGACTAGAGAAGAATCTGCTTTCAAGCTTATTCAGGCTGTTGACAGAATTAATTTGCTTATGGCTGTATGACTGAGGTCTCTGGCTGCCTACTGGCTGTTGGCTGGCGGACAACCACAGTTCCCTGCCACATGGCCCAAACCTTTCATAGGCAGTTCATAACATGACTCTTTGTTCCTTCAAGGGAGAAAGGTTCCACCAGGAGAATGTCTCTGTTTTTTTTTCTCTCTCTCTGCCTATCTCTCTCTCTCTCTCTCATCTCATCAGATTCATACATAACAAAACATCATCATGGGAGTAACATCTTTGTCATTTATTTATTTATTTTAAAGAGAGTGAGCAAGCTGGGGGAGGGAGAGGGAGAGAGAATCTCAAGCAGACTCTGCACTGAGCTTGGAGCTGGATGTGGGGCTCAGTCTCACGATTCTGAGATCATGATCTGAGCCAAAACCAAGGATCAGACATTTAACCCACTGAGCCACCCAGGTGCCCCTCTATCATCTTTGTCATATTCTACTGGTTAAAATTAAGTCACAGATTCTCCCTGCATTAAAGAGAAGAGGATCATATAAAGGTGTGACTCATTGAAGGTCACCTTAGAATGTGTCTGCCACACATCTTATTTCCAAAATCAACTCTGAGGACACTATAGAGATAAAAAGGTAGCATTGATTTGAGCAAAAATAACAACAACAAAAAGTTGGGAAATGCCTGGGGAGTCATAGTCTTCCTTAAATGGTGTGTGTGTTTACCAGGTGTGCTGCAGCTTGGGGCAGACAGTAACCTGAGACAGAGATAAAAGAAAATGATGGAAGGAATATGTTAAGTTCTGTTTTGCCGGTCTCCTTTACCTTGAAACAACAGCCATCAGCCCTTTAGCAAAGAATTCTGCAGCAAAAGAATAGACCACTGGTGTAGAAAATAACGGCATAGAACAAAGTCTTCCAAGGATGAGTTCAAAATAACAGATGTGAACTAACCAGGCACTTACGGGAGTTCACTTCTCTATGCCCTCACAGTCCAAGCCTAAAGGCCAGCGGATTATAACCAAGGGAGACTGTCTCCACCCATGCTGCTTTTTCTGAAGAGCTTAAAGTGAAATACTGGCCAGAGGGGTTATTTCGTTGAGTGGCAGCTGTTGGGAGTGACATACGGTGCTTCTGGGGTTCCAGATATTCTGCCTCTTTTTAAAAAATTCACCCTGAGGAGCTGTCCAAGACCTTGACTTTGACTTTATTCCAAAACCAAGCAGAATAGTTGACACTACCAGGGAACATGAACTCACAGACCAAGTATATTAGATACTGAAAATACAGTCACTTTAAAAAAAAGACACCAATACAAACAAAAGACATCATATGAAACAGAACAGAAGCACCAAACATTTAAGCATGCTTAGTTAGAAGATGATATAAGCAATAAAAATCATTAACAATGAAATTTCTGTAAGAACCAAGTGGGAACATTTGATATAAAATCTTCAGTATTTGAAATGAGAATACAATATTTAGTTAAATAGTAAGATAGAGGGGGGCCTGCGTGGCTCCGTTGGTTAAGCAGCCAACTTTTGATTTCTGGTCAGGTCGTGGGATCAAGACCTGCGTGGGATTCCATACTCATCAGGGAGTCTGCTTGAGATCCTCTTTGTCTTCCTCTGCCCCTCTCCCAGCTTCCACTCTCTTTGGCTCTCTCACTCTCTCTAAAATAAATAAATCTTTTTTAAAAGTAGTAAGATAGATATATACGAAGAATTAATGAGTTGAAAGATGAAGTTGATGAAATCTGGATGGTAACTTTAAAAAGAAGTCAAAATATAAAACCAATGTTTGAAGAACTAGTGTCTAAAAATTCCCCAGAATTTAAGAAAAATGGATCAAAACTAGATTTACAGTATTTCTAGAGAGCTAAGGGGAAATATATCCAACCTAGACACCATTATAATGTGGAACACCAATGACAGATACAAATTTTAAGTGATACTAGGTGGAAAGAAAATAATCTACAGAAAAATAAGGTTGAATAATTTTATCAGAATAATCAACAGCAAAATTCAACCCCAAAAAATGAAATGTTATAAAATAATTAAAGGAAAATATGTTTAAATCAAGAATGCAATATTGAACCTCAAATTCATTCAAATATGAGAGCATAACAAAAACTAATTTTCAGAAATCGTGTCTGAATGGGGCACCTGGGTGGCTCAGTCGGTTAGGTGTCTGCCTTCCACTCAGGTCATGATCTCAGGGTCCTGGGATCCAGCCTGGGATTGGGCTCTCTGCCAGCGGGGAATCTGCTTCTCCCTCTCCCTCTTCCTCTGTGCTCTCTCCCTTTCTCAAATACATAAATAAAATCTTAAAAAAAAAAAAAAAAGAAAGAAAGAAATAGTGTCAGAATGTTTGCCAAAAAAAGAATTACATGTACACCTGGAAAAATTATAAGAGAAAGGAACCCAGAAATACATTTCACTATGTAAGAGATATAAGAATGGTATAATCTTTTAGTAGACTTTTTGTGGTCTTAAAAATAAATACAAGCTAATTCCTCAAAGGGATAAAAATGATGTATATAATATCAACCTAGAAGTAAAAATCCAGACAATTTTAACATAATGGGAGATTTCAAGGGCAAGTTATAAAAGGGACATATTTAAGTACTTGCCTCTTATATATCTAATTGTTAATGGATAAAGTTTTACATGCTTAAAACTTAAAAATGAAAAGATTTTCATTTTGATTCAAGTTTGGATGTAGAAAGTCAAAAGAGAGTGTTGCCCTCACCCTAAGAACCAGAAACTGAAGACACAGAAAAACTTACATGAGCTAAGCTCCACAGAGTGAAAAAGCCCTTCTTAGCAAAAAGGAGACCCACAGCTATTCTCATGCCTAGTAGAGAGGAGGAAGAGGAATCTACCATAGTTGTAGGGTGAAAAGATTCTAGCTGAATTTATACAGGACTTTTAATACTGGGTAATAAGACAGATTCTAATGTGGAGGTTCCCCAGCCCCAGAGCAAAAATGTACCCATCTGCCAGCAATTTTCCTTCAGGTGTTGACTGAATGCTCAGTGGTAGTGCACTATATAATAATGCAATTAAGAAAATATATTAAATTGGGGCACCTGGGTGGCTCAGTCATTAAGCGTCTACATTTGGCTCAGGTCATGATCCCAGGGTCCTGGGATCGAACCCCACACTGGGCTCCCTGCTCAGCGGAAAGCCTGCTTCTCCCTCTCCCACTCTCCCTGCTAGTGTTCCCTCTCTTGCTGTGTCTCTCTCTGTCAAATAAATCAAAACAAAATCTTTAAATATATATATATTAAATTAATCAATTTTAGAAAAATGTTGTACACACACAGATAGATACATTGATTGATCTCTACCAGCTTAGGAAAGTGAATATGATAAATATTTTTGAAATCCCACTGGTCAATATCAGTAAGTATGATCGATATTTTTAAATCCTGCTGTGAATCTTTCCTATTCTGTGGAGATAACTACTATCCAAAACTGTCCAGGGGTTATTTGTTTTATTTCACAGTTTTGTATGTGTCATTGATTTTGCAAGTTTTTTTTTTTTTAATGATTTTTTATTATATTATGTTAGTCACCATACAGTACATCCCCGGTTTCCGATGTAAGGCTCGATGATTCATTAGTTGTGTATAACACCCAGTGCACCATGCAATACGTGCCCTCCTTACTACCCATCACCGGTCTATCCCATTCCCCCACCCCCTCCCCTCTGAGGTCCTCAGTTTGTTTCTCAGAGTCCATAGTCTCTCATGTTTCATTCCCCCTTCTGATTAACCCCCCTTTCTTTATCCCTTTCTTCCCCTACCGATCTTCCTAGTTCTTATGTTCCATAGATGAGAGAAATCATATAATTGTCTTTCTCTGCTTGACTTATTTCACTTAGCATTATCTCCTCCAGTGCCGTCTATGTTGTAGCAAATGTTGAGAACTCGTTCTTTCTGATAGCTGAGTAATATTCCATTGTATATATGGACCACAACTTCTTAATCCAGTCATCTGTTGAAGGGCATCTCGGCTCCTTCCACGATTTGGCTATTGTGGACATTGCTGCTATGAACATTGGGGTGCATATGGCCCTTCTCTTCACTACGTCTGTATCTTTGGGGTAAACACCCAGATTTTGCAAGTTTTTAATCTTTATATAAATGGAGTCTCATAATTCTTTTTCTATAGCTTGCTTTCTTTCTTTCTTTCTTTCTTTCTTTCTTTCTTTCTTTCTTTCTTTCTTTTAAAGATTTATTTATTGGGGCACCTGGGTGGCACAGCGGTTAAGCGTCTGCCTTTGGCTCAGGTCATGATCCCAGAGTGCTAGGATCGAGCCCCACATTAGGCTCCTCCGCTATGAGCCTGCTTCTTCCTCTCCCACTCCCCCTGCTTGTGTTCCCTCTCTCGCTGGCTGTCTCTATCTCTGTCGAATAAATAAGTAAAATCTTTTTAAAAAAAAGATTTATTTATTACCCTAGAGAGAGAGAGAGCATGAAAGCCCAGGAAGGGGCAGAGGGAGATGGGAAGAAGTAGATTCCAGGCTGAGCATGGAGTGCAACAAGGGGCTCGATCCCATGATTCTTGAGATCATGACCTGAGCCCAAAATTAAGAGTTGGGCGTCCAACTGCTGAACCACCCAGGTGCCCCTCTGTAGCTTTATTTTAATTTCAGTAATATAGTTGTTGATTTTGTTTTGTTATTTTTTCTCATTCATTTTCACATAGTGATCAACCCAGTACATGTATCACCGTGTATTTATCCATTCTTCTGGTGATGATCGTTTGGATTGCTGTAGATTGCCTGCTGTTACAAACTATGGTGCTATCAAGATGTTCACTTTTTCATTTGTGCAAATGTGCAAACATTTATCTAGATTATAGATGTATAAAATTGGAACAGCTGATATTCAAACAGTTTTAAAAGTGTGTTTACCAATTTATGAGAGTTTCTGATGAACAATATTTTTGGCAATGCAAGATCTTACACAACTTTTATTAAGGCTTTACGATCTTATAAAATTATATCTTATCGTGTGTGTGTCTTTTTTGTTTTCATTACCTGATTACTAACAGAATTGAACATATTTTCATATACTTACTGGTCATGTTTCTTGTCTATGAAATGTCTGCTGAAAAGTTTTACTAGCTTTCTAGGGGATATATGTCTTATTGTTTTTACAAGAGTTCATCATGCATTCTAGATTAAAATTTTATTTCTTTATAAAGAAATTTATTTCTTTTTCTCCATTTGACCTTGTTTTTAAAGGCTGCAGACATTTTTTTATTATTGTATAAAAAAAAGTATTATATTTACCATCTTAACCATTTTCAAATGTACATTTCAGTAGTGTTAAGTAAATTGGCAATGGGCCCTTGGTAGAAGGCAACACCTGGCAGGGGAGGGCAGGGAGGGTGGTATGGCTCCACCTCTGCTCCCCCAAACTCCCACCCCACCACATGACAGCTTGTGGGATTGATAAGGAGCATCCTTTCTGGCCCCTTTCCCTCAGGCCTTGAAACTTGATGGTACCTGTCTTGCAGCAGTCGGATGCAATAGGTGGGGTTGGGGTGATTACTCTTGCCCCTTCCCCATTTCAAGGTGGACTGTACCACTTAAAAAATGTATATCTGAAGTGTGCAACTGATTCCTAAAACTCTTTGTCTTGCAGAACTGAAACTCTATACCCATTAAACCCCATGAAACACTAATTTCCCTTTCCCCCAGTTCTTGACAACGATTTTTTAATTTTCTCTTTCTATGATTTTGGCTACCTTTTTTGTTTTTCATTTCTTTTTCCTTTTTGTTTTGTTTTATTTTCTTAAGTAGGCTCTAAGCCCAATGTGGGGCTTGAACTCATGACTGGGGATCAAGAGTTGCATGCAGTGCAGACTGAGCCAGTCAGACACCTCTGATTTTGACTACTTTAGATATTTCATGTAAGTGGGATCATATAGTGTCCTTTTATGACTGGCTTACTTAACTTGGCATAATGTCCTTGGGGGGTCATCCATATTTTTGGATGTTGTAGGATTTCCTTATTTTTTTAAGGTTGCATACTATTCTATCATATGTATATATCTCATTGTTTTTCTTCATTTATCTTTTGATGGACATGTGTATTGCTTCCATCTCTTGGCTATTGTGAATAATACTGCAATGAACATTGATGTACAAATATTTCCTTGAGATCCTGCTTTGAATTCTTTTATATATACAACAAAAAGTGGAATCGCTAGATGGTATGGTAATTCTATTTTTAATATTTTGAGGAGTCTCCATACTGTCTTCCCGTAATGGTTGTGCCATTTTCCATTCCCACCAACAAGGTGCAGGGATTCCAGTTTCTCTGCATCCTTGTCAACATTTATTTCCTGTTCTTTTTATAGTGGCCATCCTAACTGTGATTTTGATTTGCATTTCTCTTGTGATTAATGATATTGAGCATCTTTTCATATGTTTGTTGGCTATTTGTATATATCTTCATTTGAGAATTGTTTATTCAAACTCTTTACCCATTTTTAAATCATGTTTTTCTTGCTGTTGTTGAGTTGTAGGAGTTCCTTATATATCCTGGATATAAACCACTGATCAGATCTATGATTAGCGAGTCTTTTCTCCCATTCTGTAGGTTGCTTTTCCACTCTCCTGATTGTTTCCTCTGATTCACAAAAGTTTTTAAGTTTGATTTTAGTGCCATTTCTAGTTTTGCTTTTGTAGCCTGTTCTTTTGGTGTTATATCCAAGAAATTATTGCCAAATTCAATATCCAAAAGTTGTTCCCCTGTATTTTCTTCTAAGAACTTTGTAGTTTTAGGTCTTCCATTAAGGTCTTTTACCCATTTTGAGTTAATTTTTGTATATGATGTAAGTTAAGGGTCTAACTTCATTTTTTTGGAATGTGGAAATCTGGTTTTTCCACCACCATTTATTGAAAAAACTATCTTTTCCCTATTGTGTAGTACTGGCAACCTAGTAGATCTTTTGATCATATATGCAAGGATTTATTTCTTGTCTCCATTCTGTTCCATGGGTCTAAATGTCTATATGCTTGTGTAACATTTATTTGATTATTGGAGCTTTGTAATATGTTTTGAAATCAAGAGGTGTGAGGCTTCCAACTTTGTCTTTCTTTCTCAGGATTATTTTGACTTTTCAGAGACCTTTGAAATTCCATATGAATTTCGGGATTTTTTTTTACAATTTTTGCAAAAAAAATGCCATTGGCATTTTGATACAGATTGCATTGAATATGTAAATTCCTTTTGGTAATATGGATAATATGGATTTTAACAATATTAAGTCTTATAACTGACAAATATGGAGTATCTGCTTATTTATTTTTATGTTCTTTGATTTCTTTTATCAAAGTTTTATAGTTTTCAGTGTACAAATCTTTTGCCTCCTTGGTTAAATTTATTCCTAAGAATTTTATTCTTTTTGACACTATTGTAAATAGAAATTTTTTAAATTTATTTTTTGGATTGTTCTCTTATTTTCTTAATTTCATTGTTAGTGTATAGGTTGTAACCAATTTTGTATGCTGACTTTTTGTCATGAAACTTTGCTGAAATGTATTAGTTTTAACTTTTTTTTTTTTTTTTGGTAGTATCTTTAGGACCTTCCAGGTATAAGATTATGTCATCTGTGAACAGAGATAATTTTACTTCTTTTCCAAGTTAGATGCTTTTTATTTCTTTTTCTTGTATAATTGCTCTGGCTAGGACATCAAGTACTATGATGAATAGATGTGGTGAAAGTGAGTATCCCTGCCTTTTTTCTGATCTAGAGTAAAAGATTTCAGTCTTTCATCATTGAGTATGATGGTAGCTGCATGCTTTCCATATATGGCTTTTATTACTTTGAGATAGTTTCCTTCTCTTCCTATCTTGTTGAGAGTTTTCATCATGAAAGGGAGTTGAATTTTGTCAAATGCTTTTTCTGCATCAATTGAGATGATCATATTTTTTTCTTTATTCTGTTAATGTGGTGTGGTGTTTAACGTTTCATACATTGAACTGTCTTTGCATCTCAGGTATAAATCCCACTTGATCGTGGTGTATGACCCTTACTGTGCTGTTAAATTTGGTTTGGTAGGTTTTTTCTTCTTCTCTTGAAGATTTTTACATCAGTATTCATCAAGGGTATTGGTGTTCAGTTTTCTTTTCTTATTGTGTTTGTCCGGTTTTGGTATCAGGGTAATCCTAGCCTCATAGAATTAGTTTAGGAGTATCCTCTTCTCTTTAATTTTTTAGAGGAGTTTGAGAAGGATTAGTCTTAATTCTTCCTTAAATATTTGCTGGAATTCTCCAATGAAACCATATGGCCCTGAGCTTTTCTTTATTAAGTATTTTGATTACTGGCTCAATTTCCTTAGTATTTGTAGATCTGTTCCAACTTAATTTTTTCATGATTCAGGCTTGGTAGGTTGTATGTTTCTAGGTATTTGCCCATTTCTTTTAGGTTATCTAATTTTTTGGCATATAATTTTTCATACTCTTCTAATTCTTCATATTTCTGTGATATCAGTTATAATGTCCCCTTTTTAATTCTTAATTTTAGTTATTTGTGTTTTTCTCTTTTTTTCTTTGTTATGCTAAGAGTCAGTTTTGTTGATCTTTGGAGGAAAAAAAACAACTCTTGGCTTTCTTTAGTTTTTCTATTGTATTTATTTTCTCTGTTTTGCTTATCTCTGCTCTAATCTTTATTACTTCCTTTTTTCTGGTAATTTTTGATTTAGTTTGTTCACCTTCTTCTAGTTTCTTGAGGTGTAAAGTTGGGTTGTTGATTTGAGATCTTTTTCTTTCTTCTTTTCTTTTTTCCTTCCTTTCTCTCTCTTCTTTCCTTTCCTTTTCTTCCTTCCTTCCTTCCTTCCTTCCTTCCTTCCTTCCTCCCTCCCTTTCTCTCTCTTTCTTTTTTCTTTTCTTCTTTCCTTCCTTCCTTTCTTCCTTCCTTCCTTTCTCTTTTCTTTCTTTCCTTTTTTTCTTTTTCTTCCTTCCTCCCTTCCTTTCTCTCTCTTTTCTCTTTCTTTCTTTCTTTCTTTCTCTTTCTTTTTTGTAAGCATTTACACCTGTGAACTTCCCTCACAGTACTGCTTTTGCTGCATCCCGTACATTTTGTTTGGTTTTGGTTTCATTTTCTCAAGATATTTTCTAAATTCCCTTGTAATTTCTTCTTTGACTCATTGGATATTTAAAAATGAGGTTTTCGATTTCCATATATTTGTGTATTTTCCTGTTTTCCTTCTGCTATCAATTTCTAGTTTCCTTCCATTGTGGTTAGAGAAGATACTTTATATGATTTCAGACTTCTTGAATTTGTTAAGACTTGTTTTGTGGCTAATATGTGGTCTATTTTGGAAAATGTTCCTTGTGCACTTGCTAAGAATATTTATTCTGTTGGCGTTAGATGGCATATTTTGTACATGTCTATGAGGTCCAATTGGTCTAAGATGTTGCTTAAGTCCTCTGTTACTTTATTGATTTTCATATGTTTTTTTTACGCATAAGTGAAAGAGGGGCATAGAATTCTCCTACTATTATGTTGCTATTTCTCAGTTCTATGAATGGTTTGCTCCATATATTTGGGAGCTGTACTCTTAGGTGCATATATATTTATAAATGCTATATCTTCCTGGGGAATTAACCTTTTCATCACTATATAATGACCTTTGTCTTGTATGACAGTTTTGGCATAAAATCTATTCTGTCTGATGTAATTATGGCCACACTGTTTGCTTTAGGTTCCCATTTGCATGAAATATCTTTTTCTCTCCTTTCACTTTCAGCCTACGTGTGTCCTTAGATCTGAGACAACATGCAGCTGATTCTTGTTTTTCTCAATCTAATCAACCAGTCTCTGTCTCTTAATTAGCAAGTTTAACCCACTTTCATTTAAAGTAAATACTGATAGGTAAGGGCCTACTAGTGCCATTTTGTTAATTATATTCTGTGTGCCTTGTAGCTTTTTTATCCTTCCTTTCCTGTCTCACTGCTTTCTTTTGTGTTTCATTTATTTTTTTGTAATGGTAAGTTTTGATTCCATTCTCATTTCTGATTTATATACCTATGTTATGTTACTATAGGATTCTATAATTGTCTCTATATTTACTTTTACCAGGGAATTTTGCATTTTCAGGTGGTTTTGTGCTGCTGGTAGCCTCTATTCATTTCAACTTGATGGACTCCCTTCCTCAGAAAAAAAGCAAATTAAAAACACAATTTTACATTATTATATACACACTAAGATGACTGAAAATTTTAAAATCTGATAATAGCAAGTTTTGGTGAAGATGCACAATAACTGGAACTTTCATACTTTGCTGATAGGAGTGCAAAATAGTACAACTTTAGAAAACAGTTTGACTGTTTCCTTTCAAATTAAATATAGATTTCACAGTGACTCAGCAATCCCACTCCTAAGTATGTACCTCAGAGAAATGAAAACATAAGTGTACCCAAAGATTTGTACTTAAAGCTTTATGGCAGCTCTACTAATAATAGTCAAAAAATATATGAAAACATTTTGGTACTTCTATTCAGTAGACTCCTACTGAGCAATAAGATGTGATGGACTGATATATACACAAATATGAATGAAACTTAAAACATACTGTTTGTCTCCATATATGAAATTCTAGAAAAAGACAAAATTATAGTTATGGAAAGCATATCAGTAGGTACCAGAGACCAATGGTTTGATGGGGGGGGGGAGTGACTTCAGTTGATCACAATAGAACAATTTGGGCTGACGGAAATGTTCTATATTATGATATTGGTGGTCATCTCACAAACAAATAGATGTCAAAACTCACAGAATTGTACACATAAAATTAATGACATTTTTGCATGTAAACTATATTTCTGTAAAGTTGATTTTAAAATTAAATATGGAAATGACACACTTTGAAAACAAAAAAGATCTCAGAGAGTTATGCTGAAATTGTAAAAAGAGAAGAAACATTTGCATATGTGGATTCATTGAATGTATTCATGCCTTTTGGTAGTACTTAAAGGAAAATACCGTAATGGTGTCTAATGAATTTTGGAAACTTTGGAAGTTAATGAAGAATTTATATTTAATAAAACAATTGGCCTAGTGTTGAAATTGAATTAATAAGTTTTTAGTATTTATTACAATAGTAACAAATCAATCATCATTTAAGTGCAAATGATCAATTTGGTCTTATAGGCAGTCATGTTATGAAGCTACCTAACAGGCAATTTAAAGTTAGTATGTCCCAAATACAACTTTTAACTTCTTGATATGCAGCTCTACCAGTATATATCTTCCTCGTTATTCAGGAGTAGTCCTTAATTTAGAAGGCTTTCTTAATTTTTTTTCCTACCGACTACATAAAATTCATCAACATATTTGGCTAGGACTATTTTAAAATATCCTCTGAATCCAGTCACTTCTTATAAGCTGTATCACAACAATCATATTTTCAATCCCAGTTAGCTCTTGCCTGAACAATTGCAACAGCTTTCTACCTGCATTCAGTTCTTGCTCCTCTATAACCCATTCACTACCAAATCACCACACTGACCTTTTAAAAACCTAAATTAGATCACTCCTGTCCTCTACGTATCACCTAATAATGGCTTTCCACAATATTTAAAATATCCCAGGAGTTTTTCAAGATTCTAGTGCCCCTTATATCATACTATAAAGTATTTCCTTTTTTATTGTTAAAAAGAGCAAAATTCAATGAGTTTGCTTTATTAAAACATTTTAGACTTTATAAATATGAGCTTGGACTAAATTGTTTTATATATATATACATGCACACACACACACATACACACGCTCTTTCTTTAATTCACTGACTATATGTATTGTACTTATAACAGTCCCTGGCATGAGTTACTTGCTCAATAAACATGAATTAAATAAAAAGTGAATTAATGAATGGGAATGTAGTTATGTTTAAGTCTGAATTTTGGCAAGTTTATCTCTTATTTAGTGAGCATCAAATTACCTAACACATTTTAATTTAACTTTTCCTAGTATTTATGCTGTAAAATGATATAATTGTGTATGTATTAGGTTGTGAACAAAACACCATCATCATCATCATCATCATTATGCCAGAGTACTTCTCCAGAAGAATTTTATAGACACAGTGAAAAAAATAATAATAATGGCTTAGGCCAAATTACAGAGACCTGAATTGTAGACACATGTTATACATAAATTCACAGATGTAGTTTGCCCCATACTACTTAGTCCTTACTAAAGAGACCCTCATATAGTTCCCAAGTCCAAACAGTAATCAAACGTCAGAGAATTATTGAGTGACCTAGGGTTTAGGGTAGGAAAATTCAAAAATCAATTCACGAACCAAAGCATAAAGCTAGGAATGATTCATTATCTAATCTATTAAGTTAGCAGTTCTCTATGTGTACTATGGGAAACTCTGGGGCCACTGAGACCTTTTCAGGTGGTCTGTGAGGTCAAAACTATTTTCACAATAATACTAAGATGTTATTTGCCTTTACACCTTATTCTCTCATGAGTATACTGTGGAGTTTTCCAAAGGCTACCTGAAATGACATTGCAACAAATTGGACACAGAAGCAGATATGAGAACCCAGCTATCCTATATTAAGCCAATAATTCAAAAGATTTGCAAAAAGAAAAAGAAAAGCTATTCTTTTCACTAAATTTTTTGTGGAAGTATATTTTTCAAAAAATATGTTTCTGGTTAATGTATAAAGATTATTTGTGTTGTTTTAAATGAAATAATGTATGTTTTCATTTATAATATGGTAGGTATTGATAGATGTAACCCACACCAACAAAAGCCTCTTTGGGGTCTTCAATAATTTTTACGTGTGTAAAGGAGTCCTGAGACAGCATAGACTGAAAAATGCTGTGTTAAAAGAATCTTTAGAAAATCTTTGGTTTTCCATCACTTATTCTCCTTCCATCTCCAATTCCAGTGGCACAAAGAAATAATAGCACATTAGATTACTAGGTAGAAATAAGATAAAGGATGCAAAAAATTAGCATAATGCTCAAGAAAAGATAGCTATTGTTATTGTAAGCAGAATCAAGGCTTAGAACGGGAAAGTGTTATTTTAAAATCACATTTCAGATATGTACCTATATAGCATGACTAAAAACAGACCTAAGGTGATATTTAGCTACATATAACTTTTCTACATAATATCAAGTAATATTTTTTACTCTTTTTTTCACATCAGACAATTTTTGTTAAGTAGATATAGCCTTAAATTACAAAGGCAGCAAAAAAAATAAAAGTCTTCAGCAGAGATCTAAAATGTTGATTTCATTCAGGACTAAAAGGATCCATCATATTCAAATTTGAGGGTCTCAAAATTCCTTCTTCCTTTTTCGAGGTATTCTTTTAGATAATTACACATTTTCATTTTTGGGTACATGGTGAAGGAAGGGAATGTTATTTCATGTACAAATGTAAATTTGTATAAGAACTATTGGCAAGACTCTTGATGAGAGTTGTTGGTTAAAAAGTCATAGTATGTGGGGCTGTTTAACAAATTACTCCTAAAAACCAAGTTTCCTGGCAGTGGTTATTTGCAGTCATCTGTAAATATTTGACTTAATTTTACTTTTTTACACCTAGAGGGAAACTAGAGAAAAATGATACTAAAACACGGTCCCAGGAAACACAAAAAAATGAGGTAGAGGAACAAGAATGAATATTGCTTACTTCTCTAGGCCTTACAACTTATTCACCCTATACTTTCTGAAAGAATGAAAAATCATAAAATTGTTTATATCACATATATATGATTTATTCGGGATATAAAATTAATGGATGACCTGCTAGCACACATCACTGAGGTCAAGTTTACCCTAGAGTTATTTGGCAAATTCTGGCTTCATATGAATTGATAAAGGTCAATATAGTCATTCTGTGTTACTTGAAACATAAGCTTAAATAGCTACTGTCCATAGACCGGGGGAACAGGAGAATGGACTAGTTCTATGATACTCTATAAATATGCCGTCAGTGGACCTTGAGATCTGTTTTTCCTCAACACCAGCAGTTAAAAAGTTGGACTACTTACTTAATATGTTTTTTAAAGCAATACTGTTTTGGATTATAAAATCGATGCATGCATTTCAAAGAATTAAAAGCTAAAAAAAAATATAAATATGGAAATAGAAGTTACCCTTAATCTCAAAAAAGAAAAAAAAAAGGAAGCTTAAGTTGATACACAGAGTAGAGCAACAGATTCTAATTAACATGAAAGAAACTGGGAAGAAAAGTAGTTTTAACATCATCTAAAAGAAAATAGGTATTTAAGATAAGTCTAAAGTCCCCTTGATAAGAAAGTGAAGGAAAACACATTAATGTATAATAATAGTGTATTCATGTAGTGGTAATAGAAAAAATATAGTAATTAAAACTGAATGAATATTCAAACTTGAACATAATATTTATTGCATATTCCAAGTAATATATTCCGGGTAAATTGACCTTTGCCTATATAGAAATTGATTACAGGGCGCCTGGGTGGCTCAGTCAGTTAGGTGTTCAGCTTCAACGCAGATCATGATCTTGGGGTTCTGGGATTGAATGCATGTTAGGCTGCATGCTCAGTGGGGAGTCTGCTTGAGGATTCTCTTGCTACCTCTCCCTCTGCCCCAACCCCCCACTCACATTCCCTCTCTCTCTTTCACTCTCTCAAATAAAGAAATATTTAAAAAAGAAATTTATTACATACCTAAAGAAAGACTATATTAATGAAAAGGACTTGATTTGCCATGAATGCACAGAAAAGCTGAAGTAGCAAAAGAAATACTGATAGAACTCATCAAAGCACTATCCAGGGGAGAAGTTTTTTGTTGTTATTTTTTAAAGATTTATTTATTTATGTTTAGAGAGAGAGAACACACGTGCTTATGCAAGCTGGATGGGGAGGGGCTAGAGGGAGGAAGAGAGAGAACCCTCAAGCAAACTCCCCAGTGAGCACAGAACCCAAAGCAGGACTTGATCCCAGGACCCTGAGATAGTGACCTGTGCGGAAATCAGAAGTCAACAGCTCAACAAACTGAGCCACCCAGGCGCCCCCAGGGGAGAAGTTTTGACCAGCATATTTTGAATAGTAGAATCTCAAAGCAAAGCTATCCCTCCTAATTTCATTATGTCATTTTGAAGTTAAACATTTTAAAAAATATTTTGCAATCATTTTTCCTTTATTCCCTGCAGATTAAGCAACCTTTTGAGAATAGATGGTATCAAACATAAATCTATCTGCATGGAAACACATTGGTGGTTATGGGAATACAGTTATGCCATGGCAGTTCTAGTCTTCAAACTCAGACCTTTCCAGGAGCACTAACAATTTTTTTTTTTTGTATATAGTTCCAGACATTTTCTTTATCTCCATATTTCAGAGATTATTTAGTAATTTGATGACTAGTATTCTACGATATGGCTCTAATTTAATGTATCATGCCTGCTCCCTGCTGATGGGAAAAGTTAATCTAGGTTTTATTAGGGACAGGATTTATAATCTTTAAATAATAAACTGTCATACATTTTTAATACACTATCTCAAAAAGTATTAATATGTGACTGCCCGTAAAGCATAGATCTTTTTCAGTGTGATTACTAAGTGCTTGTGATGAAGTATGTGAGAGAATGTTGCTGGGGTTAACTAAATTGACCTCAAAAATGATGGTTAACCACCTAGATTAAGTCACAAATGTTGATTTCATTAATAATATAACTGATTTATGTAAGCTAATATTTATGTATGACACGAAGCCAAAGGGAAATGGTGATTTCCCATTTGGGTCTCCCAAATATATCTCCTCACCTCTTGACAACTCTAAATAGGTTCACAGGGACTGTTTCTGTCCTAACTTGTCAGGACACAGGATCCCAGTGGAGTAAGGACTATATGGGCCTTAGTAAAGAGGTGTCAAAATATTGTTCATGTTACTCTAATCAAATAATTTCTGTTACTAAATATATGACATGTTGCCAGATTTTCTCTTTATATTATTTCTAATCTACATCTAGTAAAAAGATGCATTATTGATGTGGGTTTGTTGTTGGATAATGGCCCAAACCAGATAAGCCTATGTATATGTGGTCTTGAAAGCACAATTATGAGCATTTCTAACAAGCGCTCACATCTACTGATAAAATAGGCTGTCAGTGTTTGGTTGGTTTCAAAATCTCCTAAATTGCCTTGGTGAAATTTCCAGCTTGCACTAAACTCCATGCTTGGAGGGATAATACTGACCCTGCACCTGTCAGTAAGGCTGCAGATGGTGCACGTAACACACACGATTGCCTTCAAAACAGGAAGGAGGAGGAGATGAAGGAACAGATTGCTGTGTGAAATGAACACACACTTCCAAAAGGCTAATTATTTGTTCCCTAAAACTATTTCCAGTGTGTTGCATCCTTAAACACTGAGGCTCATTTCTGTGCATGATTAAAAAGCCAAAGAAAATTTATAACAGCAAATGCAGTATGCAAATACGTTGTGGCGCCGTTCACCAAAATGCACACTTCCTATTCGTATGGAATTATTTCACTTTGTGGTAGAGAAATGTAGATTATAGATTAAACTTTCTCACTTAAATTATGCATAGATGAAATGTATACTTTTCATAGGAAACTGAAAAATTGGTATTAGTTTCAATGTAAATCTTCCAGATGACCAAATTACGCCGGAGTATTGATTTAATCACATAACACATAAAGAGGAAATGACTACCACAAAAACGCTGGCATTGATTATAAAGAGTGAAGTTGAAAACCATTATCACAAATAATCTAAAGTAGAACTTTAAAAGAAATGGAAAATTAATAATACAGTCATTAAAAATAAATATAATTAAAAAGTAATTATATAGTAATTATATATGTACATTTGACCCTTGAACAACGTGGGGGTTAGGGATGCCGACCCCCTGTGCAATCACAAACTTGCCTATAACTTTTGACTCTTCCAAAACTTAACTACTAAAAGCCTGATGTTGACCAGAAGCTTACTGATAATATAAACAGTCGATTAATACATATTTTCTATGCTCTATGTATTATACACTGTATTCTTACAATAAAATAAGCTAGAGAAAAGAAAATGTTCTTACAAATCTCATAAGGAAGAGAAAATTCATTTACAGTTCTATAATGTATTTATAAAAAAAATCCACGTACTAGTGGAATTGCACAGTTCAAACCTGTGTTGTTCAAGGGTTAATTGTATATGTATGTATGTATGCATAAACATAATTTTCCCTAACACATGTGTAGTGCTTCACTCCCTCAATTTTGGCTTCTTTCTCTTTCTCTCTATCATAGCCTCATATAGCCTCAAAAATCTGTTAAATATGTTTTCCTTACAGCACTTCATTATTTCCCTGAATATTTTATAATCTTGTTTTCTATCTTAAACTGAAAAATAACTAAATATATAATACCGATTCAGAAATCCAGTAACTGAGGTAGTTTATTTATTTAGCATCCCAATTACCTAACAAGGCCACAATAACATGGTAGGCATGATTATATAAAATAAAAGGACCTAGTGCAGAATCTCAACAACACTTAGTTTTTCTGAGTCTTATTTTCCTCATTCGTGAGGTGAGAATGATAGTAAGACATCACATCATTCTTAAAAGCTCCAAATGATATACTGAATACAAGTCTTCTGCAGAATGTCTGGAGTTCAGGAAGAACTGAAAATGACAGTTATTATTCTTGACTATTGGTTTATAAAAATTATGAATGAATAAGTTGGTGAATAGATTAATAAAAGTATAAAATAGATAAAAATGCACTATGTCACATTCTTTTGCTATTGTAAAAGAGCTAGTATGTTATGTTTGCAAAAACCTTATCACAAAAAGTAATCACATTTTTGCAAACATAATGGCTCATGATGATGAGATTATAAATGTATTACCCCTAAAAAAACATTAAAAAATTTGAACCAATGCAGATTCAGTGTGCTAGATATATGCCCTGTTCTATAGGATGAATGTAAAAAATTTGGATTCATTTTCAAATTGTACACTGAATGATAGGTTCTCCTCATTAAATGTAAATGTAAGAGTTGACATTTACTGTGGATAAGTCATAAGGAATATTGTACTAAAACTCGGCCGAGAATGTAAGCATAAAGTAACCGTTTATTGACCTTTTTTCCTGTTCTTACTATAATAATAATAGTAATCATAGGTTCAATGATTTAAAGATTGTTGGGGGTAGAGCAGGTGGCAAGTGTCCTTGGGTACCAATTTGCCTAAGTAGGCACTTACAGCGGAATCATATTTTTTTAACCTTTAGGCATAATTAGGCCCGTTAAATAATATGAAGCTGTAGCCTTCTTGAAGGCAAGCAGTGTGCCTGCCCTGGTTTTATTTTTTTTTCTTTTGAACATTTAACTCAGTTCCTTGTACATGATAAGTGCTCAATTGTTAAAATAATGAATTAGGTATCATAAAAGACTTTTTATGTATCTTTATTTTTTTTTTAAGATTTTATTTATTTGAGAGAGAGCACGCACACATGCACATACATGAGCATGGGGGAGAGGAAGGGCAGAAGGGGAGGGACAAGCAGACTCCCTGCTGAGCAGGGAGCCTGAAACGAGGCTTAATCCCCGTACCCTGGTATCATGACCTGAGCCGAAGGCAGACGCCCAGGCGCCCCCTTTTTATCTATCTTTAAAACCGAAAGTTGGAAAGCCGTAACTTGAAATTGATGAGAAACAGGGCAGCTGAAATTAGATGTGTGAGTCTTGCAGGGGCTGTTTTGGTACCACTGTAGCCAATGTGAACTTCTCACCACTTCCCAAGGATGGAGGAAACTGAGCAGCTAGTAGTCAAAGAGGACAGATTTGAGGTGACAGAACTCTGGCGGCAGAGGCCACGACGGAATGGGGATGCAGGCTCTGCTCACATAGTTGTCTTCAAGGGTCCCTTGCTATTCTCAGTTCCCACAGCTCCCATGGGAATCACCAAAGGCTGTGGCAGCAGTCAGGGTCACAGAAAGAATGTTACCTACTACACTGACACACCTACGTTTCGTTCTTCCTTCATCTTTTACCTCTTTCCTTCCTTTACTCACCCCCATTGTCAAAGACAAAAGAAAACAGGCCGACCTCTGCCTTCCTTCACCTTCTTCCTAACTATGTTCTCACTTATTCAATTATTTCTCAAATATCAGGGTGTATATCAATTATATTTACATTGACCTGTAACTAAGTATTCTCTGTGAGGTGGAGGTGGGAGAAATGGAGATTCTATAGGGACACTCATTTACCTTCACTTACCTAATGGAGCATCAACAGATAGTGTCTAAAAGCAAAAACAAAAAGAAAAACAAAAAAAAAAACAGTTACTGTCTAATATTTCTGTAACAAGCAAATGAGGTTTTCAAATAATTTTGAAAATTATAGTGACTTGAAATTCTGCTTTGAAGGTGGTGGTGTAAAACTAAGATTCCTTCTTCTTATCCTTTGAAATCATCTAAGAGCAACAATGGGAACTAGAAATGAAAATACAAACTCCATTTTTATTTTTTTATTTTATTGGACCTATGAGACAACTAAACCCTAATCCATACACTAAATGAAAAGCATACCAAATGCAGAGGAGTTCAGGCATAGGTGAAAGTGAGCGCAAGGCATCTTAGCTCTAGATCTCACAAAGAACCAAGAGGGCTGTGAGAAGGAGCTGAGAATGCAGACTGTGGTAGAAGTGTTTCAGTGTCTAGTTCAGGTTCAAGAAGTTGAGGAGTCTGAAGTCAGTATTTATTTAACCATTGCTACATTTTCTTTTATAAGAGCGAAAAGTTGGGGAAAACCTAAATGTGCACCAGTAAGGATCTGGTTAATAAACAGTGGTATACCTGTCCATACAATGGAATACTGTTTAAAGGATAGAAGAGACTATCTATGCATATGGTAGCATCTCCACAATATATTGTTAAATGAAAAAAATAAGAGCTAGAAGAGTTAGTTATCACTATAATTTTTAAAAAATTAATGTTAGAGGGGCGCCTGGGTGGCTCAGTCATTAAGTGTCTGCCTTCGGCTCAGGTCATGATCCCAGGGTCCTGGGATCAAGCCCCGCATCAGGCTCCCTGCTCGGCGGGAAGCCTGCTTCTCCCTCTCCCACTCCCCCTGCTTGTGTTCCCTCTCTCGCTGGCTGTCTCTCTCTCTCTGTCAAATAAATAAAATCTTTTTAAAAAATTAATGTTAGAATGCATTTGCCTATATATATAAATCTATCTGGAAGGATATAAAAATAAACAAAATTGTGATAATAAACCAATATAGAGCTAAAAATAATATAGCTATCCAAACTGAGAAGTGACAACAAGGGAAAGATAGTGAATAACTTCAATTAAATTTCTCTTTCTTCATTTTGAAGTAAATTGAGACTTTCAGAAACTAAGTTACAGGGAAGTCCTACTTAGGAGTTTAGCGGTAGGAACACACACATATACACACACTCCTGAGACCATAAAGAGTTAAAAAAATAATCTCTAGGACTGAGACTGCTATTTTCTGTCAATTATGTTTCCCCTCACTGCTGAATGGGAGTCTAAGAGACAATAATTCATAACTCTTATAGACACACAATATCAAAGTCCATGTAGATGATATATATAAGTATACACACACACACACACACACACACACACACACACACACACATATATATATATATATATATATATATATATATATATATATATATATATATATATTCAGTGCTACTTCCAACCTATTCCCAGCTAAGAAGTCAAAGCTTCTGGGAAGTAAACTCCATTAGCTGTTGAGAGGTAAATCTAAATATATGTCTTTATAAAATGACTGAATTGAACCTGGAAGCTCTAACTCTGCTTGAACAAAATAACGTTTATCAATTCAGACCTTGGTGGTGGGAACCTATGAAAAAACTTTTTGGCCAGGTAGGGTGATCAAGGCAAAAGTCACTGAAAGTTAACAACTATTATTGAATAGATTTGAATAAGGTATTGAATTGAATGATGAATTTCTGACACTCTAAGGCCTCCTGTGGAATTAGGCACAAAAGCACTCGCTTTGAGTAACTGGGGATATTGTGAGTAAGGTATATGAACAGGACAAAGAAGAAGTGTTGCTTCTTGTTTTGAGAGAAATAAATAATCCACAAACCTATAGTGCAGTAGTTCTCAGCCCTTGGTATACACATTGGAATCATTAAAAGAGATTTTTAAAAATATGGATGTCTATGGGGTGCCTGGGTGGCTCAGCCGTAAGCGTCTACCTTTGGCTCAGGTCATGATCCCAGGGTCCTGGGATCGAGCCCTGCATCGGGCTTCCTGCTTGGCAGGAGGCCTGCTTCTCCCTCTCCTACTCCCCCTGCTTGTGTTCCCTCTCTTGCTATCTCTCTCTGTCAAATAAATAAATAAAATCTTAAAAAAATAACAAAAAAATAAAAATATGGATGTTTAGAAAACAATCCCAGAAATTGATATGATCGGTCAGTGGCAGAGTCAAGATGTTAGGTTTTAAATTTTTCCAGATGATTCTAATGTGCAACTAGCTGTGCACTAGTATCTTAGAGCAGTGGGTCCCAAAATTTGCTTATATTAGAATCATCTGGAAAGTTCTTAAAAATTCTGATGCCCAGGTATTTTCCAAGATAGCTTAGATTGAAAAGTCTTGAGATGGAGTCAAGAATCAGTATTTTTATACGACTTGAAGGTGATTCTAAAGTGCAGCAAAGTTTGGGAACCACTGGTCGACAAGTAAAGAAATGAGAATGACGTTAGGAACATAACACCCCTGAGCAACATAGCCAGTAGTGCTGATCATGGCTATCCATGTGATGTTGGTCACTTAGTTTCTTCATCTGCAAAAATAACCCAAATGTTTCTCTTCCAAGGCTGTTTGAGGATGAAAGTAAAATACAAGATAAAGTAAGTTACCGATATTTTAACTAGATGACTTCCATGATATTTGTTATCTATATAGTATTTGTTAGCCTTGCCACATGCTTTGTCGTAACATTTTTTTGACAAATTATATTGCAAACTAGGGTGACCAGTTATCCTACTTTTCCCAGGACTGAAGGTTCCCTGGGACATGGGACTTTCAATTTTAAACCAGGGCAGTCTGAGTCACCCTATGCCAAACATCTTTTGAACCCTGGGCAATTCATTTTTTAACTCCAGTTGTTACATTAAATCTCAGAAGACTTTTTTTCTCATTTGGAGATTGAATTATCTACAGAATTTTTATTAAATGTTGCAAATTGTCAAGAGATTATTAGATGGTGAAGTGAGATCCAAGGCAGTTCAGAAGGGAAACCAAAATAAAGGATGAGAAAGATAGTGAAAGAAGGGTATGAATTGAAATGATTGTCTCAAACTAGAACAGCCAGCACAGAGCCCATTCCTAATTCTGTCATGTTTTACTCAACATTTGTATGGGGAATTACTTTTCATCTACTTCGAGGCTGCTTATATTTCCCACCCTTCTCTCTGTCTGATCCCCCAGCAGAGATTATTATATCCTCTTACACTCTCTGTTCACCTCAAATATGAAGAAAACTGCAGCTTCTGAAATGTCTTCCTTCATTTTACTGCCTTATCAACTCTTTCAAAACATCGCTTGAATACTTATGGTGTTCTTTGTAACAGGATCATTGTCTTTATCATTTTTTATCTTCTTTCATGAAAGTTATTTAGTTTGGTATGATATTTTAGGGTATTATTATTCCTCAAAACTTCAGTTAAGATCCAGAATACTGAATCCCTGGTGACTAATGTAACAGGGTTAGGGGTAATAGAATACCAGATTTCACTTTTAGAAACCTCTGGTTTCGGTTATTTTATAATACCTTCAGAAGAATGTGGCAGCCGTAACTCAATATATCTGTATCAGAAACAAAAAGTGACTATAAAATCTATTGATTCAAAAACCACTGTAAATAAAAATACAGAATATAATATAGTCTTCCTGTAAATGTCAAAAGGAATTTTTAGGATCACACAGTAAAGACATGATGTTGTAATTTGCCTCATAATTTCATAAGCATGCTCTGTCTAATCAGAAATAGTACAGAAAATAACCGTAATAATATGACAAAGAAATTTAAAAATCATTTAATTTTAAAAATGAGTGCAAAAACATTTAAAATATAATGTCCAGCAGAGTTAAGGGTTTAAAATGGTAATTTCCTCCCATTTGAACTAAGTTATGTAATTAAAATTTGTCTCTTGAGTGAATTAAGAATGCATTAATTATCTCCCTCTGACCCTCTGCATATGGCTACCATTCTCCCAAGTGGGAAACCTGTGGGTTATTTTCTGGAGCAATTGATGTAAAGTGTCTCCTAATTCAGGGTTAGGAGGCATTCCTGTCTGGCAGAATTTAGTGGGGAGAGAGATGGGGCTGAACAGAGGCAGTCAGTGGCCATCTGTATAGTGAATGCCAAGGTCTCCATTGCCCTCCTACTGTCCAGCTTTGTAAACATTTTGAACTAAGAACTCTAGGCAACATCCTGAAGAATTATATGCTAGAGATACTCAGTAACTCTAAGATGAGACTTCAGTTTCCGAAATTTTGAAGATTCCCCCAATTTAAAACTTCATCACCCATTCACTGCATTGTGAATTCTATCAGTAAGTAAGCCTCTTTGTACACACACAGTCATCTTTTCAACCAAAGATAGTTAAACATCTGAGAAAATCCTCTAAGGGCGCCTGGGTGACTCAGTCGGTTAAGCGTCTGCCTTCAGCTCAGGTCATGATCCCAGGGTCCTGGGATCAAGCCCCACATCGGGCTCCCCGCTCAGTGGGGAGCCTGCTTCTCCCTCTGCCTGCCACTCCCCCTGCTTGTGTGCTTTCTCTCTCTCTCTGTCAAATAAATAAATAAATAAAATCTTTTTTAAAAAATCCTCTAAGATGAAAGACAAGCACCTATAAAAACCTAAAACAAAACAAAACAAACAAACAAAAAAGTAAAATTGGTAAAAAGCAAAAGTGATCAAAAGTGATAGAGAAGATAAAATAATTTTTTAATAATTTGTAATCTCATTGTGATATTATAAATGAAAGAGGAATTAAAGTGTTTTGATGAAATGATCATGAGAAAGAGCTCTTGGAAATTGGAGATAGGTTAACCATCATTAGAAATAAATAGCAGGGCTAAAAAATAAAGTTGAGAACATTTCTCCAAAAGTGGAGCAAAAAGAACAAGAGATAAGAATTAGCAGATAAAAGCAATGAAGATTGGAGGGTGAGTCCAGAATATCCAACAACCAAATAAGAGGAGTTTTAGCAATGGGTGGGGGGGAGGAAAGGGAAAGTAACAGGAAAATTTTTGAGAATGGACCTCAATTTTTGTATGAAAGAGCCCATTTAGTGCCAAAGACTGTGAGTATACTAATGTTACCTGTAACGGGTCTGCCTCTTGGTGGGTGTTGAGCCAAGAGACACAACCAAGGAAAGAATAGGAAAAGGAAGGGTTTACTTGCAACAAGTAGAGAACACCTGGGCTATTTCCCAAAGCAGTGTCTCCTCAAACAACAAAGCCGAGGGATTTTTAAGCTAAGGGTGTACACACATTCGTGAAGAGGCTTGCACAATGGGGAATTCAGCGTGTAAATGGAGCAAAAATCATCTTAAGGTGACAGAGTCCACGTCTTAGTCATGAGGGTTAGCAAGGATCAGCATCATCAATTCTGTGTCTAGTTGGTCAGATATTTGAGTGCCCAAAGGGGTTTAAATCCTGCAAACATAACTCAAGAATGTGCGTCGGGTCAGTCTTTACCAGTACGGGGAGTTTTATCTTGATTTGTTGCCCTGATATAATTAGGCTATTTCCTGGCCTGATAGTGACTGTTTATTCTTACATTATTTTATTCCATTAAAACCATTAATTACTGAGGTCTGTTCTTCTGCAATTTCAACATATCCCAGGAAAGTTCTGTGAGAAATGTGCTTTGGGCAAGAAGTGCCAGTCAGGCACAGATCACAATATGGTGGAGAACCTAAAATGATTTTTCTTATGTAAAGAAAACTGTCTTGTCTTTCTTTTTCCAGGGGCCCTGAACTCTTTCTGCCTACAGTCATGCATAGCATCCCTATGTCATATCTATCATATAAGTCACATTGGCATAAATATAGGGAGGGTAAGTCCTTGAGTGAGGGTAGGCGGCATGTAAGTTATACAGAGGAACAACTGGATTAGTCAGTAGCCATCCTGTGAAAAAAAAGTCTTCAAAATTTACAGCGTTCTTTTGTTTTTTTGTTTTTTAACCCAGGCTTCTCTGCTTGGTTCAATTATCCTTAACTGAGAATAAGGATATGGTCACTCCTTAAAGCAAGAATATGTTTTACACACACATAGACACATGCACACATAGATATACATAGGCATATATATATACATACACATATATTCACATATTTACACATGAACAGATAAATTATTGAAAAAACACATACATGGATTAATTTATTAATTCCAGTTTTAGGATGCACATAAATATACTTATTCTTACATTTACTAGCAATCACATGCACATAGAACATGCTTTCTTTAATGTTCTGATTATTTCTTTTATTTATTTACAAATAGCACATTTACTGTAGAAATATTGGTTTATATAGGTAATCAAAAAGAAGAAAAAGTCTATAATACGTTTATCCATTTAATTCTATTATTGCATATATTCCTACATATTCACTTATATATGTACATCCATATGTGCATGTAAAACACATACTTTATATGCTGTTAGGGTAAACACATTATCATTTAACAATATATCATTTTTCAAAATAATTGAATACTCTTCAAACACGTAGGATTCAATGGATGTTTACGGAAAACATATTCAAAGGACTATATGAGTACGTTCATGAGGATTTTTATTATGGTATTTTCTCTGGAGATAGAGAAGTGAAGGCAGTCTGGGTATCCATAATTGAGGTAGTGGGTAGGAAATATAATGATAGCACATCCTGAATATGCAGCAGTTTGAAGCAACAAATGAGATACAGAAAAAGCTGTGTGGATCTTAAAATATAATGAGTATGCTGTGTGGGGAAAGAAAGGTAAGAAGAAGCATTACATACATAATCCGATACTATATGCATAAATATTTTAAAATGCATGCATATAAGATGAGAATACCTAGTCTGGTCTTTGCAAACTTGGAGAGATCATTGCGGAACTCCCATATCCATAGTAACTCATTCCTTCTTTCCTTAATCTACTTCAGTCATAAACTTGAAGTTTATATCTTCAGCTTATTATCTCTCCTGGAAAGGCATGCATTTTTGTAGAAGCCTGATCCAAAATCAAGAATGTTACTTAATCTGTGTAGCCATGTGAGCAGATAATATTCTCTGGAACTGCAAACACCTTTTATAGAGATGGACTTTCCATGGTTTTTCTGGATATTGTTCTATAATAGGACGTTGACTGTCATGTAGAAACACTTTTCAAGCTATTAATGCCTTAGTAATTTGGTTGACTACGTCTGACTTACAGACCTAATCAGCATTTAAAGAGATTTATTAGTGAGATGTTGCATCTTCTGAACATTTTACTTTATGATTCCCCCTAACCCCTATCTTCCTTAAGATGGTCTGTGAAGGGATGCCAGGCTGGCTCAGTCAGTAGAGCATGTGACTTTTGATGTCAAGGTGGTGAGTCTGAGCCCCACATTGAGGGTGGAGATTACATTAAAAAAAAAAAAAAAGATGAGCTTTGTGGACTTGGCAGTAACAATACCTTTTTTTCTACTTTAATCCATGGGTTTTTATGAATACAATTGGACTGATAAGCCTAGAAGATCTTTTTTAAAGATTTTATTTATTGATTTGTCAGGGAGAGAGAGCAAGTGTGCACAAGCAGGGGGAGGGGCAGAGGCAGAGGGAGAAGCAGGCTTTCCGCTGCACAAGGAGCCCCACGTGGGGCTTGATCCCAGGATCCTGGGATCGTGACCTGAGCGGAAGGCAGACGCTTAACCAACTGAGCCACCTAGGCATCCCAAGACTTGAAGATTGTTAGTATTGAGATGGAGTGAAAAGTTCCAAATTTCTGTTAGCAATTTATGTTTAATATTCATTAATACTTGCTTTTATATTTTAGAATTCTTGTGAAATATGACATTATTATTCTAATATATTCTAATTCTATTATATATATATTCTATATTCTCTTAATATAAAACATACTAATAAAGCATGTTGTCTATACCAAGGTCAGCAAACTCTCTATTAAGGGCCAGAGTGTAAATATTTTAGGTTTTGTGGACCATGTGATCTTTGTCTCAACTGCTCAACTCTGCCTTTTTATCTTATGGAAGAATCCATAAACAATATGGAAACAGACAAGTTCATAATATGTTCCAATAAAACTCTATTAACAAAAATAAATGGCAGACTGAATTTGGTCTGGGGGCCTTTGTTTGCTCACCACTTGTCTATATTCTCACTACTCAAAGTGTGTTGCATGGGCCAGTTGAATCCTCATTACCTGGGAGTTTATTAGAAATCCAGGTTCCAAAGCAGAGCTAGTGAATCAAAATCTGCAGTTTAATAAGGTCCCAGGTGATTCATATGCTCATTAAAGTTTGAGAAGGAGTGGTCTATACTATAGATTATTTAGATTATTTATGCTTGCTGGTGTACACTCTGTTAAGCATCAAAAGTTCTAAGAATGGAAGTGGCTTTCTAGTACAAGGAATAAGGGATTACTAACTGCCCCCCCAAGTACTTCTGCTATTTCAATGTATAATAATACATACTAGATAACATTTCTAAGGGGCCTGTTGTGTGATAAGCAATGTGATGAGCATTTGTAATCCATACAACAAATCCCCGAGGTATGTGTTATCAATATTCTCATTTACATATGAGGACATTGAGAAAAAGAGGGTAAATAATTTGCTCCAGGTCAAAGATGGCATGGGGCGCCTGGCTGGCTCCGTCTGTGGAGTGGGTGACTCTTGATCTCGCAGTTGTGAGTTTGAACCCCATATCGGGTGTAGAGATTACTTAAAAATGAAATCTTAAAAAAAAAGATGTCATAAATGAAGAAAATGAGCAATGTCATACATATTGTAAATATTATAATGTCTAGTATTCTGTCATATCAATCTATTCATATTTAACTGTTTTTCTGTTGAAGTATATTTGTGTGTTTGTGTGTTTATACGTAGCCTGTAATTCCTATTATTTACTTAGGATACAATCTAAAAAGAGAAATGATGTTATTAAAGGTTGTTCACCTAACTGAAACTCTTGGTGCATTAAAAAATAGTTTCAAGGCACATTCTGTGTAGCTCTGCAACCACTGACAGTAAAGAGAAATACTTCTGTGACTCTATCCACACCAGTCCATAGTATTATTCTTGTTTACAGTTTCATAATCCACACATTTTAAAAAGTAATAAATTTAATTTTAGGTTCTTATAATTTCGAACAAACTTGAATTGCGTTCTCTTACTAGGCACATATATTTTATTCTTTGAGAAATGCAATTTTATCAGTTTTAACACATTTTCTACAGGTGTTAATTTATTTTTCAGCACTTCATATTGCTTCAAGGATATAATTTTTCACTTTGTTTATAAATTATTTTTGTTTCCTTTTAAAACAAATAAAATTACAGAAATTACATTTAAATAATAAAACTAAAATAGAAGTTGCTTTTGATTTTTAGTGTATAGACATATTAAATTTTTAATGCACACGGATTGGCCTCCAGGTATAATGGAGTAGTTTGTGTCAGACCAAACTTTCCATTGAGAATAACTATAAATTTGGGTGAAAAACAAAAGCTGGTATTTGAAAGCTTTGGAAGGTTTGTGCTTTTTGTAAATGGACACGGGTTAACACAACACTGAAAAAAAAAGACTGGCAAATCTTACTCTAAAGCCACTCAGCTGGTTCGATATGCCAGGATTGGGTCATAAAACCAAATCTAAATCTTAAGTGATGGGGGAAAAAAAAGAGACTACAATAATTTACTTTCTTTAGTGAACCCCAGCGTCTGAAGCCAATCCCACCTTCCCTAAAACTGTAGCTGCCTATTCCTTTAAAAAACAAACACAAACGAATGGGATTCTGTCAACAAGAAGGAAAGAATAACTTCTGGGAAGAAAGCCAAAAGGGTCTGAATAGTCTTTTTCTCTTGGTATTGAACATCTATGCACCCCTTTGTCCCTCAACATGATGACAGATATCAATAAAAAGATTGTAATGAATGTCATAAGTCATAGTGAAATGTTAGGTTCATTTTTGTCCAAGTCACAAATACGGTAAGTGTACCTCATCTCTTACTCTCCAACAAACCGGTAGTGCTGATAATTACTGATATAATAAGATGATAAAAAATAGATTTAAACATTTTTTAAAAGAAGTATGGGCATTTATAACTTACAGAGCATATTTATCTCCTGAGTAAGATTAAAAAAAAAAATCAACTGACAAACCTTTATGTATCATCAGTGGATTAAGTTTGCTTTATCAAGCAAACACTATAGACAGGTGTTCCTATAGACAGTTAAGAATCATTTAAAGAAGTTAAAAATGGTAAAAAAAATTATTAAAAATTACATATACACACACATATATAGTAAGAGATCATAATTAGCAAGTCTTTATGGAGAAAGCAATGAAATATTACTGAAAAACCTAAAGGAAGACCTTTTTTTTTTTTTTAAGATTTTATTTATTTATTCGACAGAGATAGGGACAGCCAGCGGGAGAGGGAACACAAGCAGGGGGAGTGGGAGAGGAAGAAGCAGGCTCATAGCGGAGGAGCCTGATGTGGGGCTCGATCCCATAACGCCAGGATCACGCCCTGAGCCGAAGGCAGATGCTTAACCACTGTGCCACCCAGGCGCCCCCTAAAGGAAGACCTTAAAAGTGGAAAGCTATATTCCTTCATTCCTGGAAAAATTAAATATCGTAAAGTGGCCAGGTTTTCTCAAAATGATCATTAAAATAATAAAAATCAAAATCACACCAAGATTGCTCAGAAAACTGAATAAGTTGACTCAATTTCATGCAGTCGAGTAAATGTGAATGATTAGGCAAGAAGAGTTTTAAAGATAAACAAAGATAGGACCCTTTAAGTATATGTTTCCTTACATGACAAGAAGAGTTTTGCAGATATGATTAAGTTGAGGATTTTGACCAGATGAGACTATCCTGGTTATATGGGTGTGCCCGACTAAGTGAAGTCATTAAGAAGGGAGCACCATTCCCAGAGGCTCAGAAATAGGAGCCTGAAGAATAAGGAAGAGAGATCTGAGGCATGATGGGCACTTGACCTGCCACTGCTGGCTTTGAAAATGGAGGAAGACCATGAGCCAAGGAAAGCTGCTGCCTCTAGAAGCTGAGGACAGCCCTCCCCTGGCAGCCAGCTACAAATGCAAGAAACTGAATTCTGCCAATAACTGGAAAGATCAGTAAAAGGACTCTCCCACAGAATCTCCAGGAAGGAAGACAGCCGGCTATCACCCTGATTTTAGCCCAGGAAGACCCTTGTCAGACTTCTGACCTAACAAACTGTTAAGATGATAAATTTATATTGTGTCAAGCTACTAAATTTGTGGTAATTTGCTAAGGTAGTAATAAGAAACTAAAACCAAAGACTATAGTGTGGTATTGGTGCAGAAGTGGACAAAGTAATAAATGGAGCAAAATAGAGTCCCAAAGTATATCTATGTATATAATAAAATTTTATATGAGAAAAAGTGACATTTCAAAATGTGAGAGAAAGCACAGGCCACTGAACGGAGTGTAGGCCAGATGACTGTTGTGGAAAAGAAAATTTGATACTTTTCCCTTTAGAAAAATGAATTCAGAAGGAAACACAGAGCTTAACAGAAAACATAGGTGAATATATTTATGATCTTAGATTGTAAAAATGTATTTTTAAGTAGATACAAACAGCAAAAAACTTGAAAAAAATTTGATGATGTGACTTCATTAAAATTTACCATATATATGAAAAAAGAAACTCTAAACAACTTGAATAATTTAATAGGTAGAAAGGAAATACATATATATTTAGATTCTATATTATAAAAGGAATTATTAAAAATCAAAAAGGAAAAGAGAAGTATTAGTAAGTATAGGTAAGAAATAAGAACAGGAGAATCAAAGAGGAAAATTTAAGTTACAAATAAATAGAGGCGCCTGGGTGGCTCAGTCTTTAAGCATCTGCCTTTGGCCCAGGGCATGATCCCAGGGTCCTGGAATCGAGCCCCACATCGGGCTCCCTGCTCTGCTGGGAGCCTGCTTCTTCCTCTTCCACCCCCCCTGCTTGGGTTCCCTCTCTCACTGGCTATGTCTCTTTCTGTCAAATAAATAAATAAATAAAATTTAAAAAAATAAAAAATAAAAAAAAGCAAATAAATATATGAAGTGATAGTCAATCCCATCGGTCATCACAAAAGGGTAAAATAAAAACAAAACTGAGATTATTCTCAACCATTAGATTGGCAATCATTGAGAAATTGGAAAATATGTATATTGACAAGGGCTCCAGGGAAGGCATGTGCACCTATCATCCTGCTGTGTGTGTATATAATTCTAAACAATTTGAAATGTAATTCAACAGAATATATTAAAAACAAAATGCAGAAATTCCTTCTCTAAGTGCCTGTATTTTGGGAAAAAGTTGCACATGAACATGAAGAGGATTTAATACATGGATGCTCATTTCAGTATTGTTCATAATAAACACCACTTACTGGACCATCAAAAATGGTCTAGCTCATTTAACTGTGGGATATCCATCTTGTGGAGTGCCACGCGGTGATGAGAATAAATGCCCAAAATGTTTGTCATAGACAGAACTTCAAGACATATTGCTTAGAGACAAAACATGTTGAAAAAATGATATAATGTATGAAAAACACACAGAAAAACATACTATGACTTTCTATCAGTATATAAATAGATATTTATGCCAGTACATGGCCCAAATTCAGGTATGTTATATATCTAACTTATATTACTGGTTACCTCCAGGAAAGAGAATATGGGTATGCAGAAGACTAGGAAAAACTCTTCAGACAAGGTAGTCAGAGGGCACATTAGGCTTCTTTGGGAAATTTAAAATATCTACCAATATATTTATGTATTTATTTACTGCTCGTGCAATTATAAATTAAGTAAAAATACTCCATTGACTATAGCTGTATATTTATAGATATTGTCAACATTTTTTTGCACTTATAAAAAGAGTCATGTAAATCTTTTTTTCTTGGGGCGCCTGGCTGGCTCAGTCAGTGGAGCATGTGACTCTTGATCTCGGGGTCGTGAGTTCAAGCCCCACACTGGGTATAAAGATTACTTAAAATTAAAAAATGTTTTTTCTTCCCGGAGACAAAAATATTTCTTTCTTTAAGGAAACTGGTGACTGCGTTTTACTTTCTTGTACTAGACAAACTATATAAATTTCCATTAGTTTGTTTCATAAATTCTAAGAATTTTGGAGGCAAAATCACTGCTTTAAATTCAGTATTCAAATTGTCCTGTTTTCTAGAATTCCACAATATCTGTTATTTGATATTTAACTTTATCATGACCTTCTTTTAGATAGATTACTTCTCACATGCATTATCTATAGGCTACCTCTTTGTGGAGGAGAGAGACTTAAACAAAAAAATATTTTTTTGAATTAAAATAGTAAATAAATAGACCAACAAATACATCATTAGAAAATTTAGCAGGCAGTACACAAAATTGTAGGCGTGATAAGTACGTACTCTTCAAATATTTGAAGGGATTGCTATTTTGAAAAGAAAATAAGGGTTTTGTCTTGAAAAACAGCTAGTTTCAGTGGATTGAAGATACAGGGATGCAGATTTTATCTCACCATACCAGAGACAAATTCATCAAAAGGAATTTTTGCATGAAACATGCACGAATTGTTTCCCCTTAGATTTTATCATGGCCAACTCTCTCCCTCTTTTAGATCCTTGTCATGTCAATCGTCACCTTTTCAATGAGATATACTCTGTCTTGTTTACAATTCTTTTTTTTTTTTGTAAGATTTTATTTATTTATTTATTTGTCAGACACCAAGAGAGAGCGCAAGCAGGGGGAGCAGCAGGCAGAGGGAGAAGCAGGCCCCCTGCTGAGCAAGTAGCCTGATGCAAAACTCAATCCCAGGACCCTGGGATCATGACCTGAGCCAAGGCAAATGCTTAATCAACTGAGCCACCCAGGTGTCCCTTTTTTACAAGGCTAATCTCTCTTTGAACCATGTCACCATTGCACTCCCCTTATCCTGTTCTTGTTTCATTTTATATTTTTTCTCTTTTTAAGAGGTTTTAAATATTTTGTTGTCTTGTTTCATTCTGTTTTGTTCTAAGTAATCTCTATGTCCAATGTGGGGCTCGAATCCACGACCCTGAGATCAAGAGTCACATGCTGTACCAGCTGAGCCAACCACACACCCCATTTTGTGTTTTCTTCATAAAACTTATCAACTTTGATATTCTGTATAGTTTAGTATAGTTCCACTAACCACATGTGGTCATTTAAATATAAATTTTAATTAAATTTCAATTAAAATTTTAAAAAATTGATTCAGTAGCACTAGCCATGTTCAAGTGCTCAATAGCCACATGTGGCTACTATCTATCATATTGAACAATGCAGATATCACAGAACATTACCATAATTGCAGAAAATTCTTTTGGGCAGCCATTCAATAGAATGCATACTCCATGAAGATATGCCCTAGGAACACAGTAAACCTTCTACAGTATTTGCTTAATGAATGAATGAAGGAGTGTAATAAGAAGTTATGGGAACATTAATGTTAAATGATCTAGACCTGACCAGATTGTGCACAGTACACACTATATAGTGCCCAGTAAGCACACGGGAAAACCAGAACAGTTAGAATGAGATAAGTATGGATACTGAAAAGAAAACTATTTTACTAAAGTCCTTGCAATGGAACAAATATGGCAGAGTCTGATTTATAAGTCTCCCTGAAATAAAGAATGTATTCAACCCGGCAGGTTGATGTTAAGTTTGATTCAGAATCCTAAGCAGTGAGTTTGGAAATAGCCAGATTTGGAAATTGTGGCAGAAATTTGATTTGTGTACCCGGAGGGTATGACCTTATCAAATGAGTCGTCTATGCAGATGGAAAGCAGAAGAAAGTTGAAAACAGAATGTTGGGGAACACACCAGATCTGAATCAAGAAAGAATTATTTTGGGGCACCTGGGTGGCTCAGTTGGTGAAGCGTCTGCCTTTGGCTCAGGTCATGATCCCAGGGTCATGGAACAGAGTCCAGTGTCAGGCTCCCTGCTCAGCGGAAAGCCTGCTTCTCCCTCTGCCTCTGTCGCTCCCCCTGCTTGTGCTCTCTCTCTGTCAAATAAATAAATAAAATCTTAAAAAAAAAAAAAAGGAATTATTTTCCGTGATTCTTTAATGGCAGATTTCAAAAAGTCGTTTGGAATATGGACCACTTTATTCTATTAACAAAATTGCATTATACAAAAATGACCCTTGTAATAAATTAAAAGACATATATTTCCATCAGTATTGTTGCGTGGGTCTGTCTCCTATTGTTAATAACATAAAAAGAGATATTTAGGAGCACCAAAGAAGGATCTATGTTGCTTCAATTTTTATTTGATTATATAATAATTGTAGCTGTTCATTTTAGTTCTGTTTATTATTTAGTAATCTTATTTGTATACTACCTTAAGCATATTTTTCTTTAATAAACTGGCAATACTTCCTTTCAAATCAGCAATGTGAAAAATAGAGGCTATCTTAATAAAGTTAAGATCTACCTCAGCACCAATGTGAGAGGCACTTACTTACCCACATGTAATGGCTTAGCATTAGCTAACACCTCCATCACACCACATAATTATCATCTCTCTCTTTTTTTTTTTAAGATTTTTTTTATTAGAGAGTGAGTGAAAGAGCACAAGCAAGGGGGAGAGGCAGAGGGAGAAGCAGACTCCCTGCTGAGCAGGGAGCCCGACATGGGGCTCGACCCCAGGACCCTGGGATCATGACCTGAGCCCAAAGCAGACGCTCAACCAACTGAGCCACCCAGGCGCCCCTATCATTTCTTTTTTGTGGTGAGAAAAATTAATATCTAGCCTCTTAAAAACTCTTACGTTTATACTACAGTTAACAGTGACCATAATCTCTGCAGTTACCCCACCTCCCAGCCTCTGACGACCACCCCCACTCTCTGTTTTTACAAATTCAGGTTTTGTTTTTGTTTTTTTAGATTCCTCATATAATTGATTTTGTCTTTGTCTGACAGTATTTGTCTTTCTCTGACATCTTACTTAGCAAAATGTCCTCAGTAGCCATCCATGTTGTTGCAAATGGCAGGATTTCCTTCTTTCTCATGGCTGAATAATATTCCTCTGTGTGTGTGTGTGTGTGTGTGTGTGTGTGTGTGTGTGTGTGTGTGACATTTTCTTTATCCTTTTATCCATTGAGGGATTTTCTATATCTTGGCTATTGTGAATAATGCTGCAGTGAACATGGGAGTACAGATGTTTTCAATATCTTGTTTTCATTTCCTTTGGATATATTCCCAGAAGTGGGATTGCTAAAACCGTATAGTGGAGAAGGGATTAATATCTGAAATATATAAACTATTCATACAACTGAATAACAAAAACCTAAAGGTCCAATTAAAAAAGCACAGAGGAACTGAATAGACAGCCACAGAAGACGTCCAAATGGCCAACAGCCACATGAAAAGATGCTCAACATCACTAATCATCAGGGAAAGGAAAATCAAAACCATAATGAAAAAAATAAAAAATCAGAATCAAAGCCTCACACCTGTTAGAATGGCTATCATCAAGAAGATAAGAGACAGGGTGCCTGGGTGGCTCGGTTGGTTAAGCAGCTGCCTTCGGCTCAGGTCATGACCCGGGGGTCATGGGATCGAGTTCCACATAGGGGTACCTGCTCCAAGGGGAACCTGCTTCTCCCTCTGCCTTTGCCTCTCTGTCTCTCATTAAATAAATAAATAAAATCTTAAAAAAAAAAAAAAAGATAGGAGCAACAAGTGTTGGCAAGGATGTAGAGAAAAGGGAATCCTTGTGCACTGTTCATGGGAATGTAAATTGGTTCAGCCACTTTGGAAAACAGTATGGAGGTTCATTAAAAATAAAAAATAATGTACAATGTTTTTATTAACATTTGAGGAGATTTTCTCATGTTAAAAGCAGAAGGAACCCTTCTCTGATAGATATATTTTAGGGAGGCATTTTACAAAAAAATTAGATATATAGCAATAAATTATAAAACCTGCAGATGTCAAATCTTGGATAGAGGTCTTGAGTAACAACTGAATTGTTCAATATGAATCTGGACTTATCTGCATCAAACGAGGATCAAGCCTTGCCAACAATTTATATATTTTACTTTTACCTTCCATTCCAGGGCAATGTAGAGTAGTGATTAAAAACTTGCCTCCCAGAGCCATATTGTGTGGTTTTGGACCCTGGTTCTAATTCCCTAGCTGTGTGATTCATGCAGGTTCATGCATGACTCTGTTTTGGTTTCCTTCTCTATATCATCAGTATAACAATACTTGTCCATCTAGTTACATTAAGATTTTTAAGTAACATAGTAGTGGCTGGAACATCTTAAGTGCTAAATAAATGTTAGCCATCATATTTTACCTTGGACATTCCTACTCTTAGCCCCGAACTGCCATCTAGCTCCTATTTCCTTCAAGAGTTCATATAAATCATTTTTATTCTATTTAACCCTTTTTAAATCTGTATCCCTTTTTGGCTTTTTGTCTTCATGTAAACAAGTGAACATATCCTTAAAAAAAAAAGTCTTGGTCCCAAATCCCTCTCTCGGTTATAGTCAAACTCTGTTCTTCTCTTCATATCTGTTATATTCACACATTGCATTATTTCTTCAATGCATAGCAATCCACTTAAACCAAATATACCTTCCATCTCCCCACACATTCTCTCTCAATCAATCACTCTCATCTCACTAATGAAACTGACTTTCTAAACACCAAATCAAATGAACACTTTCTCATTGTTAATTTATGACACTTGTCTAGCTTCTACACTGTTGGTCAGCTCTTCCTTACACTCTTTTTTCTTTTTGGTTTTATGTCTTTATTTTTTAAAATTTTGTTAAGTTAACCACTGTATAATACATCATTAGTTTTTGATGTAGTGTTCAATGGTTCATTAGTTGCGTATAACACCCAGGGCTCATCACTACACTCTTTTTTCACTTAATCTCTGTAATGCTGTTCTCCATGTTTGTCCCTCTATTCAATTGGTAGCTCTTTCTCGTTGAAACGTAATAGTTTTTCTCCTGGTTATCACTTACATGCTGACATATTCTAGATAGAGATCTGTTCTGAGCTCTGTGCTCTATGTGAGTTCTATTCTACACAAAGTCTCCTGACCAAAGTTGGGGTAGGGGCTAAAAATACAGAATAGAATACAAAGATAAGATATATCTAGTTTCGATGAGGATGTTGAACAATGAGAACTGTCGTACACTGGTAGTATGAGTATACCTTAGCAAAACCTCTGTGGAAAACTGCATAAGCTCCCAGTACCTTCAATATGTTAACCCATTTTCTCAAGTCCAGATACATGTAAAATAGTTTCAGAATTGCTAACCCACATGACTGTGAAAAGTATGATTCCCAAATTTAGTTCAATATTTTTGTCATTATTTGTGTGTGTTGAAATTTCCATACTCTGAAATGCAAAGAACTTGACTGTGAAATTTGATATATTTTGACAAATGCATACTCTTGTGTACTGTCAGGAAGCTTACATCTCCATCAAGGCGTGTAATATTTCCATCATCCCATAAATTTTCCTCATGCCCCTTTCCTGGCTGCTCCACAGAGCCCTAATAGCCACTTTTCTGAAATTTTTCCCATTGAGTTATTTTTTTTCTGTTCCACAGCATTATATAAATAAAGTTATATAGCATATAACTTCTTGTATCCTGATTCTTTTGTTTGTAATGTCCATGATATTGAGTGTATCAGTAGTTCATTTCTTTTTGTTGTGTAGTGTACCTTTATATGATACACCACGAGTTTTTTATCCGTTCTCCTGTTGGTGGACATTGGATTGCATCCAGTTTTGGGGTGTTTAGCCTCTTTAGCATTCTTGCACAAACCTTTAAGTGGACATTTAAAAAAATTCTTTTGGAGAAGTTCTTAGAATTTGAATTGCTCTATCACAGTATATATGTATGATTAACTTTATTCAAATTTCCTCGTGGTTTTTAAAATGGTTGTTATTTTATGAGCAAAAAAACAGTGCATTTCATTTTCTTCAGTTGCTTCACATCCTTTCCAATATTTGGTGATGTCAGTCTTTTTCATTTTAGCCGCTGTTTATGTGATTTCATTGTGATGTGCCTGTTTAATTTTTTTTGCCTATTTTTATTCAATTGTTTTATTTTTATTGTTGAGTTTAGGAAATTCTTTATGTATTGTGGACACGGATAGTTTGTCACACATGTAATTTGCAAAGAATTTTCCCAGGTCTTTGGTTTACCAATTAATTTTCTTAAATGTGTCTTTTGATGAGCAAAAGTTTTAATTTTGTTAAACCTAAAGTATAATTTTTTATCTGTTATGGGTTCTTTTTTCTGTTTGGCTAGGGAAGCCTTGCTTACTCCAAGTTACTGTTTTCTTCATGAAATTTTATGTTTAGCTTTTTTAGGGTTAGCTCTATGATCCCTTTTATGTTAATTTTGTATAGGTTGTGAGGTAAAAGGTAGCACAGTTCATTTATTTTCCATATCCTAGGTACTCCAGCACCACTTGTGGACAGACTTTCCTTTCCCTTTGATATGTGTGTGAGCACGTGTGCATGCACACACGTGCACGTGTGCATGACTTGGTCCAATATCAGTTATCTGTAAAAGTGAGGACCTACTTCTGCACTCCCTGTTCTGTTGCACTGAAGTATTGTCTATCGCTATGCAAGGATTACCATAACGTTATATTGAGTCTTAAAGTCAGGTAGTATAAGTCTTTCAATGTAGTTATCCTTCATAAGTATATTTTCAGTCCTCTGCATCTTCATATACATTTTAGATTCAACGTAATTGATTTTTACAAAAAATACCCTGCTTGGATTATTATTCAGATGGAATTTATATATCAATTTGAGGAGAATTGACAGTTTGGCAATATTAATATCTCTCTTCATTTATTCAAGTCTTCATTAATTTTTCTCCTTAATGTTTTATTGTTTTCATGATTGAAAGCTTGGATTAAATTAATTGTTCAGAAAAAAATTCATTGTTCAGTATGTTAAATGATATTGTAACATTTAAAATGTTATTGTAAATGATTTTTTTCGTTTTTCATTGTCAGTGGATAAAAGTACAAATGATATTTGTACGTTAATGTACAAATACATGTAGGGCTTTTTTCTTTTGAGTCCTATTTCTCTGTTTCCACACATAGTTAGGACAATTTTATTATATAGTGCACATCCTGGATGAGATGTAGGGATTCTGGGTTCTGATCACTGTCTATTTTCTTTTTTTTTTTTTTTAAGATTTTATTTATTTATTCGACAGAGTTAGAGACAGCCAGCGAGAGAGGGAACACAAGCAGGGGGAGTGGGAGAGGAAGAGGCAGGCTCATAGCAGAGGAGCCTGATGCAGGGTTCCATCCCAGAACGCCGGGATCACCCCCTGAGCCGAAGGCAGACACTTAACCGCTGTGCCACCCAGGCGCCCCAATCACTCTCTATTTTCGTTCTAGCTGGAAGTTAATTTGACTCATTTGAATCCCAGCTCTATACCTGCCCATACCACACTCCTCAATCCCTACCTCCATCATGGGCAGCCGCTGAAACTGTTCACTTCCTTCAGCCTTTTAGCTCTTACATGTTCCCCACCTCCTGCCGCATTCAGACACTATCCAAGAATATAGGCAGAACCCACATGCTTATTTTAAGACTCTCCCTTTTGTGTCTCTCTCCTTCCAGATTTCTTCATCACTTTCCAACTGTTCTGGCACACCCCAGCTCTGTCTTCTGACTCCTACAGCCAGTTGCACTGCAATCTTCTCCTTGAAATCTAGTAGCCACAAAATTAGGGCATGCCCTCAGGCAAGAAGCCTTACAACCCAGGAATTTTCCTCAAAGCACTTCCCTTTCCTCCAGTTGTTGTTGTTGTTTTGGTTTGGTTTGGTTTCTTTTTGTGTCCATTCTTTAGTGCCTTAGAGTTGTTTTCCATCAGAATATATAATGGTTTTCTGCAGGAAGGTGATTCTGAAAGAATCTAGCCTACTGTATCGATTATTCATTTATGATGTCGTGTTTTCCTTTATGTTATCTGTTTAAGTTCTTTGCATCTTCTATTATATTACCCTGAATTTTCTGTATGTATTGTCTTATCTGCACAACTAGCTCAAAACGTATTTGAAACAGGAAATAAATATAGTAGCGTCATTGCGGCCATGCTTAGATGATCACTTTACACATTACACATGTTCACTAAATAGACCTTTTTTTTGGTTTGCTTCCAGAACCTAAATGCTTTCTATGTGATCAATTTCTGAATTTTCCTTTTTACCTATCAGAATCATATTCTGTAAGATATGGGTGCACCAGAAAAAAAAGAGACACATCTTACATTAAGTACATCATATATTTATTCTTTATTATATGAATTTTACTGTAAAATTCATAGAGGAGTATGTTATGAGTTTTGATATCAATAACAAAAGGTAATCTGTTTCAATCATCTGTGACTTTTTTAGTCAATCTCCTTTAGAGAAACTGCTTCATCTAAAGATAAATCATTATTATCAAAATGTTTTTTCTACATGTACATTATAATGCAAATACTGCAATTCAAATTGCCAGTTGCCGTCTTGTGGTTTAATAATCATAACATTTTTATTTCCAGGTCAAATGCCACTGACTTCAACTCATGAGATTATGAAATGAATTAATTTAGAGTGTGTGCCAGAATGAAAGGGAGGGTGGTAATGGAACAAACTAAGTGAAGCTGTAAAAATGAAATCATTCCAGAGTGAAGAAGAGTTAAAATATGCTGAATTTCTTTCCATTTTGGGTTTAATATTAGTTCAGCTCATTAGGTAGAGAATGGATTAGGCTAATCCCAACTGTAATTATATATTCTATCAGGCATATAAAGGTAAACGAGAGAGGGAGTCTGCGTTGCCATAAAATTCAGGTTTGAGATAATCAGCACAACAGAATTCAGCTGTCACCGAATGACATTCATTATGCGGCACAAGCCTAAAGCAGATGGAACTAACTCATTGTTGGCTGCATACTAGATGTCAAGAAACAAATATATTTAGCTAGTTTCTCAGATTTTAGCAAAATACTTATATGGTACTGGCAGTCTTTTAGATAATGCACATCAGAACCTGAAACCAGTTACCCCTGGGGGAAAGCAAGTAAAAATCAAAATGATCATGTGATAATACTTGAACACCGTACACTTGAGACTAAACCTTCAAGTTCTATCCTTAATTTGGTGATTCTTTAGAAAATGTTCATATTTCTCAGGTTATGCAGCCTTAATAGAAATTACTTAAAGTTAATAATAGTTAATAACTTAAAAGTTATTTTGTAAAAGAAACAAAGACAATTTAAATTTTTAGTTGGCTCTTCCTTGTTAAAGTACTAGGCTCTTAAGGTTTGTAGCTGATCGGGATGCAAAATTCAAAAATAGTTTAGAAATGTGAGCCTTCTCTGTGTTTGATTTTTCTGACACTTCTCATATACTATTTCTCAATCACTGTAGCAGTTGAGTCAGATATTTTTTTGGTTCTTTATTATAATTCCTCTACTTATTTTAGTGACTATTTCCAGTCTGTTCCAAACCCCTATCAACATTATCTTATTTCAGATCCTGCTTCAAACTATTACAACTCAAGATTTCAGCCAAGTGTAAGTGAAAAACAAAAGTCAGGGGCGCCTGGGTGGCACAGCAGTTAAGCGTCTGCCTTCGGCTCAGGGCGTGATCCCGGCGTTATGGGATCGAGCCCCACATCAGGCTCCTCCGCTATGAGCCTGCTTCTTCCTCTCCCACTCCCCCTGCTTGCATTCCCTCTCTCGCTGGCTGTCTCTATCTCTGTCAAATAAATAAATAAAATTAAAAAAAAAAAGAAAAGAAAAGAAAAACAAAAGTCAGAGAAGATTACACTGAGGGTGCAGGTAAGGTATTTGTCATTCATGTTGTATGTGAAATCTAATCTGAGTAAGGTGAAAAGTAAGGATACTAGAGTGGATTTAGAGGAGTGGGAAGCATATAAAAACCCAGGAGCATTAATAGATTGTTGGCCCTTTGAAGGTCAAAAAATTGTTGAAGTCAGGGTACTGGAGGGAATAATCTTCAGAGAGAAAAATGCTTGAAACCCATATTGTTGAAGGATGAGCATGCATATATTGGTATTGGCTAAATTCCTGTGTGATCGTAGAATGGTTGGCCAAGGAGAAGCTCATGGAAAGAAAGGAGGTCCAGAAACTGAGAAGCCAGGGTCATAAAAGAATTATCTACATTAATATACAAGTCACCAATAATATGAGAAGTTTTATTGAGAGTGTCATGAATATGTTTAGTGAGTAAACAGAGTTGTGTATGAATCAACAAATATATGTACATAGCTGTGTATGTACGTACATATGTTCGTGTGTATTAGAGGGCTTAGTTCAAATATAATGTTGCTCCAATTTAGTCTTAGTTGATGCATTGAGGAGTTAAAAAAAAAAAATGAAAAGCATAACTACTCTCCTGGTCCCAATCATATGCTGGTTTGTGTTACTGTTAAATGAGTACATGACTTACCTTCTCTCTTTCAAGATATCTTAATGGCTTAATCTTTATATCTCACAGCATGGTATATAAGAAAGACATTTGTGATGAGGAATTAAACGGAGAGTCAGCCTGAAGAAGTAGTATTTGTTTTTATCAAATCTTAACATTTAGTGGCAAAGCTGATATTCACCTATGAACAGTGGATTTGTTTTTTAAAAATACCATTAACCAAGGTTGACTTTTTACTCCGTGCATCATATTCAAAACGCTTTGCATGCTTTGCTTTAGTCCTACTATTTCTCCTTAATTTTTTTCATTTGTGTACCTATTTAGCGTTCATTTAGTAGCTTTACTAAATGATGGAACCATCACCATAAACTGGCTTTAGAACTTTCTAATCCCTCCGGTAAGATTCCTGTGCTCATTTACAGTTACTCCTCATTATCAGCCCTAACCCCAGGTAACCACTAATCCACTTTCTGTTTCTTTAAATTTGCCTTTTCTGGACATTTCATATGAATGGAATCTTACAATACATAGTCTCCTGTGTTTGGATTTTTTCACTTATCATAATGTTTTTAATGTGCATCGTTGTTGCACGTATCAATACTTTATTCCCTTTTATTGCTGAAGAGTATTCTTTCCTCTGGTTATCCTGCTTTTTGTTTCCATTTACGTTGGTGGACATTTAGGTTATGCCCATTCTGAATAGAGCTGCTGTAAATACTATTGTACAAATCTTTGTGTAGACATATGTTTTCATTGACCTTAGGTAGATCCCTAGGAATAGAACTGCTGGGTGGTCTGGTATAAGAGAGTTATTCTTAAAGATAGATTTTGTTTTCAAAAGCAGGACAGATGCTGGTTGTAGTTAAATAATCCAAATTCGGGGCGCCTGGATGGCTCAGTCGGGTAAGCATCTGCCTTCAGCCTCAGGTCATGTTCTCAGGGACCTGGCATCCAGCCCCCCATCAGGCTCCCTGCTCAGCATGGAGTCCGCTTCTCCCTTTCCTTCTCTCTCTGCTCCCCCCACCCTCCACCTCTGCTTGCGTGTACTTGCACTCTCTCTCTTCTAAATAAATAAATAAAATCTTTAAAAAGAAATCCAAATTCATCTTGATATACTATCCCAGATACAGAACTCTTAGCTGAAAATGTAGAAACCAAGAAAATTTTAAATTTGTATATACACACACATACACACTCATATGCATTCATCTCATTTAATGGAAATCTACCTATCGTATGGCTTTTCTTTTCTTTCTTTCTTTTTTTTTTTTTTTTTTTTTTTTTTTTTTTTTTTTGCTGATGGAAAGGAACGTGATACTATGCGAGGGAAAGCTTCTGGAGTTGAGTGTGGTGGATTGTGATGGCTTTGCCAGGGAAATAATGTCTAAGTCAATGTCAGAAGATGGATGTGAGTGAGATACATGAAGAGAAACTAAGAACATTTCAGTGAGAGGGGACAGCATGTGAAAATCTTTGTGGCAAGAGGGAGCATGATGATTTTTGAAGAATGGGAAGAAAGACAATGTGGCTGGCATTGTGTTAATAAGGAGATTGGTTGAGTCTTGGACTTCAACATTTTGTTCTTGTTCTTATAATCTATGAGAATCACTGAAGGGATATAAGCAGATAGGTGACAAAATCAGCTAGTCTTGTCTACATAGGAAAATAGTAATTAATCAGGATTCATAATGAATGCTGGGAGATCACTTGTAATCTAGTTGGGTTGTTTGTTTTGTTTTTTCACTTGATTTTTTGTTTTGTTTTGTTTTTTGTTAAGTTATTTATCATGTTGATATAAAGGACAGGAAAAGACACACCAGCGACTATTAATTTATTAAGTTATGTGCCCTGTCCCCAAAAAGGGCACTGTTAGAAATTTAGTGAGTGATCCCTAAATATTTGAAAATGGATCCATTAACAAAAACAATTACACAAATGTAAAATCAGTTATAAAGTGTGAAAACAAATATATAAGATTCCTTTTAATCCATAAAATGATAAGTTTCATAACAAAGAGAACAAAACTATATATGAATTCTTGGCTATATGCAATATTGTCCATTAGATGACTGTAATTTATGAACATCACCCCATATTTGTGTCACTACTGATAATGATAATAATAATAACAGCTACCAATTACTTAATGCCAACTGTGGTAGCTACTCTAAGTAGTATTTATCCTCAAAATGATACCATGAATAGTTATTTTCAAACCCTTTTTTAGGTGAGAGAGCTAAGGTTCAGGAAAATAATATGTCTTGCCCAAAACCTCACAGGTTATAAGTAATGGAACGGATTTTCGAGTAATGTTTCATCCACAGGAAGGATGCTTACTGGATCTGCTGTTTTGCCTTCCTCCAGGCCCTTTGTAAAATAAAAGTTACATATTCCAAAACCATTTCTATAACAAATGGAATCTAAGTCATAGAGAGGTTTATGAAGTGGCATTTCAAAAGCCTAGCTTTCATCCCGCTTCTCTTCACCAGGCTCTCCGCTTTGGATGAAGTAATTCATACATAGAAAATATAGTAACCTACCCTGTCATTAATAAGTAAATGGACCTTTAGAAGTGAGCAATTTTTTTCCCTTCCTGCCTATCAGTTTGACAAGGCCAACTATTTAACGAGCAATTTGTTATATGTCTAAAATTTATCTTAAGGGTATAAACTTGGGAAAGATGAATAGAAAGAAAGGCAAATGACTTCCAAATGAAAAAAGAAGTACTCAAGGCAAAGAAATGAACCATTTTGGATCCTATAATTAAAAGGAAATAGTTGAATATTTTATAGTCATCTCAAAAAGTCTGTTTAGAATATTAAAGTTAGGATTATACTTGTAATCACATATTTCCTCCCCTTTTCTCTACTTGCTAATATTATCCCCAAAATAGTGTATTTCTTGATGGCACTATATACTGAAGTAATATACACAGATCTTTATCAGATTTGGTGATGGATTTTAGAAGCTACAAATGGTAAAACTTGTTGACTTGTCATTTACTGATATTGGATAGTCATGGTCATAAACTAGGCACTATTGCAGATGAGAAAAAAATTACTTTTTGTAGCTCTTGCTTCCTTTTTCATTAAAAGAAATCCAAATAGTGCTTGAAATAAACCCTAATTTTATAAATTCTTTGTTAGACTTTGCCAGTGGGCTTTTATGCAAATGGCCACTTGTAGACATAATAACTAAACGAGAGTGAAAAATGCTAACAGAGTTCACTTAAGCAATGTCAATGAATGTTTCTTTTGACAATAAATAGTGACAGATGGCTACCTTCTTAGTGACAGTTGCTAACTATAATGGTTTGACACTTAAAAAGGGCACTTCCCTAATGACACTAGAGTGCCCTTTTCTGAAAATTATTTGGACATCATTCTTCTTATAATATGACTATTAATGTGATGCTAAATGAGTTATTTTCAAAAAGAGTGTTTGGATTTAACCTCAGTCGTAGGCAATCCATAAGAATTGTTTCAGTGCATGCGCGCCCTGCCTTGCAAAGATGTCAACGCATGTGTACTATTTTCCTTAAATCATTGACATGCAATAAATTTTAGGAATCCATTCATGCACTTAGTACAAAGATACATAATATCTGATAAATTGCAAAATATCATTACATATCTTTAGGGAGTTGATGATGCCATGAGAAATACTACACAAACAATGAATATTATGATTTTAATTAAGAATATACAGCAGTACTTCCTAATTTAATTCAATTCACTCATGCTCTTACACTCTAAAGTATCAGCCTACAAACGTGATTAGGTTAGAAACTGTACTATTTGGGCTGCCTCCTAGACCCAAACCCCTTCTTGCCTTCTCACCACCCTCCCTGGAACTGGGTCTCCCTACTTGTACTTTATGGTTTTATTCATGGATCTTGTTACCATCCCCTATCCTTTCTCAAATTTTTACTCATTCTAGCCACACATTTCCTAAGGCTTGTGTCTGAAGAAAACAAACTGATCCATCATCTTTTGTAAAAATGGCAGTGAGAGCTTTCTCCAACATTAGAAGAGGTGGTACAGATGGAATTTTTAAAAAAGTATTGATAAACCCATGTAATACAGCCCCATTGTTGGAGAATGGTAAGCTAGTGTTTTTAAGGCTACATCTTCTACTTACAAAAATGACACCGGGGAAGAATCATGCCTCCTCTCATCATATTTCCACTAAGATCCCTTTGGATGTGTCCATTGAGACACCATAAAGTTTTGGTGGTATATACAATAATCCAAACCTTGCATGACAATTCCTAACTTCTCATTGGAAACATTTTCAAAAGTATGATATATTTATCAGTAAATATGGAATAAGTGATTTATACATTCCAGCTACATTCTTTGGTAAATAGAATTCTACAAAATAGTGTTACCTGAAAATACAGCTATTCATGTGCCACAACTTAGTAAAAAAAAAATTCCTTTGAGAAGATACAGGCTTTTAAAAAATATTATTGAATTGGTTAACATGAGATTGGTATAATAATGGAAGGAACTGACCCCAGATGGTTTTGTAATTTAACACACACAGACACACACAGAGACACACACACACACACACATCTACATAGAGCAGTTCCCTATTGCATATTGTGTAAACAGTTCCCTATAACTTTTAGCACAGAAACAGGATTTTTAGTACAGAGTAATGAATACTAATTCAAACAACTGGTGTCAGCATTTTTGGGTTCCTGCCCATATCTGTCATTAGAAATTTGAGGGACATTGCTAGTGTCACTTGCCATTTAACTTTTTAGAATTTCTTCATCTGTTAAATGTAGGGTGGGATAAGAGTAGTGGTTAGATAATCTAAAAATTTCTTTTAGTGCTATTATTCTTTAACATTTCTCAAGAATTCTTTATTTAGAACCAATTCATGATGGGAAGCACCACCTGGTGTCATGGTTAGCGGGTTGTTTTGTTTTTTTTGTTTTGTTTTTTTCAAGCAAGCTCCACATTCAGTGTGGGGCTTGAACTCACCACCTGAGATTGAGAGTCACATGCTCTACCGACTGAGCCAGGTGCCCCCCATCTGGTGTCATGAAAGGGAATTTCAGGCAAAGTGTTGTTAGCTGTCTTTCAACAACATGTATCATCAGTTTATAGGAGGAAAAACAGAATGACTTTTAACACGTTACAGATTATGTTAACAGGCACTCATTCAATGATATTCAAAACACCACCATATAAGCATGGCTGACATATGACATACTACTGTTTCCACATCACAAGTATGGCCCTTTGATTTTTTACCTAGCTTTCCATGCTTTAACATTAGTATTCTAATATCAGTTTGGAAGATTATCTGACCTGACCATTTCATTTAGAGATGTTTTTATTCAAATAAAATGTTATTAAATCAATGGATTAAAATAAAATATTATCTTAATGTAGGTTTTTTAAAAAAATATTTTATTTATTTATGTGTCCGAGAGAGAGAGAGAGAACATGCAGGGGGAGTGGCAGGCAGAGGGAGAAGCAAGCTCCCCGCTGAGCAAGGAGCCCAATGCAGGACTTGATCCCAGGACCCTGGGATCATGACCTGAGCCAAAGGCAGACCCTTAACTGACTCAGCCACCCATGTGTCCCTCAATGTAGTTTTTATCTCTAAGTACTCAGTTTTAATGTTGAAAATGTCTGAATAAAAGATGCCATTGAATGTTATTTAAAAAAAAGTGCTTAAGTTGTGTTATGGAGTGGTTCAAGTCACCCATTTAAACCTTTTTTGTCCAATATCTTTGTTCGTTTGGATAGCCATAACTGGGGTTCTGGCATGAAATTATTTCCTAAGAACCTATTTTCTCTGAATTCTGCATACTGGAAGAAATGAAGTGAAACATTTAAATGAGGATTTTTACATACACATGAATTATCTTCACAATATGAAGTTAAAACTTTCCTACTGCTTTAAAGAATAGGGTCCTCAAAGAGTTTTTGCCCTGTTGGAGAAAATCACAGAGTTATCAAACACTAACTTACTTTGTGAAAAAATCAGACTTCATATAACTGACCTCAGCTTCATGAGTAAAAGAAATGAACAGGGAATTTGCTGATTTTTCATTAATAATTAAAGAATGATCTTTTTTTTTTTAATGCAGCAATCTTTTAGAGGTACTCTTCTAGAATTTACTATAGCAGTAGCAGAAGAAAAACTACCTTGTATATCTTTACAGATTTTAAGAATAGAATTTTAAACAGTAAATAGCGTGGCACTAAAATGTTTTAACCAGTTTGGATTCAGCAACCCCATGATAAAAACTAAATGAGACTAATTAATGATCGTATAAACCATTTTAAATTCAGAATTAAATTTAGCAAGTAATTATTCAGAAACATGTGCAAAATATATTTTAAAGAATGCTTGACCCTAATCAATTATCAAGTGTCTATTTGCCTATGAGGATGAAGCACATTCTAACATTTAACCATCTGTCAGTCAACATTATTTATTGAATACCTGCTGTGTATGGAAGTTAACCTTAAAACAAATCAATCACAAAAAAGTCAAGATTTTAATACTGAATAATAAGAAGTTGCTTTATTATTGTGCATTTCTATTGTATACATACTCTTAGAATGTGTTATTTGCCTATACTACAAATATAGGCCTTTAATTCGAAAGTCAGAATATATAGTATGCAAGTGTGCCATCAGGAACTATCTTCTAGCTGGGATTATCCCACTATTGCCACACAACATTTTTGTAAAGGACTTTTCCTGTATTGTTGAATAAGTCATTAATTAAAGGACTACTACTGACCCATCACCCAATTATCCTGGGATAGGATGCAATAGGATAACTTCTCTGTCATATAATGTTACTACCAGTGTTCTGAGTGAGAATTATAAAGAAATCCTCACTAGGTCCTTTTGTTTTTAGATGTGGATGTAGTATTTCTCTCTTCGGTTACTAGGTGAGTCTATTAACATTTTGTGTACATATTAGGCACTTAATATATTTCACATCTTTTATTCACTTTACTACCATCCCTAATTAAAAAATGTAACTCCAAAACAATATTAGGGTATTGCATGATGTGAGTTGTTAGAATAAAAGAGGTTTCATCTTCAAAATAAGGATACTTAGAGCCTAGACTTTGAAAAGAGGGAGGTTCACTATTTTAGTTTAAGCTAAGAAGAAAAGAAGGAAGAAAAGAAAGAAGAAAGAAAGGAAGGAGGGGAAAAAGGAGAAAAAAGTGGCGGGAATAGGGAAAGAAAGGAGAGAAGGAGAAAGGTATATATGCTCCCAGTTTCTAAAAGTGCCTTGGAATAGTCTTAACATTAAAAAAAAAATTAGTTCCTCCAAGAAAATAAATTTCATTCAGAGTTTCATTTTATTAAACTTTAAAAAAGAAGTACACTCACTGGGGCGCCTGGAGGGCACAGTTGTTTAAGCATCCCACTCTTGGTTTCAGCTCAGGTCATGATCTCAGGGTCATGGGATGGAGCCCCACATGGGTCTCCATGCTCAGCAGGGAGTCTGCTTAAGATTCCCTCTCCCTCTGCCCCTCCCCCTACTCATGCGTGTGCACACGTGCGCTCTCTCTCTCTCTCTCAAATAAATCTTTTTTAAAAGGTACAAGGTACCCAATATAAGCCAAATAATCTTTAAAAATAAGAATAAAAGTAGAGGAATCACTTCCTGATTTCAAAACTTAAAGTTACAGTAATCAAAACAGTGTGGTATTGGCATAAAGACTAATGGAATAGAATAGAGAATCCAAAAATATACCTTCACATATATGGTCAAATGATTTTTGACAAGATGTGAAGGCCATACAATGAGAAAAGGACAATCTTTAACAAAAGGTCCTGGAAAAATGGATCTCTACATGTGAGAGAATGAATTGGATCCTTATCTTACATCATAGACAAATCTTAACTCAAAATGGTTTAAAGATTAATATAAGAGTTAAAACTATAAATCGTTTGGAGGGAAACATAAGGGAAAACTTCATGATATTGGATATGGCAATGATTTATTGGTTATGACACCAAAAACACATGCAACAACAATTAGGTAAATTGGAGTACATCAAAATTTTAAAATTTTGTATATCAGAGAACACTATCAGTAGAGTGAAAAGGTGGAGTACCTGGCTGGCCCAGCTGGTGAAACATGTGACTCTTGATCTCAAGGTTGTAAGTTCAAGCCCCACATTGGGTGTAGAAATTACTTAAAAATAAAATCATTAAAGAAAGAGAGAGAAAAGGCAACCTAAAAAAATGGGATAAAATATTTGCAAAATGTATATCTAATAAGCTGTTAATATCCAGAATCACAATAAAAATAACAACAAAAAAACAAGCAATCTGCTTTAAAATGAGCAAAAAAATAGGTATTTCTCCAAAGAAGGTTTCCCAATGACCAAAAAGAACATGAAAAATGATGCTCAAAATTATTAATCATTATGGAAATGCAAGTCAGAACCAAAATGAGATACCACTTTATACCCAATAGATTGGTTATTTTCCAAAAAATAGAATAATAAGTGTTGGCATGGACTTGGAGATATTGGGACCTTTGTGCTGGTGCGAATATAAAATGGTGCAGCCACTATGAAAATCAGCATGGCAGTTCCTCACACAATTGAAAGTAGAATTACCATATGATACAGCAATTGCACTTCTGAGTATACGCCCGAAATAATATAAAGGAGGGGCTTGACAAGATATTTACACACCATTATTCACGATAGCCAAAAGGCCAAATGTTCATCAACAGATGAATGGATAAACAAAATGTGGTATACACACAAAATGGAATGTTTTTCTGCCTTAAAAAAGAAGGAAATTCTGACACAGTCTACACAATATGTATGAACCTTGAAGACGTTATGCTGAATGAAATGAGATAGTCACAAAAGAATAAATACTGTATGTTTCCACTTATATAAGATACTCAGAGTAGTTAAATTAATAGAGAAAAAGTAGAATAGTGATTTTCAGGGGTTGGGGTGAGAGAGGAATGGTAAGTTGTTCAGTGGCTACAGAGTCAGTTTTGTAAGATGAAGAAAGTTGTGATGATTGCAGAACAATGTATATGTACTTAACGCCACTGAACTATACATGTAAGAATGGTTCAAATAGGGGTGCCTGGGTGGCTCCGTTGGTTAAGCATCCAACTCTTGATTTCAGCTGAGGTCATGATCTCAGGGTTGTGAGATCGAGCCCGGTGTTGGGCTCTGTGCTCAGCGCAGAGTCTGCTTGTCCCTCTACCCCTGTTCTCTCTCTCTTTCTCTCACAAATAAATTAATTAATTAAATCTTTTTTAAAAAGAATGGTTAAAATGGTAAATTTTATGTTATGTTTATTTTACCTCAATTAAAAATAAATAATTTAAAAACAATACATCTCCTTACTCTCATAAATCCAATAATTATTTTTTTGTAGCAACTGAAAAAATGCCAAAATTTAAAGCTATCATTTTCCATAACTCCGTAAACCTGTGAAATATCTTTTCAGTTTATACCATCACCATGTCTTCTACTCTTTCCTCTCTGTGTATTTAAATATGTACACTACATATATTTTCTTTCCTTTATTCTCTTGTTACTTTATATCCTTTCAGATAATGACAGGCAGCACTTTCAAAGCTCCTGAATAAATATGTACATAGATAGGTTTTAAAAGGAATACTAAAAGAATAACATTTGAAAAAAAAAGAAAGAAAGAAAGAAAGAAAGAAAGAAAGAAAGAAAAAATTTGCCTAAGTCAAATTACCAGTGTATTTAAAATTACTAATTATTAGACACTGATAAAGCCCAAAGTGAGCAATTATTACTTTTTTTGCTTCAAGTTAAGTCAATTAATAGATTTAATTTGTATGTGTTTTTAGCATAGAAAAGATTTAAATGATTCCATTAGTTTACTATTGCTGCAGTAACAAATTATCGCAAAGTTGGCAGGTGAAAACACAAATTTATTACCTTACTGTTCTTATGGCCGGAATTTGAAAATGGATCTTAGTGGGCTAAAATCACAAAGCTGTCAGGATTAAATTTTTTTTCTGGAAGCTCTAGGGGACAGTCTGTTTTCATGCTTTTTCCAGCTTCTAGAGGCTGCCTGCATTACCTGGCACATAGCCCACTTCCATCTTCAAAGTGAACAATCACATCATACCGACCTCTTACTCTGTAACATTTTGTTCTCTGACTCTCTTCTCCTGCCCCTCCTTTCCACTTAATTTATAAGGACCATAGTGATTATGTTGAGCCCAACCAGATAATCTAAAATAATCTTCACAAGTGAAAGTCAGCTGATTAGTGACTTTATTCCATCTACAACTTTAATTCTCCTTTGACACCTAATTTAACATATTCTCAGAGATTAGGTTATAGAAATCTTTGCGGGGCGTTATCCTGCCTGCCACAACCACATTGGTGAATTGGAAACTCTGGGTAGTTAAAATTTTATTTTTTAATTTGTTTTTTAAAATGCATTTGAGCTATTAGAAAACAAAATTCAACCGAATAAACTTCAAGATCTAGTTGGCTTTATTAAGTGATTTCATGTATCAGGCACCATCCCATCTAGCAAGTAGAGGGGAGCTCCAAAGGGCTGCAGAAACGGAAAGGTTTTTGAAGGCAAGACAAGGAAGTCATAAATAAAACAGGTGTATTTCAGGTGGAGTCATCACTAAGAGGTCTTAGTAGGTGCAACACTTCGTCTTCCTTTGGAAGATGGAGAGGGCCCGTGTTAGTAAAGGGCATTCTAAAAAATGCTCGAAGGACTCTTGATAGGGATTCATGTGCATTTAATGACTACCGCTAAAAAAATAATCAGATATCTGCTATATGATCAAGGTGTTCAAGTGACTAAACAGGCCTAGAAAAATTAAATGTGCAATTGGAGAGAAACAGACGAATGGTCTGAGTAACTTCTATCCAAATCAACTTCTCTCACAGCAAATCTATAAACCCAAGTAGAAATATAATGAGAAATCTATTAATGTAGATATGAATAATATTGAATTAATGACCCCGTCAGATACTATCATATATTCTTTAACTATCATGTCAGTAATCTAAATTTGTTCTCCAAAAGGCAATAATAGAAGAGAAATAAACTTCTTAAACTATTCAAATCTTCCCAAATACAATGATGTGTTTCACAGGACAGTGACAATTTCCATTTTTACACCTATACTTTCCTTGCCTCTGTCCAGACGTAACATTTTCCTGTTCTCTGCTCTTTATATCAGTGCTTGCTCACCTTGTTAAAGGATTTAAAATCTGTCTAAGAATGGAAAGTCCTAACCATAGCAATTTATGATTCATTCTTGCATACTGCCTTTCCTCTAAACTTCCAAATCCTATTACAGCCAGTCAGTCATTAATATCAATACCCTTGAGAAGTTAAGTGGCCAATTTACCCCAATTTTATAGAAAGGGGAAAAGAGAATTTAAATGACTTTCCTTTAATTAAGTTACTACAGTCACAGAAGCAGATCCTTATTTCTTTGCTATTTTTATCACATTAATAGCATAGGATAATATAAATATGAAATTCACAAGAAACCACTTTTCTTTTTGCACATAAACCCAAAATTAATGTAGATTTTTTTTTTAACCATGGAAAGAAAGAAAAAAGATTTCTTTGACACTTTTTAATATTACCTTAGTGCAAAATGTATGGAAGGAAATTGGGAGGTAAAATGCCCAGTGGTTAAGAGTGTAGATTCTGGAAGAAACATGCCAGAATTTGGTTTATGATTTTTCACTTAACAACTGTGTGATATGGGACAATTGTTTGAGCCTCAGATTTACCATATGTAAAGTGTGGATGAGAATAATGGGGGACATATCATAGAGTTGGTGTGAGAAATAAATAAATAAGATATATGAAGCATGTAGAATAGTCCTTGGCATACTCTCATTAATAACCCTACTTCTTTTGTTTCAGATTCAGAATCAATGTATAATTATTTGAGTGTCCACCATAAGCCAGCCATTCTAATATGTGTTTTCATATACATGTTTAACAAACTGTTCTGGTTTATGATCTTTAAAGTGAAACTGTTTGTATCTTACTGGGGCCAGTAGACACAGATCATCTCACCAAAAGAAAAATTTTGACTAACCAACCCATCATTTCCAACCAGCCATAGGTTCTCTGTCAATTAAAATCCTCTAAGTTGATGGGGCTCCTGGGTGGCTCAGTCGGTTAAGTGGCCGACTCTTGATTTCGGCTCAGGTTATGATATCAGGGTTGTGAGAGCTAGCCCTGGGTGGGGCTCTGAGCTCAGCGGGTAGTCTGCTGGAGATTGTCTCTCTACCTCTCTCTCTGTCCCTCCCCTGTGCCCCCCTCAAATAAATAAATAAATAAATAAATAAATAAATAAATAAATACATCTTTTAAAAAAAAATTCACTAAGTTGAGATCAGTCTTGTAAAGTTCCATTTTGAAGTGGAAGTACAGCTTCAGCCAAGGCTCACATTTATCAAACCTCCCAAACTAGATGGTAGGTCTCCCCTAAGACTTATTATATGTCAAGAACCTGCCATCATTCAAACAAGAACCTACCATTATTACACAATTGACTATCTAATCTCTCCCTCATGTACTTATCCTATAAATACATCAAGCAACATGGTAGGTGTGGGTGGGCTTGCTTTCTGTTGGACCACTTTTTATGGTACATCCGCTATGCCAGATCCAGAATAATGACAGAATAGGAAATTGTGTTCACTGTGGCTTTTCTGCCTCAAAGTTTTCCCACTAATACTCATTTTGTATTTATACTGTATATATGATTCAGTGTCCTTTTTGGATACACATCTGATGTTTCTTCTTTGACACTCTAGTAAACACCCAAACCATCTGTGGAATAAAGAAATAATGAATGAGTGAAGATAGAGAAGAATTTATATGATTATAGAATGGTCATTCTAATACATGTCTATACTATTTTTATAGATGCTGTTTTTCAAGCTACTCTGACAATATTCTTTCCAAGAGTCAAGAGAAACTCAACACCCATTTCATTCTTTGTATACTTAAATCATTTTATCATAGGTTACTAAGTTGATGATTATATCATTTTGGATTCCTTTTGGCTGCATGTAATAGAAATTCAATTATATTTACAAATTTTTTTTAAGATTTTATTTATTTATTTCAGACAGAGAGAGAAAGAGAGAGAGAGAGCAAGCACACAGAAGCCAGGCAGGGGAGGGGCAGAGAGGGAAGCAGGCTCCCGGCTGAGCAGGGAGCCCAATATGGGGCTTGATCCCAGCACCCTGGGATCATGACCTGAGCTGAAGGCAGATGCTTAACTGACTGAGCCACCCAGGTGCCCCTATATTTACAAAGTTATAAATATTGTTGAACTCAACATATAGGTGTTTTTTTTTTTAAGATTTTATTTATTTATTTATTTATTTATTTATTTGAGAGAAAGATAGCAACAGAGATAGCAAGAGAGAGCACAAGTAGGGAGGAGACAGAGAAAAAGGCTCCCCGAAGGGAGCCTGATGCAGGGCTTGATCCCAGGACCCTGGGATCATGACCTGAGCCAAAGGCAGACACTTAAGCGACTGAGCCACCCAGGTGCCCCTCAACATACAGTTTTCGAACACTAACTATGTATAAGATGCTTAAAAAAAATTATAGCAGATTTATTTATTTGTTCATTTATTTATTTAGTCATCTCTATACCCAACGTGGGGCTTGGACTCATGACCCTGAGATCAAGAGTTGCATGTTCTACCAACTGAGCCAGCCAGGTGCCCCATATGCCAGACAGTCTTCTACATACTGTGTAAGGGACAGATGGGGCTAGGTAGGGAGAGATAGGTAGGGGGCTACATGCTCAAGCTCACAGAAATCCCAGAAATGCTGAGGTGTAAGGAAACCAGAAATAAGGGAACATAAGCAGACCACCTTGTTTGTCCTAAACATCAAAGACAAGATATTCAACAGAGAAGTAATCATGGTATTATCAGTGGTGACATCAAGGAGATTTAAGTTCCCTGATCAGTTTTCTATAAAAGACTGACCATAAAAGCCCTCTATGGCAACTCATTGAGGACCCCTCTCATTCTAGAGAGCTGGGCAACATTTTCATGATATGCATATTAACCTGCTGCCTGGAGTTGTACTACACACTAGCTCTGAGAAGCAGTCACATTCTGTGTGTACTTTAAAGGTAGAGATGATCAAACATAACAAATAGGATGTGGGTTGTGAGAATGAGAGGAATCAAGGATGATCTCAAATATTTTGGATTGAAAAATAGTGAGGATATGACTGTCATGAACTAACATAGGAAAAACTGAAGGTGGTTCAGATATGGGGAGAAAAAAGAAAATCTCAGTTTTGGACATATTATATTTGAGATGACAAACAGACAAGTGAGTATTGAGTAGTCCAGAGGTCAGACAAGAGGTATGGGCTGGAGATACACATTTGGTAGTCATCAGTATATAGATGCATTTGAAGCTGTATGACTACCTGAGATCATCAAAACAACCAAAGTAGAGTAAAAATATAAGTGGTCACAGAACTGAATTCTAGGGCATGCCAGTGTTTGGAGGAGATGTAGGAGAGAAGTAGCAGCCAGCAGAGGAACCTAGAAAAAGGTGGTAGAATATGTTAGAAAAATAGCATATCACTTCTCTTAAATGTTGGTGATTTAATTTTTCATTAACTTTTTTTTTTTTTTAAAGATTTTATTTACTTTTTTGACAGGGAGAGAGAGCACAAGCAGGGGGAATGGCAGGTAGGGGCAGAGGGAGAATCAGGCTTCCCGCTGAGCAGGGAGCCCGATGCAGGGCTCGATCCCAGGACCCTGGGATCATGACCTGAGCTGAAGGCAGATGCTTAACCAACTGAGCCACCCAGACAACACCTAATTTTTCATTAACTTACAAAAATTCAAAATTTTAGGAATGACTAAACAAATTACGTTATATTGAATCAATTGGTCACTGGGTCACTGTTAAAAATGTTAAATGTATGGGGGCGCCTGGGTGGCACAGCGGTTAAGCATCTGCCTTCGGCTCAGGGCGTGATCCCAGCGTTCTGGGATCGAGCCCCACATCAGGCTCCTCTGCTGGGAGGCTGCTTCTTCCTCTCCCACTCCCCCTGCTTGTATTCCCTTTCTCACTGGCGCTCTCTCTCTCTGTCAAATAAATAAAATATTAAAAAAAAAATGTTAAATGTATGAAAATGTAAGTTTCTAAGTTAAAAAAGCAGTAAACTGTACAGTTTTTATGTGTTGTATATATGTATAATATATGTTACATATATCATAGAAATGGAGGAGTCTGGAGAATTACATAAATTGTTGGTATTTTGTTTGAGACATTTAATTCTAAATAATAAATACAGGTACTACTAAGAGGAAAGAGTATATGGACTGATGTAGGAAAAGACCTTAGGGTTTGAAGCCAACAGCCAAGAAAGAATTCTTGAGACATCTTTGGTACAAAAAAGTGGTTTTATTAAAGCACGGGGACAGAACCCATGGGGTTCTGTTTCCTGCAGAAAGAGCCGCGCTGGGGTCATGAGGAGTGGCCCATTATATACTTTCAAGTTGGAAAGGAGTTAGGGATAGAGTAAGCCTTCAGGTATTTTGGAAACAAGGTTTCCAGGATCCTGAGGGGCTAGATATTGTTGGGAATAAGCCCTCAGTTTTTGCTTAGTAAACCCTCAGTTCTGAGACCCTTCAGATGTATATGGATGGGTCATATGCTTGGGCGTTGATTGCCAACTTGTATCTTGGTGGGGGGGCAGGTAGAGATAAAGGAAGTTTCCAAAGGGATTTTTATATGTTAAAGGAGAGGTACAGGATCCTGGGGGTCAGGCTAGGATTATCTTTTGCCTTTAGCAAAGTAGTAACATAGAGGCATCTGAGTTCCTAGAGGAATGTTACTCTGCCTGTTTTAAGGCTTTGTCAGTGGGCTGTAGGTAGTAAGGAAATTTAATAATTTTTATTCTGCCTTTGTTTCCCACACCATGGACCAACTGTGGTAGTTCATACTGTTTCCCATGTTCCGTGAAGATTCATTTTTCAATTTAAGACTTCTTAAGGCCGCCTGGCTGGCTTAGTCGGAAGAGCATGCAGCTCTGGATCTTGGTGTCCTGAGTTAATGCCCCACGTTGGGTATAGAGATCATTTAAAATAAATAAATAAAAATTAAAAAATAAAATTTCTTAAAATCAAGGTCAACTGTAGAGTTGATTGATTCAGGAATGTCTGGTAAGAAGCAAGCACTAGAAATCTCCTTTGTAATATATGCAGTCTTGAGAATGGTAATTATGTGGATTGTTTGGCACAGTGCCAGGCTCAAGTCAGCTTTTGTTCATGCTTCTTGAATGGAGGTGAGTTCTCCAGATTCATTCTCTTGTCTTAAAGGAATCCTGACTTAAATTCTCTCTCTTTTTTTTTTAAGATTTTATTTATTTATTTGACAGAGAGAGAGAGACAGCCAGCAAGAGAGGGAACACAAGCAGGGGGAGTGGGAGAGGAAGAAGCAGGCTCCCAGCGGAGGAACCCGATGTGGGGCTCCATCCCAGAACACCGGGATCACGCCCTGAGCCCAAGGCAGATGCTTAACGACTGAGCCACCCAGCTGCCCTGGAATCCTGACTTCATTCACTTTAATTACATCAACACAGTAAGACACGTTTAATCTATTGAGATTAGAAGATTTGGTCTAAATTTTCTTTTGACTACAAGTGCTTTGTGCTATATGATAAAATAAGAACGGTAATGCATACATACAAGCCTACATTCCTAACACTTTAAAAAGGACCCAGAGACCAATTATATGCATTAATTTTAGTTGAGTACATACTTAGTATTATTAAAACAATTCTGCAGTTTCCATCCTGAGAAGTAATCCCGTTCTTACATACCTAGGAAAACAGTAATAAAGAGATTATAAAGGCTGTTGTGTTTGGACTCAAGCAGGTTTTACTCCATGTCACAAAACCCAGGTTAATAATGCTGAAATCTTTCTGGTGATTTCATAATATACAAAGGATAGGAGAATATGCTCTGGCTTAGAAATGGATACCAGCATTTTAACAGCCGAATATGGGCTTCAGTTTATGTTAAAAGATTCAGTCCAGGATTTCTTCATGAAGACAGTTGTACATTGGGTTAGCACTCCTTTACTTCCACAAATATTTAATGAGTGCCTACTATTTTTTTTTTAAAGATTTTATTTATTTATTTATTTATTTATTTGAGAGATACAGTGATAGAGAGCAAGAGAGCACAAGCAGGGGGAGCAGTAGGCAGAGGGAGAAGCAGACTCCCCGCTGAGCAGAGAGCCCAGGACCCTGGGATCATGACCAGAGCCAAAAGCAGAGGCTTAACTGGCTGAGCCACAGTGCCTACCATTTTCTAATCTTCCTTCCAGGCAACACAAGTGAAGCAAAGAGGCAAAAATTCTTGCCCTCTTGGAGTTCAGTGTGTCAAGGGAAGGGAGACAAAAAGTTAAAAAGTTACATTTAATAATGGGAAAAATGAAATAGAGGATGGCAATCACGTGATGGGAAAGGAGTAAAGGGACGGTGGCTTGAAATTTGACATATGTTGGCCTGGGAAAGTCTCACTGAGATCACTGAGCTACTCCTTGAATAAAGACCAAAGGGAATACATGATCATGGATGTAGGGGCCCCACGACAGGCTGCCCCAAGATGGGCCACTTTGGCATGAAGCTTATTTTGAGTTACAAAGGAATCAAAACCCAGCAGGGTCAGGAAAAGTTCTTTACCTCCCCCACAACTGCCTAAAAGAATTTAGATTGGGGACCTGCTCCCGGAAGAGAGCTAGTCCCATAGATCACTACATTATAATATAAGCTAGGTGTGGTAGACCAGGAAGAACCTAGCCACGTCGATTGAAATCCTGTCTTTGTCCCCTGGTTTCTGAGTGGCCCAGCAAATATTGTTTACCAAACATTTACTCTTTTTCATCTTCCTGTAAATTGCATTCCTTTCCTCTGACGTTCCTGACTCCTACCCCCTTCTTAGTTTAGGATGACATATACTTTATTGTGCCTGTCTTTGAAATTTCCCCACCTCTGTTGGTTACCCATAGGTATGTTATTATATTTGATTTTCTCCTGTTCATCCATCTCATGTCACTTTGATTCTTAGTCCAACTAGGAGGTTGTTGAAGGGGACAGGAATTCTTGCTCCCTGACAGGGATCAATAATCCATGTGTATATATGGTGAAGGGTGTTGCAAACAGCTAGACCAGCGAAGGGAAGCGGAATATGTCACCCGAAGTAGGCCTCTTTGGCATAAGGATTATTTTACGCTGATTATATTTAAGGAACAGCAGACAGAAGAGAAGCTCTGAAAACCAACTGAAGTTACCCTTTTATAAGAGATATTTCCATGTATAAGGGAAATCTGCATTTGTAAGGGTGTCTCCCACTCTGTAACAGGAAGAGGAAAATGATTCTAAATTCCTAGAAACTCGTATCAATTGAAAAGTCACAGATTTAAATCTGCATAACAACCACGCCCTTGTTTACTGTGTTTTCCCCAGTCATCTCCGGTAACTGGCTCTCCTACCCACCAACACCTTCTTTCGTCTTCAGCAGGAGATGTTATTTAGGCCGTTTCGGGGAGTTACTCAGTGTTCTGTGATGTCTCTCATGTATACAGGAGCTATACATGTTACTCAATTTTTTGTTGTTAATCTTTTATTCCAGGGTAGTCTCGTCCTGGAACCTAGAAGGGAAGAGGCATAGTTATTTTACCTCCTGGGCCCTGGCAAATGCAAAAGTACCGAGGATGTGGTTTCAGTGGCCTCTTAGAGGAGTAAGACCCGTGGCTCCAGCAAGGGAACAAAGAGAAAGTGAGGTAGGTCAAAGGGGGCTAGATAATACAGTGCCTTAAAGGAATTTTAAGTACCTTGTCTTTAGTGATACAGGCTGTTACCTGAGTTACTTCACTTAATCCGACAAGATTTAGCTTATGTGTCTCTTTTCCGAAAAGCTGATCTCACCCTCACAGAGAAGATATGACAAAGGTAACAGCATTTGGGCATTTAAAGGTCTTTATTCTGAAAATACATGTGTATACAATACCTTGAGATACAAAATGAGATCTAGAAATTGGATTATAGGAAGTAATTTGGGCTACTAAAGCCCTAAAGAAAGTAATTAATTGGCGTCAAATAAGTTTTCTCCAGTCTGAGAAGAGAACCCTTGATCTGGGGCATCAACTTTAAACACTGCCTCCATACTTGCACATTAAGTGTAGAACTAAACCCTAACGTTCAGAACATCATTGACTTTAAAGCAATTTAAATAACAACCCCTCATCATTAAAACATATTTACAGAGTAAACAACTGTTTGTCTCCCACCACCTTCCCTTGCATTTTTGCATCTCATTCGTGGATGTCAATAGCGATTGTCCTGTATTCTCATATAAAAAATTCTCAGCAAGGCGGGCTACGTCTTGGGAATAGCTTTTCTACTGGGAAGTTACTTCCAGTGATCAGTTTGTCCTTTATATTTCACAAATAACAGGAAATACGCTCCTTTGTTCTTCAATATGGTGTAACAGACTGTCGTGTGGACATCCATGGGTAACCCTCCTAACACTTCATTCCAAATTCAAGTTTGCCCCTGACAAAGATGTTCTACAGGTCTTTGATTATTGCCCATTAATATATTTAGAAACTTCCATTTTCTTCTACATTAATACATCTCTACAAGTGATTTATCATTAAAAAGTACTAATTTCTTCACTAACAGAAAGTCAAAAAGGATAATTTCTAAAGGAAAAGTCAAGCCTTAAAGTATGCAACCTATAAAACAAATAGAAAAGAGCAAATATTTCAAGAGAAAAAATCTAGTCAACGGAAACTCCCTTTATGTGCCAATTAACTGGGTAAATCCATGAGCCATAGAAGATGAAGGGAAAATTAAATTAATTATGATCAACTGCTTATTTTAACAAGCACGCTATCACAGTAATTCACTTCTGGCTAAATTTAAATTGTCAATTCAATGTCCTTAAGGAATTGTTTACTTTTTTTTTGGCTTTTCTTTTGTTTTCAACTTTTAGATCTACCTCGCCCCCACCCCAGTATCTGGAATGCTGGTTTTTTCTGCTTCCCTGTCCTACAAGCCAGGTGATCTAGGTGAGATAGAAAAAAGACCAGGACTGTTAGCATGACAACAGCCCGGAAGTCTGTTTCTCAGGTGGTCTGTGTTAGCACGAGAGAAAAATCGGCCACAAAAAATGTGATCCTGAGATTAGCAACATTATTATCACCTGGCATGTTTTGCAAATAACAAATTCTTGAACCCTACCAGAGGGGTCAGGCTCTCTGAGGGTGGAACTCTCAGGAGCAATAGTTTACAAAATTTCTCCAGGTGATTCTTAAGCACCCCAAAGTTTAAGAAGCCTCGGTGTTTGCAGATTTCTTTTCTTTTCAGAAAGCATCCTGAGAACCTGTGTGCTTCTCCATCAAGGATAAAGCCAAGTGAGATAAACTGGTTAACAGGCCAGACTCTTGTTGGAAGGTAGGCGAAACAGGAGGAATGAAAACCGGAGGGAGAGATGGAACGCCACCGTTCTTCTCCAAGGTAGGCTGTTCTAGTCTGGTGTGTGGTGTTACTAGTTCCGTGTGTACAGTGCTGTTCTGAGAGTAATGTTTTATTTCTGGTAATGGACTGTCTGTATCTTCCTGATATTTCAAATGTTACAGGGATGCCAAAGGAGTTGCAGTTACTAATGCATCATCAGAGCCAAGATAAACGGAGTTGGGTGATCCTTTCAACCTTGATTACTTAAGAGGAAAGTGTTTACATAAAAACATTATATAACATTGTATTGCTAACCCACAGCACTGGCATATCTAAATGCTAAAGGGATGTTGTAATCTGCATTATGTGTTCATGCAAAGCCAGTGGTGGTGGTGATAAGTGTTCCTTCATAGCATTTATTACTTTACATAAAATGTTTTTTTTTTACATTATTTCATTTTGTCCTTATAAACATAAGCTATTAACTTTGGGGAAAAAAAATGACCAAGAATGGCTCATTGATTTGCCTGACATTGCAGCCAGAAAATTTCAGACCCAGAGTATGAATATGTATTTTCAGAGTCTATGTTCCCGTTTTGGGGGGGGTTTGCTATGGTCCTCAAAATATGGTTCACTGAATCTTAGGCATCAATGAGACCCTTTAAGATAGTCTGTGTCTTTTCAAAAATAAATAATAATACAAAGAGATTATTTCTCTTTTTCACAATGTTAACATTTGCACTTTAGTTGCAAAAGCAGCACTACATGAAGGAGCTAGTACCTTACAATACACCAAGGCAGTGGCACACTGTTTTTAAGACTGCTGATTTTGCTTAATGTCCTAGTAAAAGTGGGAAAAATATTCCAATTCCACCGTCTTGACTGCATACTGTCGTAAGTGATTGTCTCAGGGAAAAACACTTGTGCAGTTGTTTGAGTTGGGCACTGAAGTAGATGTTTTGTTTTATGGAAACACCTAGGTTTATTTGAAAAGAAAAATACTGATGGTCAAGTAATGATTATTCAGACCTATGTATTTGAAAGACATTATCTCAAAATGATTCACGTGAGCCCGCTACTTGATGGAAAACAACTGATGGTATTTGTTGCAAGTGAAAACTTGTAAATGTTTTCATAAGCTTGATGGCCTTTCAGTGATTGCTTTTCTGATAAAAATAGTGGTGATATTAATGAGTATAATTTTTATGTTATATAATGAAGTGCCAGTGAACCAAGAGGTTCCAATGACAAGAGTCTGGTGTTACAAAATTACACAGGTTTAAAAGATACATTGAATGTGCAAGATTTATCAATGCATTTTAACGTAACAGTACAAAAAGTCCATTGATGCGGTTTGAGATTCCATGTTACAGCTTTTATGAAGCTAACTTATGAAGTTTGAGGGTAGTGTTACAGTAGCATACCCAAAATTATCTCAAAAGGCTATTAAAATGTTGCTCCCTTTTCCAAATTCTTCTCTGAGAGGCCATATTTTGTTCAGACAAGTACTTTTACTAAAGCAACACGTAACATATTGAAAGTAGAAGAATCTGAGGATCCACCTGTCTTCTATGAAGCTAGACATTTAATAGATTTGCAATAAGGTATAACAACGGTATTCTTAGTTAAATGTTTCGTATTTTGTTTTTAAAGGAATTTAAATTTCTATTTTAATATTTAATAGGGTAAATATTAATAAATATGTCCCCTCAAAGCTCTTTGGGAGTCCTTGATAATATGTAGGAGTGTGAAGATGTCCAGAGACCGAAATGTTTGAGAACTAGCGATAGTATCCCAGGCAGAAACAGTTAAAAAAGGCAGCTGCTATTTGTATAGTTTTTCATACCTAAAATGTTGTCAAAAAATGGTGCATTTGGTTTTCAGACAATTTAAAAATAACTTAGGAATCTGTTGTTGGTTGCAGATAAGTGTAATGTGGTAAAACTGATTTGTGTAAAGTAAAATTATTGTGCAACTTCTCATGTCTCCAGTGCTGTGAGGATTCATTCTATCCGGCCTGAAAATGGCTTGAGTTTTTTGCTGAAGACAGACCTGTACCTGCCAACCCGTGACCAATGGTTACGGTGTGAAACACATTTACTGATACTGTTGCTTTGTAACCGTGGTTGGTTCAAGGGCAAGTTTGGAACAGCTCACACCACTCATCAGCATCATGTACTGACTGCTTGGAGATCAATTGCTAACACCTGGTTAAAGGAACTACACCTCCCCACCCATCCCCCCAGCACTTTGAGAGGGCTCTGACGTTGGAGCTGGTTACCTAGCAATAATAGGTCTACGTGAACAGAAGGGTATAAGAGGCCCAAGCTGAGACTCCATTTCGGGCTCCCCGGTGTCACAGTGTCCTGTACACCTCCGTGGTTCCCCAGAGAAATTGTGTCTTCGCCTGGCCCTTACAGAGGGAGGACAATTGGTGCAGAAATTTGGCCTCTGGAGACCCTTATTGTGAGGCAGTCTACTGGCTGTTACGCATAGCTATGCGAAGCCCACTTTGCTTAATAAATGACTTAAAGAATCATTCCAGTACCAAGTCAAGTATCCTTTCCCCTTTGAAATCTTTGTAGATATCAAGGGAAGGAAGTTTCTCCCTTCCATGAGAACTTACAACGTTGTGTTCAAATCACTATTTTAGAACTAGTTGTATTGAAATGATCTGTTCATTTTCTGACTGCCCTTGCAGATTGAGATCTTACAGGAATAGAACTATATTGGTATATGCCTAGTGCATTATCAGCTTCCACGTAATGGGTGTATTGTTACATGGGGTTTAAATGAAAAACGGATAGTTGAAACCTTTTTTTTTTCCCCCTCACAGAGAGTATAAAATGGGATTGAAGAAAATAGGAGAAAACACTATATTCAACACTACCTCTTAGTGACCATTACAAGGCTATACATCTCAGGGTATTAGGGACAAATAGGCCCATGTTAGGCTTTTTAATACGATGAATTTCTACATTCATGGGTTAAATAAGCTGCAAGACACTGACATATGCTCTGTGATTAAGAGGATTGGTAATACATAAATTCCCTCTGTGTGTGAAGCATGTTTGACCTTTGAGTTTAGCAGCTATAGTATACTATTTATATCTTAAAGTTATTAACTAGAAAATAGCAAGCAGCCTCAGAAGTAAAAATAGCTTCTTCAGCTAAAATAACTAGCATTAAAATAAAAGAGCTATAAATATGCATGCTTTACAATATAAACCCGAATGTCCCCTATGGTATAATTAAACCAATCCTTAGCATTTAGAGAGGGCTTTTCATCTGTGGATCTCAAAGTCATTCACACATTATTAATTCCACAAAAATGCCTCTAAGGTAAAAAAAAAAAAGTTATAGATTAAGAAACTGAGATTTTGGTTTCATTTGCTAAAGGCTATAATGCCAAGAGGCTTCAGAGATGGGCTTAAAGGCCAAATAAGATTTTCTTTATCCTCTTCTCAGGTCACTAGTTAGTTTTATCATCATTATAAGAACCTGTTTTAATAAGCAGCCACATGTCCATGGTATAATTCTGGGCACTGAATATGTTTAATGAACACAATCTACACCATGGATTCAAATATGACAGAAAATGTACGAACAGACAAAGTTAAAAAAAAAAAAGACGACTTAGGATACAAGATTTGTTGGCATTCAAACAATTAGGAAAATACCAAGTAAAAATTTAATTAGTATCACCCTGTATAATGGCATCCACTTGGCATATATCTAGTGTTATATGTAATGGGAGTTCTATATATGGTGTTAGAGATGAAAAGGGAGGTATAGAAGGAGGGAGGTAGGGGGAGGGAGGGGAGAGGATTTTTGGGTTATGAATGCATTCTAAACATACTCTGGTTTAAATCAGGAATCACGTGGAAAAAAAGCAGACACAAGAGCAGACGTGAGAGGACTGGAGGAAGGTAAGATGGGCACGTAAAAACGAATGTATGAATTAAGATCTCTTTATTGCCCTTAAATATGTACTACTTCCCTAATGGAAATAAGTTTTATTATCTTGTGAAGAAAATTGACATCCTGTCCCTGTATGACCACTGATAAGAATCTAAAACAGAAATGGAATTATCCCTGCACCAGATTAATTGCGCTTAAAAATAAACTCATCATCGGTACCCCATCAACCTCTTTAACATCTTGATTGTCAGTGCTTGAGCAATGAAATGCTTAGTGAAATGAATTAATATTCTCACAAAACACTTGCATATATTCTATACACTTTTCAGAAACAATTCTTGAGTTGCGTGAATAATCTGGAAAGCTTTTTAAAGAATATTTCACCATCTAAAGTTTTTCTTGATCTACTCTTGAGGCAAAATTTTACCTTTGTGCTGAAACTTAAGAGATAGGCCCCCAGGGACTTCATGTTGTAGAGTCCTGTCCTATCCAATGCCAGGGGCTGACCTCCTCAAAGGCTCTCAAGTCAACAGTGCCTTTCAAAGACAATAACATCATAATTGATGCAATTGTTGCTTTGCTAAACACACATCCTCATAGTTTTGTACATGGAAAAAATGTTTATAAGCCAGTATATTTCAAAATATGCCATATTATAGGGTTTGTTTGTTTGTTTGTTTGTTTGTTTGTTTGTTTGTTTTAAAGACCCAATGCCTTTTCTACCTTAGTCAGTTTTGTGCACCCTTGTATTTGTCTTACCTGTATTCAGGTCTTAGATGAATTTGTTTTCTAATTTGGTGTAACAAATTCTTACAACTTAGTGGTTTAAAATGACACCCATTTATTAGCTCATACTTGTATAAGTCAGAAGCCTAGGCACAGTGTGGCTGGGTTCTCTGCTCAGGGTAGTACAAGGCTGCAATCAAAGTAGCTGATAACTTCCAGAAGCCTGGGGTTCTCTTCTAACCTCGTCCCATTTGGTAGAATTTAGACTTAAACCGAGACCTGAAACCATAAAACGCCTAGAAGAAAGCATAGGAAAGATTGGTCTTGGCAATGATTTTTTTTTTTTTGATCTAACACTTAAAGTACAGGCAACAAAAGCAGAAATACATGAAACTACATCAAAGTAAAAAGTTTCTGCACAGCAAAGAGTCAAGAAAATGAAAAGGCAGGCCTATGAAATAGAAAATAATGGCAAACATTTATCCACTAACGAATTAATATAAATAAAATACAAGGAGCTCTTAAAACTCAGTAACAATCTGATTAAAAAAAAATGGACAGAGAACCTTAACAGACATTTTTCCGAAGAAAACATACAAATGGCCAACAGGTTTAAAAAGATGCTCAACATCACTAATCCTCAGAGAGAGCAAATAAAAATCCATGTGCTACAGCCTTACACCTGTTAGTTCTCAAAAACAACCAGAGGTGACAAATGTTGGTGACAATGTGGAGAAAAGAGAACTCTGGTATTCTGTTTTTGGGAATATAAACTGGTAGAGCTGTTCAGGAAAACAGTATGAAGGTTCCTCAAACTAAGAAATAGAACTCGCCTAAGATCCAACAGTTGCACTTCTGGGTATATGTCCGAAGGAAATGAACTCACTGTCTCGGAGATAGCTGCACCCCGTGTTCACTGTAACCTTACTGACAGTAACTGAGACTTGGAAACCACTTGAGTCCATTGATAAAGAGAATGGGAGATAGACATAGCATATACATGTTTTGTATGTATCTATGTGTGTGTGTGTCTCCCTATCTACAAAAACACACAAGGGGATATTTATTATTCAGCCACAAAAAGAACATTTTGTCATTGGTAAAAACTTGGATGAAACTTCAGAGCGTTATGCCAAGTGCTAAGTGAAATAAGCCAGACAGAGAGACGAATACCATGTGGTATCACTTACATGTGAGATATTTAAAAGAAAAGAAAAAAAAAAGCCTAACTTACAGAATGCAGTGGTGGTTGCCATGGGTTGGGGGTAATGGGGAGATCAGGGTCAAAGGTTGCAAACTTTGAGTTAGAAGATGAGTAAGTTTTGAGGATCTATTATACAGCCTGTATGGTTTGTAATACTATATTGTATACAGGTAATTTGCTAGAAGAATAGAACTTAAACATTCACACACACAAAATGAAACCTTTAACTATGTGAGGTGTGATGGATGTTATTGTGGCGGTAATTCTACAATGTATGTATATCCAATCATCACGTAGTACACATTAAATACATCATAAGTTTATTCATCCATTATACCTAAATAACCTGGAAGAAAGAATTTACTGCCTTGCTAGCTATAGATTGAGGATCTCTCTTGCCTTCTAATGTTCCCTGTGAGTTCCTAGAGTCTGCTTATTGGTGCAGTGCAGCTGCCCCCATCTCGAAGGTCAGCAATGGAGAATCTTCCCACATGGTTTAAATCTCTGCTTGACTCTCACCCTGACCTCTAGGTTTAAAGGACTCATGGGAGAGATCAGGCCCATCTGGATAATGTAACTTTGTTAAAGTCAACTATACCCTTTAATACATCCCAATCACAGGGGGGAAAATGCATCATATCACCAGTGCCAGGAATGATAAATGTTGTGTACACCACTAAGCTGAGATCTTGAGGGCTAACTTAAAGCCTGGTGCCTGGTACCTGCAGGATTATTGGAACCTCTTCTGATGTCGGAAATAGATTAAAAGCCACCTGGACCTTTAGAGTGGGATCCTTTTTGCATTATAGGCAAGTGAACATTTGAGATTCTTTTTTTTTTTTTAAACATTTGAGATTCTAATGAAAGCCCTTGATAGTGTTCATTCAAAAAGCAAATTATGAATGCCTGTATCTCATTAAACATGTTGCTTTTCATTTGCCTTAAGGAAGGTCAGGTGGTTAAATCTGAGACATAAAGAATGAATTTTGAATTTATTTCCTGTACTAAAAGTATATTTTTTGTTAAAATGGTATGTATAAAAATCACAAAAGTGTGTCTGCAGCGTTGCCTCAAATAGATGAGTATTTTTTTCTTCATAAGAAATATGTCCTTCATATAAAAATGATGAATTTTGCACGAGGGCAGAACTTGTTCTATAGGTTTTTATAAGAGTAATGGTAGCTCAGTCCGTGCTAAATGTTCTGCTTCAGGCAAAGATATTTCCTCTCCACTTTAAAAATTGAAGAAAAATAAATTATTAAGTGAACTTGCTCAAATGATACAAAATCATCATGATAATTTTTAAAATATCATCTCCGTGTCATCACAAGTTTAGGATTCTACATAATTCTTCTCTCTGAATGCAGAAAGAAAAAAATGATTCAAGTTATTGTTAAACAAGTAAAGATCTGTTGCCCTTGCCAACGTAAATCTGATGGAATGAAGAGGAAGTGGCCCTGATATTACTACTACCCAGATAAAGCTTTGGACATCATTCTGGCATATTTTGAGAAACTTGACTTTATTGTTATTTCATTAGCAGGATTTAAGGAATCCTGATCGAGTAGAAAGGACTTGTGAAGGTGAACATTTTCTCTGACTTTAATTTAGAATACTCATATAATCTATTGAGTGCTGATGCATGCTAGTAAGTGTGCCTTATGTCATTAAATCTCAACATTCTTAGGTAGTATCTCTAAAGGATAAAATTTAAGAATTGCTATATTACTATCACACCTAATTTTAAGAACCCTAATTTCTTAAAGTAGTTAAATATCCATCCAGTTTTTTAATTTCCCCCATTTCTATATACAGCTTTAACAGGTAGTTTGTTTGAATCAAAACCAAAATAACATCCAGAGTTGTAATTGGTTGATAATGCCCTTAAATCCGTCTGCTTTATAGCTCCACCTTTTTTTTTCCTTACAAATTTTATACTAAAAAACGATTTTTTGTAGTTTACAAGATTTGGCTGATGATACCCACATAGCATTTATTATATTCCTTTGTCTTCTGTGCGTTCAGTGAGGTGGTAGTAGATTGAGACAGGTTACATCATCTTCAAGTTTTCCTTATTTGCCAGACTACTTTATAGGTGATAAAGCACCTGGCCTCTTTGGACTCTATTTGAGACGGCTTTTAATTGTGATGTATGTACTGACTTTAACGATTTTGCTATACTGAATCCCATTCCTGTAATAAACTGTAGATTTATAAGCAGTGCCATTTTGGGTCCTGTAAGTCGTCTTTAGGCAATTTAACTCTGTTTAATTGCTACCATTAGTGCAAGATTTATATAGATCTTCTTTTCATCAACATTTTGTTACACAAGGCAATAGTTTGTAAAGGAAGCATGAAAGATGTTTGGGTATTGGCTTTTATCAGTTTCAAAATAATGACTTGGGTACTTAACATTCTCCAGAGGTGACCGATGGACTTTATTTTTCTTAAATGCCAATACAAATTTTTGAATGTAAGCACACTTGAAATGTTGAAATCCAGTGCAGTCTTCATCTTATTGTTGCTTAAATTGTGCTGATTTTGCCTACCAGTTGACAACTGAAGTTGGGTCTGGAAGCTCTTTGCTATGCCCTCAATTATTTGAAATCTTGCATGCTTTCCAGTATGACAAAATGATTCAGGGTATTATAGTATATTTTCTACATCAGACCTGGAGTCAGCCATTTCTTTAGAGTCTCCTATTCCTATTAATAGGAAATGGTATTTAGAGACCACAGTCTGGGCACTGGTAGTGCAGATTTTTCACTGGGTTAGTCTTCGTTCCTACACCTTTTCAGTGAACAGAACTGTGATGTTTTTCATGAATTTTATACCATGCATTTCAATTCAAATATCATAGTAATAGGAGCATTTTGACTTAACCTCAGGAATTTTACGTGTCTTTCTTTTTCTCCTGCATCAAAAAAAAATTACCAATGGTGATTTTATTATTTCCTAACTTTTTATCTCCTTTATCACAAAATATATGCACAACTGTCTATAAATAACAACACCACCATTATAGAAAACCACTACTAATTACTAAGAATATTTTCAGGTTTTTTCCCCCATTTCCTTTTGTCCTTAGGGTACATGCCACTAATGATGTATAGTCATACTGTTTTTTAAAATAACTTGAAATAGTTCTTGTGCTTAATGTACCAGCTCACTATAGAATTGGGGTTTAATTTCACATAGCTTTTGATGCTTCGGTGTGGCTCTTGTCATTTATAATTACATAAAATATATTCATGCTCCCAAAGGTAAATATAAAAATCAAGGTATAGCACGTTAACTAGTTTTTTTTTTTTTTTTTAAAGATTTTTTTTTTTATTTATTTATTTGACAGAGATAGAGACAGCCAGTGAGAGAGGGAACACAAGCAGGGGGAGTGGGAGAGGAAGAAGCAGGCTCATAGCAGAGGAGCCTGATGTGGGGCTCGATCCCGGAACTCCAGGATCACGCCCTGAGCCGAAGGCAGACGCTTTAACCGCTGTGCCACCCAGGCGCCCCCGTTAACTAGTTTTTAATCCTTGTCACTTCTTGGTTAACTTTTTTGTCAGGTAGGATTTTCATATTTTTCTGTTAAGTAGAACTATAATTTACACATGTGAAGTTACCTTTTTTTAAGTTAGAAATATATTCTAGGTAAAATTCCATGAAAGTATAGAAAGATATTTTTTTTTATAAGATTTTATTTGAGAGAGAGCATGCACGCAAGTGTGTGTGTGGGGAGGGGTAGAGGGGGAGGGAGAGGGACAAGCAGACTCTGCAGTGAGCTCAGTCTCGCCACTCTGAAATCATGACCTGAGCCAAAATCAAGTTGGAAGCTTAACCAGCTGAGCCACCCAGGCACCCCTAGAAAGATATTCTTTTTTTTTTTTTTTTTTAATTTTTCTGACAGAGAGAGAGACAGCCAGTGAGAGAGGGAACACAAGCAGGGGGAGTGGGAGAGGAGGAAGCAGGCTCCCAGCAGAGGAGCCTGATGTGGGGCTCGATAGATCCCAGAATGCTGGGATCACGCCCAGAGCCGAAGGCAGATGCTTAACGACTGCGCCACCTAGGCGCCCCATAGAAAGATATTCTTAATTGCTTTGCTTAGCTGCATAGTGTTACGTTGAGTGGGTTATCACAGTTATTTTAACTAGTCATTTAATGATTGGCTATCAAGGGTTTTTTTCCCCATTGCTTTGTTATTAAAAATAGTCTTATATTGCATAGCATTATACATGCTTTGCTAATAATGTATTTTTTGCCCTGTGCCGGTATTCATGATAAATTGTTTACCATACATTGTATATGAAATACTGTAGGGTTAATTTAGGGATCTAAATAATTTCCTTTTCAAAGAGTATTTTTACTTTATCTTAGATTGAACTAATTCAAAGCTGGTTTTACTATTAATGCAGGCTGGTCTGTTTCTGGGTGGCAGTTTTTCCTAAGTCCTTCACAGAACCAAAACTAAATTATAATGTGATTACCAGAGCCATTCTTCTTGGCATTTGATGAACTCCTGAGCTGTATGGAACTTAGTGTAGCCATCCTCAGCTCCTCAGCCATAATACTTCCTTTGCACTACTCAGCTTGCCCTTTTTTTCTGTTTTTGTCTTTTTTTAAAAAAATAACTTATTTTTTGAAGTAATTTGTACACCCAGCATGGGGTTCGAACTTGCAACCCTAAGATCAGGAGTCCTGTTCTCTACTGACTGAGCCAGCTGGGCTCCTCACCCCCACCCCCAGCTTATCTTTTTAACTCTGTGTTGCTTGGGAATATTTACATGCCTCAAGGGAAAAAGCAATGTAGTTCCCTTTTCTCTTGAATCTTGGTTGACAAATCCTGGATATCATGGTACCTTTCTAATTTCTTCAAAATATTTTTCTTAAATTTATTGAAATTTAGTAATTGTTCTTAGTAAGACGTTTAAACTTAAGCAAGCTACACTGTCATAGCTAGAAGTAGAAGTCCATAATTCAATTTTAAGTAAAATTTAGCCATATTAACTTTGTCTTAACTTTTTAAAGTATTAACTTTGCCACTTCTTTGGTGAAGGGGTGGGAAGATACTGTGAAATGAATAAAGACAGTATCAACATTCAGGGTTTTTTGTTAAAAAACAATTACAGAACCGAGGAGATCAGTATTCAAGGAAGTTGATTTCTTTATGTTAAGATGGTGGAAAATGACAGCATGTCTGTGTGATGATGGAAGTGATGCAGTGGAGCAGAAAAATGATGCAAGAGAGGCGGGCAAAACCCTTAAACAGAAGGAAGTAGACCTGACTCTGTAGTGGAGTTGATCTGTCAGCACTTCATACAGGTCAACTGTTTTAAAAGAAAGGCAGGAAATGGGTTTACAGATGTTGGTAAGTTAGTACATCTAGAGTGGAAATAAGAATACGAGCAGGTTCTCCCATTCATTTTTTTATTTGGATGAGAAGTCAACTCATTGGCTGTGTAAAGCATGATGATTGGGGGAGAGAGAAGGAGGTATAAAATAATATTCTCAAAGAGCAAGAAAGCAACTTGTCCAAAGGTATAGTAGGTTTACTAGGAATTTAGAGGATCTCTTGGGATTTGTGGTCACACAGTTAAAGTGGGATTGGTTCTTCATATTTTTCTGTCTCCTACACCTGCTTGAGAGCAAATATTTTTAGACAGATGTATTTAACTAGGGCTAGTATTTTGTCTGGTGAGCAGAGCTTGAGTCAAGATTTTGAGAGTTAATTTTTTTTAGCAGGCAACAAATTGAGTAAATGAAAAAAAAATAAGCACATAAAATGGTGAAGAACACTGAAATATGATGGGTCAATGAACCATATGTTTTAGTTGCATCACAGACCTACTGGAATGAGAGGGTTAGGAGGAAATAGATGAAAGACTGGAATCAGTACTCAGGTATGGCAATTTGGCCTCTACCTCTCTGCTACTCAGAATGCTCCCCAGCATGGCTGGGAATTCTAGGAAGCAAATGACGGAGGCCTGAACGATCTCTTTGTAGGGGCTCAAATAGCTCGAGTGTGGGCTGCTTCACTGGAAGATCTGGATATATGAAGCAGAAAGTATTTTCCCACTAGAGATGAAGGGAAAATAGTGGTCTTAAGGAGATGGTTGCAACAGACCCCTGTGACACACAGAAGAACGGAAGTAGGAAGCAATACAGGTATTCAATTAGTATTGGATAATCACAAGTGGGCAAAATTTACAAAAAATCCTATTAAAATCTAGACTAAAAATTGTATATTAATTTATTTCAAAAATCTTTGTATTATTGAGGCCTGGGGAAATGAGAGAGGAAAAAAAAACACAAAAGAAAAAAATTCATATTATTCTTAAAAGGAACTTAATTAAGTTTACCTCATACTTAAAAATCTTAAATTACACCAAATCTTAGAATATGCCTGGATAAATCACGGGTTGATTTCCCCAACCCCCTAATATCCACAACTTGATCATGGGGCCATTGGGGAAAGTAATTTCAAGGTTTTATTGATTTTTCTCACAGACAGTTCTTGATTCTTTGAAATTCAAATACTCTTTTTGAAGTGCCTATCATTTTTGTCAATTTTTCTTTTCTTCAATTTTTAACTAATCTCATTCTGTCAAATGTCTTAGGGTATGGTTCAAGCAGTTTTTCAACAGCTTCCTAGAATTCCTGTTTCCTGTATCATTTATAAAATCTACAAATTTCACCTATTTTTTTTTTACCTTAAATGCAAGTTTAATTTTTATACTCAGAGGTTTATAATACACTGTCATTAGTCTGTATAAGACCCTTTTGTGCCTTCCTGCTTACCTGCCTTCCTTGATTCTTTCTCTCCCCTTTATTCCACTCCTCTTCCTTTCTACAACTGAACATGCATTTTTTGTTTTTAATTAATATTTAGTTTTCAAGTAACTTTTGTGCCCAATGTGGGGCTTGAATTCACAACTCTGAGACAGAGTCACATGCTCCACCCTCTGAGCCAGGTGCTCCTGAACATGTATTCTAATATATTCAGTTGTATATTTTGTATTTTCAGAGAATGTCTTGTTTATAAGCAACTATTTTAAATTTACATGGATGGCATAGTTCATTCTGGTGTTTTTGTTGTTTACTTTCTTAACTACTGTATTTCAGTGTCTGGCATGTGCTTATGACATAATTCATTGTTTCTGACTATTGCAAGGTACTCAGTTTTATGGAGTGGCCACCTTTTATCTAACTACTGGGTATGGACAATCACAATACCTCATTACCCCCAACTTCTATAAATTTGAAGATCCCACAAAAAATAGTTCAGTGGAGGCCATCATGCTTGTTCACTTTAGAGTGGAATCACTACATTTTAGAGTTATCCATGTACTCCCGTTTTACTAGGTCAGACGGCATCATTCTGCACTACCATCAGTAATGAAAGCAGCATCCTAAATCCCACATCTACCAATACTTAAAATTATTAAGCTTTCTGATTATTTTTACAATCAGATTTTTCTCTGTAATGAAATTGCACTGTACTTGAAGATAATATGGCAAAGAATGGGCAGAGTTGGGGCGCCTGGGTGGCACAGTCGTTAAGCGTCTGCCTTCGGCTCAGGGCGTGATCCAGGCGTTCTGGGATCGAGCCCCACATCAGGCTCCTCCGCTAGGAGCCTGCTTCTTCCTCTCCCACTCCCCTGCTTGTGTTCCCTCTCTCGCTGGCTGTCCTCTCTGTTAAATAAATAAAAAATCTTAAAAACAAAAAAAAGAATGGGCACAGTTGTGGGGTGGGGCTCTCAATATGGAAGAAAGCACCTTGGGTTTTCCCTGCCCCTCCTCCCACCCTGGCTCAGTAGACAAAAGGGAAAGCCATCTTACTTGGAGCTAATACAAGAGATCTAGGGGTCTTTATGTAACACATACAAGCCTTCTTGGAGTTTCACTGGAATTGAGGAGAAGAACTCAGGGAAAGAATTAGACATCCAGCTAATAAACTAGACAGGAGGATCAACACATCCAAATTTAGGTCATGGTTGTAGATAACACATTTGTACTCAAAGGAGGATGAATTTAACAAGTGATGTAATAGTATTTGCAGCACTTCTTATGTCCTAGATGCTTTGCTAGTTGTGTTCATGTAGGGAATCTCTTTTGTGTCTTAAAATAAGTCCACTAAGGCAGGGTTTCTTAGCCTCCAAGCTATTGACAATTCGAGCAAGATAACACTTTGTTTTTGGGGGGAGGTGTCCTGTGCAATGTAGGATGTTTAGCAGCAACCTGTTCTCTACCACGAGATGCCAGTAGCATTCCTTCCAGTTGTGACAACCCCAAATGTCTCCAGACATTCCCAATTATTCCTTCAAGGAAATAGTTGCCCCTGCTTCAAGGTAATGATCACCATCCTTACTGGTCCGGTGAGAACACTGAAGTTGACAAAGCTTGAGTAAGTTGGTCATAATGCAAGGAAATAAAGGAGGTGGGATTTAACCTCTTATCATCCTTGCTTAAACACCTGATATTTCCTTATTCTGTACTACCAACAGCCACAATAATCTTGTCTTATGTTTACATAGTTCACTTGTTCTCGATCAGGTTTGTTTGTTTGTTTCTGCTCCTATATGCAAGAGGGACATAATAAAATAAAAACCACTACAGTGGGGAATTGGAACATTCTTTCCTCTACACACTTAAATCTGATTCCCAAGGAGGTATTGTAGTGTGTATGGGTTTTCACTGATTATACATACAAGTTCCCTGAATGTTCATCTTTTAAGGTAGGAAGGTCCATTGTTTTTCTCCTTCTACAAAGAGAAAAGGTGTTTATTAATAGTCAAGATGATGACATGTATTAACAGACCAGGTCTTGGGGCGCCTGGGTGGCACAGCGGTTAAGCGTCTGCCTTAGGCTCAGGGCGTGATCCCAGCGTTATGGGATCGAGCCCCACATCAGGCTCCTCTGCTATGAGCCTGCTTCTTCCTCTCCCACTCCCCCTGCTTGTGTTCCCTCTCTTGCTGGCTGTCTCTATCTCTGTCAAATAAATAAACAAAATCTTTAAAAAACAAACAAACAAAAAAACACAAAAAAACAGACCAGGTCTTGAGAATCTTGGAACTTTACTGTTCCATCTCTGTCACACTAGGTGGAAAAATTAGGATCAACCTACTAGCAAAACACCATCCAATTAAATGGACAAAGGACATGAAAAGAAATTTTTGCAAAGAAGACCTAAAAATGGCAAGCAGTTACATGAAAAGATGCTTCATGTTATTAGGGAAACACATTAAAACCACAACGAGATAATCTCATGCCTTTTAGGGTGGCTATTATCAAAAAGACGAGATATAAATTTTGGCAAGAATGTGGAGAAAAGGGCACCATTATACTCTGTTGGTAGGAGTGTAAATTGGTATAGCCTTGTGGAAAATAGTATGGAGATTGCTCAGAAAATTAAAACTAGAACTACCATGTGATACAGTAATCCCCCTTCTAGGTATGTATTTGCAGGAAATGAAATCACTGTCTCCAGGATCTATCTGTGCCCCCTGTTCATGGCAGTATTATTCACGATAGCCAAAGATAAGGCAACAACGTAGTATCCACGGACAAATGAATGGATAAGGAAAATGTAGTCAGGGGGGATGTGTACATAAATAGACACACATACACACAGTGGAATATTCAGCCATAAAGAACGAGGAAGTTCTGCCTTTGATATGTGCTAGACGTTTTGGACATGATGCTAAGTGAAATCAGACCTAGAAGTACGAATATTGTATAATCTCACTTACATGTGGAATCTGGAGGAGAAAAAAACCCCACATGTCTTAACAGAGAATGGTCGTTGCCAGGGGCTGGGAGTAGGGGGTCATAGGGAATTACTGGTAATTGGTTCAGAGTTGTGGTTTTGTGAAATAGAGTTGTGGAGGTGGTGGTAATGGGTGCACACTATAATGAATGTACTTACTACTAATAAACAGTACACTTAAAAATGGTCAAGATAGTGAATTTTGTGTTATCACAAAATTAAGCATATTTGATATTAAGAATATATAAGAAAAGTTTTCACTTATCAAAGAACTTATATTCACTTTATTTTACCATAACCCTCAAGTGCCCAAACTCCTACACATGCCAAAAGTTTACATAATCTGGGAGGCTTACAAAAGTGTTATTTTAGGAGAAAAAAACAGTGTAAGGCAAATTGCTGTAATGTAGGCTTGTTGCTTTATATTTAGTATGTCTGCCCTAATTCCTTTTTAGTTCCAAGGCACAATTACTACTGTTTATTGCCAGGCCAATGTTATTTATGGGTTGAACTCCCATCAAGAGGGTCTCCTTTTTCTGTCAGCAATGGCTTAATAAAATAGCCTTTCACCTTTGGAGACAGGCCTTTAAATTCTCTCTGTGCAAATGGAAGTGCTGTAGGTCATTTTCTTCTAATTGCTTGTGGGCAAGAATTGACAAGCCACCACACAATTTAGCTTGATTGGCAGATTTTTCTCCGAAGTAGTCCAACCCTGAACCAGCAATTTCAGCACAAGATTGAGATATCTTGTCAGAGTTTGGTGGTAAAATTAGCTTTTGAGTTCTCCCAAAGAATTCCTTTTAAAAGAAGAAATGTATCACAATTCTTTAACACCAGATGTGATGTTTTGTTTGACTATCTTATGAGATAATTAATGAGGTGCTTTGTAGTTGTCAATTGGTGGTTCCTTCATAATCGTAAAGTGAGAAACACGTGAAGGGAAAATATCGTTGAGGTGACATTCTCGTTTAATTACATGTTTTTAAATTAATAAAATTAACCTTATGGGTTAAAAAAAGATTAAAAAATATTTAATGTTAAATTGTAATATGCCAAAAGAACTGTTTAATGATAATAAGTAAACTTATGTAACACTTTTTCTCTGACAGAAATGCTTCTTTTGGTGTTATTTCTCAGTATTTGATCCATCATTGCGAATTACAAGTGTTCCTGCTGATTGAATTTACTGCAATATTTACTTTGGTTTTGGATCAGATTTTCTAAGGCAGATTCTGAAAATAATAGAATTACATATTTATTTAGAAGAAGGTCAAAAATCCTTGAACTGTTAAATCATTTGTTAGGTCAAAGTTCTTGAGATAAATGAAGAACAGATAGAAATAGTCAGGTCTTCACATCAGTGGTCCTCAAACTTTTTGGTTTCAGGGAAACCATTTAAATTGTTAAATTACTGGGGATCCCAAAAATATTGATATGGGTTCAATCTAATATTACCATATTAGAAATTAAAACTGGAAAGAATATAAAACATGTATAAACAGTAAGCCAATTACATGTAGATATAATTAACATAATTTTGTAGTAAAAACTATATTTTCTATTATAAAAATGAGAAGTATGGTGTTGTGTTACACTCCTGCAAGTGTTTTGAATAGCTTGAACTGTTTTCAAAAAAAAAAAAAAAAAAAAACCATGAAAAAATATTCCTGTAGGATTTGACAGAGGAACAGCATGAAAATGACACCAAGCCAGATTCCATCCAGGAGAATATCCCAGATTAGGAAGGGAATTTCTTTCATGTAAAGTCCCAGTGCTTTTCAAACACTGGTCCTTGGGGTAAGTGAGTAGGCTTGGCCTTTGAAGAGCTGTTTCTTGGATCCCTATAGTCCTTTTGGTCTCTTGGAGAAGAGCCCCGTTGATTTCAAAGCCACATATTTGGGAGGGCTTGTCTCTCAGGTCCAAGTCGTAAAAATTGGGATCTCTCACATGGAATAGGAATATTTTTCTCAGGAAGAAACTTTAAGTTAGTGAGAGCCTCCTAATCGTGGGCCCCAGGAGCTGGGTTGGGGTTTTTGGTGAGATCCGGTGTTAGCCTCTCCTATCCACTTCCATGTGGCCTTTGTTTCTCAGGTTTTTGTTGTGAAGGAACTGCTCAGCCACTTTTCATGTCTTTTTCAGAGGAAATTTTTCTGTATGTAGCTGTAGTATCGGGTGTGTCCACAGAAAGAGATAAATTCAGAGTTTTCTCATGTCACCATCTTAAACTGTTCCTGGCTTAGTAGAACACAGTGGCTTTGTCATGTTTCTGTTTTTTGTTGAAATAGCCTATGTCCTAGACCTACTGGACAAATCAACTGTAAAACTTGTGAGAGAATGAGTGTGAAAAAGGCAAATGACATCAGATTATGAATAGAGTTTTGCTTGCAGACGCTTGCAAGTGTTTGAAGGACCACCAAGGGTCCCTGGGACACACTTGTAGAATCCCGGCTTTAGGTTTAAATTCATACTACATAGAAGGTGAATGTTTTATTTTTCTATTTGAAACCAATAATATGTTCACTTTGAAGGTAGCATCAGAAATGTAGGTTTTTGAGATCAAAATTTATTACTTTTTTATTCTGTGGCTGTATTTGGCCGGTAGGAAGCCTTATCATATATTTGAGCAAAACCTGCCACTGATGAGACTATGGTGGGTTGGTATTCATAGGGTGGTGCTGAACTTTTCCTCACTAGGACACTGAAGGCTGCTCAACCACAAAATAAATCCAATTTCATCAAAGACCAAAAAGTAAATCACCATTATTTATGTCGTATTTCTTAGAAATACCTTCTTATCTTCTCAAATGTGAAGAACAAGAGTAGTGTCCAAAGATGACTCTGAGAGCCAGGTAAAATAAAGCTAAAAACCATGGACTGCCATTTGTGTATTGATGGAATGAATCCTTAGAGTTACTGAGGTTTTATATAGGTAACAGTTGTATCATTGGTAATTTTTTTCATTGAATATTGCCTGTGTGTTTGTTTGACTCTTACTCCAGCATTCCTGGAAACATCTGAAAAAGATGAGTTACTCTTAATCCAGATTGGTATAAATTAATATAAAAATAATTTTGTGTCTAATCTACACAGTTTACTTACACATATTTTTATCCCTGAACAGCAAAATCCTTGACCTCATGCTTACTCAATGTAGGTTATGGCAGCTATATTTACAGTCTGGCTTTGCGTTTCTGTAATTTCTTGCAAGTTGTCGGGTTTGGCCAGCAAAGCCTGAGACAGTGAATGAAAAGATTACTCCAGACACCTTAGTAGGAGAAAGGAGAGACCTGAGGACCAGACAGTCTAGTGGCAAAAAGCCTCGGACCAAGCTTTGTCTCCACTCTTATTGGGGTCATATCAATACACCAAGTGCAAGCGCAAAACAAGGAGGCAAGGAGTCGTAAAGTACGTGACCACCATGTGTGCCTGTTTTTCTTCAAAATTTAAACATTTACTCCCTAGATGAGAACGTTGAGCAGCAGTAAGAATCTGGCCGCTTTCAGCCAGGAAACTTCAAAGGAGGCCCAGCATTCCAGCCACTCCTCCTTTGCTTTTCCATTAGTCCCATCCAGGGAGGCATACACAAATCAGATTTTGTCTATCCAGGCACTGTGAATTCCCACAAGTTTCCAGCTGAATTTTATGTCAGAATAACCTAAGGATCATTTGTTTTTATTTATTCATTTTTAAGGTCATCTCTACGATCATTGTGGGGCACACACTCATAAACCCAAGATGAAAAGTCATATGCTGTACCGACTGAGCTAGCCAGGTGCCCCAAGGATCATTCCCCCCCCCCCCAACGATCATTTTTAAAACATACCTGGTTGAGTACTGTTCCTAAACATTTGGATCACAGTCTACTTTTCAAGATCTCAAAACGCTGAGTTAGACAAGCTTCTCTGATATTTCTGTCACACACAACCCCCTCATCTATTTTATACCCACCTTTTCTGCAGTCCATAAGACATGTAAGGAATTCATAGGCTTCCTCAGTGGTGTGCTGACATGCTTTGTGTCTGAAATCCACTGCTCAGGAACTACCAAATACTGCCATCTCTAGGGGAAAGGTTGTTTTGTTTTGTTTTGTTTTGTTTTGTTTTGTTTGTTTGTTTGAAGATTGATTTATTTAGAGAGAGCAGAGTGTGAGCAAGCACAAGGGGGAGGGGCAGAGGGAGAAGAAGCGAATCTCGAGCAGACTGTGCTGATCATGGAGCCTGACTCGGGACTCCCATCTCACAACCCTGAGAACACGACCTGAGCTGAAACCAAGAGTCGGATGCTTAAGTGACTGTACCACCCAGGCACCCCTCTAAGGGAAGGGTTTTTAAAGATGTTTCTCACCAGATACATCACCACTTCCCGTTCCTTAGGGAAATAATTTCTTTTCTTTTCTTTTCTTTTCTTTTCTTTTCTTTTCTTTTCTTTCTTTCTTTCTTTTTCTTTTCTTTCTTTCTCTCTTTCTTTCTTCCTTCCTTCCTTCCTTCCTTCCTTCCTTCCTTCCTTTCTTTCTTTCTTTCTTTCTTTCTTTCTTTCTTTCCTTTCCTTTCCTTTCCTTTCCTTTCCTTTCCTTTCCTTTCCTTTCCTTTCCTTTCCTGATTTTATTTATTTATTTGAGAGAGAGAGCGAGCCCAAGCAGGGTGAGGAGCAGAGGAAGAAGCAGACTCCCCGCTGAGCAGGGAGCCCAATGTGGGGCTTGATCCTGGGACTCCAGGATCATGACCTGAGCCAAAGGCAGAGGCTTAACTGACTAAGCCCCTCAGGTGCCCCAGCGAAATCATTTCTTTCCAACCCAGCACAACACTTTACCATGAGAATACTTACAACTGCGGAGTATATTTGGTGTTTGCTATAGTGTGGTGTTAGGTTGGTCATCTTTAAGGAATCTGAAAACCATTTTGTAGGCATTTGAAAGAGAGGTAGTTACTTCTTAATGTGGTCAGCGTGAGAGTCCCTCTTAGGAGAACCTCACCTGTAATCAGGTAACGCTCCAGTTTGCTGACAACTGTGATTGGAGGAGGTGGCAGAGGTTGATGAGTTGGAATGCGCTGTTGTGACTGGCGTCATAAAGCTCCGCTCAGTCTTGGGGAAAAATTCAGTAAAATCAGTAAATACTAGATTGATCACTAAGCGTTTTATTTGACAGGATTTTTTTGTTTGTTTGTTTTTCATTGGGAAGGTCAAGATCAGTAAGTGCTGAGTTCTCTCTATTGGTAGCTGAAGCAAACACACGAATAGCTTGTGTAGTTGGGATTTGGGTGATGAGATGCTAGGAGAGATATCGATGTAATTACATTTACAAAAACACAGTTTTAAGAACATGCTTCAAAGTACTTGAGATTTTTCCATGATGATCACTGTGTCTATAGCTGGCTGGATTATATGATAATGAATAGCTTCCCTCTGGCAAATGCATAAAGTGGTGTGACCTGGCTTAGCGGTAATCAGCTACCAGATATAAAAGTAAAGCCTGTAAGGCCACTGTTAGTGTTCTTTGATGTCACGCAGTAATGCATACATCAAAATATGTGTAGAAATCACTTTCATTGCTAGAAAAACAAAATATTCTTTTTGATCTTGTTCCTTGAGGTGTTCTGCCTTTTTTGCTTATTTATTTGAGCTAGTGAATAAATAACGATGTTGCACATTATCTCTTATACTTACAACCCTGTATTTTCAGTATTATCATTTCAGTTTTATGACTAAAACTGAGATCCACAAAGGCCTGATTTCACTTAGCTAATAAGTGATTGGTGTTAGAACTCTTAACCCCAAACCCCTCTCTAACTCCAGCTCCAATGGAAACTTGACCTCTGTTATCTATTTATGAAAAATTAGATAAATGAAAAATATTTAACTATATCAGTTCAATAAGGCCAATTTACTTATCTAAGCTTAGTGGGAGCAAAAGAGAGTGTTTGGCTTTTAGCTTTTGTACCAGATTAGCCTTGATTTTAACAAAAATAAAAATACAAAATGGCAATGGAATGTTCCAGTTCACTTGGGTGTTTTGTGGTACTTTACTTTCATGATTTCAGTATAGCCATGTTTCATGAGAATTTGTTCAGTTCATTTTCCTTTTTTCAGCATGAGTCAATGTTAATTTTACACACATAGACTCCCTATTGTTCTAGAAAAAAAAAACTTACGAGAATAATTACCTTGCCCTGTTGACAAGTTGTTTAGCCTAAATAACCTTGCCATCTGCTGAAAAGGACTAGTGAGTCACAGAAAAGTTTCAGAGGGCTCGTTTTGGTTGGATACACAAGGGCCGAAGATTTAAAAAAAAAAAAAAAGGCTAAACCTAGAGGAAGACAAAACTGAAAGTACAGGAAAATCAGAATATTTATCAGGAACTTTACAAGACAAAAAGCTTTAATATGATGTAGACTAAAACAAAGCATTTCAGGCATGTGGAAAATTCGAAGATACTGTAAAATAATTATACAAGCGAAACATTCTGGTTAATAGAGATTTGAAGAAACGATATTATTTAATTAAAAATAGATTGATGAGAATAGGTTCGGAGTCCTAAATGTCCTCAAAATGTTCTGATGGAAGTTTGGGGATAAATGGCATTGTTAAAACATCAAGATTAAGAAAGAAACATTAATTACTGTTTCTCAACAATCCTTGAATTGTACTGATGCGTTTGCAGTTTGTAAAGCCATATCAGACAAGCAAATTCATTTTCAAAGGATGTCTTTAACATCAACTTCTTAAATATTGTGTTTTTTCTACCTGTAATATTTCTGATTTCTAGTCATCTCTTTTCTTAACCCTATCCCATGACAGTTTGGCAATTACTAACTAGTGTTCCGAGTGTGGATGGATGCTGTGATGATAATGAAAGGTTTGCCCTAGAATGCTTTTGAATCAGAATAAATAGTATGTACCCCCTTTAATTGCCATTAAAAAGAGGGAAACCTAGAATACACTAATGATAGGACTGCGTTTCAAGAATTCTGTATGTCCATATTTGAAGTAATGTAATCCTGGATATTTAAATATGTGGCCTGCTATCTTAAAACAAGCCTATTGAAAATATTCCAAAAATATTAAATGAATCATTGCATTTTTCCTTGTCTTAATGTATTTTCTGACTGAAGTTTTACGTTTTCTTATACTGTGTTATGGAATGCCCAATTTCTAAAGGGAAAGTGAAAATTGGGAGAAAATCTCCTGAACTCTACATTCTTTTTATGTCTATCCTTTAAAATCTTCTTAGTTTCTTGAATGTATTTATCTCTTGCACCGAGCATATTATTGGATTTAGCACTGTTAAGTTAAAGCAATTGTTTTTTAAAAGGTGCACTCAACCCATTAACACTTGTACATGTGTGTGTGTCTCTCTCTGTCTCTTGGCCAGATCTTTTGGAATTTAGGAAAGCTTCAGATCTTTTCAATAATGATTACCTTTATAAGTATAGTCTCCTTTGCCCTTTATTTGGCTGTAATTTATTGGTTCCCAAGTATGAGATTAATTTTAGCTAATATCTTCTTCCTCATCTCTTCCCTTTCTCTTAGCATCACATTTGAAATAGTCCTATTTCGTTTATTTAATGCTTATAAGGTAATCTGCAAGTTTATTTTACTTTTCATGTACTCTCCCCATTCTCTCTCTCTTTTTCTTACTTGAGGCCATCTGTATTTTCAGAACACCTGACTTTTATATACTATCTTGTCATCCTTACAACTAGCCTATGGTGTTTAGTATAGGTAATGTTTAATTCTCATTACCACTGTTGAAGTTGCTATCTCTCTAGTCATTGCAGATGTCTAAAGTTGATTCCCTGGAGTGTTACTAGGTGTAAAGTCTCATGGTAAAAGATTTGCTGAGGTGTTGAATGTGCAAAAGATTGTTTCTGGCTTTAACACTTGAATATTTATCGGGTAGATATAAAATTCTTAGCTAAAATTTTCTTTACCAACATATAATGAATAGGCACTTCCATTGCCTTCTGGCATGAAGTATTACTGTTGTCAAATCTGATTAAAATTTGATTATTTTCCCTTATATGCAGTTTTGCATTTTTGCCCAAACATTCCCTTTTTTTCCTTTTTCTTATAGTCCTACTATAAAATTGTACTACAATGTATGTGAGTGTTGATAGCTTTGGTTGATGTGTCCCCCCCCCAACCATGTATGTGTTGTATAGCTTTTTCCTATTTATATGGGAATATATGTATAGAGTTTTTTTATATTTTATATACTCCTTTCCTTAACACAGTATTCCTTGTGTTTATTTGCTTTTCTTTTTAGTTTCTGTACCTGAAATAGTTTTGTTCTAGTTATAATTCTTAGCCTTGCTGGTTCTTTTGTCGAATCTTCCTTTTCTCCAATCACCTCGTTACCAAGTTCTCCTACTCCCTGTTCTTTGATAACTGTGACATTATGTTAGATAACTTTGGGGGGACTGACGAAATGGCAGAATAGGAGTTTTCTATTGTCTTCACCCCATCCCCCAATAACATCAGTTCTTACAGTCCCTCATGGATGAGAGGGAGTCCAGCACAAAAGTTCCAGTATACCACTGGAAAAAAAATTAGATGCATTGAAGAGAATAAGAGGGACTCTTTCACTTGACCCACATGACCCCTACCCCATGGCTCCACAGCTCAATGGCAAGAGTCTAGTCTCAGCCAGTGATTTCTTCCATAGAGGAAAGTGAGGATGTGTGAGCAAGCACGTGGCTTCCACAGCAGTGTGGAATGCTGCCAAAGAGGCCCACTTGTTTATTGCCCCTGTCCGGAACACTGAGGAGAGGTGCACATCTGAGGTGCAAGAAGCAGCTGAGAGAGCAGCAGCCAGGACTCTGAGAGAGGCAGATCCTACTAACTGCTTCAGGGAATCCATCAAGAAGATGGGCCTGCGAGCCACTGGGAATGTGCCTCATCACCGCGTACACTCGCTTCATGGCCAGCTCCCTGTACAGGTCCACAAGGGTGGTGAGAGTAAGACTTTGCAGATGGCTAGTGAACATACAGGTGCGCACACACACACACACACACACACACCACACAGCCCCACTCTGTGTGGTCTGTAGAAAGCACATAAACTTGGTCATTCAGCGCTGCCTAAGGAAAAGCTTGTGAGCATGTATTTTATCTTTGCAACATTGAGGGAAGGCCTACAATCTTAAGAAACCCCCTACTCCTGAGAAGAGGGAACAAGAAGTGTAGAGCAGACAGATTCAAAGATGTGAAACCATAAAACTATTAGAAGAAAATGTAGGGAAAATGTTCCTTGATGTTGGCTTCGACAACAATGTTTTGGATATAACACCCAAAGCGTTAAGAAACAGAAGCAAAAAAACCCGAGTGGTACTGCATTAAACTGAAAAGCTGCAAAAGAAATATTCAACAAAATGAACAGACAACCTATGCAGAAGAAAATATTTGCAAACTGTCTGATAAGGGGTTAATCTTCAAAATAAGGAACTCCTATAAATCAAGAACAATAAAAACATATGTAATTAAAAAATGGGCAGAGAACCTAAATAGACCTTTCTCCAAGAAGACCTGCAAAGAACAGCACCAACAAGTACATGAAAAGCTGTTAAACATCACTATTATCAGGGAGTTGAGCATCAAAACCACAATGAGATGCAGCCTCAAGCCTGTTAGAATGGCCATTATCAGGATAAGAGATAATGAGTGTTGGCTAGCATGTGGAGAAAAGGGAACCCTTGTGCACTGTTGGTGCAAATGTAGATTGGTGCCTCTACTATGGAAAACAGCAGGGAGGTTGCTGAAGAAATTAAAAACAAAACTACCATATCACCCAGCAATATATACCCTAAGGAAAAAAAAAATCATTATCTGGATCTCTGCGCCCACATGTTTATTGTGGTATATTCACAATAGCCAAGATACGGAAACAGTCTATACCCAAGTATCCATCAACACATGAAAGGATAAAGAAGGGGCGCCTGGGTGGCTCAGTTGGTCAGGCATCTGCCTTCAGCTCAGGTCATGATCCTGGGGTCCTGGGATCAAGCCCTGCATTGGGCTCCCTGCTCAGCCGGGATTCTACTTCTCCCTCTCCCTCTTGACCCACCCCCACCCCGCCCATGCTCACTTGCTCTCTCTTTCATGTTCTCTTTCTCAAATAAATAAAATCTTGAATAGAAAAAAAAAGGATAAAGAAAATGTTTATTTTCTTTAAAATAATGAGATATTTTTCTCAGATATTATTCATCCATACAAAGCACTATCCTGGTATTTCGAACAAAAACAGAACTTGAAAGGCAGTATGCTAAGTGAAATGAATAAGAGAAAGACAAATTCCTTATCTCATTTACATGTGGAATCTAATAAAAGCTGAACCCAGAGAAATAATATAGAATGGTAAATGATAGGGGCCAGGGGGCTTGTGGGAAATGAGATGTTAGTCACATGGCACCAATTTCCTTTAACAGGATGAATATTACTGGGGTATCTCATGTACTTGACTGTTAAGAGAATAAATCTTAAATGTTCTCTTTACATACAAAAGAACATGAGCATACATGGTGGTGGATATGGTGTTAACTTTATTACGATATCCATTTCACAGTATGTATGTGTATTATAGCCCATGGTATACCTTAAATGTACACAAGATTATATGTTAAATGTATTTCAGCACAGCCGAAAAAATAGTTTTAGATTGAAATTTTGCTTTTTAAAAATCTAGTTTGTGGGGGAATGGGTTAGGCCGGTGATGGGTAGTAAGGAGGGCACGTATTGCATGGTGCACTGGGTGTTATATGCAACTAATGAATCATCGAACTTTACATCAAAAACCGGGGATGTACTGTATGGTGACTAACATAATAAAAAAATATAAAAAAAAATAAAAATAAAAATCTAGTTTGTGGGCAAAGATTCCCTTTCATTAAGTGTTTATACATTATTTTGGTACTTAGGTTTTCTTCATGTGGTAATTCTGTATTGAGTTTTGACCAGGATCTATTTGTTGTTGGTTTGACATTTTGAAATCAAATTTGTTTTCCTGTGCTTTTAAGAGAGTAAACTGGTCAGGATAGTTTTTCTAAGTTCATGATTCTAGACTTTGCTCTTTATTGTTTTCATGAATTAACAGTGAATCCTCCTTTAGATATTCTGAACTCTGCTTTTTCTGTGTTCCGCTCTTTTTTCTTTTTCTGTGTTCCATTCTTTAAATTTTATTAAACTTACTTTTTCTTTGCTCCTGTTGTTCCTGTCTTCTTGAATTTGGATTATACTACCTAATTTCTCCTCCATGATGAGCTTTGTTCTGGAAGAAAGTTTATTTAAGCAGTACCCACAACACTGTAACACTGTCATTACTTACTTCAGTCCTTTTACGCTAGTTGTGAATTTACAGCTGTGGAAATATGCATAAATGCATAACATATAATCTTGTTCCCTTAAATTATATCCAGTCTTTTATCAATGTGAAGATGTTCTAAATACCATATTCATGATGGTTTTAAGACTTTGCATATTGAATTAAACATCCAAATATTAATACTTGAAATTTGTAATTTTTGAACAGGTCTTAGCACTATTGTCATTAACTAGCTATTGATGTTAAGAATTGCAAATTTTAATGAAATTCCAATATTCTATATTTGAGAGTCAATGTCAAGTGTGATTAAGTTAGGAAAAATTATCTTATACACATTTTGATACTATCTTCTACGGAATCCTTCCCCAGACGTTCCAACCTAAAATGTCAAGTCTGAAAATTGATGTTTCAAGGTAAAATAAATAGATCATTTTTGGTGTTGAGACTTGGTAAACCAAGTGTAGAGAAACCAGAGAAAGGGAGAATAACTAGAGAATTGTTCTTGATGACTTTATATTTGAACTGAAATTATACCGCCCTTTTCCATCATAAAAACCCATTATTTGTAGTTATTTATTTAGTTGTTTGTTTACTTATTTATTATTCATCAACCCTGCTAAACTGTGAGTTCCATAAGGCCAAGGATCATATCTATTTTCTTCATTTGTGAGTTATGGACCTGGCATGGATGTCCCATAAATTTGCTGAATGGATGTTTAATATGTCCAGCAATCACTTTAGCAATACACAGTTACACTGTTACCAGATTTTAGAACTTCAAATAAAGAAAGAAAAGAAACTGAAAGGGGCCTGGGTGGCTCAGTGGGTTAAGCATCTGCCTTCAGCTCAGATCATGATGCTGGGGTCCTGGGATGAAGCCCCGTGTCAGGCTCCCTGCAAGGAGCCTGCTTCTCCCTCTCCCTCTGCCTCCGGATTGCATGCTCTATCTCAAATAAATAAATAAATAAAATCTTTAAAAATTAAAAAAAAAAAAACCTGAAACCAAATATGCAATCATCAAAAAGAACAAAATATATATGAGAGTTTTGAAGGTTTGAGAAAATATCTTACAGAAAAGGACAGTGAGGGCGCCTGGGTGGCTCAGCTGGTTAAGCCTCTACCTTCAGCTCAGATCATGATCTCACAGTCCTGGGATCGAGCCCCACATCGGGCTCCTTGCTCAGCGGGAAGTCTGCTTCTCCTTCTCCCACTCCCCTTGCTTGTGTTCCCTCTCTCGGTGTCTCTCTCTGTCAAATAAATAAATAAAATCTTAAAAAATATATTTGTTGATAAAATAATGCTTTTTTTAGTCAAAGAACTGGTGTTTTTATTGTTTGATTATTATCTTTGGTTTTGGGTTGGAATTTTTTTTTTATTTAACTGTGTTTTACTTTTATGTATTCCTAGGTATATCTGAATGGATTTAGGTGATTAGCGTGCCTCATTTCCAGAATATTTCTGTAATGATTCAGGTAAGGAAATTGCCGTATTACTTAAATAATATCAAAAAAGTTTGTTGTTGTTTTTTATCTTATAAAGTGTGTTCACAAAACAGACTTCTGAGATTTAAGAGTTCTTAACATATTCTGGATACAAGGTCTTTGTGTATTACAGGTATTTTGTTCTGATTCGAGTCTTGACTTTATTTTCCTTATGGTCTTTGGAGAAACAGATTTTACTTATGACAAAGACCAATTTCTAAGTGTTTGTTTTAGGCTTAGTGCATTTATTGTCTGTCTACACCGCCTTTCTCAGGATTGCAGAGATTTTTGTTGTTTTAGAAGTTTTATAGTTGGAGCTTTCACCTTTATGTCTGTGATTCACTTTGAATTTGTGTGTGTGAGTAGAGATTGAGGCTCATGTTTTTCCTGGTGGATATTTAGTTGTTCTGTCATCATTTGTTGAAATTTTTTGTTCCCCATTGAATTGTTCCACTTCTGTGAAAATCAATTCATTATAAATGTGTGGGTCTATTTCTGGACTCGATTTTTGTTCCATTGGTCTAATTGCGTAACATCCTATAAAAACTGCACTGCCTTGACTACTGAATTCATGGGAAGTCTTGAAATCATGTAGTATTAAGTCCTGCAGTTTTGCCTCTTTTTTTTCAAATTGTTCTGGTGGCAGTGATAGGTCTTTTGCATTTACATGTTTTTTTGTTTGTTTTTTTTTGTTTTTGTTTCTGGTAAAGTAGGCTCCATGCCCAACATGGGGCTCCAACTCAAAGCTCTGAGGTTGAGAGTTGCACATTCTACTGACTGAGCCAGCCAGGTGTCCCTGCATTTACAGGTTTCAATGAAGATCACTGAGATACTGACTGTGATTGTGCTGTATCTTTAGATCAATTTAGAAAGAACATCTTAGCCATATTAAGTGTTCAACTATATGAACTTGGAGATAGCACTCTATTTAGTTTTTCTTTGACTTAGGAATGTAGAAGAGTGGTATATCTTTTGTCAAATTTATTCTCTATTTAAATTTTTATGCCATTTCAAATGGAACAGTTCTTTTATTTTCCAAGTTTTTCCTTTCATAAACAAATACAGTTGATATTTGCATATGCATTTTACTTATTCTAACAGGATTTTAAGATTCCTTAGGAAAAAAACAAAGGTTCCTTAGGATGTTAAATATAGACAATTATGTTGTTTGTCCTTAAGGAGAGTTTTGCTTGTTGTGTGACAAACCTTATACTTTTGTTTCATTTTCTTGCCTAATTGCACTTGATTTGACCTAAAATGTAGTAATCCCTCTTTATTCTTGGGGAATACATACCAAGCTCCCCTCTAGATACCTGAAACCATGGATAGTGGCTAAACATACATAGTGTTTTTTCCTATACGTACATGCCTACGATAACTATAAATCAGGCATGGTAAGAGATTAACAATAATAAGAAGCTAGAACACTATATAAACTATATACTGTAATGAAAGTTCTTTGAATGTGGTCTTTCTCTCTTCAAATGGTTATTGGTTCATAGTCTACACTCTTCCTGTGATGATGTGAGATAATAAAATGTCCACAAGATGAGATTAAGTGAGGTGAATGACATAAGAATTTGTGACATACAATTAGGCTACTACTGACCTGATGATATGTCCGAAGGAGGATTATCTGCCTCTAGACCTTTGTTGACTTTGTGGACAGTTTGACCACAGAATACAAAACCATGGATTGGGGAGGCAGTGGGGAGACTATCGAACAGTGTTAAAGTGGTAAGATCGGACACTCTCATTTTCTCAGATTTAGTAAAACAGTGTTCCATATAGCATGTTTAAGTTTGGTGATAGCTGTAAACACTTCATATATGCCCTTTAGGAGATTGAGACACTTTTTAAAATATTTGAAGAATTGAACTGTCCCTCTTCTCTTCGAGTAAAAATGAAGGTGTTCCTGAAGGGGGCAAAGGGGACTTGGTAAGATACTTTAGAGAATCTAACAGATGAAAAACCTAGCTGCACTGCCATCAATTGATAAATCTAAAATCAGTATTTTTCAGTTTATTTCTTTAATAAAAAATACCAAAAATAAATTCTGTTTTTCACAGTATATATTCTATAAGCAAACTCACAGTATAGCCACATTTAGATATAGACAAATAAATACACATTTGTTTTACTGAATGTGATATTTAAAAAAAAAAGTTACGGGTATTCTGTACTTACAATAATGATACATCCTTACAAAGTATAAATCAAATAAAAACTTAAAAATGTTTCTCCATTGAAATAAGTTAACCTGCAAACAGATTATATAAATGTTTTAAAAAATTACTTACACAAATTATAACTATCTTAGTTAATGAATATTATACATTTGTGTTCTTCATACCTAAGCCTATTAAGATCTGTTATAATGGGAATATTTAATATTCACTATGATTGAACTAATATTTATTCTAATGTGACTGTATAATATTGAAGTAGATAAATTAACATTTGAAATTTTAAACCTATCTTAATCACATTTTCATACATTAAAAAAAGAATTATAGAAAATTTATTATCAAAAACACATTTATCAACGTGATTTCTTATATTCCACCTAGACAGGAGTCTCCTGAAAGGGTAAATACTGATTAAATTCTTCGTTTACCTACATACATCCTAAATAACAAGTTTGGAAAGTCAAATGAAATATACAGGGAACAGGCAAATGTGACTTCCTGGTGAAAAAAAAAATTAAATTCAACATATCAACAAAATCACAGTGCAGCCCTATATTCAAGCCTTATCCAGAACTACTGGTACAACTAGGCAACTAACAACAGCCAAGAATTTAAGCTGCAATGAATAAAGAACCCATAATGAAAGAAAAATTGCTCCTTTGATCTTATAGAGAGATGCTAAGTTCAAGTTAGAACAAAATCACAAGACATATAACCTAAAACCAAAATCAAGTCCTCTTATTCTTGTAAAAACAGGATCAAATCAATGGTTAGCTACGTACTTCTAGAAGATGAAATAAGCAAAAAAGAGCAAATTTTAAAATAAGTTAGAAGTTGATGCAAGCTAAATGAAATAGATAATGATTATTAGTAAAATCTACTTTAAACATGCTCAGACATGTGTAGTTGGGCTTCTTCCAACTTGAACCATCCATATACCTCAGATATACTATAATTAGAATGGAAAAATCCATATTATGTGCCTTTGTTTATGACATTTATTGATTTAATCTCTTTATTCAGCTAATATCGATTGAGTGTTGACCACATTCCTGGCACTTTATATAGTGCCATTGATGTTATCAAGGAAACAATATGGCTTAGCTGTGAACATCATACCAGTTATCCTAATATTGAGACCTAATTGTTGGCATCAGGACAGCTTATAGTAACATTGTGGCCTGGTGGTGTCAGCCCAGTGCCTCTATGTCAGGGACTGAATGTTTTTCTTCTCTCTCTCTTTTTTTTTTCTTTCTTTCTTTTTTTTTCTGCAATTAGCAAGAAGGCCATTTGGCTGGAGTAGACTCAGTGAAGGTAGAGTAGTAGAATATAATGTCAGGGGAGTCTCAGAGGTCCACCTCATGTAGAACTTTGTAGTTCATATTAAGGGTTTTGTTTCTATTTTGAGATAAATGACAAGACTATGGGAAGAACAGTTTTGCCAAGTAGGGGGAGATTGGTAATTCAGTTTTTAACCTGTTAAGTTTGAAATGTCTATTTGACATTCAAATTCACATGTCAAGTAGGCAGTTAAATCAAGGAGTCTGACATTCAAGGGATGCATGAATTTGAATGTTATCAGCCTGAGTCTATTTGAGATTACCTAGCACAGAGACCGAACTATAATCAAAAGACTTAAGTACAAAGACACTCCATCAACTAGAAGAAGGGAAGATAAGAATTGATAAAGACAACTAAACGTAGGAAGGAGGTCGGAGGAGAGCCCAGAGTGAGAGGTGTACTTGAAGAAAGTCTTTGAGAAAGGAGGTGTCAAACATGATGTGAAAACCTACTAAAAATTCCAGTAATTTCAGAACTGAGAATTGGCCAATAAATGTGCTAAGTTTATGTGACCTCTTCAGAAACAGGTTTTTGTTAAACCAAAAATCCTGCTTGACCCCAAACTAAGAAAGAATTGAAGGAAAGCACGTATAAACAGCGAGTATAGATGATTTGGGGATCTATATATATCTCAAAAGAAGAACACTTAAGTCACTAAGTGACTCCACTGTGATTGAAGTGTTTTCACAGTGAGGGAAAGGAATAATAGGGAGTGGAGAAGTGCAGAAAAAGTGACCCTAAGTAAATAAGAGATGATTTTATGCACTAAGGCAAGCGTTAGCCTTAACCAGGAATACAGCCAATTTATCCATACTAACACGAAAGAAGGCCAAGTACATGGGCAATTACTTGGAACCAGAGATGACCAGGAATTAGGAAATGAGTAGTTTGGAGAGAATGTGAGAGAGACAACAGCTAAATCTGTTCAATAATGAGGGAGAAAGACTGGAGGTGTACGCATGCCTGCATCAAAGAGGAATAGCAGGTGACAGGTCAATGTACTTACCTTTCAAGTTGAAGTTTCCACAGATAGGGAATAACCATGCAATTGCCTGGGAGTGGTGGTGAGAAGCAAGTAAAGCCCTGATGCTTATTCTAGTCACAGTGGCAAGAGAGCAAGTGCTTGAGATTACGTGGAGAGCATTGTCCTCAGGGAAATGTGTGCTTTCAGTCAGAGCAAAAACATTCACAAAAGATGAGGTTTTCTGGGGGAACAGAATGAAAGAGGGTTAAAAGTTGGAGAGGGGTCATAAATTTTTATGCTACGAGAAGATGCCCAGAACATGGGATGGATTCCTGGTGATGGTGAATGAATCAGAGTTCTTGGGATTCTTTTCGGTACTGTCATACAGAAGGAATTTGAGAATGCCCAGTTTAGATTTGATGGCTTTGCTAGTGGTTTTGGTAGCTAAGTGTATTTTGGAGGAAGGTGGTAGATTGCCACACCCCCTTCCTTCTTGAGATGGGTGGGGTCAGAACAAGGCTGCTGAGTGGTGATATGGGGAGCATGTGTTGTGTGTTGAAATTACTTTCAACTGTGCATATCTGTAGAGTCATTTGAAACATAAGTTTCAGTTTTCTGTACTGGTGGGAAAAATAATGTAAGGTTGTTATTATCATTAACATTGGGTTTTGCTTGTTTTTTTGTTTTGTTTGTTTTTCTCAGATAAAGTGTTTAACATATCTCACACATAGGAGATAGTCATTAACTAGCAGCTTTCAGGTGTTATTACAATTGCTGAAAATGATTTTAACAATTAGATTTTAGAGAGCTTTTTCAGTTATTAAAATGTACAGGTATGCCTAAAATAGCATGTTAGAAAAGCATGTGGATATAGTTTCTGATGATGTCTGTGGCATTAAAAATACTTACAAACTTATCGACTTTAACTGCTTGTCAGGGTGCTTTTTTACAGCTGTTTACAAAGCATGTCTTTGATGTATGTAATAGGGCTTATAACTTTAATTATAATTCTGGATACCATGTATCAACAAGATGAACACAAGTAAACCTTATGATGTCTAGAAGTCATTTCTGGCAATAGTTCAAATGTTAAACCCCAGTATTTGATTATTCAATTTGCTTCTTCTACATGTTTGATTATATGGACTCAATAGTTTAATTTTGATCTAAAGGGAAGTAAAGATATGAATTTTCATATTTTACTAATTCTAATATAAGAAATGAACCTTCTCAAAGGTGGGGAAACATACTATAGTCTATTTCAACAACCTCTTGAAGTATGCAATGATATGCTCTAGATAACATGTACTTCAGAAATCTCTCTTTCTCTGTTTCTTTTTGTCTCGCTCTTCTGAGCTGCCCGCTCATTTGGTGCTAAGCCTTTAGGCCATGACAAATAGTTACCTAAACTGAGTATGAATAGAAACAATGGGATTACGCTGCTTTCTTGAAATAATAACCTTTATAAATGCATGACAAACTGCAAATCTTACTGTTTTTCTTTCCAGAACAATTTATCATGTGTCATATTTGTAGCCATGGTTGCCTAGTTTTGGAATCCTTAGAAATTATGGACTTAGAATCTAAAAAGATTTTAGCTTTTATTTTTAATAAAACAAAATCATTAAGCAGATGATTTTTATCAATATTAAAACTTTAACATAAGGTGAGTCATCTAATGGTTAACAATTCCCAATATTAGTACAAAAATGATTTATCATTATATTTTGCACAGTACTTAGGATTATACTAAGCACTTCCACCCACGCGATCTACTGGTTCTAAGTCACCCACCGAAGTATATGTTCTCATATTACAGATGACAAAACGAATGCTCGAGGAATTCAACCAATAATGCTCAGTTTCCCAGAGAACTATAAAGTGAAACTAGGACTCTATTCAAGGTCTTTCTTGGCATTTGCCATGCTTTTACCACAAAAATGATGATTTTTAAGTTCCAGTTCTTTTCAAACCATTCTCTTCAGTACTGTTTGTTGAGGTTCCATAATGCATTTTTTAAAAGATTTTATTTATTTTAGCATACACGTGAGTGGGAGGAGGGGGAGAGGGAGAGAATCTCAAGCAGACTCCCCACTGAGTGTGAAGCCCTGTGCAGGGCTCTATCCCACGACACTGATATCATGACCTGAGCTAAAAGCAGGAATTGAGGTTTAACTGACTGAGCCACCAGGCCCCTCTTCGTAATGTATATTTTAAGGAACAACATGTAAAATCTTACTTTGATGTATTTTATTTTTTTATTCACATTTATGTTGTCGCTATTTTGAGCCTTTTCATTTCATATATAGAGCCTTGCCTCTGCTCCTTCTCTAGTCCTATCTTCATCAGATATTTCCTTCATGTTCTACACCAGATTACACTTTATAAAACACGGTATCATGTAGCTCTAATTTTTAAAATCACGTTATTCTTAAAATATTATCCAAGCCTATAATGGCCTAGAATTGTATCCATCTATCTGATTAATGCCTTCAATCTTATCCTCTATAACCTCTTGATTCGAGGAAGAGACAAAAGAGAAAAAGGAAGGCCACATGCCATGTATCTTTCCTCAAGGGCACATGAACCACAATGACATACCACTTCACAACTATTATAATGGCTATTAAAAAGACAAGATATAACAAGTGTTGATGAGGGTGTAGAAAAAAGCAATCATCGTGCACACTGTGGGGATGTAAGTTGGTGCAGGCACTGTGGAAAACAATATGGAGGTTCCTCAAAAAATTGCAGACCTTCCTTATGATCCAGCAATCCCACTTCTGGGTGTCTAGTTGAAGAAAACAAAAATACTAATTTGAAGATACATGCACCCCTGTGTTCATGCAGCATTATTTACAATATCTAAGATAGGATACAACTTAAGTGTCCATTAGTAGATGAATGGATAAAGATGTGTATACACATGCACAGCACGATGGAATAGTACTCAGCCATAAAAACATGAAATCTGGCCTTTAGCGGTAGCTTGAATGACCTTCGAAGGTTTTATATGCTAAGTGAAGTAAGTCAGAGAGACAAATACTGTGTTATTTCACTTATATGTAGAATCAAAGAAATAAAAGAACAAATTAAAACCTAGACTCACAGATACAGATAATAGGCTGGTGGTTGCCAGAGGGTAGTGAGTTTAGGGGAGCAAAATGGATGTAGGGGATCAAGTACAAACTCCAGTTTTAAAATAAAACATGAGGATGTAATATACAACATGGGGAATATGGTTAATACTAAATTTTGCATGGTGACAGATGGTAACTAGACTTATTCAGGTGAACATTTTGCAATGCTTACAAAGGTCAAATCACTGTATTGTACAGCTGCAAATGATATTGTATGTCAATTATACTAATACATATTGATAAGACAAAAAATCAAGACAAAATACAATCTGTAAGTGATGAAAATAGATTTAAAATTATTTAAAGTTCAGTTTTTAACTTAATTTTTAAGATTATGATTATTAAACATACAAAATAAGCTTTTTGAAATTCTAGGGTTTAGTGTCTGCTTGCCAATGTAAATCATGTTGGGTCTCAGGTTACACATGTACAAATGTAAAAGTAACAGATTTTGTAATATTGTAAAATACTCCTTAGCTGCCATGTTCGACTTTGGAAAATCCTATTGTAATTCCTAGGTACCTCTGGACCCATAAGTGAGACATTAAAGGAAGCAAAAAATGGATATTTGGAACTAGTACTGGGAGATTATATTTCAATAGGCATAATGTGCTTGGATTCATGCTGATGGAAATAATTTAAGAAGTAAATTAATTTCTTTTCTTTAAATGTTTCTGCCTTTCAAATTCTCCCCAAACTCTGAAGCAATATTTATCTTTCACACTGGCAGTGACCCAAATTTTAACCTTTATGGCATTTGGATGTAGTAAACTTGTAAATTTTTTTTTTTTTTTTTTTATTGAGGACAAGATCTGGGGAAGGGCTTCCCTGTTTGATGGGAGGGAACAGATGTTTAGGGTGTGTAAGTTTTTCTCTTAGCACTAAGCATTAAACCCAGAGTAAACACAGCCTCCCAGGTGTGATATAACAACTTTATTTTCATGTGTATCTATGTCTTGTGGGCCCCCTAAAGCACCAGGGTAGCCTGTGGCTTCTCTCCTTTGTATCTAGGGGTGCTACTACACTACAGAACTTTCAATAGAAGCATACTGTTAGCTTTGCACTTACTTTTTTTGGTTTTAGGCTTCTCTGCTTAAGAAATTATAGTTTTAATCTAAACTCTAAAATATTATTTTTCAAGGTCCAATGAAAACACCAATGTTGCTAAAAAGTCTTCCTAGGTTAATCCTTACCAGATTGATTAATCCTTCTGAATTCTTGGGCCGTTTATTCCTCTGCCTTAATTGAAGTTTTCCAGGACTTCTCTTTGGTCTAAAGTAACAGGATTTCCAGAACTTGCCTAACTGCCTTCAGTAAGGGAACTTAGGCTTTTTTTCCTTTTATTTTGGTTTTTGTGTATTTTTGGTAATTAAAGTATCAATGTAAGAGATTTAAGGAAAAGGAGAAAAAAATCCTAAATCCCTGGAAGTTATACCTTTTATTATAGTAATTGATGTATGCATATGTATACATTCCATCATGTACTAGATTGCTACACTCATTAAGGAGAGGACAATGATGTGGCATCACTTCTTTGGTTAAACAGGTACATATTCTTTATGGAGTAATAACCCTTTCTCTCTCCAGCAGTCATGGTCTCACCCGTATTAGGTCTGTATGACCTGCTAAAGGTAGTAATAAAGTGAATGAGAATAGAATTATACGTTCTGAGTCACAAAGTCATCCAAATCTCATTGTGTGCTTTGATGTCTCTTCAAAGGGAGTCTTGCAGCCCAAAGAGGATGATTGGGAACGTGGTTAGTGAGAAGTCTGGGAGAACATTTTACAAATACATGTTCTGACAAGGTAGATTCAGACTACTATTAAAAGGTCATAGCAGGGCTCCAACATTACCTTGGTATCTGGCCAGCAGCCCAGGCTGAGACTCCTCTCAACTTCACACTGATGTAACTATCGTATCAGGGAGGAGAAAAAAAAAAAAAAAAACCACACAAAGGGAAAATATGAAAACTCATCACTTTAAAACTAGTACCAACAGTCAAGCTATTGCCACAACCCTAACTTTAAGAATTAGTCCTTTTTCCCCCTTAGAACAGTTTCAGTGTAATAAATTATCTTTTTAATAGTCTGTAATGATGTATACCTTTTTCTAAGTAATTCTTAGCTACGTTCTCTTCCCGAGCAAGATGAAGCATCCCTTGTGAGGAGGTTGCCAGGTGAATACCATAGACCCAGTTAAATTTAAATCTCAGATAAACAATGGGTATTTTTGTACTATTAGTAAGTGTCAAATATTTCATGGGTCTAAAAATGCATTGTTTATCTGAAATAAAAATTTAGTTGTCTTGTATTTTAGCTTGGTAAATTGGGCAATTCCAAGTATGAATTTAGATGGTCTTTTTTCCTCTCTTTCTCTTCATACCCTGTCAGCCTGGTTAATACACACACACACACACACATATTTTAAAATATTTTTAGGGAGAGACAGTGGGAGCACGAGTGGGGTGAGGAGCAGAGAGAGAGAGAGAGAGAATCCCAAGCAGACACCCCACGATTGCACAGTCCTTGCTGGTGCTGGATCCCATGACCCATGAGATCATGACCTGAGCCAAAACCAAGGGTAGGCCACCTAACTTACTGAGCCACCCAGGTGCCCCGGGTTAATACACATTTTCTAGTTTGAGAGCTAGAGTAGTTTTTTTTTCCTTCTAGTGCAGAGACTTAAAAACCTGGCTTTGTATTTGAACCACAAGAAAAGCTTCAAAATAATGTTCATGTCCAAGAAACGCCTGGGTCTGAGATGAGGTCTAGGTATCTTCCCAAGGGGGCACTAAGGGTTATAATCTCTATATATTCCATAGTTGAGCTGAGCTGACAACAGAAAACCATTGATGGAGATGTCTTATCAGAATACGCATCGTTCCTTTTTAGTATGGCTAAAACAAAGTGAACGCTCTTTTCATGGATCTAAGCAGATGTCATAGCATCTGCACAGGACCTTAGCTAGTCTGCACTGACCCCTTTATAAGGGCAAATGCATGGAGGCAGTGAAAGCTCGGCACAGGCACCGTCGTCACTAGGAAGCTGGCCGGTGTGTACCAGGTGGGCTGCTCCAGCTCATGAAGGGAGGCAGGTATTTCGTCCGCAGGTAAAAATAATTTACTAATCCTTTTAAAACTACAACTAAAAGCGCTGTTTCATTTCGAACATAACATGGATGTCTAAATTTAAAAGATCCGTTATTCTCAAGTTGCATTAATCCATTTTATATCTGTACAGACTTTTGTTTCATAAGTAAACGTTCTGGTGATTCCAAAAGTAAAGTAATTTTTACAAAGTTGCATTGGTTCTAGGTATCCTTGAACTTCGTCACTCAAGTTGTAGTCAAAAAAGCAACTGCTCAACAACCCCCCTCCCCCACCCCACTGTTAAACAAGCAGAATCTGCATTTTAGCAAGATCACCAGGTGATTCATGTATGAATTAAAGTCAGAGAATCATTGATCTAGACCCTGGGGAAAGACTTTAACTGACAATTCAAAAAGATTTGAAGCATATGAAAAGTATTAGTGATCAAATACCAGTTAAAGGAAGGGTAGCAAATTACATTGTCCAACATTTAAGTTATATTAATAAGTTAACTCATTACTTAGTTTCATACCTGTCTGCTGAAGGTGCTGTGTAATGTACTGTGCTCTGCATTTCTGAAACAACTAATTCTTGATAGCTTCTGGGTGTTTTTTGTTTTGTTTTGTTTTGTTTTTTCATCAAGCATCGAAATCCTTAAGAAGCAGCATGTCTTTTGTTTGGCAAAAATCAAGTTGATTTATAGAAATTTATACCGAGGGGCGCCTGGGTGGCTCAGTCATTAAGCGTCTGCCTTCGACTCAGGGCGTGATCCTGGCATTCTGGGATCAAGCCCCACATCAGGCTCCTCCGCTGTGAGCTTGCTTCTTCCTCTCCCACTCCCCCTGCTTGTGTTCCCTCTCTCGCTGGCTGTGTCTCTCTCTGTCAAATAAATAAATAAAATCTTAAAAAAAAATTTATACCGAATAAATGTATGCCAAATAAATAATCATGGTTGTTTACCGAGATATGGCATTTAAGGTAATTAGCAAAAGTCAACCTTTAATAATCAAGTTTAATAGTAAAAATATGGACGTTCTTCAAAAAAAATTATAATACCTCTTTGTGGACATAACTTAATGGAGCCATTGTCCAGATTTATTAATGTGAAATTATATTTGTATTATATTGTAAATGTTTTTATAGAAAGTCACAAAGAAGAAATAAAATTTGGAACAAATCGAGTGTTCCAGATTTTAGATACTAAGAGTAAATACCAGAATATACATTCTGAGAGTTTATGGATTATTATTTCTTCTTTAGGCTTCTTGAGATTATTTTGATTTTTTAGCAAGCCAAAGTAATAAACTATTCTCTCTCTATATATCTATATAATTTTATCTTTATATTATAATTAAAACATATATATTAATAAATGTTTGATAAAATAAATATTAATAAACTATATATTTTCAAACAGATTACAATAGTAAGAGGGATCCACAAGTGGGTTTAAAAGCTTATACCTTTGTATATGAAAAAGACAGCAAAGAGTAGTTTGGAGTTAAGGAAAGAATACCAGTTTTTTTGGTTATAGGAACAGGGCCTAATAGGTGAGATATGTTATTTCCTCCAAGTCTAAACATCTTTGAGTTTTAGTGTCTTTTCCCCCCTGTTTTTACATAAAATACTTTACAAAGCATATGATTAGCTTCATATTCATGAAGTAAAGCAAAAGATACATGTACCTATGTTGTCAAAAGCAAATGAAAAAAATAAGCCATTTGAAAAGAAAACTTTAATTGCATTTTGTTGAACAGAAAGCAGCAAAGTTGCTTTGTATAAAAAATGGTGCTCCCCTTGATATTCCATGTTAGTTCTGTATTTTCACACTTGGCCTATAAAATTCTATATCCGTCTGTGTTAATACTGCCTTGGTCTCAAAAAGAGACATAAGAGCAGTTCTCTAAAAGTTTGTGGCTGGGGTGCCTGGATGGCTCAGTTGGTTAAGCGTCTGCCTTCTGTTTTGGTCATGATCCTGGGGTCCTGGGATGGAGCCCCACATCAAGTTCCACATCAGGTTCCCTGCTCAGTAGAGAGCCTGCTTCTCCCTCCCCCTCAGTCTGCTGCTCCCCCTGCTTGTACTCTCTCTCTCTCTCTTTCTCTGTCAAATAAATAAAATATTTTTTTAAAAAGTTTGTGCTGTATGAAGGATTGCTGTCTGCCCTTTATCTACAGGAGCAAAACTCTTGATTTTTATCTGGGTATACAGGGAACCAATTATATTTTGCATCTTCCATTTCAGTTAAGTGTGGCCACGCGACCAAGTTCTGGACACTGCGATGTATTTTAGAGTTGTATCAAAAAAATTCTGCGAGATTTCTTGTGCTTCTTCAGAGGAGGAATCCTCCTTGTTTTTCTTTCCATTTAGCCAGAAGGGAGGTACAATATTGGTGTTCGAGTGGCCACCTGACCACAGTGAGGAAGTGACGCAAGAGGAGGTAGCACAACCAAGTCATCTTTTGCAACTGCTATGAATCTTTGGACCAACTAGTCTAGGCTATTATTTAATAAAGTAAACACTAAACTTCTATCTTGTGTAACCCACTGCTAGTTTGGATTCTTCATCCAGCCTTAGTTGGCCTGATAGAGTGACCTTTTAGATTACCAGCTCCTGTTTATTTTGCTGAAAGGAAGTAGAAAGCAGCATTGACTACTCTCTAGAAACTTTTTCTGGTTTTTGGAAACTTATTTGTCCTATTCCACGATAGCCTTCTCTTGGTCTTTCCATTAGCAGTTGCTACTAGTATTTTTACCTCCTCATGACTCAACTGCAGCTCCTCCGGAAACAGGATTAGACAGATTCTGTCTGAACAGAGTAACAGAGCAAATAGCATTTTATAATTTGCTGATAGGGCTTTTCTTCTAGTTTACAAAGTGAGTCTTTAGCAGAGAGTGAAAACAGCTATAGTTCAAGAGAATGCTTTCTGCAAGGCTTTATCCACACCCAGCACTGTTCATTTATGCAGTACCTGCCATGATATTAAATGATATCAGTGAAACTAAAACAAGATAGTTAAAATTCCTGACTAGGGAAAATAATACCCACTTGAATTCTGCAGCATATGATGTTCACTTAAAATGATTTAACACTTCAACGAATTACTTGCTTAGAAAATATACTTTATTAAATACTGCTTTCTAAAACTGATTGAGTCTTTGGTTGTTAGGAAAACACGGAGGTATTGTGTCCTTTGAACCATATGTATTTAAGAATTTCATAATTTTACTTACATGATTTTCCTTTATTAAATCAATCTTCAACTGATAATACTAGTCTGGAAAAGGTAGGACTGTGTGAAAGAGAAATACTTAATCTTGCATCCTGATAATGAAATAATGGAGGCAGGTAGGTTATATTAGTGTTGTCATTTGAATTAAATACATTCACCTTAATGAGAAAGCACTTACCAGATTATTCCCGATTCTTCGAAATGGAGAGTTGGTCTGTTTTTCTACTTATAAAAACCATCTACATCGTTATTCTACCCCACAGTGTTTTAGAGTTTTAGGTAAAATGAGTGTATGCTTATTTCAGTTATCTCTTTCTAAAATGAACTCAGCAAAGGGAAGAGAAAAAGACATTGAAATAATAAATCTTCAGGGAAAGCATACAATTTTGCTTTGAGCTGTGGATGCACATTTGTAGGTATAAAATGAACCTATTTCATTGCAACAATATAAGAATGAATAAATACTAATGTTATTGGCCGTTGATTAGCAAACATATTTAGTTGTTGAGCCACTAAAGAAGAAATTCGTATTTGGTTTACAATACCCCTTACAACAAACACAGACTAACAAGCTATTCGTATCCTATATTCTTTTGTCCCCAAGGAGCCTTTTGAATGTTGCTTTTAGATAACAGTCACAGAGACTCACAGCTGTTAGGCAGTCTATGGGTCCCCAGGGACATATGTTTGTTGGCAGTGCTTACTTTATATACAATTGATAAAATGCTGTATTTTTCACCAGCCCTTCCTTTTGTGAAAAAGATTGGGAGAAGGTAAAAAATACATATGAACTATTTTTTTTAAGCAAAGTGAATTTTCATTCAGTAGTGTAGCTTTTCTGCCAAAGATTTGAGAAGGAGCTATAAACTGCAGCCCTTGTCTATTTATTTAGCAGCAATCCTTCAAATAGACCCAGGGCTATCACATTGCTTACTCCATCCCTATTGGCTGTATTAGTTACAGATGATTATTTAAATTGACATCCAACATACTCTAATAGAATTAAGTCTGGTCAGTGCAGAGATTGTCTACAAAATTCACAACTTGATTCAGTGACCAAGATTTTCAGTGTCAGGAGATGAAACATTCAACCTATCATGGTATTCACTAATGTTCTGTTCAATGGAAAACTAATGATTTATAATGTTATTTTTAAATTAAAAAATATTTATTAGAGTACTTCATGTTTCCTACATAAAAATCAGCCTGTAGAATGAGGAAAAAATTAAGGAAAAACTCATATAAAAAAATCACCGTAATACATGTGGGACAATTTTTTCCATACACATACATACATAGTTCAATGATTATGGGATTGGATGCTGTTTTGTCACATAACATATATTATTCATATTACTAAACATTTATCCAAAGTGTAATTTAAATGGCTACCAGTAGTGATGCTGGCTGAGACACTGTGGGCAAGAAATAAAATTCCATGCCCAGAACAGATGTTTATACCTGAATAAATATATACCCCTGGTTCTTTCAGGAGTCTCTTTGAGGAATACTGTCATACCAGGGGCTCGTTGTTGGTTTCTCTTGCCGGCATTCAAAGGCAGAAACAGTTAGGTTAGCCCAGGTAAGTTAGGGGGGCCATTGTGTTGAGCCCCGCTACCTTCCATCTCTGCTTGCCATGACCACTCCATTGGTGTACCTGTCATGACAGTTCTGGGGTAGCCAATGTTGAAGGTTGGCTAATAGCAACTGGCTAAATCATTTTGTCTATTTGTTTAGTGCCACTTGGATGGAGGATGCTTTCTGGAGGGCAATAACAAGTGATACAAAGATAGGCTCATTTAGTTACCACTTTCCTGTCCATCCACATGCCATTATTCCCGACTTTCTTGTCTCCCAGTGTCTCCCAGTGTTTCTCCTTCTAGGATCTTGATCAGCTGGTGAGGCCATATGCCACCGGCTGTGAATACATATGGTCACATCTTGCTTGACATAGTGAATGACCAGGTGTATTCTTCTAAGTTCTACCCTTTGAGAATTTTTTCCCTCCCCACTCTTAGTCATTACTGAGAGTTCCTTTAGTATAGCCATTCTCCCTTTCCAGAACTGTCCCATATTCTTAGCTGACATCTGTAGAACAAACCCCTGTTTTTCTTATTTCAATTCATTCAAGACCTTTTATATAAAGATAGTTATGAGCTCAGAAGAGAACAAGGTGGCAGCACTGGTGAGTGACATAGGAATTAGAGCTACTTGCTTAATTATTTTCCGGGGATAGTGTAAGAACAGTGTGAACTCAGCTCACAAGCTGAGGTGGAGCCTAAAAGAGCTAACAGTTGGAGACTGCTAACCCCTGTCCTTGCCTCTGGTCAGATAATCTTTTCATAAAGGTAGGCTAACGTCACTTCTATTCCTTCAGACTACATTTAGAATCAGTTTTCCAAACTCCAGTAACTAACGTAATTTAATTACAATTAGAATTTAGATAGAGATTTGAGTAGTTGCTACAGGGATCCAATGGCCTACAAAGCTTTAAAAATATTTACTCCATGGGCATTCACAGAAGTTTGTCTATCATGAATGTATTGATTTATGAAAAAAAACTTACGGTATTTTTAAAAAATGTAATGTTTCTGTTTTCTAGTGAATTTATCTAATTATATCTTTATATTATCTCTCCTAATTTTCTTGTTTTTATTTGGTTGTTGCTTTTCTAGCTTCTTGGAGTGAATTTATTTCACTTATTATGCTTTCTCATTCAGTGAAATAAGATTCGCAGTGCCTTTAATTTTTTCTTGAGTACAAATTTAGCCCCAGTAGATTTTTTTTTTTACAGGCTATTTTCTCATTTTGATCTATGAAAAACAGTCTAAAATTTCTGTTTTAATTTCTCCTTTGTTCTGAAATATTTTTGGAAAAGAGTTCTCCCCAGAATACTTTTTTTTTAATTTAAAGTTTTGCCTTTAATTTCTAATTTTATTGAACTATGTTCCAACAGTGATAACTGTACAAAATGCACATTTGGAAATGTATTCGGGTTTTCCTTATGGCCTAGGATATCATTTTAGGAATATTCTAAGACTTTGACAAGACTTTTTAAAGTCCTTGGTAGGGAAAATTTTACAAGTAAACCTATTCAATTACTCTGTTTGGCTACTTTAGTTGCCAAAGGCAGAGAGATTTGTGTTAAACATGTCTCAAACTCGAACTTGGCCTTGTGAAGTGGCCTAAAAGATTTGTCAGACTGAATAGGAAAACTTTATGAGATTAGGAGCATGGAAAGAAAAGATAAAAATGAATTTCATAGATTTAACAGGACAAGTTCATATATTGCCAAATCCATATTTGGACATATATGTCGTGATGGCAGGCTTATGGACACTTCCCTTTTTCTTCATAGAGTTTCAGGATCAGAAACCTGAGTTCCATTAGGGCACCAGTCAGCCGGGATAATCCAATTCTGATTACAGTATTCTTGAATTAATGGAAAACTTAGGTCCTAGTAATAAATCTTTGAACCTATCTTATAACCTTAAATACATTTGTATTGACCCTCTGATTTTTCCCTAATTGATTTAAATACATGGCAATGAGTTCAAAACCAGTAGTTAATTTAAGTTTTTGACATAAATAAGGAATAGACCAGGGAACCAACTCTTTCTTCCTTTTTCGTCTTCGTGCAAAATAAAAAAGCTGCTATTTGCCTCCTGACCATAAATTGCTATATTTATTGAGTCTAGGTTCTGTAACGTAAGAGTTTTATGAGAAATTGGATAATCAGCTAGGGATAATTATTTCTTTTTTGTTAACAAAGGAAAACTAAGATTTCATATAGGTACTCTGAAAAAAATTGTAACTTTTCGAAACAATAGTATATTTACCCATTGGTGGTTGTAAAATAAATATGCCATAGCCAGGAATTACCTTCATAAATATGGTTTTATTTTTGAAATGAAATATAAGGATTATCACATATGTCACAAAGGCAAACATTTTATAAAAATGAATCAAGAGTTTTTAGTTAAGGAAAACTGCAATCACAGATGCTGGAAATAAATTTCGTTCTTAAAATGCCCAATAGTAAGTTATTTTTTTCATATTTTAATAGAGTTTGCAAGGATTGCTTCCATTTCAGAAAGGCTTTCAAATTCCCTTTCTTCAGGGTGTAAAGTGTTTAATCACCATTTACTTTTATTTGAAATCAGTGCATAATAATGCTGTAGAATACGAAAAGGCAATTAAGAGGGAAAATATGCCAAAAATCAGTACGAACTGGCAATATTGCCAGTAGAAGACAGATGCAATGCAAAATATTTTTATTAAATTAAAAAAATGGAGAGTAGGATTCAATTAAGAATCCATCTAGGAAAACTGCCACAAGTCAACATTTGAAAAAATAATTAGTTTTTAAGGATGCCTCAGCATTCTGCAGTAATGTATGTTTCTGCTAGAAAATACCAGCAGTGAGTCACAGGGCCTTTGAGTGTCTATTCTTTTAATATTTAAAAATGCTTTTTTAAAACAGAAAAAGAGCATAGCATATTTCTCATAGTAATGCTTCACAATTTATTGTATTTAGGCACAGCAGCCTTTTCAAGATAGGTTTTAACACTTGATTTAATTTTAAAACATGACTGGCTGAAACCGTGGTCATTTTACTTTCTCTTTGTGTACAAGAGAATCCTCAACAAATCCCAGAGTTTATTAATGATCTGTGTTTTTCAATGTGTTTATTAGTTTTTTAAAGGAAAAAGAAAGACTAAATTCAGTTGTTTAAAATATCGATCACATCTTGGGGCGCTCAGGTGGTTAAACTACTGACTCTTGTTTCAGCTCAGGTCATGATCTTGGGGTCGTGGGATTGAGCCCCGTTGTTGGGCTCTTGTCACTTTCCCTTGCCCTCCCCCTCTGCCCCCCCACCCCTCCCCTGCTTGTGTGAGTGCTCTCTCTTTCAAATAAATAAAATCTTTACAAAATATCTATCACATCTGGATAAATTCAGTGACAACAAATCCCTAAACATCTCAAATACCAGAAATCATTTTTGTTTTACTGGTTATTTTACCTTTTATCCAGGTATCTGCAGTGTTGCATAATAAACTCTTAGTTTATCTCTATGTTGCAAATTGATAGAAGGTTTCGCCATAGGTGAGGAGCGAGGTTTGTATTGTGAACACCAGACATGTTTCCTCAAACTTTAAGAGTGATTTTTTTTGTCATGGTTGAGTAAATTTTTGTTCTGATTTGCAGGGTGACTTGATAATGGGTAACAATAAAAGGGCAAAGAGACTAAGGGGGAAAAAAAGAGAGACATTTATATTGTAAGGATTCACAGAGCCCTCAAAAGTGTTGTTTTCTTAAATGGGAAAAGTTTTTTTCTCTTACTTTGAAGGGATCATGGAAAATTTTGTTATCATTTTACCAAATTGGAAGAAAAACATTACTCAAGTCAGATTGGTTCAATACCATTAAAAAGCAAAGAATCACATACTCACCTATTTTACTTGAGATGAATTCTTTTAAATCCACGGATAGGAATGAAATTCCTTGCTTGGATGAGATACTGCTGAGTGATCTCATCGGAGATTTCTCTAAGACATCTGGGTTTCCTACATGATACATTGTAAAGTTCCTCTTTTGGGGAAATGGTTCTTTGAACGTTCTGTTTCACACACATGAGTGACTCTCATGCACTGAGGGATGCTGTCATTAGTTTGTGTGTGTGAATTGGGCACATTTGGTGGAATCATTTTGGAGATTTTTCAGATTCAGATCCTGGAATATGTGATTAAAAACTTGTCAGATCAAGAGATTTTTCAGTACATGGAATAAATTTTAAAAAATCAAGGCAATTCGCCAAAGATTTCAATTTTGAAGTGTGGTATGTGATGCGTAGTCCTTATAGAATATAATTTTGAAAGTACTTTGAGGACTCCCAGATACACACTACTTAAGCACTATGTATGACATTTCCATTTTTCTTTTTACATTGTTGGATCTTAACTCCACTCAGCAAGGTGTTTGTTGACTTCACTCAGTGAAAATCACTGAACATCGAAAAATGAGAAAAGAGAAAAAAATTATTTAAATTCTGGAAGAAAATATAAGTCCTTACCAATGCAGTTGCTGGGGATTCTTGCTATAAGTTTTCTGAATGGAAAAGCATTATAGTATGTGTTTAGGGGTATGTGTGTGTGCATTCATATATATTTATAAAGGCTTGGGATGGGGTCAAGACGAGGGTGAAAGAACTGGGAATATTGAAAGTTACACTGAATATGAATAGAGATCAACAAGATGGTCATATGTGGAAATGAAAGCCAAAGGATCATATCAGAGTGAATCACTGAGAAGCACAAAGGAATTATTTAGAACATTATTATGTACATATTTGTACTTGCACTCTTTGTTATTCACTTAAAATCCATTGTTTGCATTTTGAATTCTTCATAGAACAATATCCAAGATTAATTTTTACCGGAGGACAAGCTTACCAGTGGTTGTAGCTGCCAGTTGCTGCTGTAACAAGTGACTACAAACTAAAGGGCTTAAAACAACACATTTTTTTCGATACATTTTTTTAAAAGATTTTATTTATTTATTTGACAGAGAGAGAGACAGCCAGTGAGAGAGGGAACACAAGCAGGGGGAGTGGGAGAGGAAGAAGCAGGCTTCCCGCTGAGCTGGGAGCCCGATGCGGGGCTAGATCCCAGGACCCTGGGATCACGCCCTGAGCTGAAGGCAGATGCTCAGCGACTGAGCCACCCAGGCGCGCCACAAAACATTTTTTTTTCTTCCAGTTATTTAGGTCACAAGTCCAGCTGGGGTCTCACTGGGCTAAAATGAAGGTGTCATCAGGTCCCTCCCTGTTAGTTCTAGAGGATCTAGGGAGAATCTGTTTCCTTGTTTTTTCCAGTTCCAGAACCCACGGAGATTCCTTGGCTCATGGCCTCTTTACTCTCTTCATAGCCATCTGTTCAGCATCTTTTCCACTCTCTGACCTCCTTCTGTCATTACATTTTTCTACAACTCTGTCCTTCCTCTCTGTCCCACTGAGGAAGTCCAGGAGAACCCCCCTCATCTCAGAATCCTTACCTTAATTACACCTGCCAAATCCCTTTGGCCTCATAAGGTAATGAAGTCACATAGTCTATCAGATAGGATGTGGACATTTTTGTGGAGGGACCTTATACAAACTACATGTACCTCTGTACCCCTTTTATTCTTTTATTGTATACAAATATCGTTCCTCACAATAGTCATTACTTTTTATTTCTCACATTAGATGCCATGAGGACTAAGGATTTTTTGGTTTATTTTACCATTTATACCCCAGTATGTGGTGCAGGGCCCAGCATATAGCAAGGCAGTATTTCCTGAATGGACAACTGAAATATATCCAGATCCCAAAGAGCTGGATTCCCAACAAGAGGCTCGTTCTATAACATCATAATACCATTTTTTCACTTAGTATTACCTTTTTATTACAAATATTACTCTGAATATAGTTCCCATAGTTTGGTTTTACACTTAAACTGAATAAAATGCCTTTTATGCTTTATTGTAACTGAGAAGTTGGAGCACACTCATAAGTAATCCACATAAAATATCCTCAGGTTCAGACTATAGTTAAACTGGATCATGACCCATGATAGAGAATTTAGTCACTTGGTCCCATTTTTACTGCTTGTAGCTTACTATGGGAAGAGATAGTATGCCATGTTAGAGAAATTATAATTTTCTTTTGTAAAACATGTTGAAAACTGTTGAAAAAAATGAAAGAAATCACTTTGTTATATGTTATCAACCACTTAAATTTAGATGGTATTAAAGTATGGAAAATAATGTATTTGGATCTATTTCAAGGTTTAGGGAAATGCACTCCTATTAGATATCTGTGGCAAAGCGATTTTTATCTGCAAGAAGGTTAGTCCTAGAAGATTGAGATCCCTTTAACACAGAGGAAAAATGAAAGTCTCCATCCACAGGTTGCCATGGTTTCAGTTGCGCAAAAAAAATGAAATTGGAAGGTCACCAATAAGTTTTGAGCATATTATTTTTTTTTTACAAAAAGAAATCATATCAATGCAGTGTAAAATCCTAACAAGATTTAGAACAATACAGGCACTTTGAAAATTACAAAACCATTAGTCAATACCATATTAAGCTGATTTATTACCCTCTAGTGCCACAGCCTTTTAGCTGCTCATGGGGATTCAGTTAAGAAATAAGATTATGACTCCTTTCTTGTGGTTTTCACACTCCTTTCTCAGAAAATAAAGTAAATTAGACAATAAATCATTGTTCATATCACTCTCCAGTAGTACCAATTTAAGAGGTGGATAGTCAGGTTGAAAAAAAATTTCCCTCCGTATCCGAATTCTGTCCGGTCACTTTCAGCCAAATGATGCAGAAGGCCCTGATTGCAAGGAAGGAAACCCAGTTTGAAAGAGATTAAAGCATGAAAGAGAATTTATTAGAAGGACAACACCTCCTAGATTATATTTTAATAGGTTTGGGATGAGTCTCCAATAAGAAAATCCCAAGGATGGTTTTAACTGCCCCTGTGTGAGTTCCTACTTGGGTCACAGACCACCCTACTCTCTGAATGGTTTATTTGATGATCAAGTAAAGAAAATCTGATGATTGATTTAAATTCAGTCAATTACCGTCTTGCTCACCTCTCTGATAGGGATCAGGATAGTATTTCTTGGCAAGAAAGGGTATCCTTTGTAGACTGGTGACCCCCCAAAGACCTAATCCCCAAGACCTGTGAATATATCATTTACATGGCAAAGGGGCATTAAGTTGGCTGATGGAATTAATCTCATGACCTTAAAATAGGGCGATAATCCACATGTGCCCAATGTAATCGCAAGGATCATTAAAAGTAGAGAAGGGAGAAAGAAGAGAGAGAGAAGGGAGGATGGTAGAAGGGCCAGAGAGGCACTGTGATCCTGGCTTTTGAGATTAAGGAAGGGAACCATGAGCCAGGGATAAGGGTAGCATCTGGAAGATGGAAATGACAAGGAAATGGATTCTTGCCTAGAGCCTACAGAAGGAACGAAGCCCTGCCAACACCTTGACTGTAGTCCAGTAAGACCTTTGTTGGCCTACAACCTGTGGAATATGGGACAATAAATTTGTGTTGTTATAAGCCATCCTGTGGTAATTTGTTACAGTAGCAATCGGAGACTAATATAAAGAGAAACCTAGCACAAATATGATCAGAGAGCACTTTCTCGAAGCAAGGCAGCAGCATGCTTCTTAACAAAATAATTACTATTTTTTTTTTTTACTTGTCATTTTCATGGGGTGACATTGAAAGAAACTGTAGCTTAGTAGTGAGTATATTTCCTCCGATGACAGCTATTATAATTTGCATGGCCAGTAGTCTTTCATAGGTGAAATTACTCTGATGTTTTTTAAAAGAAAATGTTCATGCTATTTGAATCAAATGATAATCTTTATTCATTTTTTAAAGAACTTGGTATTTAGCTTATCACTTTTTACCCTCTGTATGATAAAGATATTGTTTCTGTCAATATTGGGGTTAATATTTTCCCAGTTAATTGTTTTAATTTAAAATATTCTAATAAACTCTTAGGTTTTATAAACCTCTTGAAATTGTATACAGGTCAGTTAATATAATTTAATGTTTTAAAATCTTCATCTTTCACTTCTCCATTGTTTTAAAATACCTGATGCTAAAATAAATTATTATATATCGTTGGCCAGCCTCTCCAGGATTGCTTAGGTTTGATGTTTTTCTTGACACTTGACTTTTCAGAGTTCTTAGGGAACAGAAGGTTATAAGCAAAAACTGCCTACAAACCTTTAATGTAATTTATATTAAGATAATATTTTCTTCTGAGCAGAGTTGCAGTTTTATACTGTGTACCCAAGTAGGGCACAGAAATATAGTTGGTTTTCTATTGAGAATTTAAGAAACAAAAATCAAAAGCAGCTTTCTTCCTAGGACAAGACTTGTTTTCTGGCCATACTAACACCTGAGGACAAGAACCTGTATTAAACATGTTTCAGTGAATCAATGCCCAGTAAATAGGCTTTTGAAAACCAGCCAATCTGTAAAAGCCTCACCCTTCTGAAAGTCTACTACGCGGCAAAAGTCACACTCCAGTAATTATGCTCCCATGGCTGAAGATCAACCAGTGCCTAAATACTGTGCTTCTGAGGGCTGCCAGTCTCAGAAGTTTTGCTTACCTGACCTCCGTAAGAGATCAGCACTTGGCTTCGTTCAGAGATGGCGTGCTACTAACATAGGTCTGCCTTGCTTAACTGGCAATAAATACAGCTTTTGTTTGTTTCAGATAGTGAGTGGTGACCTGTTCTTCGATACTGTCATCATTACTGTCTTCCACAAGCCATCCTCATCTCATCCACCCAATCCTCTCACTCAGGAATGTGCGTGCGCGCATGCACACACACACACACACACACACACACACACAAACACACACAAATGGCGTCAAGAACAAATTTAAAATTGGCAATGGAAATTAAAATGTTAGTTTTTCAGTTTAAATTTTGTCTTTGTTATAAGTCAATCTAATTTGAGTAAAGCTTCTGTTTTCTTATTTCTCTTCCATTTCCTGATGCTCTGCAATAAGGAGCCTGAGGATTTAGTTAGGCTTAGCTTACTCTCGGGGGATAAAAGGGCACCTTGTATTGACCACGTGTATGGAAGTGTGGATGATTGGTTCTCTTGGCAGCAGGGGAGAGGAGGAATTAGGTTTCATTTTTTGTCCTGTGGATTCTCTCGGTCTCAGATGTACAGTGGCTGGTCTCTTGTACTTTTTGGCCTGGTGACCACGTTTAATAAAGAGGATCTGGATCTGGTGTGATCGGTCCATGATATCAGTCATTTGTTCTCTGCATTGCCCCTTTGTCTACCTTGGTGTCCGCTGGCCCTCTTAGCTCCTCGGAGTCTTCCCACTAGGGCACTTACACACCCAGGCAGTGGGAAACCCAAGTTGCCTCAGAGGTAAGCTGCTTCAGGCTCATTTGTCTAGTCCTTCCCCTTCATTACCCCTGTGCTGTCACTGTGAGGGTTTTTGAATTTGGTCTAGAGAGAGGCTTGTTGGATAGACCCAAGACTTTCAGATTCCTACAGGCTTTTCCAGGGAAGGCTACCTCTTGTTCCCCTGGTGTTCTCAAGATCTCCCATACTTATCTTGGTGTCCCTAAGGTGCTCCCTTGGCTGGTTTCACCTAACTTTTGAGTAGATTGAACACATCTTTCTTGCTACCTTTCTTTTCCATTTCTCACAAACCACTGAGAAAGAAGGGAAGGGCAGATTACCACTCCTTTATACCATGGATTTCCCTCAATTGTATCTTCCTTCTTGCCCATAGAAACTAAAATCCACAGCTCAAGTGAAAAAGGGTTACCTTCTGCAAAATATGAGACTGCTCTATGATGTAGTCTTCCAAATCCATTTTTCAATATGGTAACGGAACTTAGATGAATTTAGAAAATCCTCATTCTCTCAGTAAAATCCACCTTTAAAGTTCTTATCATGCTTTTAACTCAAAGTCAGTTTTGGATTGCAAAAGCTAGATGCTGACCCCCTATTTCTCCTTGAATACCTGTTTCAGTAATCCTAGTATTTTGCAAGTCCAATGAATGTCTCTGAATAGAAGTCGTAAGTACAGTAATGTAACAGGTAGATGAGAATGTAGGTACTTTTGTGAAAACTTTATCTCCGTTGCTACAATTTTTTTGCCATAGTATTTTAAATGGTTTCAAAGTATATTCATATGTAATACTTGTGGCTTAAGGTAATTCAAAGTATTAAAACCTGTTAATACTTTATGCATGTGAAGATTGCTCATGATCCCAAAGATTTGGCAACACAAAGGTCACATATTCACCTTCAAGTGCCATGAATCCCTGAAAGTTTAATACCTAATTGGTATGTTTTCTTCTATGAGACTGAAAACCAAGAGAACCTTTAACCTAGATACCATGTGGATATTTTTGTATGGTGTGTTCGTGGGATCAGAAGGAGGCAGTGACTCCAAGGCAGAGTCACTCAATAACTAATAAGGAGAAACAGTGGAAGAAAAGGGAAGGGAGTTCCAAGTAGCAAGCGTTTTCTGCTAAGCAGTATTGAGGGACTATAAAGCCAAACTCATCTGAACTAGTAGAATGGCATGAACTATTTTGATCACATTACTAACTGTTAAATGTAGACGTCTGTGAAAAGTGTTGAGTCTTACCTGATAGCATATTAGATTATTCAGGTAGCTGAGGGTACCCACAGCAGCTTATCCTGGGCCTGGTGCTCTTTCATGTGCCGTATATGTATATGCATTTTTAGTGCTCAAAACAAACCTGCCAAATAGACATTATCTCAGTTTTATAGATTAGAAAATTGAAACAGAAAAGGATTAAATAGCTTTTACAAGGACACATGGAAAATTGGTGTGAAGCTTGACTTCTGATTTATGTATTTGACTTCATGCTTTTAATATATAAGCTGTAATCTTTTTTCCAAAGTCACTAATCTGCTCAGTGGAGAGTTGTGGACTTGAGAGTTAGCCCAGCTATGACCAGGTGGTTATGCATGAAGTGTGATGGTCATATCTTTGGGTATGTTCCTTAATTATTGTTTTGCCATACAACCCTTGATTCTCCCTCATTTAGACCTAAAGAATCTGATATTACCAAAGTTTATCAGTGATTATCGCTTTGAGAGAATGACAGTTCTGCAAATCATGGTGTTGGATTTTAATGAATAGAGAAAGCCTTAAGGACTTCATCCAAAACTTAATAAACTATACAGCAAGGTATGGGAAGACTTCTTTGGAGCCTCAGTCGGCCAAGAGAACTATTGTTTTCCATTTGGAAATACAAACTGGTGACTAACTCAGGATACTTGCCGTTTGCACTGCTGTTTTGGGAAGATGCCAGGTTTTTTTGTGCCTGAAGCCAAGCTTATGTCTTTTGCCAGTCTCCCCTTTGCCCAAATAACTGTGGTTCTGTGAAAAACAAGGTTCTGCCACTATTCACAGTCCATCCTAGAGTCTTAACGGGGTGGGGGCAAAAGAGGGGACACGTGCTCTAGCTGAGCAAAACTGCATCCTAAGGTTCTTCATAGGGTTTTGTGAATAAGCTTATGCACAATTTATCAACAGATCTGAAGAAACAGTAGAAATAAAATGACAAAAAAGGAAAAAGAACCACAAAAGCCCACTGTGCATCACAATCAGGTTGTAGATAGGATATATCTGCATGGATACCTAAGTATTACATGTTTCACTTGGGGCATTCTGACACAGTACCATTAGTGTCGATAAGATGATATATTTTATATAGATGAGGAAGAAGAATCATTGATTGGTTCTGAGAACAAAACATTTTACTACAAGAGGACCGAAGGTGTATTTTCAGTCAGATGAATTTCTGATGCAACTTGTCTGACATGGTGTACCCTGTGAGCAGAAATCAAGGCAACAGCAAAACAAAACAGAGGTGAATAGATGTAGAAAAAGTCCTGAGCTGACCAATGGGTCATTGTTACATCACACCCACTAGCAGTCACTGTCATCCTGAGAAAGAATGTTAGAATGGCAGATTGTCCTTCCTTGGAACCTTGGACATCGAATGGGGCCTGGAATATAGGAAACCCTCAAAATCTGTCACTGTGTTGACATTACTGTTGTTGATACTGTTTTTCAGACATGATTGCCACAAGGCAATAAGAAAGAATGGCAAATGTTATCACATCTCTTTTTGGTTCTTGTTTTGAGTGTATCCACCAAAAATTGAGTTGAAGCAATGCATTTTTTTAAAAGTGCCTTTTGAATATTTAATTCAGTTTAGTCATGGGGTGAGAGCATATGAAAAATTTCAAAAAAGATTTTTGGTCGATTAAGCTAGTTCAGAAGATACTCAAACACAGATCATAGGGTGGAAAGAGTGGCACGTCCCTAACTTAGAATACTGAAAGAGGACCATCTAGGGCTGGAGAGCATACAATTTAGGTAATTGATGAATTTTGACCTCTGGCTCTTGTTTCACACAAAACATTTTATTGAACAGGTAGACATGCACATATGGATTTTCTTATCAGCTCTATTTAATATACAAATAAAAAAATTCTGAAAACCCTTGGTATAGGTAGAAACCCTTGGTAATATGGTAGAGAGAAGACAACCAGATGACCACATACTGTGGAGTCAGATAACCTATGTTTGAATGGTGTCTCTCTCACTTTATTACTATAATACCAGCTTTATTACTCTAAATGAGTAATTTCCTACATTATAAAAGAGTTACAGTACCTCCCTCATGTAGTTGTTTTGAGGACTAAATATGATAACATGTATAAAATACCTAGCAAAATATCTATAATCAGTTTAACAACACGTGGTATGTAATATAACAGTGAGTTTATTTTTATTGTTGGCTCCTGAAGGGAACTGTTACTTTGCTACCCCTTCTTCTGTTTCTGCCTCCCAAAATGAATCAGACTTAAATTCAAATGACTACATTTCTCAGAGAGAAGAATTGCTACTGTTTGTGAGCACAAGTTAGACTATATTTTTCCAATCAGGATTTTTATAATTAAGGATGAAGATGACCACACTAGTGGGTAGGGTCTCTTCTCATCCGTCCTTCCATGTTGGGGGAGGAACAGTGTCGACATCTCAAATGTCAAGAGGTAAGGATATAACTTTGGCCCCTGAAAATACTTTCCTTTGAAATTTCTTCTCCCTATTTTTCCATTATTTCACTTTTTGGGGGGCTTCTTTCCTGTTCCCTGTCTTTTTTTAATCCTCCATTGTTGGCTCATCTATCTTGTGCCCGCCCTTGAACACAACCATGCCCTCAAGTATGTTCCTTACAAAAGAAAAGGCTCTGTGGTCAAGTATATTTAGGGGAGGCTGCTTCAGACAAACTTACATAAATGTTGTGTGCTTCAGCGTGGCTTTAGATAGTTCTAAAAAATGGCAGTGCGTTTGAAGTTAATTACAGAGGAGCTCTGGGAGCACAGCTACTCTGTGACGTCACCAGGGTGCAGAACCATGCCCTCTAAGAATCCACATAGCTGAAGGTAGGCTTGCCATTCTCTTGTGAGAATTAAAGCACTGAACAAAAGCATGCCCCTAAATGGAAAGTCTTCTCTGCTTTCACAATTTAACCTGCAGAGGATTTAGCCAGCAGGGAGGCACAGGATTTTTCTTGGCAATGTTTATGGATCTAATCGTATTAAGTAAATAATTGCTTCAACAATTTTTCAGCAGTTGGTTTTGTTTACTAAAGAGAAAAAAATTTAACCTGGAACCAAAAACCCAATTTCTAAAATTGAAAAGATAGCAATGATCAAATTAAAAAGCAAAAAGTAAAACGCATTTAGTTTGTAAAAAGTAACTTTCTTGTGTAACATGGAGAATAATCTATTTCTACAGATATACTAACGCTTTTTGCCGGAAGTCCTTATCACTCATCTCCTAATTTAGAGATGATGATATCAATAGCAGTATTTTATATACCATTTCGTACAATTCTCAAATATTAGAACATCTTGGTTATGTACTAAAGTGCTGAAATTTTAATTAAAAAAGTTCTCCATGTCTCCTGACATTTTATCCACCTTTTTTCAGTTTCTTACACAATGGTTAAGATCCAAACCGAGTCACCATAATTTAAGACAATGTCAAGGTCTCCCCACTCTTTGCTCTGTCTGCTTAAGACCTAGCATCTAATAAGCTGTGGAAAATCGGCAGAGTTTAAGGTGAAATCTATAGGTGTTGACAGGGATTAATCAATGTGGTCTCTAAGAAGTAGATGGCAGTCTTGCTCAGTCATTTTTCCCCCCACTTCTGAAGTGTAAGACACTTGCATTTGCTGTTAAAATCGATAGTCTTTTTAAGTGATGCAACCCTGGGCACTTGAGCCAGGTACATGAGCCAATCCAGTTATATCATTTATTTGGAATATTATATGGCCATTCCCAAATGTCCTTAAATGCCACCATCATCACCACCAAAACCTAAAGAAAGGAAAGGTGAAAGAAACATTAGAGAATACAGAGTTTGCAATAATCTTTTTTGTTGTTGTTTTTTTAATACTTTTACTCATTCTGTTGTAAGAGTGATCCTGTCCGGTAAAGTCTTGTGCCTTCAAATAGACTAATAGGAGAAAGTCCTCTTGGTTGAGAGGAGCTGTTAGTTGAACTGGTAGGGAAAAAAGCCTAGGGTCTTGATTTAGAGACGTGGAAATAGGTGCCCTGTTAATTTGATTTTTTTTTCATTGCTATGAAACATTTTGCTTTAACTAATATTGTTCAGTAGATACTCTCTTTTTTTAAAAAAAATGACCTGGTTTCTTAAGGTACAGTGAAGTTATTTTTGTCCTTCTAACAACTTTTTGAATCTATCACTTTTTCAATAAGGTATGTTTAAAAGCAACAAGATTAGAAGGTCTAGTTTCTTAGAACTTCCCATGTTTTTATTTTTTCCAAATAGGATACCCTTATACAATACTTAAGGGATTTGCTGCTTTTTTCCAATTCAGTGATCTATGGAGCTGGCAGGCTGGTAGGTCTCCACATGGCTAACACTTTCTATTCTTATGCATTTGTATGTTCATCCATTGATTTATAATTCTGTATTATATCCCTGGGCTAATATATAGAGATGATGGATACAACCTCTGTGGGAGGAAAAATCAATAAGCCAAACATACTCCTATGTGACAAAGGGAGGAGGGGTCACATAGGAGTAGGACCTAATTTTTGAGAGAAAGTAGAAAAGTTAGGGAATGAATGCTACATGAATTGACATAGAGACCGAGGTATGAAGAACCAGAGGGAGTTAGAAAGAAGTAGTTTAGCATTTTAGAGGGAATAAAATTGAGTGTACAAAGGCATCTCTGACTAAAGTTCCTCCATTTCCATTTCTGATTGAACTAATACAACCATGACTTTACCTCTAATGTCAAACCCCAATCCATTATTACAAAAGATAATGGAATAATTTTTCAAAAATCAAATCTGGTAATATCACTACCATGGTTACAAATTTGCAATAGCTCACAGTAGGCATGAGCAGAAAATGCAGTCTTTATGAGTCCTGTTATGATTTTGACCAATATTCTATAAACCCCTTTTGAGGATGTTTTTTATAGACTTGAAATTTCATTAAATGATATTAACTTGTATTGGTGGATTTAAAGTAAGAGTTCTTTAAATCCAGTGGATTCATGTATTGTAGAAATGTTGAACTCAAATATTTTCATAAATTTAATAGCTACATTTACTAGAGGAATATTGACACTATTGTACATTACATTATTTGTTATTCTGTCTATGATGACCCCTCCCCTTTTTTCCCCCTCTATGATGGCTCTTAAAAGAAATACCTTTCTGGTTTCAGAGTCAGAAAAACCTGTTTCTTCAGAGGAACTGTTTGATTTCCTCTCCTACTGTACCTTCTGAATCATGTAACTGAATCATGGTCTTTTTGACTGGTCTGACAGAATGCTTGGAATCCAGAATATATTTTCTTCCATTAGGAGATGTTTAGGATATGAATGCATTGAAAAAAAAAAAGCTAGTAGTATTATTTGCTTTTATCTTATTTCCCCATCTTAATTTCTCCTGACCTCATTTTTTTCTTATCAGTTTTATTTCATATAGGTATAGCATAGGAGTTTTTGAAATTCATGTTAAATATTCTCAAACAAGGTATTACTTGAGGAAGGGAGGGGGATGGGAAGGGAAGGAAGAAAGAAACCTACCCAGCTCTCCCAACTTTATAACTTTTAAAGGATAGAAGTAAAGGAGGAACAGGAAAAAAGAAAAACAAAAAATTATTGCTCTGCCCTCACAGGATACATGTAATATACTAGGCTTTACCCGTTTCTGAAATAGATCTTTTATAAAACAACTTTTAAAACGCAGGGAGATATACGGACTTAGCAGGTGAGCTGAAAGAGATCTTAGATCAAAATTTCTTGGTGAGGGAACATGAATCCCATATTCTCAGTCCAGATGATTCTGTAGTTGCTCACTGAACCCCCCCCCCCAAGATCTAGGGAAGATCACATAGTCTGATCTTAGGTAATGAGAATATCCCAACTCCCAAGCAAAAGGATTGATTTGGAAATAAACTCAGGACTCAAGGCTAGCCAGTCAGAGCCGTCTGTGAGATTTTTCATGGGACTTCAGTTGCAAATGAGGGAAGCCTAGAGCAGCTGATGGTTCTTGGACTTCCATGTGCAGAAGCCTTAGAATTAGGCTACCACTATAGGATGGAGAGCTGAAAGCACTAATAGAAGGGAACTTAAACTAATGAAAGTAGAGTTTCTAGTTAGATCAGCCACTGATTTTCTTTATTGCTTAAAATAGTTTGAACTGGATCTTGGTCATTTGCAAATTCAAGTGTCACAACTAACAAAACTCATATATAGGTCATTGAGTCAAACAGGAGGAAAGGGCCTTAGAACCAAATAATAATAATACCCAATGATTAGAGGATGCTTTCTCCCCTCTGTGTTTAATGAACATACCTTTACATTCTTGATATTTAAACTTGCACGTGACTTTTTCACTCACCTATAAGAGTTTTTAATCAGATTGCTTATAATTATAGCCCCTTTGATCCATGTATCTGGTCCATGAAAGGGAAAAAAAAATACCTGAACATTACCTCATGAAAGATATTAAAGACATTCATTAAACTGGCACTTCAGCAAAACCTAAGGTAGCCAGTGCTCAGTCAACCAGAGCCCGTATGTGCCAATTTTACTCCATAAAATTTTGAAGTTCTGAACTATAAAGAGGCCTATTTGATGGCATTTCTGTTTGTATTTCTCTGATACCTTTATCCAAATTTAAGATCTGACTCTACGTGATAGTGGTCTCTGCATACTCATAATCTGTCTGTTTATAATTTTACTTCTTAAAGGTCATGGTTAGTGATGAAACCACTGAATTTCACAGTTCATTTTAGGAATCATTCTACCTCAGTTTTCTAGGTGTGGTATACCAAATATAAATGAAATAAGTAAAAACTAGGTATGCATTATAAGCACAGGTTTTCCTCATTCCCTGTATTTTTCTTTTTTTGAATTAAAAAATACAGAAGGGCTGTTTTTCTTTTATGTCCATGCCTATTGTTCTGTCCCAAACCCACACATTCTATTAATCTGAACGATTCTTTTTAATATCCCCTTTGTATAGACCTAGGTTCTTCTCCTTTTAATGCACTATTACCTTGTATTTTTGCTATCTGCCACCTATGTGTTCAGAAAGCCCTCCCATCTCACTCTACATTTATCTTATTATATAATTAGGCCCTTGAAGTAGACACTTTGTTTAATATGAGATAGTAATACTCCCATCAACAATTTCCCTTTTCAGGTGTAGCATTACTTATTACCACGAATGATTTAATTATGAAATCAGGTTCACACTACTAATAGATCTTACCCAGCACCAAACTCTAGTCATGATTCAAATGCTGTAGGTAAGCATCAAGAAGAGATGCAATATTCCTTTTTTTAGAGGAGCTCAAAGACGTCAGGTGTTCATTTTCTAGTAAATTGTGATTAATTTTTGCTTTTGGATTAACATGAATTTTTGAGAGTTTAGGGAATCCTCCATTTTATACAGTATATAAATGCACAAATAGTAAAATGTTCACTTGACTACCACATACTCTCCAGCCAACCACGCTTACTGTTTTTTACAGTTAGCAATATAGATTGTAAGCATGTTTGTTAAGATGAGCTCTTAGAGATCATTCATCACTCATCTCCTTTAAGTATGAAGGGAACAGATTGTGGGTCTATGGTCAATTTTCCATGCCTATCCACCTAACATAAAGCCTAGAAGATATTTGGAAATTGATAACAATATTATATATGGAGCACCAACTCTTTAGTATGCATTGTGACATAAATAGAGGCTCACTGACAACTAAAGGATGGCCCTTTATCTTTACGGAATTCATAGTGCAGTGGAAGCAATATATAAATAATATATATTTATACATAACAAATATATTTATAAATAATAAATTGATTATTACAATACGCATTAGGCAAGAGCTAAAATTTATGCCCATCCAGTTATTAAGATAACAGGGATGAGGGATACCTATATCAGACTGAGGAATTCATAACACTGTCTTGAAGAAAGGGTATCTGAAACTGAGTCTTGAAAGAGTATAATGACTTGGCTAAGAAGAAAAGGGCAGATAGTAATTTCAGACTCAGAAAATAGGGTAAAGGAAACAAGATGTGAATAAGCTAAGTGATTTATGGTGGGAATTGTTACGCTGAGAGCAGAAAGTGTTTGTGGGAGTGTGTTAGAAGAATCCAAGGAATGAGGTAGGCCTGGATCCAAGGTGTTTATTTTCATTTTGAACCGAGGGGTAACCTATAAAAAATTTTGAAGTAACAAGGGGCATGTACCTAGGTTTTCATTTATTTTTGTATTTTCTATTTAACAATTTATACTTCCAACAAATACTTATTGAGAGCCAAACATTGGCATAGAGGTTATTTTTACAAGTATGAGTGAATGGGACATAATTCCTTCTCTTTTTGATTTTATACGTAAATGAGTAAGAGAAACAATTTAAAAGTAACACATACTCATTATTATAAAGTATGGCATTTGTGACAAGCACAGCTAGGCATCTCTGAGAAGACATACACCGGGTGGGAACTACCTAGCAGAGTTTGTTGGTGAAGGCTGTTCTGTGGAAGCTGCATCAAAACTGGTACATGAAAGGAGAGGAAAAAGTCTTTGGTGACTCTGCATGACCGGTAGGGAGAACTTCATGAACTTCTAATGAAGGAAACAGTTTGGTATGTTTAAAGAGCACATGGAAGCAAAGAGCAGAGTTAGGAACAAGTGAGGAAGCTATAATTGAGATGAAGAGAAAATAATGAGGGTATTGATAATAAAAGCTAATATTTCTTGAGTGCAAAGTTTGAAACACATACAATTAGCTAACACGCAACTTGTCTGACCTACCAAAATGGCAATATTGCGTGGTTCAGCCTGTATTATTAGGTATTGTGCTAGGCACTTGAATAGATAATATCATTTAATATTCATTAGGACCATATGAAGAGCTATTGCTCACATTTTTACAGTGAGAAAACTGAGGCTTATTGAAATGTAGCAGTTGGTGCAGGGACATATGGCTAGTTAAGAGGATGAGTCAGTCAAGTCCCAGAAAGGATCAGGGGGTATATTCCTACAGAATAATGTGAGGAAATATTAATACAAGGACTATTTGCAGAGGCATTGATACAGTTTAGGGAAACCGAAAGGGACAGTGCGGTAATGCAGGAGTAGCATGAGCCAGTGGTGACACACTGCAAGGCCCGAAGGGGCAAGCTGAATGTTAACCCAGAGAAGTAATTATATGTAAAAGACTGCCTGACAGAAGCTGTGGCCTTTGGTGGAGATAGGAATCCAAGCTATGGAGACTCACTAAGAGACAAATGAGCTAATAAATACTTCAGAGTTGACTCTCAATGCGGTTCCAGTCTCCTTCCTGAGCTTTTCATCGAAAGGAACCAACCAGAAGTCAGAAGATAGTGAAGCCCATGGATATAGTCCATAAAGATCCACCTCACAGAGCAATGTAGAGAAAGTTCGGGTGGTCCTGGAAGGGACTGGGAAATAACAGATACCCAGCTTTGTGGTGGAGGCAGGTAGTGAATTGAGCTCATGATAAAAAGCACAATTCAGTGTATTGCTTGGTGGTCTGAAATAAAACAGTAGAAATACAGATTGTGAGGATGGAACAAATAGAAAAACAAATACAAGAGCAATCTGCAGAAACTTGCAGGGGATGAGAAGAAGAATCTGGGGTAAATCTAAAATCTTAGGCTTGAGTGATTGGGTACATAGGGATGGTATTAAATAAAATAGGGACAAATGGAAGAAGAGACAGAAGTTGAATTTGGAGGGTGTTTAGTTGTAGTGTCTGTGGATTATCCAGCCTAGTGGATAGATGGAGAGAGAAAGAGAGAAAATTTTGGAGATAGTTTTAGGGATTAAAATTTATAAGTCGTTAGCATAAATTTTTGGTGGTTGAGATTTGGGATTTGATTGCAGGTACCCAGTATAAATATATAGAAAGAACCAAGACAAGAAAGCTAGGAAGCACTCAATCATAGGAGGCACTCAATCGTAGGAGGCAAATGAAAGAAGAGGATCCAATAAAAATCCTTTTTTGACTGGATAGTTTTAAATAAAAACAAAAGAAAACAACAAACACACAGTATAAAAAGGTATTGCAGAAAAGAAGCAAGGAGAGAATTATTGAATGATGGCTCATTTCTAATTCTAAAAAAAAAGTTAGGAATGTCAGTAGTAAATATAATTTGTTAAAATAATGCACATGCATCAAATACAAACATTTATCGGAACTTGCATGTTCTTCGATCCTTCTACCTAATGCAAAGGTGGAAAGTTTAGACCAACCAGGAAGGTGAACGTAGGGGCCAAGTATTGCAGACTGACAAAGGGAATTAGCACAATATGGATGAAACAAAGGAAGGGTACCAAAGCTAAAAGTCTAGGGATACACTGTGATTAAGACTTCTAAGAGAATGGTATCCACATAAAAGTCAATAAATAAGCTATATAACATGAAGATAATTTGGTAAATGCCTTGAAGTCTTACAGTGCATATTATTTCTCCTCTTGACCTAATTTTCCTTCTTAAAGGATAAAGAGTAGAACAGGCATATGAGCTAGATTTTATTTTATTTTATATGTATGAAGATTTATTTATTTATTTGAGAGAGAGAGCGAGAGCGAGCGAGCAACCAGGGGGTTGGGCAGAGGGAGAGGGAGAGAGTGAGTCTCCAGCAGACTCCCCACTGAGTGCAGAGCCTGAAACAGGGCTTTATCTCAGGAACCTGAGATCGTGAGCTGAGCCGAAATCAGGAGTTGGAAGCTCAGCTAACTGAGCCACCCAGGCGACCCAGATGAGCTAGATTTTAAACTATGATTTCCCTACTAACTTATAAGAGTATATGTCTCATTATATAATATTTAATATTCTATTTATTAAATGGAAGTACTGTGTTTAAAAATGATATTACAGAGGTGAACTTAAAATAAGTACACTTTCTAAGGAGATTAGCTATGATGAAAGCCAATTAAAACAAATAACAAAATACTATTGTTATGGTCTCTTTACCTAGTATATAATAAAAATTCAAACAACCAAGTTTTATTGTATATTAATAATGCTATTGGACTAGATCCCAGAGAATGATATTTAATGCTTATTATTACTGATGAGTAAAACTTACTTTTTCCAATTACTGGACAGCAATATGAAAAAGTTAACAGTGTGGCTAATTATAGACTGCAAAGAACATGTCTGACCAATCTAACATATATTCAAAAGAACTAAATATAACTTCTTAAAATAAATTTGGTACCCGTATAGGAAACTATTTGTTGTGTTCTAACAAAACTCCCTGCAGTTCAGAGATACAATTAGGACCTTCCTCTTCTATCAAAGACTATAATTGGCCATTATATTAAATACTCAGGGTTTTGTTTTGAAAAGCACGTTCTTGAACAAATAGATTTCACTTCCAAGACTAGTTTCTCATTTTCCTCTTTTTATTTATTTATTTATTTATTTATTAAAAGATTTTATTTATTTATTTGACAGAGAGAGACAGCCAGCGAAAGAGGGAACACAAGCAGGGGGAGTAGGAGAGGAAGAAGCAGGCTCATAGCAGAGGAGCCTGATGTGGGGCTCGATCCCGCAACGCCGGGATCACGCCCTGAGCCGAAGGCAGACGCTTAACCGCTGTGCCACCCAGGCGCCCCATCATTTTCCTCTTTTTAAATTCATGTTTCTAAATTCATATTTTTGATTTTTATTAGGCCTTTAACAGATATAACAACCCTAAGGTGCAAATATGAATGACCATTTAAATTTGCATTTACAATAAATAGTTCTTCCCCAAGCCGATATAGTATACGGGGTGATGTTTTTTGAGGGTCCAAAGTATAATATTGAATAAAATTTACAAGAAAAAATTATTTGGCTTAATTCACTATAATGTTCAAGCTCTTTATGGTTGAATAGACATTGGCCACTGAGTGATTAGTTGACTGGACAATGAATACCAATACTTAGAGAAATATGAAAATTATACTTTTAGGCAAGATTCTTTTTTTCTGTTGAGTTGGGTGTTGTCCAGTGTCTGATGGTTCAGCTAGTATTCATCTCCTACCCTGCCCCTTCCTCCAAGGCATCCATATACTTCTCTGCCCATTGATTTAGGCCATAGGAAAAAAGATTCACTTTACAAAGGACGCAGAAGTAACAGTGTGTGAATTTTAAATTAAGAGCTAAAGAAGCTTCACAAGTTGCTGCTTAAACATCTGGGAGCTTTCATGAGTGCAAGTATGAGAAAAATATTCCCCAGGTAGCCCCTGCCCCTCTTCTCTGGGCTCAGAATAAGAGCCCTAGAGAAAACCTGAAATTTACTTCGACCTGGAACAGACTCCTCCAGATGAACCACAGACCTACAGTTTGAAACAGCACTCCATACAACACCACCGAAGTATTGGAAAAAGAGAAATCAAGTGTTGTGATAAGTCACTGAGTTTGGGGGCATTTTCTTATGGTACATTATAGAAATTTCTGGCTAAGACAGTAGGGAAAAAGAAAACAACCATTTTTTTTTCTTTTAATTCAGAATGATTTAATGAAATTCTATAGATGAGTAAAAAATCTTTGATAAAGATTTTTAAAAGAACATGTTACCTGATTTACATGAATAGTGTCACGTAATTGCTACATCATCAGCAAAAAGCAGAACACTTGTTTGTATGTCTTATTTCTCAATTACAGCTTTGGCACAGTCTTTCAGATTCTCCTATATATGTGAGTATTGTGCCAACACTGTAAAAAAGCAAGACAAATTTTTACTAGTATAAAGTGCCGTACTTCCTCAAAAGACAGCACTGAAACTAAATTTGAAAGCTTTTCCTTGATTACTTTTTAGCTCTTTATTGTTCTTTTTTGAGATTGTGTATTAGGTTCTTATTGCGGCTGTAACAAATTCCCACAAACTTATTAGCTTATAGCAACACACATTTATTACCATTAGGTAGTTCAGGAATGTTAAATCTGTCTTGACTAAAATCCAAGTGTTTGCAGGGCTGCATTCCTTTTTAGAGTTTCGAAGGAAAATCTTTTGCCTTGCCCTTTTGAGCTTCTGGAGGTCACCCACATCCTTGGCTCATGGCCCTTTTACTCTACTTTTAAAACCAGAGATATTGGGCCAAGTCTGTCTCCCATAGTAATCCGACTGTTCTCCCTATTCTTCTTCCCCTTTCCACTTACAAAGATCTACTGATTACACTGAGGTCATGAAAATAATCCAGGAAAACCTCCCATCTCAAGGTCACCCAACAAGCAATCTTAATTCCATTTTATTATTTTTTTTCTCCAGTGTTTATTTAAATTCCAGTTAGTTAACATACAGTGTAGTATTAGTTTCAGGTGTACGATGTAGTGATTCAGCACTTAAACACGGTGCTCCTGACAAGTGCCCTCCTTAATCTCCATCACCCATTTAACCCATACCTCCTGCCCACCTCCCCTCCAGCAACCTTCAGTTTGTTCTCTGTAGTTAAGATTAATTCCATTTTAATTCCATCTTAAACTTAATTCTCCTTTACCATGTAACCTAATATATATTCTCAGGTTCTGGGGATTAGTATGTAGATATCTAAGACATTCTGCTTATAATAGAGTATATCATTGTAAGTAGGTAGGGCTAATAGTGATATTAGAACAGGATGCTGTTTTACACACACACACTGTAGTATAGCACCTTGATTTGCCTAATATAATCCATAATGGACTTTCTAGTATTGCTTTTTCTTAGATTTTTTTTTTTAATACTCTCTACACCCAACATAGGGCTTGTAGTCACAACCCCAAGATCAAGATTCACATGCTGTCCTGACTGAGCCAACCAGGCACCCCTGCCTTAACCATTTTTAAGCTGCATATATTTTGGGCAAGACATTGAAACTTAACTTTTAATTTTGTCATCTGTATGAGTGTGGATAATGGTATAATGATATTATTTTGTTGTGAGGATCAAATGCGATAATAAACACAAAGGTCTTTGCAACTGATATACATTGACTAATAAATAGAATCTATTATTTGTTATATTAAAATATTTGTATCTTTTGTTTAGCTGTAGATTAGGCATTATGTATATTTGTAATAATTAGGTTGTTCTTTGATACTATACTGAGTAGTCCTTCTGGCAGGGGAATTTCAAATTATACATTTGTCTGTATATGAAGAGCATAGAAGCCAAAAAATGAATCTCATAGTATTTACACGCTGAATCTACGTTAATCTGAATCATCATAGGATCAAATGAGAATGCATGCTCATTTAATACTACCAATGTTACTTTCCAGTTACATTTGTCTGTAGCTAATCTCAAAATAGATAACTAATAGAAAGATGTTGATAAGCGGAAACCACATTTTATTGATTTGCAAACAAATACAAATAAGATTTTTGAGGTTCTAATATTGCATGATAGTAATAATTCATTCTTTACAGAAGAACTAATTGAAATTCAACTTCAAATTAAACTATTATTATATGTAGAACATTATTAAGGTATCAGTCTTATGTTAATGACAATTTCCTCAATATAAAATCTGACCATTTTCTTATCCTGTGTGATGCACAGAGATTCCTGCAGGACCCATAGAAACTCTGGTAAAACGTACTGTCTACAGCAATATAGACTTAGGGAGTTAAGTGATCTAGAAAGTATTATTCTTACTTCCTTTTTAAGTCAAATTTTAGGGACTCCTGGGTAGCTCAGGTCACCATCTCAGGGTTGTGAGATTGAGCCCTGCGTCTGCTTGGGATTCTCTCCCTCTCCCTTGCTCTCTGCCCTTCCCCCAGCTCACGCCCTCTCACTCACACTCTCTCTCTCTAAATTAAAAAAAAAATCAAAGTTTAGATAGAGTAAATTGTACAGCATTACACATTTTAGGATTCCATGCTGAGTATTTTCCAAATTCCTATTCATAAGAAGTAACTATTTTAGGCAACCTGTGCTTTAAGTTGATGACAATTTTATGGGATTATACACTTTGTAATCCTAAAAGTTTACAAAATTAACTCTTTGAACATTTTTAAGGGCCATTGAGGAATGAAAGTTGCCAGAGAAGGTTAATAGGAAAACTCTCAGATTCTATTAGCCTGAATTTTCTAGTCCCAAATAATTAGTACTTCATTTAAGAATTATTTTTGTGTATATTTTTAATAAACAACTAAAAATAACAACACAACATCTGTGTGAAGGTGGAGACTTACTGGACTAATAAAATTATTACAACATCAATGCAGTGAAGATAGTTTCATGATATCTACACTCCTGGCAATAGACTGAAAAGAGTGAAAAAAAAATTCTGTAAAGGAGGTGGATGGCTAGTAATTGATTTATCGAAATATTTAGATCACAGAACTCTTTCCCTATTGTGCTCAAGGGCAGAGTTTTACCAGTCAGGCAGGAGGTTGTGAGAGTTCTGTGAGGAGACCATCAGCCCTAACGGAAAGACCTAAAGGTACTGCCACCAGGATTTCCCCCAAGGAATCCTTATTCATTTGGACCTAGGAAAAAGCTTAAATTTGTTCAGCTCCTTCCACATACTCAAGAATTTTAGTCTGCCGGTTACAATTATAGGCAGATGCACGAGTGTTCCCAGAACGTTTCAAGCATAGAATAAGATAACTGAAAAGGAAACAAGAAAGGAGTAGGAAGACAAATTAAAAGTACCAACAAAGGAAAAACAAAAAAATCTAACTCGGAGAGATAAATACCATACAAAGAGAATAACATTTCAATATCAACAGAGAAATAAGAGAAGGTAACACATCCATGACGTTAGATCAATGTTATAAAAAAGGAAATCTTTGGAAAAAAAATAAAATTGGGGTTGTTGAGATACTGTTTCTCAGCCCCAAACCCATCCTTCTGTACTTAGCTCTGTGATTGCTGGCCGACAGAGATTGTGTAAAGCCTATTTCTGCTTGGCCAGCGGCTCCCGATTAGGCTATGTTGGTAGAGGGTATGAGAGGGACACTGCGAGGCCCCAAGGACACTGCAAGGAGAAAGGACTTCTTCCCACTTGCTTCCCATCAGTACTTCATCCCAGCAGCATCACTTTCTTCTCATAGCAGCAGTTTGCAGGTTTTCCAGCACGGGCGAAACTGGCCTCATCATGCCTCCGCTTATCAGAGAGTGATGAGTGCTGGTCTGCCGTAGAGCCCCTCTCCGAGGTCTAGGTCACAGGCCAAGACGGCCCCTCCTCTGAACTCCCGAGACAGCAGCACCAATTAAGCAGTGTTTTCTTCTCTGAGATCTGGGTATCCACTGTACGAGACCCCTCCAGTCTGTTTCTAGGTTTTCATTATTCTAACCCCTTACCTTTGTTCCTTTAGCCCTAGGGTGGTTGCCGCTTCCTACACTGAAAGACTTGGAGTTTTTTCCCCCCTACCTTTTCTGTTACCTAGTGAACAAATTTAGGGCTAGTTTTCTGATAAATTCTCACTGGTCCAAAAAGGATGTAATTTATTTCTTCTTAAAGAATTCTGCCCGGCACTACCTGCCAATCGCAGCAAAAATGAAACTTTCAACGGACGAGGTGGAAGAAACAAGTAGGCAAATCCCCAAGAGTAGAGCAAAAGACAAAGAAAAGGAAAGTAGGAAACTGGAGGATTGTTCTGGGAAGCCTGATGGCTGAATAATAATCTTTTTAGAAAGGGAAAACAGAGGCAATATGTGAGAGGAAATAAGCACATATTTCAAGAAATTTTCCAGAACTCAAGTACATTAATTTCCAGACTAAAAGAATCCACTGAGTGGCCAGTACAATAGATGAAAACAGTTCCCCTCTCCAAATAGCATCATGAAATTTCAGAACACTGGAGACAAAAAGAAATTCCCAGAAGATTCCTAAGAGGAAAAATGAATGTCATACAAAGGATGTGTCATCAGACACATATTGAGGCTTTGGACACCTCAATAGTGACATAAGAACAAAGAGGCATCAGAACAGTGTGTAAAAAATGTTACACAACTAATAAATCAACCATGCAAGAGGAAAATAAAGATTTTTCAGACAAACATCTCAAAAATATACTTCTCCTGTACCTTTTAAAAATAATTTACTAAGGGATGCCTTCCAGCTACACAAGCTTGTGAGTGAGGCAAGTGGACGAAATGGCATTCAGAGAACAGGAGCCCTGACCCAGGAGAGACTCACAAGGAATTTCCTGGTTGACCATGAAGGAGATTAGAAGGTAACGTGTACAGTGCACAAAAAGAGCACCAGTCCTGATGAAAGCATGGTAATACTTAGTATCCGATTTAACTAAAATTTGTGCTAGGACAATAACGGATGGTCAACAGAAGGTAAACAGGGATAACTGCATGAACAGCTGATCCATCATTTACCTAAAGAAGAAAACAATAAATGTAAGCATCCTTTCTGGGTGCACATGCACCCACACATGTGTGTTTTCTCTGAATTTATCAGTATGTTTTTGAGGAGATATGGAAAGATTGAGATCTAAGTGACAACTGCATTTCCGCTGAAACTTGAAGTCTGATTATATGGATAAATAAACATGGACATACACACGTGTTATTGATACATGGACTTATAAAAGTGCCAGATTAAGCAGCTAAAAGATTCAAAGCTGTTTACCTGCAGGACAGAGGAATTGGGAGGTGGGTAAGGCGGTAGGACAGTGTCATATTTTTATTTTAACCTTGGTAGTCACGTTTAATTAATGCTAAACTATGTGTGTTACTTGATTAAAATTAGTCAAGAATTAACAATACTAATCTTGGGGCACGTGGGTGGTGCAGTTGATTGAGCATCTGACTGTTGGTTTCAGCTGGGGTCTTGATCTCAGGGTCGGGCTCCATGCTCAGTGTGGAGTCTGCTTGTTATTCTCTCTCACTCTTCCTCTGCACCTCCCTATCCTCTCTCTCTCTCTCTCTCTCTCTAAAATAAATGAATGAACCTTAAAAAAATAATCTTATAGGTCAAGTTGATTGATTGATTTACTTATTTATGGACAACACTGTAGATTTTAAAATGTGCAAGTAAAAGAAATGATTAACCACCCAGATGTTCTATCTGCATGAAGACAAATGGATAGAAATTTCCAAACGTCCAAACAAAACATTAGATCACTGACCAGCACTGTGTCTGATGCAAGGTATTCTTACAATAAAGGTTCAAGTAAATGAACTAGTAATGCCACTAAACAGTCTTTGCTAGTGCTCTAGTATACTTGTGGTTTGATCATTGCTTCTGATTCAGTTCTATGTGCTATGGGAAGGTGGAAATAATGCATACCGAATGCCTAGCTCCCAAATAGTTCTTCTCTCAGTACGGTAAGATTCATTGCATTTAAAAACACACATTTATAAAGATATGCAATAGACTCATTAAGATTCATTAATTTACTCATTTTTTCACAGAACATGGAATAAGTACGTTAGTAGACATTATTCTCAGATGAAAGGATGAAAAGTAGGTCACAGTCCCCACCTTACAATGATTCGTGGCATGTTAACAAACAACAACATGACATTCTCTTTTACTTTTAATACTAAACAATGCCATTATTCTCACTTCTGTGTCAGAATATTCAGAGATTTAATAATATGTCAAAAGTCAAGTAATTTTTAAGTGTCAACATTGAGATATGAACTTAAACTTGAAAGCAAGAGTTTCACAACAGCAAATTCTCTGTATTGTTCTCAGAAATAGTTGTTTCAAACATTTATCAATTGTTAGCAGATGTTGTTCTTCTAAGATTAACTCTAAATGTGTTACCATTGAACATTTTCAACCAGGTTAATACAGTTAAGTGCATAGATAGAGGTTTGATTATCCCTGAAATTTCAGAGTGTTGTATTTAGCATATTTCTATGAAGAGTGCCACTGCTGTCAGTACGTGGGGCACACTGCAACTCCTGTGCCCTTCATGTTTCAAACGCCATTACACAAGTTTTCTAGTTTTTAAGTAGTCTAAATAATTTAACGTAGCTTCGAATTTAGAACCTAAAAGTTTTTAGTGCTATAGAGCCAAACTACATATTTTGTTAGTGAAAAGAAAGAAGTCAAGAGACAGTAAATGACTTGATAAAAAGTCGGAGAGCAGGTTAGGTCACTTTCGGGATTATATCCACACGTGTTAACATCTAGTCCTGTGTGACTTGGACCAGAGAGGATGAAAAGGAACATTGAAGAATCACTATCAAGACTCTTTTCAATATAGTATGTTGCTGGCTTTTGTTTCGTAATGATTTTCTTATAAAGTCTTTGTAAAAATGGTGAACGCCCCAACTTATTCTATTAGAAAATATTTATGTTATGATAATGAGAAAATAGGCATTTTAGAAAAGTGAGATGAATCATAGTGGGGTATTTTTAAAACTAATTAATGCTTGCAGCATTAGGGTTTAGTTAGCTATACATAAAGCCCAAGAATAAATCTTAAAATTGGACTTAATTGAAAAACTTGAGAAATATAGCATGTCATATGTGATTATGAAAACACATAAACAGTAATGCATTGTCAAGCTTACATGCATGTGTTAGCATATAACACATTATAGTGAGTGCCCATGGTGGTGAGTAAGGTGGTGAGGAAATACATATGGTGGAGGAGAGGAAATGAGAGTGGACATGAGGATAAATGGACAGACATCAAATAATATTTTAAAAAAGGAAATAAAACAAGAATGGGGTCTTGCATAACCTGCCAATCTGATAAAATATGGTTAACTGCATTCTTTGCCCCTGAAGTCTAAAAAGAAAATAAGATCCAAAACACTCTTAATATATTATTTAATATATTTATATCTGTATAACTATTAAATTATAATAAATAATTTATATTTATTTAAATTAATTTATATTTATTTACATTAAATATATAAACTTAAAAATTTATATAAATATTAAATATTTAAATAAATTAATACTAAATTTGTAAATAAATATTAAATATATTTGCATCTATCAAACTTTGCTCTTAGAACTTAAGAATCTTCATGAGAATGAAAGTAACATTCCTGATAAAAGGGGCTTTCTATTTGAAAGCATACCAGTTTTTAAGGATGTGTACATCATATATTGTTATTAGGTAGGTAGAAAATTAGTAATTTAATTTTGATAGAACAGTTTTGCATAAATACATAAGATCCTGATGACAATAGAAACCAATATTAAAATTCTCTTTAATATGTAGATACTTTGAGTCTTGATAAGTAGTTGACTTCATATGCAGTGTAGCTGTGGCTAGCCTTGTACTCTGTACACTTGTATATGCATACTAAAATAGTGGCAGGATCAGTTAGCATGCAACAGAATACTCAACTAACAGTAAATTAATAATATGGTGCAGTATGGTGAGAGGTAACTGTATCCTTGGAATGAGCACAAGTCTGGCAAGTTACTTGTACACTCAGAGCCTCATTTTGTTTATGTGAAAAATAGTGATATTAGATTATACAAACTCTTTAGGTTTAAATATACTTTAAAGATCTGTAATTCCAATTGCATTCTAATGGTATTAGCCATTTATCAGAACGTCTTAAGGTTGTGTATCTGATTTCCTAAACTTAATTAAGGTGAGTTCAGGCAAAGCAGGAGGTAAGCTTTATTTTGAAATTGACCTACTGAATATGGTTATTTATGTGGCAGGAGCAGGGGATTAACTAATGAGAGATGAGCCACCCTCTCTGAGTTTACAGTGGGGGAGAAGGAACAACTTGATTCACAAGGCCATGGTGACTGCAGATAGGGGAAGCATGAGAAGGTTGATTTCCCCTCGTAAGTTTTGAGAATTTTATCTGAGTACATCCTTATTTTTCATAGGAGTGATGACACTCTTCAATACCTAATGACATTCCTCATAAGAATAGGATCATCATTCAAAAATGGGGCCATAACAGCAACCAAGTCTTTAGCCCCAAGTGGTCAGGACCCCAAGGAATATCTAGATCATAAATATCTTCTAAATTTAGTTCACGGAGAACAGAAATGTGGCTTTAATCTTTTACTACATTTTTCCTTTCATTCATGCTTACACCTACAAAATGGTTAGTTTTCTTTTTAGACCAATTGTTAAAACATGGCTAATTTCAATAATACAAGCAAAGGAGAACTGAAACATACCCTGTGTTGGTAATTTAGGCCAAAATAGAAGTCATTCTGAAACTGATACGTAGAAATACATTTAGAATATTTTCTATTTCAGTGGAGAGTGGGAGGGGAAAATCTGTGCTATATTTTTGGGTCTCTTATTTTGCTGTCACCTAAAGAATATTAGGAGAATATCTAAAACAAGTTTGTTCCAATGGTATAGTCTATATACTAGACAAATGTAAGCACCAGTTGATAAATAACACTATTTATTTATTTATTTATTTAAGATTTTATTTATTTATTTGACCTAGAGAGACACAGCCAGCGAGAGAGGAAACACAAGCAGGGGGAGTGGGAGAGAAAGAAGCAGGCTTCCAGTGGAGCAGGGAGCCCGATGCGGGGCTCGGTCCCAGGACTGTGGGATCACGCCCTGGGCCGAAGGCAGACGCCTAGCGACTGAGCCACCCAGGCGCCCCATAAATAACACTATTTAAATGCTATTGTTTGACATGTTACTTTAATAACATGTGAATGTTTTTCAACATATTTTTATTTATTTAAAGATTTTATTTATTTGACAGAGATGGCAAGAGAGAGAGTACAAGCATGGGGAGTGGCAGACAGAGAAGCAGGCTCCCCCCTTAGCAGGGAGCATGATGCAGGGCTCAATCCCAGGACCCTGGGATCATGACTTGCACTGAAGACACATGCTTAACCGACTGAGCCACTGAGGCACCTGTATTTATTGATTTCATAATGAATGAATGAATCTGGAATTTATAAATAAATTTACATTTTCAAAGTTGGAACCAAAACATACAAGAGTTTCATAGGTTGATAGTTAGGAAGAGTAAAGATAAATTACAAACATTTCATGAAGTTTCTTATTGTCCTGCTAATGATGGACATTAATTTAATCTGGTCTTTCACTTGTGGTACCAAGACACAACGAGATATCCTTATTTAAAAGACACATAATTGCAATTCATCTTTATCATTCTGTTTACAGGATGCCACTTAGAAAGTACTTAAAAATTACAGGTTTTAACAAATGAAATACACTTTAGATTCTGAGGGAGCACATATTTACACACCCATGTTATGTTACTTGGTAGATTAAACTGGTAGGTCCTGAACCACATGCTGTGATGATGGATTTAACACTTCATAATGAGCACTAAGTAATATTTACTTTGTATCCTCATTTGCATTAAGTTGCTTTATGTTAGAGAAATAAGAGCCTTATGTTGAGTTTATTAGAGTAGTATTAGGTTTAAGACCTCCAGACTTTTCCCCATCTGTTAACTGAAATAACTTTTACTTGTGGAAGGCAGACCAAAATAAATGTACTTCAATTAAGCTACTTGTTTTATGGCCACAGAATTGATTTTACATTCTACAGATTTTGTCTCTGTGGGAGTTGGAGAGTATGCAGAGGTAATAATGTCTTTATTAAAATTCTTGACTCCATTCAAGAAAATATAAATACATTTAATCAAAAACATTTTGTAAATTAAAGACAAAGAAGACAGGAAAAATGGAAGAAATTATCCAAGCATATAATTAATCTTATATTGCACCTGTTGGTTTTTTGTATTTTTTTTTTAACCATCTATATAAATAACATTTTAAAAGAAAGTAATAGGGTCAGTATTTCCGCTGTAAAGTCATTTTAGTTTTTTTTGTTTTTGTTTTTGTTGTTGTTTTTTTACTAATTTAATTCAGTTGTAGTTACGGGAAATTGCAGAGGCTATATATTGATAGTGCTGACAAGTGGCTAAATTGAGAGTAACCTTCATTTTTTAAGGTGTGTATGTCGAATTGAATTAGCAAATTAACTGCATGCTATCACAATTGAATATATGTGAATCCTTGGTTAGTGCAATAAGGTCAAGTATGGCCACATATGGGCCGTCAAAAATACCGTTTCTCTAGGGGGCACCTGGGTGGCGCAGTCGTTAAGCGTCTGCCTTCAGCTCAGGGCGTGATCCCGGCATTATGGGATCGAGCCCCACATCAGGCTCCTCTGCTAGGAGCCTGCTTCTTCCTCTCCCACTCCCCCTGCTTGTGTTCTCCCTCTCGCTGGCTGTCTGTCTCTGTCAAATAAATATATTTAAAAATCTTAAAAAAAAATACTGTTTCTCTACTAACGCCCTAATTTTTTCTCTTTATCATTCATATTTAATGGAAAATATCTTTACTGCAATAGCTCAAAAAACATCTGACCAACCATTGTTTTTGTTTGACAATCGAACTTCAACTTCCTAGTTTCATCCCCTTTAAGTTAGAACTCATAGTCCGTAAATAGTTTTTTTTAATAGCAAAAGTAGTTGCTGTAAATTATGTAAGCCTAGTGAAGTCTGCCTTTTAGTGACTCATTTTTCCCTTTGATATTTTTTCTTGATTTTTCTGATCTCTGCAGCCATAGTATTCTATTTTACCTGTAAAAAAATCTATAACAAAATATCTGTATACCAAATCATTCTATACCCAAGGTCATAATGTTTGTGAGTTAGCTGTACGTTAAAACAAGAAGAAGAATAGGGGTGCCTGGGTGGCTCATTCTGTTGGGTGGCCAGCTCTTGATTTCGGCTCTGGTCATGATTTCAGGGTAATGCGATTGAGCCCCGAGTTGGGCTCTACACTCAGCAGGGAGTGTGCTTGAGAGTCTCTCTCTCCCTCTCCCTGCCCCTCCCCTTGTGCTAAAAATAAACAAGTAAACCTTAAAAAAAAAAAAAAAGGAATCAGTGGTGCCTGATTCTAAAAATGAAATGTCACATTGGGAGACTGGTAAATGTGATCTTGCGAGGGGTAAAGGAACTACTTAAAGCGTATCATGTGAGTGGTTGCTTACTCTTTGTGTGGAAGGTATACGCTTTAAATGGGGAAAAAATACCATAGTTTTAAAGTATGAAGTCATTATGTTTATACCTTTGCATTGTTTGCAAACTATTTAAGAATTTTTTATTGTTACTTTCTTTTTTAAATTTAAGTTCTGGTCAGTTAACATATAATGTAGTATTGGTTTCAGGAATTAAATTTAGTGATTCATCGCCTAGTGCTCATCCCAACAAGTGCTCTCCTTAATGCCTATCACCCATTTAGTGCAACCCTCCCCCCACTCTCCTCCCCTCCAGCAACCCTCAGTTCTTTATAATTAAGAGTCTTTCATGGTTTGCCTCTCTCTCTGTTTTTATCTTATTTCATTTTTCCTTCCTTTCCCCCGTGTTCATCTGTTTTGTTTCTTAAATTCCACATGTGAGTGAAATCACATGATAGTTGTCTTTCCTTGACTGACTTATTTTGCTTAGCGTAATGTACTGTAGTTCCATCCATATAGTTGCAAATGGCAAGACTTCGTTTTGATGGCTGAGTAATATTACATTGCATACATATATACCACAACTTCTTTATCCATTCATCAGTTGGTGGACATTTGGGTTCTTTCCGTAATTTGGCTATTGTGGATAGTGCTGCTACAAACAATGGGGTGCATGTGCCCCTTCAAATGAGCATTTTTGTATCCTTTGGATAAATACCTGGTAGTGCAATTGCTGGGTCATAGGGTAGTTCTATTTTTAACTTTTTGAGGAAACTCCATACTGTTTCCTAGAGTTGCTGTACCAACTATTTAAGAATTTTTATTTCATCCATAAAGCCAACATTCGTAGAGCCATCATAAAGGAGAATTACTTCTATTAGGCTGCACAAAGCAGCCAGTCAAAAAATTTAGTCATTTTGTTCAAATTGCATGAAATTGGATCAATCAATTCTTTATTACATATGGCCTTTATATTTATAGATTGTACTAATAATTGTGCTATTGTTAAATTACTTAAGAAGCCTGGAAGCTAAGAAAAAGTTACCCATTTTTAAGTGAAGGATAGAAAAATTGAATCAATTAAGGAAGATAGGATCTACAGAGAATAGATATGAAAATTTTAACTATGATTTGAGGAAATTGTGGGTAAATGATAATTAAATATGTTTATTTTAAGAAACAAAATTAGGGTAATTTACATCAGAATAAGGCTTTTATACACTTAACTCTGGGAAAGTTTTCCCTTATTAATACTTTTCATATTCAGGTCATATTCTTAAAAGAATTTTAAAATGACTTCAACTTTGACGTTGTATGAGATGCATTCTCCTCTCAATCTGTTTAATACTCAGCTAAAATTGCTTAATGTTTATTACTTCATGTCCGAACGTAGAAAACCTTTTCAATCCTTATAAGTACAACATCACTGTGCATGAGCTTCATGCATTTGGTATGGGACTTCAACTAGCCCTGTTGGGATTGTGAACCATGCCTCCTGCTCCTATGCTACATATTCTGAAAAATTGCCAAGCTCCTTCAGAAGTGATTAGCAGTCACTAAAAACAGAGGAGTTTAAGAACAAGGCTTGGTAATTAGACAAAAACAAATTTCGTTTCTCAATATGATACCCTTCATGTTTGCTTTCTAAAGACCTAGAAGGGAAGAATTAGAAATTATTTCTCCATGCATGAGACTATAAATTCTTGCAAACTCCGTTGCTTGCAAAAGCATGAGTACTTTGCTTACAAATATCTAAATGGGTCAGGAGGGGGAACAAGTGGTTTTACTTAGTAATACTACCTAAGAATTTGCATCGGTATTTCAGTATCATAATCTAAATTATACTCTCCTGAGCCTCGGTAGCATCTGTTAGAGTACCAGATCTATTTCTCGGTAGTGTAAACCTACCATCATGTCAAAATAATCAGATTGTATTAATTTAATGTAGAATGTTGGTCACTTCAGTTGAGTAGGAAGAAAACAATAAAACTGAATATTCCATTTTTTCTAAACCATGATATATGATGTCAGAAATATTTTCTCTGATATGTTCTTCTTAATATTTTGCTTTTCCATTCTAGGATTTAAAAAGAGAAAACAAGTCAGGGAAAAATAAGTTTAACAATGGTCAAAACTTTGATGTTTTCAAGAATTGAAAGCTTTATGTATATATTTCTGTTGAGCAATAGGAGCAATTTGCTACTGCTGATCAGAAGACCAAGTATTCTTGAAAAGACCATCATTATTGGTAATGTAAAAGTTAACCAGTAAATATTAATCATAGCCAAGACCTAAAAGAGATTGGGTGTATTTGATCACATTGTTCTCCTTTTGAATGTTTTGCACCATGTAGTTTAGATAGATATGTGTGTGTATGTGTGTGTGTGTGTGTGTGTGTGTGTGTGTGTGTGTGTGTGTGTTAACTGTCTAAATAGGAATCCTCTTGAGGTGCCTGGGTGGCTCAGTCGGTTAAGCATCTGCCTTCAGCTCAGGTCATGATTCTATGGTCCTAGCATGGAGCTCTGAGTTGTCAGGCTCCCTGCTCAGTAGGGGATTCTGCTTCTCCCACTCGCTCTGCCCCTCCCCCTGCTTGTGTGCTTTCTCTCCCTCAAGTAAATAAACAAAATCGAAAAAAAAATGAATGGGAATCCTCTTAGGTTTATTGATGCAAAGCATAGATGAGTTGAGTATTACAAAGGTTATTTTACTGATAATAATAGTTTTGGGAGGATCTCTTAACAGAAAAAGAAATAGAACTAAAAACAATATAGCTGTAATAGGAAATGTTGTTTCTCATTATCACTCTTTCGTACATGATTTATTTAATCTACTTTGCTTGTATTTTGAAAGTTTTCCCAATTGCCTCTCAGTATAAATTCAAATAAACCAAGGTAGTTGGGTACTTCCAAATAAGAGTGATTGGAACCCCAAAGCAAAAACCTGATAAAAAGCTATTGCAAATCTGTGTCCCACGTGATCTGTGTCTCCTCTCCTTCTCTTTCATTTCTAAAGCTTAAAGGAGAGCTTTCACGTGGCACCTTTGTCTTGGAATAGTCTTTTACTCTCTAGTTGTTGATTACACTGTAGAGGACTGTATAATTATGACCTATTCAAAGGCTAAGTGATGTGAGAGAAACTGACAATTAGTAGTAGAACAACAAGGTAAACACATCTGTCAAAAATACAATTTAAAATAATGGGAAAAGCATAAATATGCAACATTTATTTTCTTTCCTTTTGACTGCATATTGTACATCTGTATAAAATTATAGTATTTTAAATCTATATAGCAATTTAAAGGAGGGGTTCTAAGTAAAGGTCCATGGACTGGTTCAAAGGTAGGGTTCCGTTGAACTGTGAACATAGTGTACTCATGAGCAACATTTCATGTGTATGGTAAAGTGTGTATTTTTCCAAGGAAAATACCCATAGCTTTCATCATATTCTTGAAAGGTTTTGTGACACTGTCCCTCAAAGTAATACCACCTTTGTGTTAGAGTTCTCATTGCAACTTTACTCCAATTTTTTTTTATACTGAAAATAACAGTCGAAAGAAATAAAAAAAAATGATCATTCTCATTTACACGTAAGAGAATAAGACTCCTGAATGTTAAGTAACTGGCCCGATCATACAGGTAATAATTTTAGAAATCAAGCTGAGGTCCCAGGAAATCTAACATCTAGTTCAATGATCTTGCATATGAGATTCAGAATGATATAATTAGTTTGAAATAAACTGGATGTACTTTTTAAAAATACATAAACAAACCCAATATCCCTGCAGTGTTATATTTTGGGTCCTGACAGGAGGTAACAATGCCCTATGAAGACTAACTTTTGAATGCTTTGGAGGGTTAGAGGATGACGGGAACTTACTTGAAAAGCAGAAGTCCTGAAAGAGCAATATTTCAGGTCTTTGCTTTCATGATAAAGGAAGGTTACTTGATAAGCAAAGGCTAAAGGAAATAGAATACTGATGTATCCAAACAAGATTACATAGTGAAAATGACTGTTTTTGTACTTTCCCCCTTTTGATTATGCTTGACTTCTTCACCCCCACCATCCTCCCCAGCTGAACATTCAGGCATTACTAACAAATTAGGAAGTAACATTTGCTGCTGATAAAAAATGGTACATCTTTTGGACATCACAGAATTAGGGTTTCGAAATAGATGGGATTTTAAGAAGTAAATTATTTTTTGTTGATAATCAGTTCATGTGTGACCATATTCCAATAAAAGAAATGAGAATTGCATAATGGGTTGAAATAAGTAGCCTAGTTAAAAAAAATCTTAATGTCTTTCTACTTCTCTCAGGTCAAGGCAATATTATCATAATGCTGCTTCTCAAGCCTCCTATAAAAAAGTTTAAACATGTTTCATTTTTTTAAATTAAACTCTGGGAAACAAACTGAGGGCTTCAGAGGGAAGGGGAGTGAGTGGGGGACTGGGATAGGCCAGTGATGGGTATTAAGGAGGGCACATATTGCATGGAGCACTGGGTGTTATATACAAATAATGAATCATGGAACTTTACATCAAAAACTAAGGATATACTGTATGGTGACGAACATAACATAATAAAAAGTTATTATTAAAAAAAGTGGGTTTTTGTCCAATATGCTTGTAAGCATTTTATTTTTTAACTTAAATTTTATTTGTATTTATTTTTTTTAATTTTAATTCCAGTGTAGTTAATGTACAGTGTTACATTAGTTTCAGGTGTACAGTATAGTGACTCAACAATTCTATGCATTAGTCAGCGCTCATCATGGTGAGTGTACTCTTAATGCCCTTCACCTATTTCACCCACCTCCCCTCTGGTAACCATCTGATCGTTCTCTATAGTCAAGAGTCTGTTTTTTGGTTTCTCTCTTTTTTTTTTCTTGTTCTTTTGTTTCTTAAATTCCATAATGAGTGAAATCATACGGTATCTGTCTTTCTCTGACTGACTTAGTCTGCTTATTAGCATTATACTCTAGCTCCACCCATATTGTTGCAAATGACAAGTTGTCATCCTTCTTTTTGGCTGATATTCTATTTTCTGTATATTCCAACTCTTCTTTATCCTTTCAATTATTCATGGACTCTTGGGGTTCCTTCCATACTTTTGCTATTGTAAATTATGCTGCAATAAACATAGGGGTGCTCATATCTTCTCAAATTAATTTTTTCATCTTCTTTGAGTAAGTACCCAGTAGTGTAATTATTGGGTCATACGGTAGTTCTTTTTTTCATTTTTCGGGGAACCTCTGTACTCTCTTTCAGTGGCTGTACCAGTTTGCATTCCCACTAACAGTGCATGAGGGTTCCTTTTCTCCACATCCTCATCAACATTTGCTTCGGTGTTTTTGGTTTTAGCCATTCTGACAGGTGTGTGGTGATATCTCATTGTGATTTTGATTTGCATTTCCCTGATAAGTGATGTGGAGCATCTTTCCATGATGTCTTTGGAGAAATGTCTGTTGGTGTCCTACACCTATTTTTAATTTGGATTATTTGTGTTTTTGATGTTGAGATGTAGAAGTTCTTTATGTATTTTTGTTACCTACCCTTTATTGGATGTGTCATTTGCAAATATTTTCTCTTTAGTAGGTTTTAGTTTCGTTGACTGTTGCCTTTGCTCTGCAGATTTTTATTTTTGCTCTTGTTTCCCTTGCCTCAGAAGACATATCTAGAAAAATATCGCTACGGCGGATGTCAGAGAGATTATTGCCTCTGTTCTCTCCTGGGATTTTTATGGTTTCAGGTCTCACAGTTAGGTCCTTAATGCCTATTGAATTTATTTTTGTGTATGGTGTAAGAAAGTGGTCCGCTTCCATTCTTTTTCATGTCCAGGTTTCCCAACACCGTTTATTGAAGAGACTGTCCTTTCCCCATTGTATATCCTTGCCTCCTCTGTTGAAGATTAGTTGGCCATATAATCATGGGTCTATTTCTGGGCTCTCTATTCTGTCCCATTGATCTATGTGTCTACTTTAATGCCAGTACCCTACTCTTTTGATTACTACAGTTTTGTAGTATGTCTTGAAATCTGGCATTGTGATACCTCCAGTTCTGTTCTATTTCAAGATTGCTTCAGCTATTTGGGTTATTGAGACTCTGTAAAAATTTTAGGATTGCTCTAGTTCTGTGAAAAATCTTGTTAATATTTTGGTAGGGATTGCATTAAATTTGTACTTGCTTTGGGTAGTATGGCCATTTAAACAATGTTAATTCTTCCAGTCCAGAAGCATGGAATATTTTTCCATTTGTTTGTGTTGTCTTCAATTTCCTTTATCGGTGTTTTATAGTTTTCAGAGTACAGGTCTTTGACCTCAATGGTTAAGTTTATTCCTTGGTATTTTATTATTTTTGGTACAATTGTAAATGATGTTTTGTTCTTCATTTCTATTTCTGTTGCTTCATTATTAGTGTTTAGAAACATAATGGATTTTGTATGTTGGGTTTTGTATCCACAAAGTTACTGAATTCATTTATCAGTTGTAGTCCATGCAGGGCTGTTTATTGTGCTATCTTTTTAGGAGTGGAGACTCAGTTTCCACTTGCCCTTCTGGCTTTCCCAGAATTGAGTCAGCTGATTTTCTAAGAACTCATGAAATTAGTCCCCTCTAGTTTTCAAAACAAATGTTATGGGGATGAGTGTTCCCCATGCCTGGGGTGCCTGGTGTGAGGGTCTGACTTTTTCCCCTCTCTGTGTCCACAGTGTTCCTCCTTCTTTAGATAGGTTTGTGGGTCTGGTTAGCTCCTGACTGGGTCTCCACCTTCCTTACCCTCTTTTGTGGCCTCTTTACATTTAGCTGTGGAGAGTATGTTCCTGTCTTTGGCTCGTTTCTCGTTTATTTAAACTGATGTGGGTATTATCTAGTTGTATGTATGAATCAAGGTCAGCTTAGGGTGCTCCTTGTCCACTGTTTTCCCTGGAAGTCCTCAGGTTTTAACTTTTTTGGGGGGGGGGTAAACTGCGCCCAGTTCAAGACCCCAAGATCGAGAGTTGTGTGCCCTGTTGACTGAACCAGCCAGCCACCTCTAGATTTTAACATGTTTTAATACATCTTTCCCATGATCAAAAATAAATTCCTTCATTGTAGTTAGGGTGAAATTTTTCAGGTCACAGAAATGTGTGTGTCAGGGTTCAGTCAAAGAAATGTTATCAATAGGAGATACCTATTAAGGGATTTATTGTAAGCTCTTGTCATATGTATTTGTGAGGGCCGGCTAGTTAAACCTGAAATCTCTGGGATGGGTCACCAGGAAAAGGTAAAATGGAAATTTTTTTCTTTTTGTAAATCTTGATTTTTTTATAAGACCTTTCAGCAGATTGATTCAGGGCCCACCTAGGTCATCTAGACAATCTATAGTTACCATCAATTGAGCATGCACTTCACTGCCGCAAAATGACCTCACAGAAACACCTACATCAATGTTTGGCCAAATGAATAACTAGGGACTATATACTAGCCACGCTGACACATAAAACTGACCGTCGCCATATACTTTTTCTTAAGTTGCCACTTGGTACAATAAATACTGCTTAGACTAACTCGACACATTGTACCCACATGTGTATATTTATTCTCATGGTTGTAATAATCTAGATTGCTCCAAACAAGGAGTCAGCAAAATTTCTCAGTAAAGGACCAGACAGTATATATTTTAGCCTTGCAGACCATATGGTTTCTCTGCACCAAAAGTACAGATACGAATGGGTATGGCTGTGTCCCAGTAAAGTTTATAGAAACAGGTGGTATGCCTTTGGGCCACAGTTTGCTGACCCCTTCTGTAAACTAGTATTTAAATTCTCAATATCATCGTGGATTGTGGAATATTTTTCTGAGCACTTGTAAATAAACTGTGTGTAAGACGCTGTGTTAGATTCTAGACAAGTTGGAGGAAGCATAACTATCTTTTTTTTTTTTAAAGATTGTATTTATTTATTTGACAGAGATAGAGACAGCCAGCGAGAGAGTTAACACAAGCAGGGGGAGTGGGAGAGGAAGAAGCAGGCTCCCAGCGGAAGAGCTTGATGTGGGGCTCGATCCCAGATCGCCGGGATCACGCCCTGAGCCAAAGGCAGACGCTTAACCGCTGTGCCACCCAGGCGCCCCAGAGGAAGCATAACTATCTTAACACCTAGTAAGAAGAGTGGATCTGCAGAAAATGGAATAGAAATAGAAATTGAGGTGAAAATGTATACAGCCAAGTTCTATTCAAAGTGCTTTGGGAAGACAGTTAAGGCTGTACTTAAATATGCATGTGGGGACCAGGTGAGGTTGCCCCAAGTTGACTTCTGAGCTGGGCCAGAAAGGAAAGGTCAAAAGAGATAAGAGGGGGTGGAGAGCAAAAGAGAGAGTGTAGAAAAAAGGAAAGGTTCACAGGAAAAGTTTTGGAGGTAGAAAAGTAGATAATATGCTCGATGCTCAGTGAATAATCCACTGTCACCAGAGAATGTGTTGGGAAGAATAAGGATGGATTTAAAAATGGAAGCCAGTGCCATATTTTAAATGGATCTTGAATGTTATGGTAGGAAGTTTAGTAATTATGCTGCGTGCAGGAAAGGGGGAGACAATTAATTACATTTGAGAAGAATATATATATGTGTATACTCTACAAAGCTCCACATAGTCTCATTACAAAAAAACCCAAATTATCTGCAAGGTATTGTTAATGACCTACCTAGTACTCATTTCTCCCTTTCTTTGAGCACTCTGATTTGAGGAACTGTTCCAGGAGTCCTCCTGAGTGTTAGACGAATATTCGCATCTGCCTTTCATTGGGGACAAAAGTAAAAAAGATGCTTTATTCTATGAGTCAGGAAAATAAAGATATATATTTACTAGGTGAAGATTTCCATTTGCAGGTAGTTTGTATGATACCTAAAGCCTAAGTTATTAAGTTTTTTAAATTGAGTTATATTTGACATAATTTTTTTTGTCAGTAGGACGTATGAATTCTCTACTTTATATAAAATAGGAAAGGGACTTAAATTAGTTAAAATGTCTGTGGAAATTAAATAGCATAGTTAAATTAAGACAGGGCTTATGCATGAGTAAGAAAGGGAGCTTGTGTTGTATACCCCTATTTGGTATTTTGATGTTTCTACTATAATCCTGAGATGCAAATTTTGTTTAAAAACTGAGTATGTCATGGAAAGCAATTCAGTGGGAATGCATTTATAGGGAAAACTTGTTTTCATTTTGTAGAAGTTCACCATGGTTCTGTTCTTTTCTTTGACTACACGGAGTGAGTGTTTACCCAAGAAAAATAAATTATGCTGCTAGAAACTATATGTAACAAATCATTTGTTTAAGGTACACTTTGAAAAGTGTACATAAAATGGTAAGAAGATGAATAGCTTTAAAATGGGTTGGCCCCTTCTCATAGGAAGTTATGCATCTTGTAATTTCCGTGTACCTGCTGGCGTCTGTTTGCAGAGTTTAAATTTAGCTTTTCAAGAACCAAAAAAAGATGCTTTTGATCTCCTAACATTGGTAATTATCTCTAATTATAGGAAGAGTTCTCTATGTGCGTGTCAAACGGCCCACTTTTTTTTAAAATTTCTGTTGGATGCATATTTTAACTTGTGCTGTACTTTCAAGCATCTGTTGTATTTAGATCGTTAGCATCTCCACCAATATAGCAGTCAAGGAGACCACAAGAGTGCCTGACGTTAACTATGAGGAAAGAAAAAATCCACAGTCATTTGTTTTCCCATTTCTAGTTAGAATCCTATCGGTGTAACTTAGCTCAATGTTCAGTCACAGAATATACATTGTTACAAAGCATAATATGCAAATTGAAGTTCAGGGTGAATTCCTAGAGAGTCTGGATGTCTTTTCTTCTGATACAGTACTCTGAAAATTCCAGAAACATTGTTATGTTTTTGTTGAGCAGATGCATATTCCATTGACAAATCAAAATCCAGTAAATAGAAATGTGTCCTTGTCTCACAAATGGGTAGGTTTTTTTTTAGGAAGGGAGGGCAGAAGGGTGGGAAGGAAGGTAGGTAGGTAAGGAGGTAGGTTGATCTCAGAACTTACTAGAGATGAGAGGCGTAAGGCCTACACTTCCCATCTATTACAAGGTTTACAAGACCATTCATTCTGATTGGGCATTACTGATATAACTCAAAACAGAGCTCTGTCACCTCTGGAAGGAGTAACACTGTTTTGGGTTTAAATATTCAAAATAAAATTACATATTCCAGAAAAGATAACTGAGCCATTAAGCTACTCCTTTGGTAACCTGTCTTCTAATGACCACGTTGACTTGGTTACATGTACTCTCCCATGTGTTGGAATCACTGTGTTGAAAGCTGCACTCATTCACTCCTCTTTCTGTCCCTGCTCAGTGGTGATCTCCAAAACTGGTACTGGGCTTGGTCACGTGTTTTGCTTTGATAAAAAGCATGTTTGCAAATAAGATGCAAGAAGAATTTTGAAAGACATTTGTGTTTTTCTGCTTGCTGTTTTTGTCCCCCTTCATCACCAGGAGAAAGTCTTGCCTGGACTACCATGCTGTAGGATGAGACCTAGGGAGCAAAACTGTGTTGCTTTAGTCATCCCATCCAAGGCTATCCTCAGTCCATTCAACAGCTAGCCAACCTCCAGAAATACAGATGATCTCAACAAAAATCAGCAGAGCCACCTAGCCAAATTGCAGATTACCACAGACAGATGGACAGTAAAGATAGAAGTCTAGTCTAGATCCGCTTCTTCCTACAGACTCACGAACTGAAGTTATTTTTTGTTTGACACTGAAATGGTGTGGCTGATTGTTATACAATATTATTGTATATTGTGGATACACTTTGCTCAAAGACAATATGAATTATGCCCAGAAGTCCACTTGCACACTGAAATCTCCATCTGTAATCAAGTCAACAAGTCTTTATAGTGGTTCTGTATGAATTTTAAAAACATGTAGACGTTGCTGGATTAATATCCCACTGGGGCTTTTACTCTTGCCTGCTCACACATCCCTGGAAAGATGAGCTGCTTATACCACAAGTGACATTCATACTCTATATTCAACCACGTTGCTCTCTCCAGCCCCACTTCACATGACTATGTTAGTTCTGAGAAGATTAATTTTGTATGTTAGAAATGTCAGTCCAGTAGCAGTATTGTGGAGCATGGGCCTGGAAGGAGAGTTCTGGTTTCTGACTGGTAGATGTGATGCATAAATTACATGCTACATATTTTTGGCATTTAGACCAAAAATTGTGTCTAGAAAAAGAGACTTGGAAGTTGTTAGCCTATGGAAGAGAAAGGAAGTCATACTCATCAATGATACTGCCTCAGAAAAGACGGATGGAGGGAAAGAGATGTAAACCATGGGATCTGGGAAACACAAGTATTTAAACAGAAGAAGGAGGTAGTGGAACCCACTGAAAAGATAACTCAGAAAGATGGAAAGGGGTTCAAAACTGATTGATGAAGTTTGTGAGAGAGTACATCAAGAATATGAGAAACTAAGCATTGTTTTATGGTAAAATAGAAGTCACATAAAAGTAAGACCTAGTCTTTGGACTTGAAAATAAGTACTCCATTGTTGATCTTATTCTGGTTCTGAGGATTACTGTTATTATGCCAATCTTTCTTTTTTTTATAATAATTTTTTATTATGTTATGTTAGTCACCATACAGTATATCCTTAGTTTTTGATGTGATGTTCCATGATTCATTATTTGCGTATATATGCCAATCATTCCATTAAGTGAGCATTAGTAAGAGTTCAATCTTCTTGTCAACTACAGTCAATCCATCTTCCTCTCAATTACTATAATCGTGGCTAGAATTTGAAGACAGTTTCTGATAAAAATCTAGTTTAGTTACTTGATATGGGGGTACAGCATGGAAAAAATAAACATTCTTTTATTCATGTGACTCACCAAACAGTTTGGATATCTCTTTAATTTATATAAATGCTGTATAATCTCTGATGTCCAGGCCTGTCTAGGTACCCCACTAGCCTTAATTTTTTTCTGGGCAGGTGTCTTAGATCGGGTTAACTCAAAAAACAGACCATGAGATAAGGATTTTTTGTTCAAGTAATTTATTAAGGAACATTACCCAAGAGGAAAAAAAAAAGTTAGAAGGGAAAGCAGGTCAGGCAATAGGAAGAAGCTAAATGTGTTCACAGTCTTAGGTGAGATCCTACAGAGGGCTCCTTCAGTCTCTTCTCATGGTAGGACCGTGGCTGGTGGAAGTGAAAGTACACAAAACAGGGAATCACAAGAATGGACAAAGGGACCCAAGGGGTCAAGGTCAAGCACCCACATTACCCTTATACGAGGATCTCATATTTATATCTCTAGCATCCAATTCAGATCCCATCCTAAA